>NC_088362.1:34676381-34783881 GCF_034508935.2 Berghia stephanieae
TATTATATCCCAAACAAACAAAACAAACAAAAGCAAACAAAAACAAAAACACAACAACAAAAAGCAAATAAACAAAAAACAACACATTTTAAAAATATTGGTCAGAAAACTCATCTTTCAAATATCGATAGATTAAAACAACTCTTATCCTGTCAAAAACTCTCAAACCACGTGATTGCCTTGAAGACTTCGTTGAAGTCCCAGGTTTGAGAGTTTTTGAAAAGATCCAGGCCAGCTTAATCGATCGGTATTTTAAGGGCGAGTTTTCCTGCCAATAAAAAAAAAAGTGTTTTATTTTCAGAATATTATGTCAGAGTGAAACAGATGTCAAAAAGTTAGATTGAAAGTTGAAATGATTAGAATTTAAATAGAAGATCGTAATCGTTGGCAGCATTAGTTACTAATAATAAATGTTAATTCTCAATAATAAACACAAACCACAAATCCCTCAACAAAAAAAACAAAAACAAAACAAAACATGAAAAATAGTTTAAAGAAATTAAAAAAAAAAAAAAATCTGAGCTTGTATCGTACCTGACTTTACCTATTCGCTACTGATTTAGACATTAGACTAGCGCCCAGCCAAGCCAGTTGTCAGCAGTTGATAGCAGTCAGGTGATTTTTTGGTCAAACAAGAAAATAAAGGAAATAATGCTCTACCCTATGTATAAGTTATTGTAAAATACAAGAACGAATTTTGGTGGAATATATTGCCACAGCGTTTTAACGTTGAAAGTCAGGTAATTTTAACACCCATGTAAACTGTGTCATGTCAATAATAAGCGAATTTCTCAACAGAAAAGCCAACTCCCAGATTCAGATGTCATCAATCAATTTCAATTGATCAGACATCAGATCCATTTTCCACTGTAACTGTAACATCTGAAAGAAGACGTGTTTTATTTTCTTGGCCTTGCCCCCCGTTACAAATTGATACCGAAATGTACAGATTTTGTTGTGTGCTGTCTGGGAAGTAAATGGAGGGACTAGATCCCAGAACGTAACTTGGGTCTGAACATCCCTGCATCTTTCCCAGACTTGATTAAGTTTATTTTAAGGCTGTTCATTTCAATTTCTTTTCTTCACATGCCTGTCCTGTTCCAGGCTTTGGAGGCTTCATGATTTTTCTCTCTCTACAGATCTTTGTCACTCCCTGATTCAGTCAGTTCACCAGGTGACTTTCTAGTGAAGTCCTTCAGCTGTGTCAGCTCAGGTGTAATAGATCTTATCTAAAAAGTAAACAGCGTTGTGTCTATTGGAAAAATGTAATATTGCCACGTTCGACATTAAGTGTTGCTGTTGGCTAGAGACCCACTGTAAAGCGCTGTGGGCATGTTTAGGGGATATTGCGCTATATTAAAGCTCAATTAAGAAATGTTTCTTTTATTTTGAATGACATTGATTTATTTCTTGTCACATTTTACATGTTCATAAACGCTTGCTTTGCTTCTTGTGTAATTTTTGATTTGATTCCTTTGGTACACTTCCCATTGTATGTTGTCAAGGAGGACTCAAGGTATTTGAAAACTTCCACATATTTCAGGTTTATCCAATGTATGTCACTTGACACCAGAATGGCAGAGTGGTTTGGCATTACTATGACCCAGAATGTCCGGGTTCAAGCCCCGCTTTCTTTTCAGGCACTCACTTTTTTTTTTCCTTGGGCAAGATTATTAACCCCAAATTTGCTCACTTTGGACAATATAGGTGATTCCTGTTGATATCAGACATCTTGTTTGATGGATTATCTATATTCCTTCATGGAATGCCTAAGTGACAGTATCTAATTATACTGTTGTGAAAGGGTGTAATTAAAATTATTTGTGACACCTGTGGCATTGGCTCTTTTCTTTTAACTATGCATTAAGTCATACTGATGTTGACATCCATCCCCAGATCTTCACTACTCTACAAATCTGTCAACAATCTTTTGGAGCTGACTTTCAGATGCTGCTATTCCCCCTGTGTCATCTGCAAATCAAATGTTGTTTATAAATGTAGTTGTTTGGTCTAGTGGTATGACACTCGCCTTCGGATTTGAAGGTCTTGGGTTCAAGACCTGCTTTGAGTGGCGCATTGTTGGGCCTTTGGAAAAGGCTCTTTACTCACATTCTCTCACTGCATTCAGGTGTAAAATGAGTACCTGGTCGTAAACAATGTTGTCTCTGTCTAAATATATTGTAATATCACCTAACAGGCATTCTTCTATCTTGTACTACATATTAAGTATTGTTATTGGCAGCAGATTTTAATGGTGCTCTCACTTCTATGTTATGACAATCTATTCAGGATGCAAACTACTTACCGCAGTCGTGCACCGTCGCAAATCCGCCCAGAAGCTTAATCACAACGCACTGTTCAACTAAATGCTCTGTGGTTTCGGGGTCTGGACCACACCGGGTACATGGCTCACTACTGATATAGTGAGCATGCTGTTAAGCACGATCTCGACCAAAGTCGATTGGCTGCCACCCAATGTCTCCTCTTGCTGGTGGAAAAGCCTGGCAACTTCTCCTCCTGTTTCGAGGAGTCAATGTCCCCGCCCCCTCAAGGGATTGAATTCGTCCAAACCATCATAATGCCTTCAATATCATCCATTCAATCTCGCATTTACAGCTCTGTCCGAAGTCAGTGAGGCTACGTATAAGTGTTGCTGGGACTTATTTCGGCTCGAAACGGGGGCACCGTCCATTATGCGCTTGAGCGGGATATCCCCATTCCCTCTTTCTTTGATCTTATTAAGCCAGTTGTTTGTAATCGTCTCCCACAAGACATCGGGGGGGGGGGGGGGGGAGCTGGATTGCTGCCATTATAGGGGCCCATATTCTCTTGGCGTTGTTGCATTCCTGACACTATGTGCATGGACTTTGCGAATTTTAACATCTACCTTCTCAACGTTCTTGGTCAGGGACCCTATGTAAAGTGCTTTTAGCATATTAAGTGGATGTTGTGCTTTATATTATCTGAAGTTTTTTAAGTTTCAAATTTTTTTTTTTTTTAAATATTAAAATATCATCCATTCCTCTCTTTATGATTTCATAGTAGAGTTTGAACAGGTCAGGCAAGGCTTCACAACCTTGATGAACACTCTTCTTTATCAAGATAGACTGTGAATCAGATTGGCCATTTCTTATGCTTGCAGTCTGGGTGCAGTAAAGGGTCTGAATGAGTCTTATATCTTTGTCATCATTTCCTTTTTTTGTGTTCTTGTGTCATGTTTGTCCCTATCTAATGCCTTTATATAATCAACAAATCCTTTTACTTCAATGGCTAGATCCATGTTTTATTTCTTGATTGAAATTGTTATTTCTTTTAGACTTCAATAATTACAATTTTCTTCATTTACCATGATTTTAATTTTGGTTTTTATTATTCCAGGTTATAAAGAGAATAGTTGGTCTTGTTTATGAAAGATGAAGGATGTCCAGTAATGAATAATTGATGAAGAAAACTAAATTTGCTGACTAATCATGGCATCAAAAGGCACCAAAGAAAGTCAAAATAAAAAGAAAACCTTCCATATTGACGAGTCCGATTTATTATGCAAAAATGGCTGTGGTTATTATGGAAATCCAGCAACGCAAGGTTTCTGCAGTCTTTGCTACAGAGAAGTTTACACCAAAGCACACCAAGCTCAAGCCCAGCATGATGCTGCGAAAGAACAAGCATCTTTAGCCTCCCAAGTTTCCAAGAGGTAAATATATTGATTAAAACATAAAGCTAGAGGTGCTTAAATTAGCCAATAAAACAGAGAGAAAAATAAAGAGGGAATAAATGTGACTCATGTAAAAGGGGACAATACAAAGTAAACAACCTGTAACCCTAGGAAGGCCAAAGGCCGAAATGTTCTTTACTTCGTTTTGTCCCCTTTTACACGAGTCATGTTTGCTCCCTTTATTTTTCTCTTAAAAAATGTTGTAGAGGCTTGTTTATTTTTGTTGGGTTTTTTTAATCTCATAAGTTTTTAGGTTGGATCTTGTGGATGTTAATTCATACATGGTCAACTGTATCAGACACATCAGACAAAATAGAGCTGGGCCCTAGTTTACAAAAATATAGATTAGGAAAGAGGGCAATGAAAGCCTCATAATTAAAGTGAACTATGCGAACACGAGATTTTACATTTTAAGTGTAATTTAACTTTTTAATGGTTTTTTTTTTACATTTACCCCTCCCCCCCTTTATTAATATGTTTGACGAGGAGTGAAAAGGTAGCGAGATACAAAAAGAAAATGAATCGATATCAGATTCCATAATTAAATTAACTATCCCTTTGTCTTTGTTTGTGGAAAATAAATAAAATGTACAGTAGGTTGGAGAATGAATAAAATGTACATTAGGTTGGAAAATGAATAAAATGTAGGTTGAGAATTAAAAAAATAAACTACTACAGTAGTCCATAAGGATCATAAGTACTTTGTGATAGACTAGCATCCTATCCAAAAAGTAGCAAGCAATTAATATTGTTCATTTTATACTATAGATATGGGGATAAACTTCTGCTCCATAGGCCTTATGGCTCTGAAGAACCACTGGGAATATCCGCTAAACATGCCTAAAGTGTTACGAGGAGGCCCAAGTAATACTGAATGTGTTTGACGAGACATGACTCATGTAAAATGATATTACAGATTTACAATGCCATATTTTATTGCGATGACACTCACACTCAGTTAAAAATTTTTCCTTGTCATAAATGTTGTTATCAATTTTTTTTCCATCTCTGTCAGAGTTCCAGGTCTTGCTGATGTTAGAGCTTCTTTTTCAAAATTTGAAGAAAAGAAATCTCAACAGCTGAACAAGAGAAGCAACACTTTAAAATCATTTTTGAGGAAAACGCCCAATAAAGGTTTGTTGTTTGGATACTGCAGGAATGTCAAATGTCAGGTTTTTCACGATTTTTCCGAGGTGTTTTTCACACCTCAGTTCACACCTCAGCAGCTTTTCATGTCTCTTCAGAAGAAGGCCACTATTTGAATTGATGCAATAAAGGCCCCACACACTTGAAAAGGAAAGGAAAAGGGAGAGTTAAGCAAGATGTTTTTGTTTGTTCATTTACAAGGGTTTGATTTAGGTGAGATGTGTTGTTTCCGCTTATTGTCAGTTTTGTTTTTTCAAAATTCATTTGGCATCCCTGTATGATGTAATGCGATGAAGTAAAAATGCTTTTTAGTGGGGGTTTCCAGTTTCAAACCACATCTGTAATAAAGGCTGCATTTATATTTCTTAGAAATTTACATGTCTATGCAGGTTTATGTAACAATAAAATATTCTGCTTGTTTTAGGTATAACAAAATAATTTTATCGTTCACAGAAAACCAACAAAGTCAGTTAGCAAAAGAACCAAGAAGGACCAGTGCTGAGAGTCAGAAAATTGGTGGGGAGTTTGCTGAATTTCTCAAATCTCTGAAGAGAAAATCTGCTGCTCTTGAGATATCAAAACAGGTATGGAACTTTCTGCAGATATGATAATCTCTCTCTCTCTCTATCTTAAAAAAAAAAAATTTGCTATTTATTTTATACCAAAATAATACAACTATCCCACATCTATGGTGACAATGTGCATTGGCCTTCGGACTGGAAGGTCTCTGGTTTGAGTCAGTTCTGGCCAGTTGAAGTTGTGCCCTTGAAAAAGACTCTTTATTCACATTCTTTCTACGCATTGGCTGGTAATAGCCAATAGCAATAGCTGGTAATAGTTTTCTGGCAGAAAAACATTTGTATTAGCACCACACAGTACAGTCGTCTTGTCTCGTCCTACTTATTGTATGTCGCTATTGGGCAGTAAAAGTTAAATGCATGATAAAAATGTATGCAAGGACTTTAAAAAAAAGGAACAAAATATCAAACAGGAAATGTTTCGGGCAAAACACCAAATCTTCCATGTTGAATAATTTGTTCACTATTGAAGACATTACATACATTTTTATACATTCGTTTTGTAACATGCATACATTTCATCCAATTTGTTCATATGTGACCCATTTGGTCAATCTGGTATGTTGAAATGAACTAGAGTAGGAAAACTAAATTTAATGTTAAATATGATTAAAGTTGATTCAAATATCAGGATTAAAAAATGTCCTTTTTTAATTCGAAATTTAAGATATTAAACAGTCTCTTGAATAAGGGCATTTGTGTGAGTGTGTGCTTGTATCTATGTTTTGATTTAGGGTTAATGTTCTAAATTGATGTGTGCAGCGCTTTAGAGCCCTTGATTAAGGATTTTAGCGCTAAATGATGATAATAATAATAATAATAATAATAATAATAATAATAATAATAATAATAATAAAAAATAATAATAGTAATAATAATAATTATTATTATTATTGTTGTTGTTGTTGTTGTTCTTCTTCTTCTTCTTCTTCTTTTTCTTCTTCTTCTTCTTCTTCTTCTTCTTCTTCTTCTTCTTCTTCTTCTTCTTCTTCTTCTTCTTCTTCTTCTTCTTCTTCTTCTTCTTCTTCTTCTTCTCCTTAATTTATTTATTTTTTAAATTAAAGGCCACTGGTTACATATATAAGGATTTTAATTGTATTTTGTTATTTATTTAAATTTCAGGTTCGAGGTTTTATTGAGCGAATCCAACAGCAAAGTCATCATCTCAGCATTGAAGATTTGTCAGAGATGATTCAAGATTTTTATTCATCTCTGTTAGAAAGATTGAATACTCATCCCGTGTTCAATAGAGGTAGGTGTACAGTCATTGTGTCAATTATAGTTAACTCCCTTGATGTGCATCATGCCTGTTAGGGAGTCAAGTTGAAATGACTTGTCAAGCAACCCTTGCCTGATGCACTCCTTTTCTCTCACGCACAAGATGCGTTTGCCATCTATACTCATCAACAATCGATAGACCATTCATTTTTGTGTATGTCTGTTTCCGTATTTAGAGTTATATAGAGTTAAAACGTTTGACTAGGAATAGGAACTTCAACTCATGGTGTTTTTCCTATTCTTGAGCTTTTAATTTTTTGAAAACACACTACACCACACGGTTTCCAGTTTGGCTTTTTAAATGCAGAATTTTAAAAAGTTACTGTTTTTAAAACCATTTCTAAAAAAAAGTCTCACATTTTAAAAAAAGATTAACATATAAACATACATTTATTGTTTTTATTCAGTGTGAAAAAAATCATTCATGAATATGATTATGTTTTAATTTGAGGAAGTTTCCTTGAATGCTTTTTTAAATCCTTTAAAAGTGTCAAAAAAGTGCCGTCTGCAGGGGTTGTGAACCCCAGAAAATCCCCCTCTCAATTGAGTTAATTTCTATAAATAATTTGCTTTATTATTGTAGTTGATCCAGGCAAATACTAGAGAAAGAGAGAGAGAGAGAGAGAGAGAGAGAGAGAGAGAGAGAGAGAGAGAGAGAGAGAGAGAGAGAGAGAGAGAGAGAGAGAGAGAGAGAGAGAGAGAGAGAGAGAGAGAGAGAGAGAGAGAGAGAGAGAGAGAGAGAGGAGAGGGGGAGGGAGGGAGGAGGGAGGGAGGGAGGAGAGAGAGAGAGAGGAGAGAGAGAGAGAGAGAGAGGAGAGAGAGAGAGAGAGAGAGAGAGAGAGAGAGAGAGAGAGAGTTTGAATTTGAATTTGAAGGCAGTAATCTGTTAAATTAGATATGATAGTCAACTCTTATTGTTTTACTCTGTATATTTCTATTTTGAGGAGAAATAAAATAAGAATAATGCATAAGTTAAAAAATAAAAAGAGCCAAGCAAACATATGAACAAACTTCTAATTTTCTTTATTTCAGGTTTCCCACCAGAGACAATTGACAAAGTGATGGACTACACAGAGCGTTACATTCTTACCAGATTGTATCCCTCCATCTTTTGCCCTGCGTCTACAATGGACGAAGAGAGAGACCTGGCAATCCAGAAACGGATACGAAGTTTACATTGGGTGACAGCTGATCTTCTGGATACTCTGATTAATGAAAATGATACGGCCATAAGACACGAATTGGACAGTGCCATAACAGGTAATCATTTCAGTTGGATATTTGGGGCTCCAATAACTCACGAGGTAGAGCACTCACTTCACACACAATGGGAATGAGATTGGTCCCAGATGATGGAGAGATTGTTTTTTTTTTACTGAACCCCCTATCTCCCCCAGCAGTGATTTTGACTAACATTCTATCCAAAGGGTAGTAAACAACTGCTTTTGTCCATTTGGCGCAATGAAAACCGGAGATAATCTAAACTCTAGCTCCATGGTGCTTATGGCTCAGAAGGACTGCTGTATTTAGTTAAGTATCAGGTCCTAGATGGATTGCTTGGGAGAGTACCAGATACATAAGCAAATAGATTGGTTTCAAATCTCGGGAGATTGAGCTTACTTTTTTGTTGTTGCTTTTTTTGTGCTTCTTTTTCCTCTTGGACCCCTTTCTCCAAACAGCTGTTGTTCTATTACCTAGTGACAGAGAGCGCTTTCATGTCCAAGCCAAAGGGTAGCAAGCAATCGTGTATGACTGTTTAACATTACAGAAACAGCGATAAAATCATTGGTTCTGGAGGACTATTTTTGTTGGGTAGAATCGAGACAAAGTTGATTTGTCAAACATAAGATTTGCATTAACCATAGTGAGAAAATGTTTTGTTGTTTTTTTGAAAGTGCTGTAGTAGTGCTTTGAGATAATTTAGTGGATATTTAGCGGTTATGTGGTCTTGGGGTATAACACTTACCTTCGGATCAGATGGTCCAGGGTTCGAGTCCTGCTTTTAGCAGCATAGTTGAGTCTCTGCAAAAGGCTCTTCACTCACATTTTCAATACGGGTGTAATCCGGTACTTGGGTGTAAAATGAGTACCTGGCCATTAACAGCATTGTCCCTTTGTAATATCACCTAACAGGTGTCATGTCTCATTCTATATGTTGCGTGTTGCTGTTGGCTAACAGTCACCACATTGGGACCCCTTTGTAAAGCTCTTTGAGCACATTTAGTGGATATTAAACTATATAAATGCTCAGGTTTTGTTTGTTTTTTCAAATTACGCAATATAAATGCTAAAGTTTATTTTTGTTTTTTCTTGTTTTCTTTGTTTTTTCCTAACCATCAAGACATAATCGAGATGGATTCCAAGAGGACCACACAAGACAAACTCCAACACATCGTCGGCTGCTCCAAGCACATCTTTGAGATGCTGCGGCAATCCAAGCAAGGTCCTGCCAGTGCAGACGAGTTCCTACCAGCCCTGATATACATTGTCCTCAAAGCCAACCCACCCATGCTCCAGTCCAACATCCAATACATCACACGGTTTGCTAATCCCACCCGTCTCATGAGTGGAGAGGAGGGATATTTTTTTACCAATTTGGTGAGTTTTTTTTCATTTAGTTTCCTGTAAACGATTTTCATGCATTTATGCTATTCTGAGATACCCCTAACCTAAGCCACCACAAAGTGGAACCAAAAACCTAAAATAGAGAAATTTTAGACGAAAAAAGTGGAAGCAACTTAGCTATTTAATGTTTTGGAGTGAAATGATGTAATGCAATGTATCATAATGTTTTGGTGATAAAAGGGAAGTATCCATTCAATGTCCCATTCTTATGAGATTTCCAAGGAAAAATAAGTCTTTGAAAAAACGTCGCTGCTCCTTTGTCTTTTTTTTTTTTTTTTGTAATTGACAACTGAAGTGCTGTGACATAAGATAGCAATGCCTATCCCGCACAATTCTTCGGGCCTCTTTTTCGCTCACGAAGTGCCAAAATATGGGACGAGGCCGTTTCGTACATGCTATTTTATAAAATTAATTACGACGCTGTTTATCGATGAATATGACTGAAAGTTGGCACATAGTTAGAAAAGAGGTCATTTTAGATTATGTCAAGCGACAAAACTCGTACGATTACCAGAAGACTGTTAAAAATAGATTTTTACTCTTTGGAGTACAATATTTCTAAAACTACAAAGAGGAGAGATTTTGTCGCTCATAAGGTTATATATGCACATTTCTTCTATTTATATTTCAAATTTCATTTGATTATGATAGGTACTTTTCCCGTATTCTCACAAAACATCAACCCAATTTGCATTTTAATGAGTGAAAATATGGAGACGGCCATTTTGCTCCACCATCGCGCGACACGAAAATGACGTGAGCGAGGCAAGGCTGCCAGATGGCCAGACTTTAACCTGACCAAATTCGACTTCAAAAGTGGCTAAATAGAAAATCATATCGCTTTCAATATTAAGACTGGCCCACTTAAAATGTACTAAATTTTAAAAAACAGAAAATTGAATAGACTAGGATAAATGCCACTGAGACAAACATAGATGAGTAAAATGTAATAAAAGAAACAAAATTATATATTTGGCCACACATGTGGCCATCTGACAACCTTGTTCGCGACGACGAATGACACAAATCCTTGCGCGCTTTAAAAAAATTAAGGTATTGTTTCATTGTTATGTCATAGTAGTAGATTAACACACACTCTCTCTCTCTCTCTCTCTCTCTCTCTCTCTCTCTCTCTCTCTCTCTCTCATATAAATAAATACTAGAACTAACATAAGCTATGGTCTCACGGGACTGATTGATAATAATTCAGCAGGCATTTTTCGTGTCATTTGACATTTGTATGGGTTGTAGACACAAGATAACACTTCGGAAAAGTTCCAAATGATCAATATTATGTATATTTTAAAACAAATTTATAGTTGACCCTAGCCATACAGCTCTAAAACTATACAAGTTAGAACTCTTCTGATGTCTTCATCATATTTTCTGATAATTTTGCCATAAAATCGCCATGTTTTAATATCTAATTCCACGTATTAAGCGAGATACAGCAACAAACCAGAATAAAACGCAGAAAAAGCGTCCCATATTTTCCGCATTTTTTTCTCTTTGTGAGTCATCCAAATAAATGACATCTTTGAAACTGCATAACTTTGTTATATATATTAATGGATTTTCAAAATTCAAAACGATTTTTACTCAGTGGAGATAGGGCTTTGATTTAAGAATAGTATTTCCTACAAAAATAGAAAACAAAAATTTTCATAGTCATTGCTACATAAGATCATAATTTTTAGATGATATTCATTGATGTATATTTACATATGCTTTCTCTACAAGTATTTTGTGCTTCATTTTCTGTGACATCTTTTACTATTCCTCTATGCATTAAATAAAACTGTCTTGTGTTATTGCACTCGCCTTAGGATCAGAAGGTCCATAGTTAGAGTCTTGCTCTGAGCGGCACATAGTTGAGTCCTTGGAAAAGGCTCTTTACTCACATTCTCTCACCGTACTCAGGTGTAAAATGAGCGCCTGGCTGTGAGCACTGTTAGCAGTGTTGTCTCTGACAGAAAAAAAAGTATCATCACCAAACAGGCATCTGTCTCGTCATATATATTCAAGTGTTGCTGTTGGCTTGGGACTATTTGTAAAGCACTTTGAACACTTTTAGTGGATATTGCGCTATATAAATGCTGTGTTTTTTTTTATGCATCCACTTCACTATAGTAGTATTCAATTATTTTTTCTTCTATTTTTATTTCAGTGCTGTGCTGTTGCCTTCATTGAGAAAATCAATGCCGAATCCCTCAACCTGAGCAACCGAGACTTTGACCGTTACATGTCTGGGGAAGCCATTCCGCCTGGCTCTGGTAAACAAAGCATGTGTGTAGGTTTACAGTTGATGTATGAAAATCTACGGCTTTTAGGTGAATTGCGTCAAAGACAAGAAAAGGTCACAGCAGAAGCTCTGCAACTTCAGATTGACATGGATCAGTTCAAAGTTAGTTTTATAAATCGGGTGGAAGCTGTTAAAGCTGCCTTCCCACTCAACATCAAACCACGAAAAGTCAAAATTGATTTGGACACAGAATTCTCGGGACATAATAGTAATCTTCCCTCTCCTTTAGTTCCTCTCAAAGTGGTTCATCCCACAGAACCAGTGTCAAGGGCTGCTGATGTTCAGATGGATACACAAACTGCAGGAGGACCAGACCAGAAGTTGGCAACTGAGAACTTCGACTCAATCATTAACCCGACCAGAGTAGTTCTCAATAAGGGAGATCTGCAAAGTTTTATTGACGATGATATGAGGATGGACGAGGGGGAAGATAGTCGAGCAGACGACAGTCGCAGCGAAGATATAAGACAGATTTTGATGGGGAACATCAGTAACATGAGTGGACTTGATTTTGGAATGACGGTGGAGGACTCTGAGGATGAGGCAGATGAGGCTGGAATCACAGATTTGAATTTGGTCCAGGAGGAGATGGAACAGTCTGGAGTTGAAGGAGATAAGAAAGCTATTTGTTCCAACGAAGATTGATAAATAGAACAAACACAGCAATGTTGTTAAGTTATTGAATTGATAATGGCGTACAAACAATGATGTCCCTGGCAGGTGGGTGGGACATGGTTTATCCTAATCAGATTTAATCTGATCTTAGAATTCAGAAGAAACATTAAATCGACTAGGCTGTTGACATCAGAACTTTATTTTATCACTGATGCAGGAAAGAAATTGTTGTGTTAAGAGGCGATTCTCCTATAAGCAGTGCTAAGTTTGACAAGATGATGTTGCTTTCAGCTCGGAGTAGAATATTAGCTTAGCAATTTATGAATACGTCTATGTATAAAAATGATTTTAACAAAGAGAACAATGTCAATTTCATGTTAGATTTTATGTCGTTAACTTATTCCAAATGTTTTAATGAAACTACATTCTGACACAGATTTTTTAAACATTATATCCTTTCATTCTGATTTCACATTTGTCAAAATAGGTCAAAAACTGTTGATTGCCAAAGGGTGGGTAGTGGGGAGTTACCCTTTCCTCGAGGCCTTTATTCTTACTCTAAAAATTAACCAACTGTGTGTGAGAATCAGACTATTTCTCTTGATAATCATATCCACAGGAAGAAGAGAGATAATATAAGATGTCCCCGTTTTCCTATCTCTTCTATGTCCTTTTATATGTTGTCCCCTTTTTACAGATTTTTGGTTTGTTATGGTTGTGGCCGGGATTATTTCTGAAAAGAGAAACCATCAGGTATAGAAATACCTCTCTCTGGATGATCTCAGGCTAGACTCACAGATTGCTGTGTATAAAGATTTTAAAGAGACGACAAACTAGAAATTTTGTACTGGTGTAAGGTACAGATTTGAAACTGTGCAGATTATGAAGAAAGAGAAATATACGAGTTAGAAAAAAAACATCCCAAAAAAATCAACCTCCTAGATTAGGGTCAAACCTGGATTTAATTGTAGTACATCTAACTGGTAATCAGGAGGTCTGAGGTTTGATCCCCAGTTGAGGCAGACTGATTTTTTGGGATGGTTTTTTTTTTTACTTGTATTTTTCTTTCTGCTTTGTCTCGCACTGTTTCATAAACACTTTTTCAGATCTTTATAAAGATTTTATAGTGTAGAATTGAGCTATCTGTATTTTGATCACGTGTTGTTTACATTCATCGTAGTCTGTCATCAAAGGTATACCTTGAGTTGATTGGTTTACACAGCATGACTTTGGGAAAATTACTAAGACAGTCATTTGGTCTTGTTTTGGGAGGGAGGGGGGGGGGGGGTTCTTCATATTGTATACTGTGATACTAAGCAGCTGGGGACTGCAAAAAGTAATTAACAAAAATGAATATAATAGCTTAAAAAAACCCAACAAATGACCATATACAGAACTTTTCCGGCTCTAAATCTAAACCCTACATCAGCTAACAAAAAAGCAAACAATAAAAACATTGATACATTACTTAAAAAAACAGATAAAGAGCATAGAAATATTTAGATTTTTTGTTGTTGTTGGCTGAAGAAGGGTTTTGAGCCCAAAATGTTCCGTGTTTGGTATATTGTTCTTTTTTTGAAGCTGTTTTATTCAATTTTGTTTATTACTTTATAACGTTGCCTATTCGGTTTTTTAAAAGTTCGTTGATGCTTACCCTAATGCTCTTGTCGTTTCCTCATCAAAACCCTTAAATTGGTAGGTGTTGCCCATTGGCTCTAAAAGGTAGTGTGGCAGGGTTAGCGTATATTTATTTACAGGTCTGATAACCCAAATTGTGTTATGAGCTCCTTGTTGTGTATGGAAATACTCTCAAACTAAAGTAAAATAATTTTCATAACAGCAATGCAAAATTAAGCCCCATTAGTCCATTCGGGTATCAGACCTGCAAATATGTGGACACCTGGTCTGGCTGATTTTGATTCTGAAAATTTAATTTAAAGTTTTTAAAAAATGTGAAATTTGAGTTGATATTTGATTTATTGAGGACAAGTGATTCACTTTCCGATCAACAAGAATTTCACATTTTTGATTATTTTAACTTTAAATCCATTTTTTGGCATCATATTTATCCCAGGGGTTGAATTGGCTGAGTGGTTAAGGTATTCGCAGTGACCCTGAAGGTCCTGATTCAAGCCCCACTTTAGGCACTTTCATTTATTTTCCTTGGGCAAGATTATAATCGCCCCAGTTAGCTCACTTTGGACAACATGGGTGATTCCTGTTGTTTAATGGATTATCTATATTCCTTCCAAGAATATCTAGGCAACTGCATCTCGTGATGTTGCGTGGAACAGCATAATTTGTTATTTTAAAAATTAACTCCTACCTAATACTGATTTGAGGCAATTGACCACACTCACATATATTTATATATATAAAGTTTTCTTTTCTATGTATTATGTAAAGGTGTTATATCATATGTGAATAGTCACATTAAATTATCACTGGTTTTTGTGTATGGTATTATTACTTAGATCTGGTTGATTTTATCATTCAAAACTAATGAAAATGTTGTTGTTTGAGGCTCAAAGGAAAAAATATTGATAAGTAATGAAATGTAAGCACCAATCGATTAAACAAAGACAGATAATGGGGACATTTCGGGTGTCATTCATCATGTTTTATTGATAAAGGGGAAACCTGAAACATCCATGTTATGCCTTTTTTTATTACTAGATTGGAGCTTACATTTAATCACTTATCGTTATTTTTTCATACAAAACTATCAAACTGCTCCCTGTTTCCCAGTGTTAGATGTAAAAGCGCTTCAACAGTTAACTCATCTGAGAACTGAACTACAGATGATAGGCCTAGGAGAGACGGGGAATCAAATCGTGTTACATTCAAGGTCTTGTGTGAAATGCAAAGTACTGTTTGATAATTTTTTTTTTTTTTTTAAAGGAAGAGTTGTCTTTTGATTCCTTGATCCATTGGCAGTGTTGAATATTTTGTTTGGGATTTATTTATTTCATTTCTTGAACATGTTATCCCAATATAATATCCGTGCAATAATGGCACTTTAGAACAATGGAATTATTTTATTGCTTATAAATTATGTTTTCTTATGTTTGTATGAATATTTATTTTACGTAAACCATTAATTTGTGATTAATCGTTGAAAAGTTTCATCTATTTAAAAATTTTTTTTTATGAATGGAAAAACTGAATGGAATTTGTGAACACCACAAGAAGTAGAGACATTGATGGATTGATGGCTTTGGGATCTCATCAGAGCAGGGGGCAGGGGGGGGGGGGGTTGTATATACAATAAAATTACACAAAAAGTGTGGGGAGAACATGTGTATCAATATGGATGTGAAATAAAGTAAATGGAATCGATAAGTGCAAGATGAAATCAAAGAATAAAAATATCAGAGTGTCTGTGAGCAAAATAACCAGTTTTGAGTCGATTGGTACAACACTAACCGCCTAGTTGAGAGAGAGAGAGAGAGAGAGAGAGAGAGAGAGAGAGAGAGAGAGAGAGAGAGAGAGAGAGAGAGAGAGAGAGAGAGAGAGAGAGAGAGTTAATTTTAATCCATTTTGGTTATTTCCCTTGAAATTCGGCTATATATAATAGACTGTTATAACAGGGATTTTAGGCTGGTCCCATCATCATTGTTATACTGAAGTTCCATTGTAAATATCATTGTCAGTGTCATATAGATTCTATTCTCTTTAAATTGTCTACCATGCTACATGCTGTTTTTCTACTTTGTTCCCAATGAAATTGTTTTAAAATTTCACTTGGAAATGTCACAAGAAATTTGACACGACCATGTTTTTTATTAATTGAATTTTGTATCTTTGTAATATGGGTCAGTTCTTTTTTTTGTCCCCCATCTTTGGAGAAGTTTGGTGAGTTTACTGAAGGTGGTGGGGGGTGCTCTCTTACTTGAACACACAGTGTTTGTTGTGTCGTGTTTTTCATCGGGATTGATTATCACACTCTAGTTTTCCATTTTTTTGTGTGATGTGGGATAGGAATTTAAATCTCAGTCGTATCATAATGTTCCTTTTGAGGACAAAATATATATCTGCTTTTTGTATTTAATACGAGGTAGCTCGATTTTTGCCATTTTGAATTTGACTGCTTCTATTCCACAATGGGTGGTCAGACTTAAAAACCCTATAATGAATTGATTATGTACATGGATTCCAAATGTTTTGGAAGAATTGGATTTTAAATTGACTAAAGATTTTATAAACTTTTAAAATAATGAAATTGAATTATTAAAAAAAGAATAATAATCAACTTTTGTTGTCAGAAAATTAAAGTAGCTTCATTTCCTATGTCTGCTATTTGCTTCTTTAATGTGATTTGCCAACAGTGTTTTTCTCCTTTGTATTGCATGTCAGTTTCAGTCAATTCAGTGCTCTCAAATATGGATTTATTTAGCTGATTGCTTTCTGGGTATTGAGACTATTTTTCTTTTCTCCTTAACTGTGGAGCAAATATGTAATTTAAATAGCATTAAATGTATTTTATATTTTCTCGACCCTTTCATATTATTAATAAGTTATTTTCTTGTTTTGTATTTTTTTAGGGGAGGGGCTTTCAAATTACATTGACCCGTAAATTTTATAATACTTTTTTTTTGTTGGGGGTGGGGGGAGCTTTCAAATCATGTGGTGTTAAAAAGCTTGAAAAACGAAGTCTAAAACAGTGATCCCGTCAAAATGAAAAGCAATTATAGATAGTATGCGCTTCGCATCCAGAAGTGTAACGGACCGATACACACAACTGTGTAACCATGAACTTTTATAGTCTGGTTAATACAGAATAGTGAGAATTTCTTATAAACGCTCCAGATGGGGTACTCATTTATTCCTGAGTCTAGTGAAGAATTTTGACTACTCCATGAGACTAGTTACACAGATTGCATGTAATACGTTTTTCTAAGCGCTTTGTCAGATGTCAGAAGACGTCTTCGTACCTGGATCTCAAGGCTACTGGAATTGCTGGGGCAAGAGTAGAAAGAATGCTGAGCTGGGTGGAATCTTCTGACCTCCCATGGTGGGCAGGCGGTCACGCTGTGTCTTCTATCCCCCTTTATCTGTTTTCTGAGTTGGGATCACTGGTTTAAAAGATGCATTAAGAATCACTCTAACTCTAACCTAAGCTATGCTGTTATAAGTTGTCAGATTTGATGCTGTCTGGTAGTCAATATGTCTAGTGTGTGTTTGTGTGCGTGTGTGTGTGTTTAATGGATGGAGATAATATGTTCATTCAAAACAGAGGATGAAAAACCATCAAATGACACTCTCTCCCAAGTAGTGATAGATTTATATAAACTGTTTTCATGAGCTTTTCATCCATGACCTTGTATGGAATTTCTTGTATTAGTTTTAGATTTATGACCTTTGACCATGACTCAATGGACTCAATGAAGCAATTGTTCCAAGTTCTCTCACGTTCATATTTTGTTGATGTTTTTGTTGTTTCTCAACCACAGACCTTGGAGCTTGTTCTCTTTGGTTCAATGTTGTGTAGTAGAATGCAGACGGTGGATGTCTTCTTTAGCTGCTTTGTTGTGCTGTTGAGAGTGCGTCCTTTATTGGGCTATGGTAACACAATGTGGTGTGAGGTCTTGAAGCTTGTTGCAGTTACAAAATAGGTGGGTAAGTTGTTTCATAACGGTGGTCGCTTAATGGTCATACGGGAAGATATTGAAGATCGAATCTATTAAGTTGTTGGTCAGTTTTATTATAATCATATCTTATTGTGGGCGTTTTTTGGTTATCATAGAAGATGTCTGAGGTCGTGCAGCTTGTTGCAATTGAAAAGTAGGTGACAAGTTTCATAATGGCAGTCATATAATGGGCATTATATCTATCATACCTTCCATTTGTGGGTGTTTTTGGTTATCATTGATGTCACACAATATCGGAGGGGTTGCTTTTAAATAATTAGAAAAGTGATAGTTGCTAAATTTCTCTTGCTTGATGTTGGCGTGTGTATGTGTGTGTGTGTGTGTGTGTGTGTTTATTTAAACTCATTGATATATTATTTATTACAGAAGTTCATCTTACCATCCTATCATCGTATCATATTCTATAACTCGACATGTCTTCCTTAGGTCCATGCATTATCAACTGATTTGATACGTTGGGATTTCCATTTCATTTTGGATTTAGGGAAAGAGGATTTCATTGTTATGTGTATAAATGGAAATAAACTACTTGAATGGAATACACTTGTTGTTTGGGTTCATTTTTTTTCCATGTCCTTTCCTTTTGTGTTAACGCTTGTGGTGAAATAAACATAAACTTTGCCATTGCATATATAACTATACTACACAGCTCATACACAGAGACACAATTATTCTCTCTGTAACTGTCCTTTACAAAGATAAACTGATTTCACCTGTATTTTATTTTATATCGTATTTCCGGGTTGCTGTCTGTCTTTGTCTTGCTGGGTGTTCCTGACCTCCCATACTGGGTGGGCTTCCTGGCCTCCCATACTGGCAGGGTACTTATCGTCTTCTATCCCCCTATATGTTTCCCAAAAAGCTTTCTGTCTTTGTCTTTTTGGGTGGGGTTCCTGACATCCAATAGTGGGCAGGGATGTACTTACTGTGTCTTCTATCCCCCTATATGTTATCCAACAGGTTTTCTGTCTTTGTCTTGGAATGAGATTTATTGGTTTTGTACTTGTACTGGCCCTGACCGGATACCCAAGCTGGGAGGGAAACAGTTAAATGTATAGTTAGAGTTTTGAGAGATGATATTTTTTGCCTTGTAAATCATCTCTCTGTTATGCACTGTATTATTGTTTGTTACATGTATATGTTTTGTAAACATTTGAGTGTGTTCCTCTCAGTGGGACGTGCTTGTGTAAGGATGAGACTTCTTGGTGATCTCAAACTAAGTACACTGATGGTGATATGCTCTTGGAATCTACATCTGTTCCCTGTTTGAACCAATTCACCTGTCTTACTTTTTTTGGGTGCTTCAATTGTAATTCTGGAACGTTTTACTATCCCATTTCCTTCCTTTTTTGGCGCTGATGTGACCTAAATGTGTTGTAAGCACCGTAAAACCTTAAAAACAATTAGAACATTGTCTTTGTCCTGGAATAGGACTACTTGGTTTTGTCCGGACCCTGGCCAGAGTCCTTGAAACAGTCTATTGTAAAGTGTTAGTTTTGGGAGATGATATTTGTTTCCTTGTAAATCATATCTCTGTTAAGTATTGCAACTTAATTAAAAAAATTGAAGAACATGTTTTGAAATCATTTGAGTATTTCCTCATTTTGGTATCCCGTGTGTCTTGGTGGGACTTTAAGGTGTGATCTCAAAATAAGCACATTGATAATTTGCTCTTATTGTTCCCTATTTGAACCAGTCTCCTTTCTCTCTCTTTTTCTCATGTGCTTTTATTGGCGCTGAAGTAACTTAAATGTATCGCGCTGTAAAACGCTTAAAAACATAAAACCATAAACGAAACAAATCACTTCTAACAGTTAGTATCCGTCAAAACAGATTACACACTTCATGAACAATAATTAAAATATGTCAACTCATGCCAAGAATTATTTAAGAGTTGTGGAAAACAAAGAGAACAAACATATATTGCAAATATAATGCACGTTGTCATTTATTGATATATACATATAAATGAATTGATGCAATTCTATCGAAACAATGTCAAGAATTAATATACCTAGATTTTCCCTTTGTATCAATATCATTTTTCTAAAACATGTAAATATGAAAGCAAGTTATAATAAAACAGTTAACAAATTTGAAAAGAAAAAATGATCTCTAAAACAAATAATTAAACAACATGAAACACTAAGGCGTAGCATTATCTTTTCACGTAGCAAAAACAAACATGCTTTTGAATAAATCAGCAAAAGAGAGAAAAAAGAAATTAAAGGCAAATTAATTTTAAACATAGAAACAAAAGTCTAAAATACTTAAACAAATTTAAACATGGAAAGAACATTTTTGCAATATACAGAGCAAGGAGAAGGAGAAAGCAATTTAAATCCCATTTACTTTCCATAACTTCTTTTTTTTTTTTACAACATGTGCATCAAAATGTTATCAGTTTGCGCTTGTGCACCAAATAGATTATTATGTCATATATCATGGTGGCAGGGAAAATAAAATTGAAAATATTGCCACTATTATGAATATAATGATTTTTGGTGATGAGCGAGTTGGATTTTATTTATCTCTGTTTTGCCTTTACAAGAAATAATATTCTCTTTGAAACATTTTATGAAGAAAAATATGTAGGCTATAATGTTGAATCGACTTTTTGTTTGTTCTAATAATTGTGATAGTGGACTTATGTCAGTTTGCACAATCAGCAAACTGAATTGTTCTTTACCCAAGATTAGTGTTGAAATAAGTTTTTGTTAGAAAACAAACAAATTGCCTCTGCTCAACTGATGTAATTCATTGTTTAATTTTGTTGTTTATAATAGGTATCATTAATTATTGTTGAAATTCTTTCTAGTTGGACAAACTATGTATATTCTGTATTGAACTCGTTATGTGGAAAATATGACAATTTATGCACAAAGATTACACCAAAATATACGAATACCCTAGAAGAAGAAACCCCTTTTACAATTATATCTGTCATCTCCTGCAATTTCATAATATACCTTTTTCTTTTTAACACTGAACAATAATTATGTCATTTTAAAAGATTGAAACACTTTCTAAAAACACAGATTTAATACAGCTGTCCCATACAATATCACTTTACATACCCATATCACAAACAGCTTATAGTAATAAACCCAACACCATAACATGATATAACTATTGCATTCTGGGTTGATGTCCGTCATGACGGATGGGAGGAAAATGATTTAGTCTCATGGGTTCTTGATAGTGTGGGGGGTTGTATAGTCCCCATTTCGGCGTGGGGACTTCCTGTGGGAAAGGTTTCGGGTAACTCCAGTTCCCACCATAGCCCTTGTTGTGTGGCATCGACCGCTGTACGTCTTTCATCATGACCTCATTGTTGTAGGGGACAAAGTCATCATGGACACGGCTTGTTGGTTTGGATGGCCGTTCCCAGTGCCAGTTGATGTTTTTGTAATCAGCTGAATTTTCATGTAGACAAGACAAAAAAAAAAAAGAAGAAAGGATTAGTTAATAATAATGGGGGTCACGATAGCTCAGTTGGTAGAGCACTTGCTTCACGTGCAAAGGGACCGAGATCAATCCTGGATGCAGTCGAGATTTTCTGACCCCCCTGCGCACCCAGAAGTGAATGGGTAGCTGAGTCTTTTAAAATTTGTGGAAAGTACTTTGCAATAGACTAGAGTCCTAAGTCCTAGCCAAAGGATAGCAAACAATTGCTATTGTCTATTTCACGCCATAAAAACCGGAATAAACTCCGGGTCCATGGGTTGAATGGGTCTGAAGGACGACTTATTTTTTTTATTAGTTAAACTCATGTGGCCTTAAAATGTATTCAAAGTGTCAAGTAGAGATGGCAAGAATGACTTAAAGTAAAAGAAATATGTGACCCAAGTCACAAACTGGTATTTTTTTGTAATGTTGGGATGAACTATTTGTAGAAAAACACTTTTAGCATCATCTTTCATATGAAATCTTTTTTTCTCCCTTGTATCGATTCATCAAGGTATAATTTCGACTGATTGATTTGCTTTAAAATATCATCCCCTCTCATCCCCATGTTCAAAGTTTATTTCTTACTATGATCAACATGTGTTCTTTTTATCACCTCACATTTCCCATGGTATGAATATGACATGAAAATGTCAAAGTAGTTATCAAACTCAGAAAAAAAAATAGAATAACAAAAATAAGATTAAAAAAAAAAAGAAAACAAATAGATACGAACAAAAATGTGGTTCTTTTCATTACCTCTTCTGATTGTGTTGGTTTCTCTATTGAACCAATCAGGGTGACGGGATGTTGACCTCCAGGCATACCAGTCAGGATGTTCACGGCTCCATTTTGTCCAACCAGCCTGAAAAAATGGACAATAAGCTGAAATATAGCCTGAAAACTGTTTGGGTCATAAACACAATTTTATCATTATCTATCTGGTTATAACTGAAGACTTAATAATTTTCATCTAGATAGTACTGAAAGCAACGCAACTGGAATTCAGCACTAGCGAGTAAAGAATAAACAATTCCACTTTTGTCATAGAGACATGGAGGTAAAAGAGTTATATTTTGGCAGAAATTGTGCATGGAGTCAAAACATGGCTTTGTTGTCGCATTGTTCAAAATCAAGTTATATCCAATACCTGATCTAGATAGTACTGAAAGCAACGCAACTGGAATTCAGCACTAGCGAGTAAAGAATAAACAATTCCACTTTTGTCATAGAGATATGGAGGTAAAAGAGTTATATTTTGGCAGAAATTATGCATGGAGTCAAAATATGGCTTTGTTGTCGCATTGTTCAAAACCAAGTTATATCCAATACCTGAGCCCCTACCGCCCCCTCCCCAAATAATAATAATGATTAGCCGTTTTTATTATTTTTTTTCTCTCAGACATTACACTTCTAAGCCGGAAATCTTAATACATTTAGAACAAATCTGACATGATAAAGAATTATGGCAACGGATTCCAAATGTTCAAATAAAATATCTTACCCTTGCTACGTCTGGATGGCTGCAGTGGTATGTTTTCCATTCGTGTAGTTTTGGTTGCCTGGTAGGGATCATAAAAGGCATCTTTTAATATCAGAATTGTTTTATAGAAAAATAAGTTCTTACGGGTTATAAAGTCTACACTGCTGGAGGTTACTCTGGTGTCTATGCCGTTAAACGGACAGTAGCAATTTCATGCTAGCTTTTGATAAGAGGGGGGGGGGGGGTGAGAAAAAAAACTCGGGGTCAATACCAGTTTATTTGCTTGTGGGATGAGAGCTCCTAAGATATTGCAAAACCCACTTGGAGGTTTCTTTCAGTCACAACTAAAATCTAATTTTTCTTACAAACTGTGATTGATTGGAATGCTATGTTATCCAATGTGTAGTCAACTTTGAAAAGCACTTGATCTACGCCAGGAATCAAATATTTTCCATTCATAAGGAAAGTCACTGTAATTGTTCCAGCCTGTATGCAAACGCACACACACACACACACACACACACACACACACACATCCACACCCACACCCACACACATACACACACACACATATATATATATATATATATATATATATATATATATATATATATATATATATATATATATATATATATATACTTAATCCTGACATCAAAGCAATGGTGGAAAAGGAGAAAAACTCGCTTTACAATTAATGCAAGGAAAAGGCTATTCGGACCCGAGTCTGAATTGCTTCCCGTGGCAATTCGGACCCGAGTCTGAATTGCTTCCCGTGGCAATTCGGACCCCGAGTCTGAATTGCCTCCCATGGCAATTCGGACCCCGAGTCTGAAGTGCTTCCCGTGACAATTCGGTCTTCGTAAACACACGCACACACACACACACACACACACACACACACAACAACAACAACAACAACAACAACCATTTCCACAACCCAAGAGCCGGCGGCTTTTTCTCTTTGATCTCGAATCACCATGATCTCCCCTGCGTCCAGCGCCTCGGTCGTTTGTGGGTTGTGGAGATGTTAATGGTTACCCCCCATCGTCTTCTTATGAGAAGTCGCTGATTACCCCCCAATCCCATTACTTGTTGATCATTAATTTTCTCTCCGTATTCAACCAGTGCTCATTTTATTAACAGGCACCTAGTCCAGTATTATCTAATAATATTAGTATTTGACGGTACTCTGCCCCTACCCTAGTGGCGAGGCTCTATTGCATGGTTTGCTGCCAAGTATCGCCTATATTTTTATATTTAGAAATAAAACAGCATTTTTTAATTTCAAAAGAATTGAGATAATGCCTTTTGTCAAAGCCCGACCCATGCTGCCTTTTAAATAAAACGCTCAATACCCAAAGTCATATTATTTCCCTTTCCCCCCACTTTTTCGTGGCCGCAAATGGCAAGGTATATAATGTAGATATGTCATGCATGTATCTTTTGCAACATGCACATGGCAAATCAATTAAATCTTCCAACACAAAGACACTCTTATCTATGCGAGGGCAAATTGATTGTTAACGTTAACAATCGCGACTACAATTGTTATCTCCCAAAGACCACGAATATTTAGATTGTTTTGTTTTTTTAAGTCGCTTGCAACACATTTAGGTCATATCAGCGCCAGTAAAAAGGGAGAAATTGGATAGTAAAAGTAAAAAGTTCTAGAATTACAATTAAAAAGTACCCAAGAAAAAGTAAGACAAAGGGGAATAATAGACCACCGCTTTTGAAGGTTAGTCATCTTCGGGAGTTCTAAAACGTGTCTTGCTCGCTCACTCGCCTTCCTACCGACTGACAACTAGCACCTTCCCCCCACCCGACCACGCTTCACTTTCGACCCAGCTTCCACTTCCGACAATTCCTGTGATTGCGCAGGCGCATTGTGGCAGGAGTCCGAATTGCCACGGGAAGCAATTCAGACTCGGGTCCGAATTGCCACTTCGTTAATGCAAACATACTTACTAAACGTAACTACTAATACATATATAAATATGAGTGGTGAGTCATCTTTTGTTTTCTTACTTAAGTATTAGTCGGTGCGGTTAAATTGCTGTTGCAATCATTTGCGATCATGTCTCTCCAGTCCTCTCCAAGCTACAATATAACATTGCATTGTGATGATTTATTGATCAGTGTCTTTATTGCTATCGCATTTAAGGGATACCTCAGGGATTCGAATCAAGTATTTTTTCGTATTTCTTTTGTTTGTAAATTAAATACACACAAGATGAGTTTAATGACATAGGATATTTTGGCTATGTGAATGTATGTGAGTGAAGACATACTTAGATTCTAGCATGTGCATATTATTTGACAACTAAAACGATAGCAATGGTTGGTTATCCTGAAATATCATTAAATTATTCAAATTTGTGAGAAAAATCCAAATTATAGTGTCACATAAGATAATTTATCAATCAGAAACTAACCATTCTTTGGGCAATTTGGCTGGCTTTGAAAGAAATCCTATGGCGGCAGCATTTGTGGAACTCATTTTATCAACAAAAGTTCGGCAGTTTAGTTGTTTATGAATCGAATTGGAAACACAGTTCCCTAAATGAAAAATAATACGAAAAAATCTTGCGAGAGACTGTCTGACTGCACTATTTATGAATTTCTCACAACTTGGAAGCCAAAACTAAGGAACCATCTTGGTTTCACACGAATGTTTACATAGGACAAGGCTGTAAGCGACCCACAACGTTGCTATGGTAGCGCGTTATTAGTTACGTTTACTGTTCGGTACAAAATTACTAATAACGACAGATCTCACATTTTGAAATTGATTTTGAATAATAAATAATATTTCAAACATTATAAAGGCATAATTTGCCTGTAACAATATAAATCCTTATTTGAATTATCAATGTTGTAAATTAATTTTATCGTAAGCGGCAGTACTGTTCGATTCATTGAGGAGAGGTTGATATCATTTGTTATCTAGGATTTAATTGTTGATATTGTTGCGTTTTAAAAAAATTGCTTTTGAAAATGGCTGATACACTCTTTTTAAAAAGATCTCAAACTATGTATCCATACCATATAAACATGCCACCTACAGTACCACGGTATCCTGCATCGCAAGACATGTTCAGGTATTTTCCTTACTGAGTCTTTCTCATAATGCTTTTCCCCCCTTTCCCCTTAGTCATAGATCCTACAGTTGCAGTATTGCATCTGAATATTATATCATACGTTTATCAACATAAAATGTAGAGGAATAGAAGGATGAATCTCGTACTGAAAGTATCGAATGGCTTCGTAATTTACATTCATTTATTTTAGCAACCGTGGCTGTAGGAAAAAAATACGTAGAGATCATTCTGTAAACGAGAAAGTGCCACATGTAAAGGTCCCTGTGAAAATATTGGCAAATCTGACATTCTGTGAGTTTTTAGAGACTACCCTTGTCAATTCAGGTAAAGGCAATGGTAAAAATACTGATTATCACAATAGAATCTATTCTTTGTGTCGAAAACCAAGAATGATAGAAGAGTAGACAATACAATCGTTGCCTAAAATTAATACCAGGCAAGTTTGTCTCCTTGTCGAGGAGTGAATATATATATATAGTGCTTTTCAAAAATGCTTAATTAGTCATGCTAGGCCTTTGTTGTTAAACATTGTTGTCACCCTATAACTTATTTGCCACGATCTCATTTATCTAGATATCATATAGCAATAGTTATTTAATAATAATAATAATAAATGGCATTTATATAGCGCTTTACCCCGTTGTCACAGGCTCTAAGCGCTTTACAGTGATATAAAACAAAACATATTACAGTGAGACAAATGTGAAGGAAACGTGATACGAATTCAATTTAACAACAACAAAATATGAAAATAATATTGCAACATTATGACGTAAAAAGATAAAACTTTAAGCGAGATTTGAACGTTGTCAACGAATCCGAGCATCTCACGTGTGATGGGAGAGAGTTCCAAAAATGGGGGGCCGAAAATTGAAAAGGCTGTTCACCTATTTTACGCAATGGCTTAGGTTTGACAAGGATTGATTGGTCATAGCTTGACCTCAAGTTTCTATTGGGGACATATATGTTTAGAAGGTCTTTAATATAGGAGGGACTGTTCGTGCTCAGGGATTTGTAGACAACAGTACAAATCTTATAGGCAACTCTTTTTTTCCACAGGAAGCCAATGTAACTCTTTGTTTGCTCTTAATAATTATTCAAATTTCGAAGTTCTTTTTATCTTTATGAGTGGTGTTGTGTGTCTGTTGGGGAGGGGGGGGGTATGTGTATGCGTTTTTCTAGTATATATGTTTATATATTATATTATGTTTAATGGTAATTATATTGATGTCACATTATTATTATTATCAACATCATCATCATCATCATCATCATTATCATCATCATCATCATCATCATCATCATCATCATCATCATCATCACCACAATCATCTTTATTATTATTAACATTATTATCATCTTCGTCGTCATCATCATCATCATCATCATCATCATCATTATTATTATTATTATTATTATTATTATTATTATTATTATTATTATTATTATTATTATTATTATTGACATCATTATTACTAATTTATTTCAGACGAGAAGAGCCAGACAAATATACACAACGTAAAGGTAGAGCTGGCTATCAGGTATGGATGTGAAATATTGTTTTCCATAAATAACTCTATAAATGGTACCTGATCCATCGATGTCATTGTCATATCGGTTATATAACCTTTGTCACTCAGTTGCATAATGTAATACATAATGTTTTCCCTTTCAGTCCAATTTGTTGATCTCATTATCAAAATGATAAATGTTGCTTTCTGATTCAGATGTAAATGGTGAATATAGTATTACTAAACTAAGCCTTTTTTTTTTCTTTCTAGATTGTAAAAAAGCATGATTAACCCTCTCCTTACCAGCCATTTTCCCCAAAACTTCACATCCAAACTTATACAAAAATATATTTTTTTATCACTCTGACATAATTACAGTCAAATTCTTGCTATACACAATTTCTTTAGCAAAACATACATTTCATTTCAACACATTGGTCATTTTCTTTAAATTGTATGATGTACAAAAGAAATTTGAATAAGAATAAGGTTAGTTGTATCGTAAAGAATGTGACGATTTTCCTTCAGTTGGTAAGGGGAGGGTTAAAAAATTATAAGCAAGCCTCTCTAAGCAAACTTAAACTTGGTGGATTTGGATTTCAAAACATTGTCAAGCAAAAATATCTATTATCAAAAAGCTTATTTCCCAAATAATCTAAGACATAGCCTATTGAGATTTACTTTACTGACATATTAGCATTTGGTTCAAACCAAAATAATTCCGTTTCGAAACAATGATTCAAATAATTATGAGCTCATTCAACTTAAAATAATGATTAGCAGTTGGTCATAGCAATATCATCAGATCTACAGTGTTGCTTAGTATAAAATCAGGATTTTAATATATTCGCCACCGTTTTGTCGATAATGGGGAAACCCAAAACGTCCTCATCATATCTCCTTGTAAATTAAAATTGAGGCTATACTAACCCCAGATATACTATCAGCATCTCTTATTGCCTGCTGAATATCAAGCATGGGCTGTATTAAATTCACATTAACTCTAATTTCTATACCACCAATTTCACCAAGGTTCCAACCACGGTGATGTAATAAAACTTTAATGTATACTATTATCAAGTTTTCACTAAACAACACAATTATAGATTCAGATTATCTTATTACCAGGCACAAAGCTAATTACTGAAGATTTCTGTTTACTTTTGTTGTACACTGTCTCTTATTAACAATTATGTTTTTTTTATGCATCATTAGAACTGGACAGATAAATGGTATGACTGGGGCCACCCTGTGCGTCGCCAAGAAGAGCTACCATTGATGGCAGATCGTCATGAGCCACTGTCCAGACCCTGGCAATATGGAGTTCACATGGGGGTCACAGGTGACCCCAAATGGACAAAGGAAGGCAAAGACTGGCCGATCAACAATAGGAAATATCTACGGTATGTGGATAAAGTGAATACTGAATTGCCAGAAGTTGTGGACTGTTAAAAGTAGTAAACAGAAAATTAATTTAAAAGCTTTAAACTCCCCCCCCCCTCCCACCCATAAATAAATTGAACGTTTTGGGTTCAAAACCCTTCCTCAGCCAACCTCAAAAACAATTAACTTTACTTAGAATTCCAGAAGAAAGTTTTCAGCATTAAGGATAATCACTTTCTGCCATTGTTCAACCCATCTGGACATCCTGAGAAACCCTTTTTCGTCTCTCTGGAATTTATATGAAGCATTTCTGTTTCAATTGCTTTTGTACATGGCCGAGGAAGGGTTTTGAGCCCAAAGTGTTCAGTGTTAAATGTAAAAATTTTTTTGGGGAGGCTTCATATTCTTTTTTATTAAATACTTTTTAGGGTATTGTAGATACATCTTATTTTTCCTTTATTAAAGCTAAAAATTACACATCCATGAAGTTGTGAGCTTTTAATTTCGCAACCCATTAGATATGCTCCAAAAAAAAATAATTGAGATTTTACATAGCACAATATCCACTAATCGTGCTCGAAGCGCTTTTCAAGGGATCCGGCCAACAGCAACATTTAACATGAAGGATGGGACATGACGCCTGTTTGGCGATATTACAATTTTTTTGGACATAGACGCTGTTAATGGCCAGGTACTCGTTTTACACCCGAGTACGGTGAGAGAATGTGAGTAAAGAGCCTTCTCCAAGGACTCAACTATGCACAGAGCGAGTGTCATACCACTAGACTAAATAGCCGCACAAAGCACCAGACCTGGGGTCCTAAAGCCGACACCAAATACTGAACATGCAATTAGAATTTATTTTTATATGATATGAAACGATATAAATGCCATGAGTTATTATTATCATTAACATGTTTGGTCAAGATATACAACCAGTAATATTAATATAGACATTAATATAGTAATTTTCTCCCGACAAATCAATTCTTTTACAGGCCAGGTTCCCATTTTACATAATGATAATAATAACAACATATTTTTATAGTGCTCTTTGCCGAGGCCTCAGAGCGCCTCACATCATACACTGTCAATATCCATGATAGTAGTGATTACATATTTAACATTCATTATTTGTATCTCAAAAGATATTTTTGAAATTGGAAAGTTTTGAGATTTATCTTGAAGCTGTTTTCTGAGGTCATTCATCTGAAAGGTTCAGGGAGAGAATTCCAAGGTCAGCCCTTTTAGATAAACAGGTGCTGATGGATTTTTGATATATGTGGCTATGTGGTATAGTGGTATGACACTCACTTTTGGATCGGAAGGTTCTGGGTTCGAGTCTCACTCCAAGCAGTACATAGTTGAGTCCTTGGAAAAGGCTCTTACACTCTTACTCACATTCTTTCACCATACTCAGGTGTAAAATGGGTAATTGGCCGTGAACAGCATTGTCTGTTGGAAAAATTGTAATACCGGCTTGCCTAACAGGCATTATCTGTTGTCTTACATGTAAAGTGTTGCTGTTGGTTAGGGACCCCTTGTAAAGTACTTTGAGCATATATAGTGGAAATTGCGCTATATAAATGGTTAAGATCAAGAGTTTACATCAAGTATCCACCAATCCTATTGTCATGGATATACCCAAAATTCAAAATCATTCCGTCAGCAATCTGTTCATTTTTGTCTTGCAATAGAATTTATTTATTTGTTTATTCATACAACAGATCAGGAATTCCCAACACCGAAAACCATCGGGCTAGAGGGATGAGGGAAATGAGCTTCAGGGACGACAAACTGTATCCGTTCTCAAACAACATGACGTCCACGTATCGTCGACCCGTGTACTCCGTATTTGGACCAATGCAGAGAGAGCCTGTGTTTGGTTTGACCAGAAATCGCAGTCGCCATGGACACATGCCGTTTGAGGATTATTATTAACTCTAGGGATTATGTTGACCGTGTTCATATTTTAAAGACATTGTACAAGGTGTTGCTTGGAGCTGTTTTATAGAAGTATGATTTTACAATGTGTGCGACATTACAATATTGAAAAATTGAATTTGAGTTATTTTTGCGAATTTTCAATCATCCAATGCTGGAATTATAAATAATTTTACTTTGCACCTGATCATAAAGGCTTTGGTTTCACAATTGGGATATTATCAAATTACACGTTTTTCATTTATTGCTTTTTGAGCATTATGCATATCTTAATCGGTTTTACTGCCCTTAAACTAAAAGTTATACGAAAGATGTTTAATATATGGTTTATGATTTTTTAAAAATATTCGGTGCTTATACATCTTCCTTTTTTTTCTATTTTAAACATGCTTTGATATTGAAACCTTTTATATGATTTTAACAGAAATTACATTTAACCAAGAGAGATGAAGGAATAACAAACTGTATTGAATTAAATCAAAGCTACATAGGATCAATTTCTTTTACATAATATTTGAAATTAAAGGTAAACAGAAATATTGAGATTAGAAAGGATACACTTATCAATTGTATCTGTAAATATACCGTGATTAAAAGATTATTTTACTGTGTGATCATTTCATTCTTAAAGTCTGAATCACTGAATCATTCACTTGCAGCAGAAATTCTATGAATTCTCTACATCTCGCCTTGTTGTCATGTTATGTTTTATATGCAAATCAACTATTGTGTGAAATTATCCATAATAATAAAATTAATTCTATCAAAGCTATATATAGCTAATTCAATACATTCTACTAACGATGATTTTACAAATAATTGTTACAGTTATCAGGCCCAAATGACATTACAAGTAATTGTCTGTTAGTTATCAGGCCCAAATGACATTACAAGTAATTGTCTGTTAGTTATCAGGCCCAAATGACATTACAAGTAATTGTCTGTTACAATTATCAGGCCCAAATGACATTACAAGTAATTGTCTGTTACAATTATCAGGCCCAAATGACATTACAAGTAATTGTCTGTTACAGTTATCAGGCCCAAATGACATTACAAGTAATTGTCTGTTACAATTATCAGACCCCAAATGACATTACAAGTAATTGTCTGTTACAGTTATCAGGCCCAAATGACATTACAAGTAATTGTCTGTTACAGATATCAGCCCCCAAATGACATTACAAGTAATTTTCTGTTACAGTTATCAGGCCCGAAGTGCTGGAACTTGTCCCAAATTCAGTAGGGTGAAATTTAGAGACAGTGCGTGAATATTAAGAATGAAACAGATGTATGAAACAGTGCCAGACAAAAACTATCCCAAAAAATCCCTAGGGGAGCAGGCTGATTTTTGTGGAGTAGTTGTTTTTTCTTGCTTTGTCTACTACTGTTTCATTCACACTTTTTCAGATCTTTATCTTACACCAGTGTTTTCTTCCTAATTGATCACTTTGATATTTTCAAAACTGAAAGAGTTTGCAACTTATAATTAATAATTTGTGACTTATAGGGTGTTATTTTTGATTATTGCAAAGTACTTTTCATCATATCTGATATTAGAAATATTAGACTTTGTGGCCCAGATAATGCTGGGTTGACAGGGAGGTCGGAAAAGTATTTCCAATACAATGCAGGATTTGATTGAAACAGAGTGCTGAATTAAGACATGATTTTACAATCACAAAATAATCTGGGCAAAACTAGAATCAAGTGTATACTTCAATTTTTAAGCCTCTTCCCCGCTCTCTCCTTGTCCGGGGATCAAAAAAAAAAAAAAAATATCCCCCAAAATTAGCCACCTTACTTCATATCAAACAAAATAATCTGATTTTTTACAGATATGTAATAAACATGTAGTAGACTACTGAAATACTTCAGGATGTGTAAAGTGGCATTAACAATTTTATTTTAGTATCAATTTGATAACAACCAGATCAAATTATTAACAAATTTATAACAGATCCATCATTCACTGTCACTAAGCATTTAGTTATGCGAGTTTGGTGAAAGAAAATTGGACATATATGTCCATATGAGGTGTGAACATTTTTCAGTCATTTCCCCCCCCCCCCCCTTTTAATTGCAATTTACTTGATTTAATTAAATCACCATGGTCCATGTTGGGACATAAAGTACTCAGTCCTGGATAAATAGAACTTGTTCAAAGAAAAAACAGAAGAAAACCAAAGAGCTATCTATTCAAGTCAACGACTAGTCAAAAGTTACTTCCGGTGAAAAAAGTCAATAATCCTCAAATTGTCTTCCTATCATCTGAGCTGTAGTTGAATAGCTGGTCCAAGTATAATGTGGCAGAAAGCATTTCGCAAATGATTTTGCTCAATTCAAAGGGCAGCAAGCAATTGTTACTGTGATTTTCATACAACACAATCCATGAAAAAAAAAAAAAATCCCGTTCTGTATGCTGTAGAATGTTTTACAAATTGTATGGTAAAAAATGTTGGTTTGTTTTGTTTTTAAGTGTTTTACGGCGCTTGCAACACATTTAGGTTATATCAGCGCCAGGAAAAAGGAAGAAAATGGGATAGTAAAAAGTTCTAGAATTACAATTAAAGCACCCAAGAAAAAGTAAGACAAAGGGGAACTGAGAACAAATAGGGATCAGATGTAGATTCCAAGGGCATACCACCAATGTACTTAGTTTGAAATCACCTACAAGTCTCATCCAGACACAAGCACAAATCCCAACAAAGAGGAACACACTCAAATGCTTACATTATACATTCAAAATAAAAATAATAATACATAACAGAGAGATGATTTACAAGGAAAAAAATATCATCTCCCAAAACAATAACTATGCATTTGACTGTTTCCCTCCCAGCTAGGACCCCGGCCAGAGCCAGGACAAAACCAAGTAATCTCATTCCGAGACAAAGACAGAAAGCATGTTGGAAAACAGATATAAGTGGATAGAAGACACAGTATGTACCTCCCTGCCCGCTATGGGAGGTCAGGATCCCCACCCAGAAAAATGTTGGCTCATTAGATCTGTTCATATTTATGTATTAAATGATGCTCCAACTTTTTTACGTGATGGGACAGGAAAAAGATTATAGAAAGACAATTTTTCATTCCCATTTACAAACAAAAACTTGTAGCTTTTTTTATAATGCAATGTCCACTAGATGTACTCAAAGCACTTTACAAAAGGGTCCAAAGCCATCAAAAACACTTAACATGAAGGACAAGACATGATGGGGGTCCCGATAGCTCAGTTGATAGTGTAATCGCTTCACAAACAAAGATTTTTTTTTTCTGACCTCACCAGTCCTCCCAGCAGTGATTGGGTAGCTGAGTCTGTTTGAGTTGGTGGACAGTACTTTGTAATAGACAAAGCAAGCAATTGCTACTGTCCGTTTCACTCTCTAAAAACCAAGATAAACTCAGTCTACATGCGCATACTGGCTCCGAAGGACTACTTTTTTTTTTTTACAAGACACGAGGTGCTATTACAATTTTTTTCCAACAGAGACAACACTGTTACCAGTCAGGTACTCATTTTACACCCAGGTACAGTGAGAGAATGTGAGTAAAGAGCCTTTTCCAATGACTCAATTTTGTGATCCACTAGATGTACTCAAGGCACATTACAAAAGGGTCCGAAGCCAGCAAAAAAGAGTGGGACTCGAACGAGGGGTTTCGAAGATGAGTGTCATACTCCTAAACCATAAATAATAATGTGAAATTGAATGTAAGCTTCAATTTAATTACAAAAACAGATCAAATGAACGTTTTGGGTTTCCCCTTAATCAACAAAACATTTATCTGTGGTGTTTCATGCATCCTGTTTTGTTGATAAAGGGGAAACCCGAAACATTCATTTCATCTGTTTTTGTAATTAAATTGAAGCTTACATTCAATTTCACATTATTATTTATTTCTTCGAGCTTCAAGCAGCAACATTTACATTACTCCTAAACCACAAAACCAGAAAGCCACACATCATGTTTCTGGAACACAATGTAGTCTCGTGTTACAACAGCAGCTGTATCTAATATTCATCATCTTTTTTCCCTTGTTTTAACTTGTTAAGCCAGTAAGGATCTAAGAGACTTTTTTAACCAAAAACAATCAAAATTTCTTTACAGACGTCGAACACAGAAAAAAAAAAGAAAGAAAGAAAACAACGCCATTACAAAAATACAGATAACATATTTATATTTTTCCATAATATTATCAAATTTTACTAGTGACACAGACAACTAAATAATACCAAATAATATCTCACTCCAACTGCATGTCATTATGAATCACACAATTTGTTAATATCAACACACACACACACATACACACTGCACCCACGCCATTCTGCTATGACCATGATCACACACACACACACACTCAGAGAAAAAGTTTTAAATATTATTTACATCATGTAATGAACCGTGACATTCTACAAGTGTAAAGGTGTATTTATTATAATGTTTTTCTCCTCTGGACACACTTTTATGCTCGTCGGAGAAGTATTTCATAAGGGTGTCTGCCATTGTTACGATAGTTTAGAACCAGTTACTAAGTTACTATGCGTCATTACGAAGGAAGTGACGTCACGACTGTTGAAGAAGCCTATTTCACCTGTAACACCAGAATGCTGTTTTTAAAGCTTATCAATGGAAATACACGTTTGACAAAGACAAATAATAGACATTTATTTCACTGGAAAAGTGAGTGACATTATATGTGTGAATTGAAGGATAGTTTAAAAATAAAAATGTACAAGTTAATGAGACAGATTTCTCGGCAGGTAAAAATTACAAAATTGCCTTATTTCATCAAATTAAAAAGACATCTTTTACCAATTCGTTCTGTTATGCATCACAAAGAATAAATTACGTAATTCATCTGATATATAATTTATCCAATGCTTTTGGTCAGAAGCAGAAAAAAATAGCAGTCTGCTGTGATCTGCATTGCGAGAATTGTCAGTGACTCAGAGGAAAAAAAAAATCTCTCTCCAAAAGTCTTATTATATGTACGACTTCTGTCAGCTGTGGGGGGTCCTGATAGCTCGGTTGATAGAGCACTTGTCTCACACGCAAAGGGACTGAGATAATTCTTGGATGAAGTTGAGATTTTTTTCCAAACCTCTTGTCCACCCAGCAGTGATTGGGTAGCTGGGTCTGTTAGACCTGGTAGAAAGTACTTTGCAATAGACTAGTGTCCTATCAAAAGGGTAGGAATCAATTGCTGTTGTCCATTTCAAGCTATAGAAACCTAGATAAACTCTGGCTCCATGGGCCTAATGGCTCTGAAGGACTATTTTACTTTTTTGTCAGTTGATTTACAACTGTAACATAACGGTCTCTACTCACAAATTAGTAACTTGGATTTACTCTCATGATCAACATTTATAAACAAAAAAACTGTCACATATGATGCTGCCTTATATGCAATTCCAGTTTGATAACTTCAAACCTTTGTAAGAATAATGTTAGCTGCTCAAAACGGATACAGTCTTGGATCAGCAAGGATAAAGTAATTTTATAAAATATAATAATAATATAATAATAATAATAATAAATAATATAATGATAATAATAATAATAAAATAATAATAATAATAATAATAATAATAATAATAATAATAATAATAATTAATAATAATAATAAATAATAATAATAATAATATTGATATTAATAATAATAAAATATAATAATAATAATAATAATAATAATAATAATAATAATAATAATAATAATAATAATAATAACAATAATAATAATAATAAAATTAATGATAATAATATTAATCGTAATCATCATCATCATAATTATTTATGCTGCGTCTAATCCATAAAGGTGTCACCCACTATGGATGCTTGTAAACTAAACAATCCAAACTCCACAAGTAAAGAGAGGTTACTTTCATCTAGGGATTAATATTAATATGATTTAAAGCCACTGTCTAAGAAATCACATAAAATGACAATAAAACCCCATCAGTTTGGTTAAGAACTAGAGTCAATATTGTCATGGTAAACATGTGTAAATGGTGACTGATGAAGATAACTATTACAATAAACACCCCGGTCTTTGATATTCAATAAAAAACTAATTCTAATCAAGAATATAACATTTTGCTTCCTCAATCAAGTCTTCATAATATTTGTTTTCTTCCTTCTGTCTCACTGAGAATTCTAACTCTCTTTAACTCACCAATTTCACAAACTTGTCATGCACCTGACACTCACCCATTCGACCTCGACACACACAACTCATAAGAAGAGAGAGTGGCCATAACAGTGAACAGTTTCCACATCAGTGACCAACTCAGTCAAATTATCCATGTCTATGCCTCTCCCAATTGGCTGCTGGAAAAGGACAAATTCATATGTCTAGTAGTTAAAAATCAGCTTTCTAGAGTTATTTCTAGACCTCTATTTTGTTGCTATATCCAAATGGTGAATCGCCCATGGCAACCACTTTTGTCAGGGACTTTAGGCAAGTTCCTTTATAAATGACTTGCCTTAAGGCTCAATGGAATTCATATTCTATGAAGAGTTACTCATCAAATCTTTATTTAAATGCTATGACTGTAACGCACGAAGCAGCTTGCTGGCACATGTGGCGACATTACTTGCAGATATTGAGGAATGGTGGGAGGACATTACGCTGCCTGGCCTTGAACCTGGGGTGAAAGGTCGAGGGGTCACCAGATCGTGTCTTGGCGTGGAACTTGTCATAAGTAAGGACAACTTGTCCACTGCATGCAAACTTGTGAGGTCCTGTAAACACATACAAAAAAAACAACAAAAAAACAACAAAAATGATTAAAACCCTTTATATCTTTTTCAGCAACACTAAAGGGTCATTTTTTTATTTGATGAAATATCCTAAACTTCTATGCACAGTCATAATGTATATGTTTGGGAAGGATGATTGCATATATTTTTTTTTCGAAAAAAGTTGCTCGTTGCTATGGAAACGACGCCATATTGGAAAATAAACAACAAATCTTAAAAAGTCAAAGGCTTTTTTGTTTATCAACCGATTACCATAATATTTTGGCCAGAGGTAGAAAAAAGGAAAATAAAGAGGCTCTAGAAGCCCGATTTTTTACTTTTTAATTAGAAACTTTAAAAATTAAGTTCAAAGTTATTACTCGATTATTCCCCTACATAATTTCAAATTACTCAAAAATTATTATTTTTTTTTAAATCCGGCTCCTAGAGGACCTGCGTATTTGTATGACACTCATTTGTAGAAAGTTTGAAGAAGATTGGTTGAAAACTGAAGGAGGAGATAGGTTTTTAGTGACGAAAATTGCAGTTTTGAGAAAAACGCATTTAAAAGTCAAAGTAAATGAGTTTAGGGAAAAACTCTCCTCTCGCTCTCTGATTCGATTGTGACCACATGACATAATTAAGAACAAAGTGATTGGTTGTTGAAGATAGAGGAGAGTTTTTACTTTTCATTGATATGGTTTTGCCTTTACTTAGTTATAACGACTATTTGATATTCTTTCATGAAATCAGTCCACTGAAACGAAAATTGGTCAGGATTTAACCATACTATGGGTCACAAAATACGTTATTTTGAGTCGAAAAAAACTGAAGATGAAGGTCTCAAGCAATTTTTTATGCAGACAAATGGTCACATGACAACATCCCATCAAAATCTAATTTTAGCAAACTGGGTCAAAATTCATCATTTTTAATGTCGCTCCCCCCTTAATGAATAGAAAAAATAAATCTGATTTTCTACATTATAATGCAGGTTTGTGGTCCAGTGTTTATGACACTTGCCTTGAGACTAGTGAGTTACTGGCTCTCGTTCAAATGTGGGCAGTGCAAAGTTCAGTCCTTGGAAAAGGGCTGTTAACCCACGTATCAACTGTAAAATGAATACCTGGCCAGTTATAGCATTATTGCTGTCGAAACAAAGTGTAATGGCACTTCACAGGTACATGTTCAAGTCCATAAGACACAAAGGGCAAACTTTGCCCATCACAGCAAATCTGATACACATCAATGTTACCTTTTACACCACAATAATCCTGTCACTCCAGTCATTCAATTCTCCTGGTGTTCCAGTGCATATGGAAAACGCATTGAAATGATTTGGGGTCTATTATGTCATGTGGTAGTTTGGTTTATTCGCGTATTGTTCGAGGGAAAAAGTTAAATGTTCTTGTTGGCTTGGGACCTCCTGTAAAGTGCTCTGAGCACATTAAGTGAACATTGCGCAGTATAAAAACTCAAATGAAACCAATGTATATAATATAAATTTGAGAATTTATAAATAACCACTCTGCTCATTTTTTATTTTATCTTCCACACTGAACTCTCTCAGAAATGTTAATTACCTGCTTGACTTCTTGTAGTCGACACAAACTCCTCAAAGCTAAAATGGCATTGACTTGAACAGAAGCTTGAGCATCGTGGCAGGCTGTCTCTAACAAACTGATCAAGGGAAATAGTGGAATCAATACAATTTCAAGAACTTAAAACATACGAGGGCTCTTTCATAATTAACCGAAAAATGCCTGTAAAATCCGCGTTTTTTATGCTATCAACAAAATTCTTGCACGTGTTCATACCTTGACTCGTCCTTCATTTCTCTACGTAACAGCCAAGTCTGTCGACACACTTCTGCCAACCCCACACCATGGAATAGATACCCTCTCGGAAGAAATTTCCGTCAAGGTTTTGTAGCCATTTCCGCACATGGTCAACAAGCTCTTAAGGGGAGGGGCGACACCTAAATTATCGATTTTTGGGTCAAAATATAAAATTTCAGTTTTTTATTTATTATAAAAGAACAATCATTTTTTCACATATTTTCAGCACTGAGAAGGTGATTTGGATAATATAAAGTTTGTAAATCGTCTTTCATAAACATGGAAGTCGACATGAAAATACCAAACTTTTCAATTTTTTGTGAGAATTCAACTGAAAATAATAGGGCTGAAAAGCATTATAATACATATCGATGTTGTAGATTTTGATATCGATAGTTTAGTCTACTCTTTGCCCGTCTAGTTGACAAGGTTTCAGTCTCATAAATATCACAATATGGGCAGGGGAGGGGTTTAGAAACTGTTAGTCGCGAACAAAGATTGTGTGTCAAACAGCTGATAAGAGGTCAAGTTGTCAGGTAAATACAACGTGATCACGAATGGTGCGATCTGATTGGCTGACCTTGTTCTCGACCTCCGACTCCGCGCCAGGGATTGGATGTTGAGTCAGGGTGAAAGTTCGCCTCTATTACTATTACTTTTACTACGATTTGTTTACCTTTCGATTGATCAATTGTTTTATCAAATTTTGACACGTATTCACGTTAATTATCTCTAAATATTTCCAATTTTTACTGGATTATTATAAATATACCTAAAGTGACCAAAAAATCCAAACGTTGGCAACAATTATTTGCTACATAAGCCAAGAAAGCAAGAAAGTTATGATGGCTCATGGTTGATCCGTGGCCACAAATCTTTGATTGGAATTGGGTGTGTGACAGTAGTATTATGATAAAGCGATTCCAAGCAATGCCGCAGCGGAAAGAAATGAGATGGGCTATTCTTGCCGGTCTTTACCACGGTTATTCCACCAATGACTTCCCTCAACATAGGTATTGTCCTCCTGAACCGGACTCCATATGCTTTTATAAAAAATATATTGCTGCCCATGTGTATCCTGTTGACACAAGCAGCGTCTACATACACCTTTGAATTTTGATTTGCTTCATGAGCACTTGAAGCCTGTATATGATTTGTTGTGAGATGAAGACAGCACAAAATCCAAACGAAAGGTTTCATAATTCTGTTTGGTCAAGATGCCATAAAACATACTTCCATTCCCTGAAAAAAGTTGAGTTTGGTGCAGAGTATAATTTTTGTCCAACAGAAATAACATCCCTGAAAGTGTCTTTGAGCATCGGTGGACTGGGAGAACACTCCCAGATGTTGAGTCAGGAAGCAGAGTCAAAAAGACTTGACCAAAGCATAAGGGTTGCTCAACATAAAGAGAAAAAAAGAGGCAAAATGAAAGCTCAGACCCGTGAAAAAGCCCAGAGGGAGGCAGAAAAAGAACACGGGGGACCCTCATACGGTGCTGGTATGTTTTGAGCTGGTTGTACCGTTTTGTCTTATTATTTTCATTCATTGTTATCTTTGATCTCGTTTTTCTCAAAATGACATTTTTTAACAATCTTTTTTATCTTATTTTGTCATTTATCAATCAATTTGTTTAAAACTTTGCATGTCTAGAGCTATAGTGATTATCTAAAATCATACAGAAGGAATTTTAAATATCTTTATTATTTTTTGAAAAATTGACAATATTATGTCAAAAAACATGATTTTTATCATACCGAAAAAATTTTTTTTTTTTAAATTTATAAATAAAAATCTATTAAAAATATTTAATAAATGCTCTGTATTTTTTTTTATAATATACAAAAATACAATCATGCAAAATTTCAAGAAAATTCCATGGAAACTTATTGAGAAAGTAACTTTTAAAAATAGCACCCAGAGAAGAGTAAAATCCAAGATGGCGGCCGTCACCATGGCAACCGGACACGCCCACCGAAATAAATCACATGGTTCGAATCCATTGGTCATAGGCAATGTCCCAATATAAAAATATATTGGATATAGCCATTATTCTTGAAAATAGTTTCAGGTGTCGCCCCTCCCCTTAATCGACATCAAAGCGCTTTCCTGCCAGCTCACGTTTCAGTGGCCCAAAGAGGTGATAATCAGATGGTGCGAGGTCTGGACTGTGTGGTGGGTGTGGCAAAATCTCCCATCCATATTTCTCTAGCCAACCTTGCATCACTCGTGCTGTGTGGGGTGTAGCGTTGTCGTGTTGCAAAATGACCCCGTTGGTCAACTGCCCTGGGCGCTTTCTGCGAATGGCCTCCCTAAGCTTGTCAAGAGTTTGGCAGTACCTTACAGCATTGATTGTTTCTCCAGGTTGTAAGGTTTCGAACAGAATAACACCACGACTGTCCCAGAAAACAGTTCCCATTATTTTCTTTGCTGACCGCATGACTTTGAATTTCTTCGCGACAGGTGAGGATGGATGTTTCAATGTCATCGAATCTTGCTTTGTTTCTGGGGTGCAATTGTGCAACCAAGTCTCATTGCCGGTGACTATGCTGTCAAGAAAAGTCACATCGTACCCTAGAAAGTCTCCGCCGGCATTGGCAGTATGACCGTGAACCCTGCGTGAGCTCTTGCTTCTTCTCAAAAGTTCCCTGCAGATGTCCAATCTTTGTTCTTTATGCTTGTCTGTCAATTGCTTAGGAACCGATCTTGCGCTGACTTTTCTGTAGCCAAGTTCATCAAATACAATTCTATGGGCAGAAGTTTTCGAAATTTCAAGACTGCTTGCGATTTCATGAAGTTTCAACCTCCTGTCTTGACGAATAAGCTCATCAACTCGCTTCACATTGTCTTCTGACATCGCAGTTATCGAACGCCCTCTCCTTTCCCTGTCTGTCAAGTCGGAATGGCCGGCTTCAAACAAATTACATCAGTGATAGACTTGTGTACGGCTTATAACATGCTCACCATATACACTCTGAAGTTCTTTATGAATTTCGGTAGGATTCAGACTTTTGGCATTCAAAAAACGTATGACAGCTCTGATTTCCTCCTTTGACCAAGTTTCAAGGTGGGCCGCCATCTTTAAAATCGTCTAGAAATTCATTGTGCAAAATGATGCACTTCATAATTTCTGGGAATATCCGTAAGGAAATAAGGAATATCATGTCATTTACAGAATTAAAAAATCTCCACTGGTTGCTGAGCAATGGGCATTTTTCGGTTATTTCTGAAAGAGCCCTCGTACCTCTATAGTTTCAAATATTGACAATAATAATCAACAGAATTGAATATAAAAGTTTCCAAAAAGAAAAAAATACCAAATATGTAACATTTCATTACAGATTGGATGTGCTTATTTTTTCCCTGCCATCTATCTGGATTTTAAAGTAATGTATTTATGTTTTAATTGTTTGTTTTTTTGTTGGCTGGAGAAGGGTTTTGAGCCAGAAACGTTTTTGGTATTTGGTTCTTTTTTTTTTAAAGCTGAAATATTCATTTTCGTTTATTACTTTTTACAGTCCACAGTTTCTAGTTTCACTTTGACAATAATCAACAATTTCAAACATAGACGGTGATTCAAACATTTCATTTTCCAAAAAGCCATCAGATATGTATGGTGTTGATGGTATTATCAAGTTCGTTGACAAGATAAATATATTAAATTTTTCACATTTAAGAAGGGATAATTTCATCATGGATTTACATTCAATCTTTATTAATATGATCAACAAAACACACAAAGACACGATGAGGTTTAATTTTCTTATCTTAAATCATTTCGTCTTTCTAGATTCTAAGAGAAGTATTACCGGATATCCACAATAAAAATATCATATTATATTAAACCTATCTCAAATGACTACACACAATAGAATGTTGAAAGATGTTGTATCTTTCTCAGATTCAAAAGAAGTAAATTTTAAAAAAATAAATCAATTGCTATATTGTATTCATGCCATGCTTATTATGAATTAAAATAATGTGCAATATCTAAAAAAAAAAAAAGAATTAAAAAACAACACCCCCCCCCCCCCCAAAAAAAAAAACCAGAAGAAAACCATTGAAAAACACACCTAAAAACAATGTGTACTTACTGTGCTATAAGTTTACACTTTTTAATGTCTGGCAATAAAACAGATGAATGCATTCCTAGATTTCCACAAGCACCTTTAAATGTGGGGGAAAAAAAATCATCACAAAATACAATTTCAAAACAAAAAAAGGTACCATGCTAAAAATATAAATTTGAAAAGGTGTGTATGAAACAAAGGCAGACAAAGCAGAAAGAAAAATACCAAAAAAAATCATCCCAAAATATTTGCCCTAGTCGTGACTGGCTGACTTTTTGGGAAGTTTTATTCTCTTATTTTTCTTTCTGTTTTGTCTGGTGCTGGATCATACACAGTTTATCAAATATTTATCTTACACCAGTGTCCATGCCAAAAATTGTAAAAAAACCTAGCCCAAACCAAACCCAATGTTAACGAGGTGTAACAATATTCTCAAACGCCTTGTACTTCAAGGTCATGCCCTGCCACAGACCATCGTCCTTCCCTAATAGGAATATATTTAAACAAAATATATAAATAAAATCTCCCTTTTATCAACCCTTTTATCAATCTAAACAAAAACAAAAGCAAAAAAAAAAAATAATAAAAAATGGAGATAACCCATGAGTCAGCCATAGGGCAGCAATGTAGTGGACAATAGGAGCTAAGTTTCTTTAAAAAGGAAAAAAAAATGAGATGCCAACAGTGGAGCTCGAATCCGGATCTGTTGGAAGTGGAATGCCTTATCTACTATGCCATTTCGCCTTCATTCAGCTACCTCCCACGGGTATAAAAATCATTGACTGTCTTGCTAAAAAAGATAACTTAGTCTTTATTTTTTGTGATTCAATGAATCTGAATCTGAATATTACTTGAAGTCGATTTAATTCTGAGTCTTTGTATTCGAGGGCAAAGAGAGTTGTTGAATGTGTGTGGCAGCCATTGTTGGTGTTTAGGCTGAAATAATTTTATAATATTCGCTTAAAGATGATTTGGGAAGAGTGTTCCAGTCTTTGATAGTGCGGGGCTCAAATGAATACTTGAAAACATTTGAATTTGCAGATTGGTGTTGTTTTTTTAAAGTGGATTTTTCTTTGAGTGCGTGAATTTCATTGTATGTCTAGTTGTTCTTGGTGAGATTGCAGTCATTTTGTTTGTAATTTAGAACATAAGAGTTAATTGTAATTCTTTCTGTCTAAGGGAGACTATCCAAGCTGTTTCTGTTAGGCTACTATTGGGGGTTGTAGTCATTGCAGACAAAGTAAATATAAGTGAGACTTACTCGCAGCATTGGCCTTGGTTTTCGTGACTGGGTCGTGCAGTAGGTGTACAAGGAGTGGAAGGGCAGGTTTCAGGGATGGGTACAGGTAACCACTGTGATAACACGCATTCCCCACAGCATATGCTGCACACTGGTTAGGATGAAAGAATGTGACAAAAAAGATGGTGATGCTTTTGCTGTTAAAGATTATGATCTTTTACGGTGGTGAGTGTGGTGGTAGTAGTGTAGCTGATGATGATGATGATAATGTGAATGATGATGATTATTATGATGATAATGATGATGATGATGATGATAATGATGACAATGATGATGACAATGATAGTGATGATTATGATGATGATGAGGAATATACAACAGTGACGTCACTAAAAACAAAAAAGGAGAAAAATTATAGGAAAAGGAGAAAAAGGAGAAAGCAGAGGAGAGAGAGCTGAAGGAATTCATATGAATCCAAAAAACCCTCACCTTTCTCACATTAGAATCTGAATCACTCAAACATTTGATGACACCAGCCAATATTTTATCTCTGAAAAAATAAGAAACTGATCATTATTGATGCTGATGTATATAATATTTTACTCAAAACAAACCGTCAGCCAGATATAACGTACCAACACGCAAAACTATATGTAACCTTAAATGTTTATAGTCTGATTGATATAAGGGAGAATTACTCATAACAATGGCTGGCTAAAAACTATAACAAAGAGCTGAGTCACGTCAATTTCATTCTATCTATACTTTCTATATATATATAGCTACCATATCATGTCAAGATGTGCCCAATAGATCATTAGTGTAGCAAAATACAGCAAACTACATCTATTTCGGTAGGTGTAAACCAATTATAACCTTCTCTCTCTCTCTCTCTCTCCCCCCCCTCTCTCTCTCTCTCTCTCTCTCTCTCTCTCTCTCTCTCTCTCTCTCTCTCTCTCTCTCTCTCTAAATTAGAAACTCTCAAACAGTAAAACTCGCTTTTGCTGTAAAACTGGATACATCTGGCCATCATGTCTCATCAAGTTCCCCATCAGACTGCATGTACGTGACTTGATAGCTGGTGTGTCATGTTGGATGTATTTACACATTGGAGAGTAGTCGCCTGAGCAGAGGATTGAAATCAGGAAATAACAGTTAATACTTATCTGGTAGGAGCTGTGGATTGGAGAATGCAATCTATAAAAATGAATACACCAGATTCAATAGAAAATAAGATACTAAACACCAAATGTTTTGGGCTCAAAATCCTTCTTCAGCCAAAAACAAAAACTATTAAAACAATAATACTTCACATAAAATCCGAACAGATGGGGGAATTAACTCTCTGTATATACAAAGATTGAGGTCCCGACAGCTCAGTTGGTAAAGCTCTTGCTTCACATGCAAAGGGAGATCGATCCTAAGTGCAGTCAAAACATTGCAATAGACTAGCCTCCAATCCAAAGAGGTAACAAGTAATTCCTATTGTCCGTTTCCTACTATAGGAACCAAGACACACTCCAGTTCCATAGGTCTGATGGCTCTCTGAAGGACAGTACGGTCCTTCAGAGAGCCATCGGACCTATGGAGTTGGAGTTTGTATGGTCCTCAGAGAGCCATCGGACCTATGGAGCTGGAGTTTGTATGGTCCTTCAGAGAGCCATCGGACCTATGGAGCTGGAGTTTGTATGGTCCTTCAGAGAGCCATCAGACCTATGGAGCTGGAGTTTGTATGGTCCTTCAGAGAGCCATCGGACCTATGGAGCTGGAGTTTGTACGGTCCTTCAGAAAGCCATCGGACCTATAGAGCTGGAGTTTGTACGGTCCTTCAGAGAGCCATCAGACCTATGGAGCTGGAGTTTGTATGGTCCTTCAGACAGCCATCAGACCTATGGAGCTGGAGTTTGTATGGTCCTTCAGAGAGCCATCGGACCTATGGAGTGGAGTTTGTATGGTCCTCAGAGAGCCATCGGACCTATGGAGCTGGAGTTTGTATGGTCCTTCAGAGAGCTATTGGACCTAAGGAGCTGGAGTTTGTCTTGGTTCCTATAGCATGAAACGGACAATAGCAATTGTAAAACAAAGGGGAATTGGTTAAATAGGGAACAGATGTAGATTCTGAAAGCATACCATTAATGTACTTAGTTTGAGATCATCTTAAAGTCTCATCCAGACACCATAACAGGATCCCACTAAGTGGAATACACTTAAATGTTTACTCAATACATATCTAAAAATACATAACACAGAGATGATTTACAAGGAAAAAAATATCTTCCAAAAGTATAACCATACATTTGACTGTTCCCCTCCAAGTTAAGGCCTCCGTCCAGGGCTGGGACAAAACTAAGTAATTCCATTCCAAGACAAAGACAGAAAGCAACTCGGAAAACAGATATAAAAGGATAGAAGACACAGCGTGACCTGGGAGGTGAAAGGACTCCATTCAGGTCCAAATAATACATACAATGCATTGAAAACAATTATTTTAAAAAAACGACAAATCAGAAACAGTCAAATAACTTATCTACCTTCTGTTCCTTTAAAGATATCCCTGACCAGTCCTAAATGTTCTGGGGATGTCCTGACTAGATGGCTGCAGATGGAAATCGTGTCACACAAAACAGACATATGGTTGTCGGTGGAGATGCATTTTTGAAAGAATGGAACAGCCTGCGGATACAATAGGTGAACGATTACATTACTGAACATGTTGATCAAAATGAGCATCTAAATGTGTTTCAATGTTAAAAAAAAACCCCAAGAAAACAAAAAAAACCCCAAAAGAAACAAAACTAAAGAAATAAGCATCTAAACCTATGTTTTAATGTAAACAAAAACAAAATCCAAAAACATAACAAAAACAAAACCCAAAAACATAACAAAAACAAACAAATAAACAAATAAGAAAGAAAAAAACAAACATGATAAACTGATTAATACAAGGCTTCCAGTTTTTAATGATTCATTAATTATCTTTAAAATGTTTTCTAAACATTGATTCTTTCTAGTTTAACTATTTCCTTCTTCTTCTTCTTCTTCTTTTTCTTCTTCATTTCCTTCTTCTTCTTTTTCTTCATCTCCTTCATCTCCTCCTCCTTCTTTTTCTTCTTCATCTCCTTATTCTTCTTCTTCTCTTTCTTAAAACAAACCCAACTGACTGAGGTAGACAGAGAATTACTGTCAGCCTAACCCACACACACACACACACACACCTGACCATCCCTACCTTACATCCTCTGACAGCCGTGGCAAATTGCTGTACAAAAATGGGATTCCCTAGCACTAGTCTGGTGATGAGGCCCAAAGGTGTCTCCAAATTTGACCCAGACATATACTCAACACAGGCTGACACCAAACGTGGGAGGAGGTTGCTGCTGTAAAGGCAACTGTTAATAGATGAATAAACATGTTTAAATCTGACTGTATCTTCTTTGTAGAAATAAAAGTAGTCCTTCGGATACATAACACTTATGGTGCTGGCGTTTCAATATCTGTTTTTAGTTTCTGTCACTTAAAATGGACAGGAAAAATTTGCTTGTCATCTCTTTTTTCTTAATTTTATCAGATTTCATAAACCGAATATAATTGCTTTTTAAATCTCATTGTTTTTCAGTCTCACTGAGGCTTTTATTTTATTTGTTTGTTTCAAAAAAAATTATGTACAGAGTTATACATATGGCCTTCAAACCCAAATATAACAAATATTGACGAGCAAGCGTGTCAAAAATACTCAATGAACCTACTGCTGTATTTCTGCCAGGAGTTCTTCAGACGTGTCCACGGCAAATGGAAAACAGCCCATCTGGGTGACGGCTAATATGATGTCCTCTACAAGTTGCTGTCCTTCCTCATGGTAACTGGAAAGCAAATAAAATCAGGGGAAGAGGGGGGGGAGCGAGAGTGGAATTAGTAAGAATTACATTTTTGAATATTGTGGAATCTTAAATAGTGATGAATGTATTTTTATATAATAAAGTGTGGATATTGCGCTATATCAACGCTCAAGTTCAGGTGTGGGTGTTGATTGAAAAATGTAAATGCTATAAAACTTTTTGATAATCTTAATTCTTTAATGAGACAGGGAATCCATCTATTTAAATATAATTTGACTAACTAAATTGATTGTTTGACTGAATAAGTTGACTGACCAACTATGTATCAAATAATTAATGGAAAATGGATGAATACTACAATGTCAGGAACTTGTTTTAACATTTAGCTTGCGTCTGACTTCTTAGTGACAGGCATTAACTAATATTCCAACAGTTCTATTCCTAGAGCAAGAGATTTATACAAACTACCTTAGATGTATTACACACCAAAGAGTGTTAAATCATTCCAATTTCTATTCATCCATCAACCGTCAATGATCTGTTTCCTTTCAACATAGTTTGAGTTTCGGATATTTTATTCTTTCAATTTAACTAATTCCTCTTATCATAATTCTCATTGACAGAGGGAGGGGAAGAGGGAGAGAGAGAGAGAGAGAGAGAGAGAGAGAGAGAGAGAGAGAGAGAGAGAGAGAGAGAGAGAGAGAGAGAGAGAGGAGAGAGAGGAGAGAGAGAAGAGAGAGAGAGAGAGAGAGATTGAGAGAGAGAAAGAGAGAGAGAGAGAGAGAGAGAGAGAGAGAGAGAGAGAGAGAGAGAGAGAGAGAGAGAGAGAAAGACACACACACTTACTGTTCCAGTGTAGCCTTTAAAAACTTGGGATGTAGAAAATGCACAAGAGTCAGCATAAGAACACTGTCTGACGTCGCCAGATTGGGCAGACATTGGTAGGTTTCCTGGTCACACACACACACACACACACAAATAGAAAATCATTCGTCTCCTCAAATTAATTCTCTCTAAAATTTTCATTCAATAAAACTTTATCTGAGCTAAAAAGTGGTTTCCAATACTGAAGAGGATGTGATAAAATATTATTTTGAAGTCCAAGATGGAACAAATTATCTTAATTTGTTTAGACTTTTCACTGTGAATAATGATACTCTCCTAAATAAATGTAAATTCCCAACTCTAATGTCAACTCTCTCTATATAATTGTGGTGCTATGTGGTCTTGTGGCATGGTATTATACCCGCCTTTGGATCAGAAGGTCCTGGGTTTGAGTTCCATTCTGAGCAGTGCATAGTTGAGTCCTTGAAAAAGGCTCTTTACTCAGATTCTCTCACTGTACTCTGTTGTAAAATGAGTACTTGGCCATTAACAGCATTGTCTCTGTCTGAAAAATTGTAATATCGCCTAATAGGCGTCATGTCCCGTCCATCATGTAAAGTGATGCTGTTGGATAGATACCCCTTGTAAAGCACTTTGAGCACATTTAGTGGATATTGCGCTAAATAAAAGCTCAAGCTCAGTTTATTTTATAATTGAGACTTCAAATCCAATTTAAAGCATCGATTGATATCAACTTAATACCAGATGTCACGGATTAAAATAATAATAACAATTAAAACAAGGATCATTTAATATATAAAATAAAATTTAATAATTAATATTACATAATTTAAATTTAGATTATTCTCTATATTCTATAAGAATGAATAAATTGAAATAATAATAAAAATAATAATAATAATCTAATAAAACACCAATATGCTCAGAAGTTTTACATTTCTAGGATGGAATGTAAAAAATTTGCCAATATCTATGCAACCAAAACAAAACAAAAAACAAAAACAAAACAAAACAAAAACAGACAAATGAATGAAGAACCAAAGTAAAACCAGTACCTTTGTAAAGACTGTGACGGCCATTTGTAAAGACGCCATTAATCCTTGTGGTGAGATCAGATGCCACTCCGGGGCCATGAACTTGCGAGAGACATTCACTTGATCATTGATGCCAACGCTTTCAATGTCGTGGAGTGGCATGTCTCCCTCAGATGATATAACTTGGGTACCCTGAGCGATGCGATGCCACATGGCGCCCCAGATCCCAGATTCAATGTAGAGACTCGCAACTGGGCTTTCAGCCTGCAGGTTGAAACAAGAAAAAACAAAATCACAAACAATATTAGGAAATATTATCATTTTTATATTAGATATTCTAAAATTAAGCAGACAAACTAAATAAAATGGAGAAAAAAAAATCCCCCCCCCCGCAAAAACAAAAAAACAAAACAATAAAAAAAAAAACCTAACAAAACAAAACAAAAAACCTTCAAACAAACAAAAAGTATCACCCAAAAAAAAAATAAACCACAACTCTTTTATTTATAATTTTGACAACAGGCGATATATAACTTCATCTGACAAGCTATAAAAATTCATTAATTTGTAAAAAAAACAACACAGTTTTCTTTTTTTATTTTTAAAAACGTTTATCTATCAAAGTTAATAAAACTGATTTTATTTTCACTTACATTCCATTTGAAAAAAAATTGCTTAATGACTTTAAGAAGAAAAGTGTACATTTTCATTCAAACGGAATAACTCTGAAGGAATCTGAAAACGATGCTGTCCTTAATGCCATAACTTTTTAAATATTAAAAATACAGAGCTTTGGACATTTTAAAATCTGAAAAAAAGAACGTTTCTATTTTGAAATTGTGAAATATTGGGAGGAGACACTGGTGTAAGATAAAAATCTGAAAAAAATGTGTACATTTTCAGACGAAGTAAAATGAAAAATACAGGAAAAAAAATCATCCCAAAAAAGCCACATCTCCCAACAGTCAGTTGAGGCAGGGATGATTTTTAGAGATGACTTTTTCTTGCATTTTTCTTTTGACTTTGTCTGGTACCATTTCACACACATCTTTCCAGATTGTCAACGTCTCAATTGCTTTCTGACAAAAGTGACTGAAGCATAGCGGGATACATGTAATAAATGCAGTAATCCATACAAAAATGATGTCACAAAATCTCAATAAATAAGAATATAAGGGAAGTGAAAGTTAAGATGTTTCATTTAAATCTATAGCAAATTTAACCATAATTTACAATTAAAAAGATAATACAACAATATTTTGAATTCGAAACAGCACAATAATTGTTTCTAACATTTAGTGAGATTTAGAAGTGAAATAACGTAAGACAACAAAGTAAAAAGAGGTTTAAACCATGATAATTTCTTATGCAGCCATAAATCAAAATTCCGCTAAAATAAATATAATTTCAGAGTATAGAATGTGAAGGGAATAAAATTTTGAGATTTCAAACCAGAAACTTTCGAAACACGTGAGATTGTTTGTTACCTTTGATTCCATTTGCACACAATTTTTCTGAAAAATTATAAATCGTTCAGCCACCAAGTAAATAAAAGTTCTTACAACAGGAAAATGTACAGGAAAAGTAAATACATTACTGCTTTCGCTTTAATTAATTAGTTCTAAAATTTATTTTAATAGGAAACTCTCTTAAGTATCTGATTTTTAAAAGAATTAAAAATTTAGATCCCGTTTCTTTTTTTAGATGGTCAACTCTGATGTGCATCTAAATTGTTATCTATAGCTATAAAATGTAAACATAAAGCTGTAACTATTGATTTGTCATTTATGGAAGAAAAGAGTGTCTAAAATATCAACTATTTTACCTCTTAACTTATATTTTATCTTCATGTAAAAAGTCGCCATTTGAAAAGAATAAGGAAATCATCCTCAATTTAAGGTATAATTACATATGTTATTATAGAAGTATTCCTTTTTAATGAATAGGCCAGTTAGCCCAGTGAGCAGAGTTTGTCCCAGTTTCTATAGTGTGAATAGGACAATAGCGATTGCTTGCTATCCTTTGGATAGGATGCTAGTCTATTGCAAAATACTTTCCACCAGATCTAAGAGACCTAGCTACCAAATTACCCAATTACTGCTGGGTGAATAGGGGAATCAGAAAAAAAAAATCACAACTGCACCCGGGGTCGATTTCAGTCCCTTTTCTTGAGAAGCGAGTGCTTTACCAACTGAGCTATCAGGACCCCCATTCTAATAAACAGGCCTGACAAGACATTGTTAATTTCATTGACTTGACTGATAACAATCGTCAGCAAATTAAAATGACTGTTGACCGATAACCACTTACCCCACACAGAAGTTCACACAATAACATTAGGAGTCCATCTAACACACCGTATTCAAAGGGAGGAAGAACACATATCTATAAAAAGACAGAAGTTTTGTTATGAGAGATTTACACCAAAATAAAAAAAAAAGACATTGAAAAAAAAAAACACCATAAAAAAACACACACACAGATGCACACACACACACACAAAAAAATCCCCACCAAAAAAACAAAAAACAAAAAAAAATAAAAATAAAACGAACAGAAAACAGAAAAACAAAAAACAAAACAAAGCAAAAACAAAACTATACAGAACAATATAAAACAATAAAACACAAGTAACAAACAATCAAATAAAAAAAAATCTCCCAACAAAACAAACAAAAAAAAAAAAAAAGGAGCAAACAAAAAAAAAAAAGTAGAAATACAAAATATATCCTATCTAAAACAAAGACTCAAACTACACACATTTTTGTGATTTCTTTACTTCCACTATCTCCACCTATATCACACAAAAATAATAATTCAAATATCAAATCAAATCATGTTATCTTCAAGATATCTTTTTAGCCTGGTGTAAACTGTATTTTATATGTAGGGGATGTTCGCAGACAGTTTTAGAATGATAACATGAATTGGTGACCAAATGTTCATCATATCAATATGGATTAAAAGCAGTCTAACAAAGTCTGACTATGTATTACTATAAATAAATTCCCCTGGAAAAGAGAGTTGTCTCATATTTTATGAGGACTATCTCTTTTCCATGTCTTTCAATGACTCCAATTGTTTATTTTGTGATTCTACTTTGGTGTCCTGTAATGCCTCGCTGAGTTCATAGTCCCTTTAAAACCAACCACCCTGGGTTCAGATGTGTAGACGACACAACACTCATATCTGTCCCACGAACTCAGTCTGAAAACAAATTGATCCGCTAAACATTGAGGACCAATAAACATGGAATAATTTACAGCGCTATTCAAGAGAAACAACAGACTACGAAAGATTCAAAGAAAGACTCAAAAATTTCTTTTCACTGCCTAATTGTGTTGAGTCATTGAAATGCTTCAAAGTTAGTACCTGAGCCTGCTGTCAGTGGAGATTGGCACAATTATAAATGCCACCTGTGATTATTATCATGATTACTGTAAAAAAACAAACTGGAATGCTCTTCCCGAATCATGTGTGAACACAACAGATTTAGACACCTTCAAGGGAAGATTATCAAACTACTTCAGTGTAGACACTAACAATGGCCACACCAATCATCAACTGTCTCAGGTCTTGAATACAAATACTCCGAATTTTGAATCGACTTCGAGTAACATTCAGATTCAGATACCTGGTCAAGGTCTGTAAAAACAGCGAGACAAGCCTGAAGCATTTCAAAAGGTTGGACTTCAGCATTGACACCACATGTCACCATTTGACTAAACAGGAGAGCTGCTGCAGCCTGTTGATGACAGAAAATAAAACAACTTCAAAAATTAATATGAAAACAAAAAAAACAAAAAAATGAGGGAAGGAAGTATAATGTACTCTGATATTGATGCGAAGGTTTTAAAAGTCAAGAAAAGTTTTTGTTTAGCAGATAAAATATACATGAGATCATTAGTAATGTATAGATATGTCAAAAGAAACCCCCCCAAAAAAAGGATAAAAAAAACAAAACAGAAGATGGAAGTTATTACCGTATGACTAGCTAAAGTGGAGTCCAGGAATAGCCCAACCATAAGAGCAGCTGAATTGGCCAAGCTGCAAAGAAATGGACAAAATAATCAATTCTAATAATATAAATAAACGGGTGAAGTAGCATACCATTTCCAAATTCATGTGGTAAATGGAAATAAAGATTATATGAAGCTACAGTAACAAAAAAAAAGAATTGAATTTTACCCTCTCACAAATTGTTTCATCCCTGTTTTATGTCATTGAAGATTTCCAAAGTCTTTATCTCAATTTGCCTCTGGATTTATATTTTACTCTATTAAAGAACGATAACTGATAAAGGATAATACAGCACACATATCATAATACATCTGTCAACTAAAACATTATCAAAATATGATAACAATAGGGCAAAAGAAAGCCATATGACATAGCTAAGTCTCTTTTTTTCTTTTAATTGACAGCAGCATAAATAATGTTTGTTGACTAAATAAAGTGTTGCCACAACATTTGATAATGCAAGTGACGCTATTTAGCTAAATTTTTTAGCTGGTGCAATGATCTTCAAATAATAATGGGACAAAAACAATGCAAGTATATGGATATCAACTATAGCTGGAAATAATACGGATTCTTACGGTAATGGCATGGCTTGATTTTGAATCACAATGACGCTTAGAGTGTAAAGAACCATTTCGATGACTGTATTGATCTCCATGTCTGCTATCTCTACCTGGAGAGAAAATTAATTTTTAGAAAAGTCAAAACCTGTCTCAAGAAAGTATAAGTCTTAACAATGAACATTCTCATCAATTAAAAAATTTACATCAAATTCATCGTCAATTATTAACCATGTTGAATGTATTGACAATTATTTCTTGATTATCTGTGAAAGCAAATATTTTCAACACTTCTAAAAACAGAAACAATAAAAACTTGAGCTTTCATACAGCACAATATCCACTTAACTTAAAGCGCTTTACAATGGTCCCTAGCCAACAGCAACGATTAACAAGTAGGATGAGATATGACTCCTGTTATGCACTGCTCAGAGCAGGAGTTGAACCAGGACCTTCCGATCCGAAGGCAAGTGTCATATCACTAGACCACTAGCCGTACAAACAGCACAAGTAATTGGAGAGGTGTCATTTTATATCAATGACTATGAAAAATGTTTTTTTCTCTTTTTGAGGAAAATTTTTGTCTGAAATCAAAGCCCTATCTCCACTGAGTAAAAATGTTTTTGAATTTTGAAAATCCATTCATAAATCAACAAGTTATGCAGTTTCAAAGGTGTCATTTATTTGGATGACCCGCAAAGAGGAAAAAAACGCGAAAATATGGGACTCTTTTTCGGCATTTTTTTCGACCTTTGGTTGTATCTTGCGTAATAAGTGGATTAAAAGATTGAAATTTGGCAGTTTTATGGCAAATTTGATAGAGAATATGATGAAAACATTAGAAGAGTTCTAACTTATATAATTTTAGAGCTGGATGGTATATAACACACACACACACACACACAGAGAGAGAGAGAGAGAGAGAGAGAGAGAGAGAGAGAGAGAGAGAGAGAGAGAGAGAGAAAAAATAGTATAACACACACACAGAAATATATTAAGAAATGAGTATATATCACATACACACACACACACATACAGAGAGAGAGAGAGAGAGAGAGGGGGGGGGGGGGGAGATTGCATACATAAACGAAAGAAATATAGAAGGAAAAGAGAAATTGGACAAGGGGACAAAGGTTACTGATGGAACGTGACTTGGAACACAATAATTAAATCCACGCTGAGATTGGAGATCCTATTGCAATCGAAAACTTTTAACATTATAATTTCTTAAATTCTTGTAAATTAAACAGTCAAATTGTCAGCTGTTTATTGAACCCAAACGCAATGGCAGACGATAAACACCCCTCTGCCAGTGAGACCGAGCAGACATTTTGACTAGTCATGAACTTTAAAACGAGGTCAACCAATCAGAAAGCGCTTTGCCACGACCCGCTCAGCTGCTCAGTTTAATGCCAAATCATTTTGAACTTGTGATTCGGGTTGTAGGGGGGCAAAATGGCTTTGTCTTATATGAATGAAGAGTAAATTAGGATGGTGTTTTGTAAAATACGGGAAAAGTACTAGTCATATTCATATGAAATTTTACAACCAAAAAGAAGAAATATTCATGTATTACCTTGTCAGCGACAAAACCTACACGCCCGGTAGTTTTAGAAATATTTTACTCCAAAGAGTAAAAATCTATTTTTAACGGTCGTCTGGTAATCGCACGAGTTTTGTCGCTTGACACAATCTAAAATGACCTTTTTTCTACTGTGTGCCAACTTTCAGTCATATTCATCGATAAACAGCGTCGTAATTAATTTTTTAAAATAGCATATACGAAACGGCTTCGTCCCATCTTTTGCTGCGAATTTGGGCACTTCGTGAGCAAAAAAGAGGCCCAAAGATTTGTGCGGGATAGTCATTGCTACATTTTAGTACAGCCTATATTATAACCTTGTTCTTGGTTACCCGTTTTTATATAATCACTTCATCCTGATTCAGTACAGAAATTTGAGTACAGCAAAAATCCTGTAAATTGGACAAAACAACAAGCAATTAAGCAAATTTGTTCTCATTATCACCTATCAAAGTTTATATAACTTTGAATACAACTTGCTTGATTACTCAAACACAAAACAAAATATTCCATTGACATTACCAGTTGAATTGTAATATAAAATATGTAACTCTTTAAAATGTATTGACAAAAACAATAAAAAGGGTGGAAGGAAACTTCTAATATAAAAGTTTGAGTGAAAAAAAAATAAAATGTAAAACTAACTATCATATATATTTTATACAGAAAGACTTTTTAGATAATGAATTTGTCAAGTATTTATTATAATAGTGAATGAACATTTCATCCAGGTTAAAAAAAAAAAAGCTTGAATTAGGACAGATACAAAGATATGTACAAGTATGCAGATACGCACACACAAAATCATACAATAACAAACACACAAACATACGCACAATACACTAGATAATAGTCAAAATTTCTCTTGAAAAGCCATAAAACAAACCAAAAATAATTTTGGATAATTTCTGTCACCAAATTCTTCAAACATGAACAATAACAATATGAAATCTCTGAACCTTCAAAATTGTTAACTTGGATAAATAAAATTGGAACAGTATTTGTGATACAACTCCTTGAGGCGATGTTAGGAATTTCAAATCAAGTTCCCATGAATGGCTAAATCTAACCATTTTCCATTCACCATCTGCTAAAGAGAGTTAAATGTGACCCACCCTTGTAATCTGGTATTATGTTCCATTCAACCAAATGTCAAAAAATCAAAATATAAAAATAAAGCAATTAAATATTTAAAAAATTCTAGTCTTTTGTAGCTCAATAAACTTAATTCATTTTGTTTTCAATAAAGACCAAAAACTTTAACAAAGTTTCTGATTTTCATTTCCTGATTCAAATTTCAGCACCTCGTTCGCCCCTTTGGTCAAACACCATTTTGAGATGGTGGGTCATAAATGATCTCTGTTTTTTTTTTCAATTCTCCAAAGACAAGATTTAATTTCTTGAAAATCAAAATTTCTCCTGTTATCTAAAGGGATATATGTGTAGGCCTTACTAAATTCATTATACACGTTAAAAAAACAAACAACACTTTTAATTTTATTTTTACACGGACAAACAGGCTCATGAAAGCCTGTGTTCCGGTTCATCATGACAAAGACTATGCTCACGTGGTGAAAATAGTTAAGAAAGATGTTTGGGTTGGGCTGGGCTGAACTCTACTCTATCTCTGCATATAAAGGGTTAACACAGGTTGTCAAAAAAAAAAAAAAACCACACACACACACACACACAAAAAAACAAACTGGGTTAATATAATGAATGACCCATCCGTTACAAAGTGATATTAGAAGGGAAAACCTAAATGATAAAAATTGAAGTTATTGTAAAATTTCTTTTCTTTTTAAAATGAAGTTAGTCAAATTTATGTTTTTACTAAATTTTCTTTTTAAAAAATTAGGAAACATCGTAAACTGATCTCCTTCTCCCCAGCATAATACGAGATTGTCACAGGCATTTAGTCACATTTGAAACATTTTATCTCTTGATGACAGTTCCGAGAGGTAAACAGGAGTAAAGTCACAGTTGAAACAATTTACCACTTGTTGGCAGTAACAAGAGGTAATTATGTAGGAATTAAATTTGAATCAGTTTTAGTTTACCACTTGAAGGCAGTAACAAGAGGTAAATAAGAGTTGGGTCACGTTTGAAACAATTTACCACTTGATGGCAGCAACAAGAGGTAATTTATTGGAATTAAATTTGAATCAGTTAACCACTTGATGGCAGTAACAAATGGTAAATGGGAGTTGGGTCACATTTGAAACAATTTACCACTTGGTGACAGTAACAAATGGTAAATGGGAGTTGGGTCACATTTGAAACAATTTACCACTTGATGGCAGAAACAAATGGTATATCGGAGTTAAGTCACATTTAAATCAATTTACCACTTGATTACAGTAACAAATGGTAAATGGGAGTTGGGTCACATTTGAAACAATTTACCACTTGATGACAGTAACAAGAGGTAAGCTTGTATGGGAACGGTGAATCATCTTTGTGGATTTCTTCACAACTGTTTCTACTGCTGAACATCCTGGATATATTTCCCTTATTTCTGCTATCGGCTTTCAGAATATCCACACAATCTGCTTGGATCTATCGATTTGGTCCCGGGTTTAATGCGAGAGGATGATAATAAAGTGAAGAAAAAAATTATTCAAAGTCAGAAGACCAAAAAAAAATTATTTTACCAGCTCCCATATAATCAACTAGTGATTATTAATCTCTCACTGATCAAGGGACTGGAGTAATCTCTGAGGTATAATCATGATATGTCTGATTGGTAATCAAAAGGTCTGATGTTCAATCCCCCAGTTGAGGCAGGTGAACTTTTGGGATGACTTTTTGCTTGTACAGTCAATTCCGTTTAATCGCACATTGGTTAATTGCACACCCCGCTTATATGCTACACATTCCAAAAAAACAAAATTTTTCTATATAATCACCCCATTTAATCGCACACCTTTTCCGCTTAATCGCTACACTGTCAAACCATCTTGATTGGAGAAAAATATCTAAACATTATAAGAGTAACAATAAAAGACATGTACACATGTGCAAGTAAGTAAGTGTGTAATTTAGCAAGATCGCGTGTTAGCATGTATGTGGGTGCGAAGTTTTAACAGTCAATAGATGATAGTGCCCCTGACAAACACTGAAAAATTTGACATGGTGGACAAACCTGTTACTGACTAGGTACTCGGTACTCATTTCATACCTGAATACGGTGAGAGATTCTGAGTAAAAAGCCATTCTGTGTGATATGGGTCTGAACTGGATCACTGTCAAATTTCTATCTATCATTTTTCTCTGACTCCAAACAATAAAACTTGTACTTGATCAATACCTAGTATCGCATCAATCCATATCTATATTAATCACTTCTGATATATGACCATTTCGTTACTCTATGAAATGAAATCCAGTCCCTTACTTTCCCCAAAATGATGCCCATGAGTGAATCCACATGTTCAGACCTGGCGTTGAGTTGAGCACAAAATTCTGTAGAAGCTTGACAACATGAGTAGACGACCTGTGGGGAGATAGATGACCATCCGATAGAAAACACATTCCAACATGACTTTGACTGTCTTAATACATAATTTTAACATTCTTTTACAACTACTTGACTAATTCAAATCTTTTACATTCATAGCTCATTGAAGATGCGTCGGACAAATATGTCCAACACACTAAGTTACACTTTCAGATGTGTCGACATGTACATTTGACAGGATTTTCATTAATTTTGCTATTACTGAGCCTTTCGAATTAATATGAAAGTTAAAAATAAATGAATATTGGTCATTTGTATAATTTTTTTTCTCAAAAGTTATGCATTCATCTTTAGTGTTTCATTCATCGTGTTTTGTTGATAAAGGGGAAACCCGAAATGTCCACATTATCTGTTTTCGTTTATTTAATCAGAGCTGCCTTTGAAATTTCAAAAATTCGTAGTTTCCAAGGTAAAAAAAAATATAAAAGTCACTTTAAATAGCTTTATAAATAAATAATTTGCCTTTAGTAAGATTAAAAAACGCCCCTAAGATTTAAAAAATGTTCCTATGTCCTAAATATAGATTCTAAGCATCAAACTTTCCCTTTCAACAAGATTTATTGAGTCAAAGAGGTGAATACAGTTCACTAGTTGAAGACGAAAATTCGTATTTCTACGAATTTTTCGTTGTACTAGGCAGGGTTGTTAAATTGAAGCTTCCATTCAATATCCTATTATTATTAATTTCTTTGTGCTTCAAGCAGCAACATCTTCAAACCCACCTTAAGGACGCTGCTGCAGTGCATGGAATGTCTCAAGAGGAGTAAAAACTCATCACTCAATCCGTCCTTGGAGCGAGATAGAGTTTCAGCTAGGAATGCAGCCATCTGGTGGAAATAAATGACAAATATCTCATGTGTAGATGAAAATATTTAATCTTAAATTGTATTTTGATGCATGATTTATATCACAAAATCTCTCTTTCCCTCCTTTCTTCCCCCTCCTCTCTCTCTCTCTTCCTCATCCACCTCTCTCTCTCCTCCTCATCCACACCTCTCTCTCCTCCTCATCCACCTCTCTCTCTCCCTTTTTCTTCCCCCCCCCTCCATCCCTCTCTCTCTTCCTCATCCCCCTCACTCTTTCTCTCTCTCTCTCTCTCTCTCTCTCTCTCTCTCTCTCTCTCTCTCTCTCTCTCTCTCTCTCTCTCTCTCTCTCTCTCACCTCTCCAAAAAAAAAAAAAATTTCGATGACCTTGGGTGTTGTATTTAGATAACTGGATACTTACCTTAGTCTTGCCGACTTTACAGACATGAGATGATTCTTGTGGAGTGTACGTGACAGAGGCAAGACAAGCGATAGCCTGGAGAATCATCTGCTCCATTCTCTCAGTGGCACTGTCTACATTTCCCTCTGCTAAGACTGTGAAATGCATTGGAGATAAAATGTAAAATATATTATGCTTTGTTTTAGAAAATAGGGGGTCTCGATAGCTAAGTTGGTAGAGCACTCGCTTCACAATCAAAGGGACCTTGATCGATCCCGGGTTGATTTTTTTCTGACCCCCATGTCCACCCAGCATCGATTGGTTAGCTGGGTCTGTTATATCTGGTGGAAAGTACTTTGTGATAGACTAGCGTCCTATCCAAAGGGTAGCAAGCAATTGCTATTGTCCATTTCATGTGACAGAAACCGGGATGAACTCTGGCTCCATGGGCCGATTGGCTCTGAAGGACTACTTCTTTTTTTAAAGAAAATAACAACAGGAAGTCGGAGGGAGAGGAGTAGGACAAGAGAAATGGATTTTGCCACGTATAGCTGATATATTCATTTTTCCAACAAAGACAACACTGTTAGGTACTCAAGTCAGGTACTCATTTTAACCTGAGTATGGTGAGAGAATGTGATTAAAGAGCCTTTTCCAAGGACTCAACTATGCGCTGAGCAAGGCTCGAACCCAGGACCTTCCGATCTGAAAGCGGGTGTCATACCACAAGACCACAAAGCCGCACATCAGAAGCAGTAAAGTGGTGCAAAATGAGTAATGGGGTCCAAGTTTCTTGTTCAAGGAAAAAAAAATGAGATGCCTATAGTGTATTGAACCTGGGTCCCCTCAATGAAGGTGGAATAGCTAATTCACACAACCATCTTGCTTCATGCCACAAAAACCATGACAAAACGACGATGGATTCCAAGGACTTTCAGTCTGTATAAGACTCATACCTGCAAGCTTTTCCAACACGACCGGGTCCCCTCTGGTAGCGTAGAAAACTGCAATGACGCTGTCTCTGTGTTTAGAGATGAGTGACTGGTAATACTTGTCTCCGTCGTCCACTTTGCCTCTGTCTGCGACTTCACTCAAATATGTGATACACTGGTGGGGTGGAATAAAAAAACAATATGATTGAACTAACTTATGAAACCCTTCCTCTCCTCCAAACAAACAGACAAACAAAAGAACTGAACAAGTGTGTATGAAAGTTGCCAGACAAAGCAAGAAGGAAAAATACAAGAAAAAAAAACGATCCCAAGAAAAAATCAGTCCACCTTGAATGGTGTTCGAACCTCAGACCTTCTGATTGCCGCCAGTAGAGAGAAGGTCTGAGGTTCAAAACCCCAGTCAAGGTGGACTGATTTTTTTGGATAGTTTTTTTTTCTTGTATTTTTCTTTCTTGCTTTATCTGGCAACTTTCATACACACTTGTTCAATTCTTTATCTTACAGTGGTGCCCGCGCCTTAACTCTAGTACCGCATTGGGGTTAACCGGAAATAACGACCGGTTCCCAGTACTTGCCTAGCAAGTTTGAATGACGTAGCTAACATATAGCGTCACTCGGGTTTGATCGCGTCATTTCTTACGTCAAAAACTAGCTTCATACTCAACCCAAACAGCTTAAATAAACTGCTGATTGGCTGAAACTAATAATATCAACCAATCAAACTTCGGCTTTTATTTCATAAAGAACACAATGGAATTTTTACTGAATCAAGGTCGGGTCTGTTACAACTGATGCCCGTGTCACTTGGAAAAGGTGTGTTACACTTAAACGACTGCGGCGTAAGTGAGTTGGGAATGGTGTGTTACGTTTATACAGCGGTCGAGGATCGGGGGTTAATTTCTTAAACAGACCAACAACCCTCCCCCCCTCCCCCCATCCCTCCCAAATATCTAAGCTTTTATAAAGGCAAAATAAACTAAACATGTTTAACTCTCTCCATACCAGCCATTTTCAGAATTCACACCCACCCACTATAAAAACATATTTTTTCCTACTCAAACAGAAAAAGAGCAACAAGTACATTCTATTCAGAATATTGTTCAGCACTACAACACAGTGCCAGGTTTTTACAGCTATAACTAAAAAAAATATTTATTTAAATTTTGTAATGTACAAAAGAAATAGGATTGAGAAAATTGTTGGTCGCATCGTTACGGATGTGAAAATAATCCTATGGCTGGTAGGGAGTAAAGAGTCTTTTCCAAGGACTTCACTTTGCACTGCCAAAGACAGGACTCGAACCAGGGACCTACAGGTCTGGAGACAAGTGTCATACCAAAAGACCACAAAGCCGCTTAAAGAATTCAACAGTTAGAGACAAAACATAAGGAATCTGCTGGTTATTGTAATTTGTGTTCTTATTTGGAACAAGAAATATACTGAGGGCCTCAATTACAAACTATTCAACTCTAAAAATAAACAAAAATTAATTTAACAGCTTCAAAAAAGAAAAAAAAATTACCAAAACACGGAATGTTTCAGGCTCAAAACCCTTCTCCAACAACAAAAAAAAACCCAATTAAAACATTAATACATTACTTAAAATCTAAACTTACCTTTAAGTAATGTATGTATGTTTTAATTATTGTTGATGTTGGCTGAAGCAGGAGTTTGAACCTGAAACATTCTGTGTTTGGTATTTAGTTCTTTTTTGTAGTTGTTAAATTCATTGTTGTTTTTCTTTTTACAGTCCACAGTGTCTAGCAGCTTCGTATCATTTTAACTCTAAGAAAATACTCTTGTGCAGCAATGTGGTCTTGTGGTATGACACTCACTTTTGAATAAAGTTCTGGTTCGAGCCTCACTCGGCGCATAGTTGAGTCCTTGGAAAAGGCTCTTTACTCATATTCTCTCACCATACTCAGGTGTAAAATGAGTACCTAGCCGTTAACAACGTTGTCTATGTCGGAAAAAAATTGTAATATCTCCTAACAGGCGTCATGTTTAGTTCTACATGTTACGTGTTGCTGTTGATCAGGGACCCCTTGTAAAACGCCTTGAGCAGGTTTAGTGGATATTGCGCTATATAAATGCTCTAGATTTATAAAAAATTCTAATTGTAGGTCAAGATCCCTCTTTAATAAACACAAACACAGAATACATTAGATGCTCTGAAGACAGATTAACATGGAGGAGGAGAATGGTTGGCAATGAATGAATTATGAATAGAATTATTCAGTAAAACCAGCCAATGAAAATGCTGTATTTTGACAGGTGACATAATCGTTCATGTCTATAGACAGTGGCTAACAAACTCACAACATTGCCATCCTGAAATATAATGGACCAACACACAAAAAGATGTGTAACCTTGAATGTTTGTAGTCTAGTTAATACAGTTTAGTGAAAATTACTCATAAACATGGATGGCAAAAAACAATAACAAAGACCTGAGTGACATCAACTTCGTTCATGTCTTTGTCGTAGGAGTTTTAAAAAATAATCTGCATTAATGTGTTTTTCTGAGTTGAATGGTAAGCAACATGTGTCTATTTTATATGTATAAAAGGTAGGCCTTGTTTACACACTAGCGCAAACTAATCAGAGTATGTAAAATGTCATTGTGACTGCCTTTCTAAATCACGAGAGTTGCTTCCTTGGGGGTAGTAGTAATCCTTCAAAGCCATTCAGTCCATGAAGACAGAGTTTATCCCAGTTTCTATAGTGTGAAACCAACAATAGCAATTGCTTGCTGCCATTCGGATAGGACACTAGTCTATCGAAAAATACTTTCCATCAGACCCAAACATACCCAGCTACCCAATCATTATAGGGTGGAAAAGGGGCTCAGATAAAAAAAAAAACTCCACTTCACCCGAGATAAATCTCAGTCCCTTTGTGTGTGAAGCGAGTGCTCTATCAACTGAACTATCAGGACCCCTGCTATCTTAGAGACTAGTGAAATTTACCTATAAATTTTCTCATCCATAAGGCAACCATTTGTCCCCACCAATCACTTTAGTCTAGGACAAGATTTGATTGCCAGATATACGAATTCAATTGGATAAAATGACAAACATTTTTTTTTTATAACATTCATCCTGTGTTAATTCTTACAGTTTGACATATTTATTAACATTAATAATTGACTATTTGAAAAAAATAATAATAAAAAATGGCCTGTCATGTAGTAAATATATAAAAAGTCATCCTTACTAAGCAGGTTTGTTCTTTCAGTCTCAAGTCTTCATCTGCTTCTTCTGCAATCAACCTAGGCACAAGATCCCAGAACGTGTGTACAGCATTCTTGTAACGGGTCACACTGCAAACGGTAAGTTTAACAAGTATCAATATTGCTGGTGTCAGATTTAAAAAAACAAACAAACAACAACAAAAAAAAAAAAACCCACAAAAAAAAAAAAACACCGAAAAAACTTAAGCATTTATATCACGCAAAATCCTCTAAATGTGCCCAAAGCAATTTACAAGGGGTCCCAAGTCACTTGAATGTGGTGAGTAAAGGCTTTTTCAAAAAGCAGGACTTGAACGAGGTACCTACTGGTCCAAAGGTGAGTGTCATACCACAAGACCACAAGGCTGCAAAGATAAAAAGCTCTGATTATTTGACTAGGAATGATGTGTACGGCTATGTGGTCTAGTGGTATGACATTCACCTTCGAACCAAAAGGTCCAGGGATTGAGTCTTCTACAGCGCATAGTTGAGTCCTTGGAAAAGGCTCTTTAATCACATTCTCTCACCCTTTACTCAGGTGTAAAAGGAGTACATGGTCATTGACAATTTAGTCTCCGCCAGAAAGAAAACATTTCCACCGGATTCCACTTGTAAAGCGCTTTGAGCATGTTTAGTGGATATTGTGCTATTTTAAAAGCTCAACTTAAAAAAAAAAAATTTATATATGAATCATTAAAAGATTGTAAGGATACTTACACTTGCTTGTCTTTGGGATCAGCTTGAGACCAGTCGGTCCACGAGATTTCACTGGCAAAGTAAGCGTTGATTGTGATCACCAAGTCAATCATTATTTGTTGAGCCCAAGGTTGCTGGAAATCAATGGACAGCAATTTGACTATTGTGAAATATTTACCTTTTTAAAATAATTCTAATATCAACAACAACAACGACAACAACAAAAGAATAAATTAAATGAAAACAAAACATTAAAAAAAAAAACAAAACAAAAATCCCGAAACAATTAGAGATGGCTGACAAGAAGGGCAATTTTAGTAAAACTATCCTTTAAATATTGTTGCTCAATGATAATTATAAAACAATGAAATATCATTATGTTGATATCATTATAGGGGGTCCTGATAGCTCAGTTGGTAGAATACTTGTCGTACATGCAAAGGGACTAAGATCAATCCCCTGGTGCAGTCGATTTTTTTTTTTTCTGAACCCCCCTTCCCCTTGTCCAACCAGCAGTGATAGTACTTTGAGATAAGCATGTCCTATCCAAAGGATAGAAAGCAATTGCTTTTGTACATTTCACATTAGAGAAACCGGAATCAACTCTGGCTCCGTGGGCCTTTTGGCCCTGAAAGACCACTTTATATCAATAAAAATGTGCGGCTATGTGGTCTTGTAGTAAGACACTCGCTTTTGGATCAGAATGTCCTGGATTCGAGCCTTGCTCAGCCCATAGTTGAGTCCTTGGCAAAGGCTCTTTACTCACATTCTCTCACCGTACTCAGGTGTAAAATGAGTACCTGCCCATTAACAGCGTTGTCTCTGAAAATTTTTTGTAATATTGCCTAATAGGTGTCATGTCCCGTCCTTCATGTTAAATGTTGCTCCACTCTCATCAAAAGTCACATGACTGGTGTCTCTAATGACAAGAGATAAAGAGAATAGAAAATGTGTCGCAAGAAAAGGGAGAATGAAAACAATATCATGGTAACCGGGGACCAAACCTTGGACCTGGTATAGTTCAGATTCCCCCATTGTGAAGTGATTCATAGCAGGACAATTTAGGAACAGGGTTATTTTTCTAATTTCTCCCAACCGGTTCCCTGGGAAGGAAAAAAATAATTCCTGGCATAGGTTAAACAAAAAAAAAAAAAAAAAGAAAAAAGAAAAAAAAAAAAAAAGAAGGAAAAGAGTGCCACTCGAAAATGGGTAATAAAAATATCATGGTACCTGGGGTGTCAATCCCTAGGCCCAAATAGTATGGCACCCACCACCTAGCTGAGAGAAAGAAGTTAGAAAACCAATATGTAATCACTGAACTTCCAATAAGATGCTGACTCCTCTCTCCTACTAGGCCACGTAGTTGTGTCATAATAGTTACGTTTCAGGTTTGGACCTCCTGCCCACCTAGCAGTGATTGGGTAGCTGGGTCTGTTAGATCTGGAGGAAAGTACTTTACAATAGACCAGGGTCCTATCCAAAGGGTAGCAAGCAATTGCTATTGTCCATTTCACGCTACACTGGGATACAGGGCTGAAAGTTGAGGTCAATCAAATTCCCTGAACCTCCCCCTGGTAAATTCAGATCCCCCAATGTGACAAGATTCAAAGCATGGCAATTTTAGTCACATAGCTTATTTTCTGCTAATTTTCTCACAGCCGATCCCCAGGGAAGGAAAAAATAAATAAAATCCTGGCACAGATTTGTATTTTTTTTTTAATTAAAAAATCACAGTTTCTGGAAAGGAAAGTGGGTGGAGCAGGCACTTATGTTGATAATAACAAGAAATGAAATGAGAAGGACAATATAGAATCAAATTTTTTTGGGTGGCGATGGGGGCTCGAACCTGTGACCTTACTGGTATGACAACTCCACCTGGCCGGGGAGAGTGTGGGGAGTGATGGATAGCTCATACGGTAGAGCCACGCTCTCCCCGGCCAGGCGGAGTTGTCATACCAGTAAGGTCGCAGGTTCAAGCCTCCATCACCACTGCAAAATTTTTATTCTCTATTGTCTTCTGGCACTTTCCTACTCACTTCATTTCTAGGATTATCAGGACAACTTTCACCCTTGCATTGAAATTTTCATTCTCTGTTTTCATCTGGTACTTCTTTATTCTCATTATTTTTCATCATAATTGATGTAAATAGAGTGCTTATTTTGTGCAATAACCACTAATATGCCCCAAAGTACTTTACAAGGGCATTCTAGTTAACAGCAACACTTAACATGTAGGAAGAGACGTGATGTCTGTTAGTCAATATTACAATATTTTGTGACAGAAACAACGCTGTCATTTTACACCTGAGTGGGTGAGAGAATGTGAGTAAATAGCCTTTTCCAAGGACTCAACTATGCACTGCTCAGAGTGGATCTCAAACCGTGGACCTTCCAATCCAAAGGTGAGTGTCATACCACTGGACCGCATAGCCCCACATGTCAGTGCCTGCTCCACACTTTGTCTGGTGTATCCTCAAGACCATCACGATTAGACTTTACCTGTTTGATATTAACGTCCTTCAACACGTCTTGCAACAAATCCAGTAGCTTATCTGGGATTTCCACAGCATTACAGAAGGCCACGATCATCTTCACTTCACTAAAATGTTGAAAAGAATTGGAATGTGAGACCTTGAAGGAATTCATATTTAAAAACATAAATATACAATGTTCACTCAAGTACATGATACATCAGAGCTGCCAACGCCAAGAGGTGAATAAAGTGTACTATCAGCCCCCCCCCCCCCCCCCTGCCCCACCCCCTCTCCCCTGAGAGGAAGACTGAGAAAAAAAAGTCTACACCTTATGTAACAACATTCACTCAAAAAAAAGTCTGATAAAAAAAAAACACAGACAATAGAATAATTGAAACCATAAAATACATTTGTTATATTCTTCATAGAAAACTCTTACTGCCGTAGAATAAAGTAAATACTAAATATGAAGTGGAGAATAACATTCCCCAATTCCCATACTGCGACCAACACATTCAACCAGCCAGATCTCAATATTTTTATGTACGCATACCTTAACAGCCACTATGCTTATGATCTCATTGACATCACATACAAGCTTGCAAAACCCCAGAAAGTGAACAATTCCACTTTTTTGGCATAAACCTGGTGGCTATGATATACTATAGATACCTTAACAAAAAGGGGACTCTCGAAAATATATGGCAAATATGTTTCGTTATATAGTTCCACATCAAAATGCAACATATCTGTAATAAACCAAATAGATCCATAAAAATCACTTTGTGAATGTCTTATAGCATAAACATTGAACGAGAAAAATGACCAAAAAAAAAACAAAAAAGAAATAAAACAAACAAACTTCACAACTTAACAAAAGAAAACTATCAATTTTTATAGGTGACAACTTAATCATACAGAAAACCAGATTTTGAAAAGTGGTGAAATTGCAAATAAAGAGGATTATCCTGGATTCCTAATTGTGTGATAAAAACAACGATTGAAGAGAGAAAGACAAAGTCCTGACACACACACACACACACACACACACTTACCACTTAAAGAGTTACAATGTAAGTGATGACACGCAGAACCATTCTCAATTTTAAATGTGTGATAAAAACAACGACTGAAGAGAGAAAGACAAAGTCCTGACACACACACACACACACACACACACACACACTTACCACTTAAAGAGTTACAATGTAAGTGATGACACGCAGAACCATTCTCAATTTTAAATGTGTGATAAAAACAACGACTGAAGAGAGAAAGACAAAGTCCTAAGTCCTGACACACACACACACACACACACACACTTACCACTTAAAAGTTACAATGTAAGTGATGACACGCAGAACCATTCTCAATTTTAAATGTGTGATAAAAACAACAATTGAAGAGAGAAAGACAAAGTCCTGACACACACACTTACCACTTAAGAGTTACAATGTTAGTGATGACACGCAGAACCATTCTCAACTCTAAATGTGTGATAAAAACAACAACTGAAGAGAGAAAGACAAAGTCCTGACACACACACACACACACACACACACACACACACACACTTACCACTTAAAAGTTACAATGTAAGGGATGACACGCAGAACCATTCTCAATTTTAAATGTGTGATAAAAACAACAACTGAAGAGAGAAAGACAAAGTCCTGACACACACACTTACCACTTAAGAGTTACAATGTTAGTGATGACACGCAGAACCATTCTCAACTCTAAATGTGTGATAAAAACAACAACTGAAGAGAGAAAGACAAAGTCCTGACACACACACTTACCACTTAAGAGTTACAATGTTAGTGATGACACGCAGAACCATTCTCAACTCTAAATGTGTGATAAAAACAACAACTGAAGAGAGAAAGACAAAGTCCTGACACACACACACACACACACACACACACACACTTACCACTTAAAAGTTACAATGTAAGTGATGACACGCAGAACCATTCTCAATTTTAAATGTGTGATAAAAACAACAATTGAAGAGAGAAAGACAAAGTCCTGACACACACACACACACACACACACACACACTTACCACTTAAAGAGTTACAATGTAAGTGATGACACGCAGAACCATTCTCAATTTTAAATGTGTGATAAAAACAACAACTGAAGAGAGAAAGACAAAGTCCTGACACACACACACACACACACACTTACCACTTAAAGAGTTACAATGTAAGTGATGACACGCAGAACCATTCTCAATTTTAAATGTGTGATAAAAACAACAACTGAAGAGAGAAAGACAAAGTCCTGACACACACACACACACACACACACTTACCACTTAAAGAGTTATAATGTAAGTGATGACACGCAGAACCATTCTCAATTTTAAATGTGTGATAAAAACAACAACTGAAGAGAGAAAGACAAAGTCCTGACACACACACACACACACACACACACACACACACTTACCACTTAAAAGTTACAATGTAAGTGATGACACGCAGAACCATTCTCAATTTTAAATGTGTGATAAAAACAACAATTGAAGAGAGAAAGACAAAGTCCTGACACACACACACACACACACACACACTTACCACTTAAAGAGTTACAATGTAAGTGATGACACGCAGAACCATTCTCAATTTTAAATGTGTGATAAAAACAACAACTGAAGAGAGAAAGACAAAGTCCTGACACACACACACACACACACACTTACCACTTAAAGAGTTACAATGTAAGTGATGACACGCAGAACCATTCTCAATTTTAAATGTGTGATAAAAACAACAACTGAAGAGAGAAAGACAAAGTCCTGACACACACACACACACACACACACTTACCACTTAAAAGTTACAATGTAAGTGATGACACGCAGAACCATTCTCAATTTTAAATGTGTGATAAAAACAACAATTGAAGAGAGAAAGACAAAGTCCTGACACACACACACACACTTACCACTTAAGAGTTACAATGTTAGTGATGACACGCAGAACCATTCTCAACTTGGATGCCCCCTCCAGCATACACGATCTCACCTAATGGAAAGAAGTTTTATTAGTTTTGAGAATATTGGTATAATATTTCTTTGATAAAATTAGTTGTTTTTTTTTTTTTGCTATTTCAGATTATCTCGTTGATGAGTAGAATGAATTAATTTTGTTTCCATACATTAAACTTCATTATAATAATACTAATGACGAGGGTGATGATGATGATGATGATGATGTTGATGTTGATGATGATGATGACGATGATGATGATAATAATGATAACAATAATACTAGTAATAATAAAGATTGTAAACATTTATATTGCACCTTGCAACCCTCATGATCAAATATCTCTGTGCGCAAATAGGATGAAATAATCATTACACATATTGTAAAACACGGAAATATCAACAATCCATTATGAAATTTTTTTAAAGAAGTGACTAGTTTTACTCTTTACATTGTATCTACTTTTTCCCCCCCATCTCATAAATAATTTTCTTTTGATTTTAAAATATATTAAAATTCAGGAGGTGGGAGTGGGGGGCAGGGTGGATGTAAACAAACACAAAACATGTCTCATTCCTTAATCTTAATACAAACTAATTCATTTATTATTGATTAATATATTTCTGACTGATCAATGTCCTCAAATGTAAACTATCTATAGCTGAAAAAAATCTTTCTCTGTCAGGGCCCAAAAGTATGGAACAAATTAGATAAAGAAATCAAAGACGCCCCCCCCCCCTATTATCTTTGTATGTGTAGCTCCTTAGAGCACTTTTTGGATTACGTGTGCTGCTTCAATTAATTATTACAATTACATTGCATTACAAAATACAAACAAAAAGAAAAAAAGAATGTTTTAAAAAAAATTGCCATTGACTTCTGACCTGATCGGAACTGGTGCAAAGTCTTGAGTGTAGCTTGGCAATGGCTTCCTTGTTCTCCAGCAACTGTAGTGTGTAGTCAGGATCTCCATCCACCTGGTCTGTAATGTCTATCAGGTGCTGCCATTCGTCTTCACTGTCGGCCTCCTGATAATAAGGTCATTATAAGGAATAATCATAAATGATAATTATCGTATGAAAGGTGGCATTTAAAGCACTAAGAAACTCTAAAATAATGAGCTTATTAATAAGCTTTTAAAGGTTTTACTCTCTCCCTTTAAAAAATACCAACCAAAAAAAAAAAAAAGGCCCAAAACATTTAAGAGGGGCTCCCGATAACCCTGTTGGTAGAGCACTCGCTTTACAAGCAAAGGGACTGAGATTGATCCCGAGTGCAGTTGAGATTTTTTCTGATTCCCCTGTCTACCCAGCAGTGAATGGGTAGCTGGGTCTGTTAGAGCTGGCAGAAAGTACTTTGCGATAGACTAGAATCCTATCCAAAAGGTTAGCAAGCAATTGCTAATGTCCCTTTCATGCTAAAGAAACCGGGATAAACTCCGGCTCCATGGGTCTAATGGCTCCGAACCTTTTTTTTTTTTGAACTTTAAGAATATGTATAATAGGTAATAGAATTCCCAAATGTCATGACATTATTTTTCTTGACCACAAAACTTCTCAATTCTTTTTTACAATATAATTTATATCGATAATATACTATCAGGGTGGCCACTTGGAATTTCCAAGCAAATTTTCTATCACTATTATTCATTGTTTATAAAACAAAACGACAGCAACAAATCAATATAAAGGCAAACTTTATGTTCCGGAATAGAGAAGCGTTGGGAAATGTCCTGTTCTCAAGTCTGGCAAACCAGAAGTAAATATATACTGACAATTATCTGTATAATTTTGGGATCAATAACATTTTGTGTTCACGATTATAAGAAAGAGGTGATAACGTATCGGCTAGATACAAATTGTAGGCGTTACCTCGCCATCCAAATTGACATTTTTCATATTATCTGCCACTTCTTCTGGCTGATCTTTCTTCTTCTTGTTGAGAACGGTGCGGCCCTCGACCTCGATACTTGGATACTCGTTCTTGTAGTCTTTGCTGATTCGGTCTGGTCGAGGTGTCGGCTCCAAAGCAGCCTGAGGTAAAACATTCCAGTTAAAACCAAGTGTTTATTTTTTCAGCTTTTGTAATATTTACCATCTTAAGATGAAATCTGAGGGTCTAACAGATTTGAGAGGTGAAACAAGAATGCGGCTCTGCTGCTGCTGATGATGATGATATGATGATTAAGATGATTATAATGCTGATGAAGACGATGGTGATGATGATGATGATGATGATGATGATGGTAATGATTGGTGATGATGATGATAATGATGATTAAGATGAGGATAATGACGATGAAGGTGATGATGATGATGATGATGATAATGATGGTAGTGATCATGATGATAATTATGATGAAACCGATAATTATGATAATGATAATGAAGATAGTTGTACCACTGCTATTCGTCTGCTGTTAAAGTTGATGATGATGGTGATGTTGATGAAGAATACGATATTGATAATAAAAATGATGGTTCTACTGTTCATCTGCTAATGTGCTAAGGTTGCTGCTGATAACAAAGGGAAAATAACAAAATGTGGAAGCCTTTTAAAGCCATAATTTATGTTTCAAATGACATATTGACGTAAAATGAAATGGGCTTATGTTCAGTATCACCTTCTCATTGAGATTATCTTATTTTCATGGAGATAATGGACCATGACAAATTTAAAGTAATATTTGAGCTTTTTTTTTTTTTAATAGCACCATATCCAATAAACCTGCTCAAAGTGCTTTACAAGGGTCCCTGGCCAACAGCAACACTTAAAATGTAAGACGTGACATGACAACTATTAGGTGATATTACAATTTTTCGGACAGAGACAATGCTGTTAACAGCCAGGTACTCATTTTACACCTGAGTATGGTGAGACAAGGTGAGTAAAGAGCCTTGTCCAAGGACTCAACCATGTGCTGAGTGAGGCTTGAACCAGGGATCTTCTGATCCGAAAGCGAGTGTCATACCTCAAGACCACATAGCCAATATTGTCATTAATAATTTGATCAGTTTATATCAATAAAACCTTGAATTAAATATTACTTTTACATATTATAAGAAGTTAAGATAAAAATCAATGGCAAATGTTTGAGCATTTTATCCAAAGCATACATAAAAAGATTCAAAATAATATATATATATAATATAAAGATAGAAAGTAAATAGATGGCAGTGATATATTGTAAGGAAGTCTTACTCATAGTCTTTAACCCATTTATAAATTGTTAAAATTAATTTGTTGCATCATGTTTTATCAATTCATTACAACGTATAACAAAACAGGAAATTTTGTACCAAAAACCAACCCACTCTCAGATTCTTGCCTTATTTGTGTCACCTATAATATCCTCATGCATTGTTACTGTTTGATAATATAATGTCTTGGGTTATCCCATATTGAGTAATTCATTTTAATCGTGTAGGAACGAAATTCTGCGCAGCATACCATATTTGGAATGATAATTTCCTGCCTAGAACCATATAAATTAATTAAGAGTAATTTCATTTATCCTGGAGAATATCTAGAGCCCTAGAGGTCCTCGTCAGTCAACGAGAAAATAATAGACATATTTCATTTATTTAAAGGACACAAGTCCTAAGTTTAACTTATTTTTAAAGACAGCACTTAAGTGTTGATTATTATAAACGTGAAACTTGTGATCGTTAATCAGCCGTGTTTGTCATACTTTTGCCCAACATTGGGCGCTTTACTTTACATTGGAGTGACACCACACCAAGACGAACTGTCAAAGGCATTATCCGCAACGTTACAAAATCGAAGAACAAAATCGAAGAACGATCTATCGAGAAGATTTCAACCACAACTTTACTTTGGTTCTGGAGACGAAGGGAGAGAACCAGAAGTTTCCATCCATAACAACGTTAATCAACTTTTTTTCGACTTTGGAGTGGTCAGCTCATCAAACAAGGTCCATCCAAGCGAAGTTCAACATAACCGGGTTGTGATACTGATATTCTGATTCGTCTGTGTGTGCACAGGGCAGTTTGCAGTGACTAGTGTTATTGTTAATTTAAGTGCTTATATCTAATTGTGTTATTTTACCTATTATTCTTTGAGGGTAAGGTAAGACCAAATACCCAAAGTCCCTTTATTATTTTATTTTTCATATCTTTTACAAAGTCCCTGGTAACATCAAATACTTTGTACTTTAATAGATTGATTATAGTTCGTATAATAGTTTTTATTATTTGATTTATGAACCTGTCATCTCAATAATTTTCCTGTACTGTATTATTAGCTTAGTCAATAAATATATTTACATATGATATTGTTTGTTATTCTTGACTTCTTGTCTGTGCTTTGTGCCCTTTGAAACAACAGGAGTCTTCCTTTTGAAACTCTTATCTATATTGAAATCTCCTACAAAGGTAGCTTGATTTTTCTCGAACTGACCTCGTGACATATATGAATGAAAGAAATAAACCAAAAAAAAAAATATTGCCTTTAATTGTAAAAAAAAACAAACCAACTAATTATAGAATGGGGATAAATAAAAAATGAATAAGAAGATACTAGAAATGGAAACTTTACCAATGCAATTAAACTATAAATAAGTGAAAATGTATTAAAAAATTAATAAAGTATAAAAATAGTGCTGGAAGTTGCTATAAAAATTAATTACGTACAAGAAAAAAATGTCTAGTGATCAAAATAAAAAAGAAGAAACACATTTTAAAAAATAGATTAAAAAATTGAACATTTTCATTTACTTATTTGACAGAACTCATTGAAAAAAAGGATCATCCCTAGCCACGTTCATGGTAATAGAAAAAAAGAAATCTTTTAAAAAAAATGAAATTAAAAAAAGGAACACAAGACAACACGATACAGGATGTTCGCAGAGGCCTATGGGAGAATGACAAACAAAAATAAAATAAATCTTTGCACAAGACCTTTACATGAGATGAGAATTCAATTTGCGTTCTCATAAAATAATAGATGAAAAGATGTAGCTAACAATAAATAATTCAATATCTGCTCAGATTGAATATGGAAGAAAATGTTAACTATTACAGGACAATTATTTGAACCCGTCCTACTTTCTATCTCCCAAAAATATAAAATATAAACTTTAAATGGAGTAACTCAAGTTGTCATGAATTCTTTCCTTACCTTACCAAGAGCACACTACCCATGACTTTATAATACAAGTAAATTGTTAACAATCCTGTCAAATAACTTCTCAGCTTTCATTGGACAGACACAAAATAAGCTCTTGGTGTTGATGGACATAGTAAAAAATGAGTATTAAAAAAAATCAGGAAGAAGTGAGCTTTTGTAAAGCGCAAATTCCATGAAATGTAATCTCTGCACTTTACAAGGGGTCTCAAGGCAAAAGCAACATTCAACATATATGATAAGCCCGTATGGAGATATTACTAGAATTAACAAAAGAATTAAAGATGAAAAGAATGAAAGTCGAATTTTTAAAATAAGAGGAAATAAAAGGCAAATGGTGGTGAGTGGGGAAACAAATTTGGTGTTTTATCCATTCAACACAACATCGAAAACTAAACATGTAAAAAAAAAAAAAAATCAAGTTTAAAAAAGATCCTTACTTTTTCAACATTTTGGAAAGTAAATAATAAATCAAAGGACAATATAATTAGATTTTTAAATAAGAACTTTATCATAGGAGCTAAGATAGGGGAGGAAAAAACAAACAACTCAAAACTTGCCATCCCAGAAACCAATAGTATATCCGATAAACAAAGGAATGACCACTAAGCGAAAAATGCTAATGAAAAGGTGACGATGGAAAGGCTTTGGAATGAAACAATACATTGTGTAGTTTTGTTCACCTTTTCCTTAGCATTTCTACAATAACAGGCAGCCCCTTACCGCACTCTATTTATGAGAAAATTGACAAGTATCTTGAGGAGAGAAATTATGTTTAAAATATAATTTTTGAAAAAGAAAGAATCTCTTTTGTATTAGAGATTCAATTGATATGAGATAGGACCAAACAATTGGCATTGAAAGAAAAAACTTTGATATGAGTTAGGACCAAATAGCTGATATTGAAAAAAAAAATTGATACGAGATAGGACCAAATAATTAATATTCAAAGAGAAATTTGATATAAGATAGGACCAAATAGTTGATATTCAAAGAAAGAAAATTGATATGAGATAAGACCAAATAGTTGATATTCAAAGAGAAATTTAAAATAAGTTAATAGTAAACAGTCGATATTCAAAGAAAGAAAATTGATACCAGTTAGAACCAAATAGTTGATATTCAAAGAAAGAAAATTGATATGAATTAGGACCAAATAGTTGATATTCAAAGAGAAATTTAAAATGAGTTTATAGCAAATAGTTGATAATCGAAGAAAGAAAATTGATACGAGTTAGGACCAAATAGTTGATATTCAATGAAAGAGAATTGATACAAGTTAGGTCCAAATAGTTGATAATCAAAGAGAATTTTTTAAAATGAGTTTACCAAATGGCTGATATTCAAAGAAAGAAAATTGATATGAGTTAGGACCAAACAGTTGATATTCATAGAGAAATTTTAAATGAGTTAATACCAAGTAGCTGATATTCAAAGAAAGAAAATTGATATGAGATAGGACCAAATGAAGTAAAGAGAATTGGTTACCTCTATTGATGTCTTTTTCTGTATGGAATATTCACAAATACAATAATAGAAACTACCTTATCCTATCAAAAGTAATCAATTAAAAAAAAAAAAAATCTTTCTTCAGTCAATGTATAAATTTTAACATTGAAGGACCATAGACCTTCAAAGTCATTAGGCCAGTGAAGCCAGAGCTTATCCCAGTTTCTTTAGTGTGAAATGGATGATAAAAATTGTTTGCTACCACAAAGTACTTTTTTCTAGATCTAACAGACCCAGCTACCCAATCACTGCTAAGTGGACAGGGGGTCAGAAAAAAATATTGACTTCGCCCGGGATTGATCTTACTCCCTTTTCATTCAATACATTCCTGATTTTATAATCAATCAACAAAGAAACTCGGGTAAAGCTAAAGCGGAAAGTCTTGGAGAGAATAAAATCAAACCCCCCTCAAAGACGTTTTTGGGTCCATAACGTCTTGGACTCTCAGAGACCTGGGCCACAATACATCATGACTTCCAGGTACCTTTCTACGTTTGTTTAAAGTGCTAGCATGGGGGTTTGTACCCAAGACCTCAAGATCCAAATTTTTATTCTGCGCTTTTATCCACCATGCCATCGGCTACTGAAGCGAGACAGCCAACTTGCAATATCTAATCTGGTGTTTAAAACACATTGATTGGATGAGAGGGATAGTTTTGAGACTATCTGGTGTTTAGAACACATTGATTGGATGAGAGGGATAGTTTTGAGACTGGGAGATTAACATATAAAGAGATACGGATAATTTAAGGATTATTATTTACATACCATTTTAAGGAAGAAACTGGGATGAAGCTCAATTAGTTAAAGGTTGATGTTTTCAAAATATAGTAATATGAAGGAGTTAAATCTCGATGAATAGCAGCAGGCTTGATCTTTTATGCAAGAATTCTTCTTAATTTTAGGTATAATTGTTAATTGTATTGTATTGCATAATATGCTTTATAGTTTATAATTGTATATTTAGATATGTTCGTCATCTTCTAACAATGATCAAAGAGAGAATAGTCATTATTACTATATTTTTTGGGAAATTCTTTTTTATTCGTATGAGCTACATTTAAGTGCTTAGAGACTGATGTTTTGGAGTTACAGCGCTATATAAAATTTCATCATCATCGATATTATTATTATGAAACTAATCAACCCCCCCCCTCTCTCTCCCCCAAAAACCAGATAACATAAAATACAGAATTTATACACAATTGTACAGATCAGGTATAGCGCATGTAAAAAGGCAAACATTAAAGAAATCGATGTAGATTCTAACCTTATTTGACGATGCATCCTTCCAGTCGTCGCTCGGACTTTGATCCTTGTACGGTCCATCACCCACAGTTCCATCAGGTCTGTCCCAGGCTTGGAGACCACCTTGTTTCTGACGCTGCATCATAAAAATAATTGATTTGCAATGTGTTGGACAAAAGTGAGTAAAACAGCTTGAATATTAAAAAAACAAAACAACTTAACATAGAACCTTACGGACTCAAAATACGTCTTCAGCTAACAACAAAAAGAATCCAAACTTTAATACTTGAAGTAAAATCCTAAATAGACAGGAGAAAGAAGCGAGCCTATCATTCAATACACTGATACTGTAGACAGTGCCCTTTAAAAATGTGCATATTTATGTATCTTTATTTCTTTACACAACCCCCCCCCCCCCAATGTAATAATAAAAAACAAAAAAAAAAAACAAAAACAAAACAAAAAAAACAACAAAAACTTGAGTTTTTATATAGCGCAATATCCACTTAATGTGCTCAATACGCTTTATAAGGGTTCCCTGAAAAACAACAACATGTAACATGTAGAATGAGACATGACGCCTTTAGGCGAAATTACAATTTTTTCCAACAGAGACCATGCTGTTCACGGCCAGGTGAACACCTGAGTACGGTGAGAAAATGTGAGTAAAGACCCTTTTCCAAGGACTCAACTATGCGTCCAGTGAAGCTCAAACTCAGGACTTTCCGATTCGAAAAGCGAGTATCATATCACTAGACCACATAGCCGCACAAAACTAAGGGACAAAACCGATGCCAACAGATTTCACAACTAAATTTGTAGCCGCATTTAATATACCTTTTTCTCCACTTCTTCCTGAGCTTTTCTTCTCGCTCTGGCCAGGATTTTGGAGGTGCCAGGTGGGTTTGCTTTGACTTTGGTCTGCTCTTCCTTCAACTCCATCAGTGAGGCCGAGAGAGGCTGTGTGAATGGAGACGGCAGTTGAGTGTCTTCCTCGTTTACTGCAATACACAAATAGATAAAATTGGAATATTATAACCAAACAAATGAACAATGAAAAAAAAAATTAAGCTTTAAAGAAAGAGAGAAAGACAATGAAACAAAAAAAAACAAAGAAAAGAAATACTTGTGAGTGAATTTAGAAGTGAGAGTTTGTATTATTACAACCATTCACATTCTCATTATGTCACTCTGGTATTATGTCTGAATGTATTATATAAAGCAAATTTTGCTGTTTGAAGCTCGAAGAAATAAATAACAACAGTAAAATAGAATGGAAGCTTCAATTTAATTAACAATAATATAATGTGGATGTTTCGGGTTTCCCCTTTGTCAACAAAACATGGTGAATGAAACAATAACAAGACCAATGAAAGATGAGATAATGGTGTTGTTAAGCTATACAATCTCTCATTTAAATGACTAAATAAATAAATTCCCTTTATTCATCCCATAGGGGAAATTTGTCTCTAGGGTCTATTCCAAGGGAAGACTGGAAAAACCCAGGCGTCAGCCGCAGTGTAGTGCTGCAAAATGAGTTAAGGTGAGGTGACTTGCTCAAGGCCACACAGCGCAGTGGTGGGTGATCGAATTCGGTACCTTTGGGTAAAGACTGTAAGCCAAGACCATACCGCTGAGCCACACATTTATCTTCATTCCAATGTTTCATTCATTGTGTTTTGTTGACAATAGGGAAACCTAAAACATCCGCATTTTCTGTCTTTGTTAATTAAATTGAATCACCCATTCCATTTGACTATTACTATTTATGAATGAATTGTATTTTTAAAATGGAGTTTTTAAAATCACAATTTTCAGATTGGGGAAATTTAATTTTTTTTTTTTTAATGTAACAAATAGAACTCACAATTCTCCTCACTGAGGGCAATTATGGTAACTCAACATTTAACATTCTACTTTACTTTTAGTATCAGGTCACCCCAACATGATAGTGTTTCGATATGATTGGTCACATTCTGCTAAATAAATGTCAACTCCAACTTCAATCAGAGTCTGTATGCATTGTTTGAGAATGGATTTTAAATGAGGTAACCTGGAACATTCTTATCTTCTTCTTTGTTATGTACATTAGATACCTCAAGTTTGAGGACAGGAACTACGTTTGATTTTAAAACAAATTTAACAATAAAAAAGGAATTGATGAAGGATTGTTGAAGGTATGATATAATAAACTTTGGTGCGTGAGGATGTTGTTGGTTACAAAGGGATATCAAACAATGATAAATATAAGGGCTGCCAGATTCCACTGCCCCATGTAGAAGGCGATTTCGTAGTCTAATAGAGGATGGGTAGAAGAAAATTAATTTTTAAAATAACAAATAGTCTACAGAACAAAATAATATGTAATACTACATAAATGTATTGCATTGGCAAACTGACTAAAAATATACTTTGAATCTTTAAATCCTAAGAAGTAAGTGACTAAGAATAAAAGGCTAAAAATATTTTCCTTTAAACAATCGCATCTATATCTCACCACAAATCAGCTGTATAGTCGTAAGGTTTTCCCCTGTATCATGGGTATTTGACGTTTTATCATTGTTTGAGTTTGAATGTTGAAGTTTAGTATCCAGGAACACTCTTTTATAGGCTATCTATTTGACAAATACAAACGTTTGAGTCGGACATGGTGAAGAAGCCAATGTTTCCTTTTAAAAATGGACTAAAGAAGGTGATAAAGGAAAAGAAGGCAGTGGGGGAGGATGAAGAGGAAAAGGAGGAGGACTTTACCCTGCATCATGAGAAAAATTACAAGTGTTGAGGAGGAGGAGGACTAGAAGGAGGAAGAGGAAAACGAGTTCTCTTTTACCTTTGACATGAGCAGCAACAAATGGATGATCCAACAGATGTGGCCATGCTAGACGATGACGTGGATTTTTGTTCAGCAGACCTGCAGGGGAAAAAGATAAATAAACAAACAAAACTGATGAGCTGTTTGGACTACGGTGAGTCTATGAAATACCTTATCTGTGACAAAGCATTATGGGTGATTTACAAATTTCAGGAGGAAGAAGAATAAGAAGAGATCTTTATGTTTAAACGTTACAAAATTTTTGCTACATAGGTATAAATGAGCAGAGAGTAGTTTGTTATAAAACCAGATTTTTTCACCTTGAAGGAAATCTTTGAAGATGGAACTCATGGTCTTTGGCCATTTGACAGGGTCTTTGATGATCATATTGACAAGCTGGAAGATGCTATTGGTGTAGAAAGGTGGTGTGCCTGTGAACAGTTCATACAGGATACAGCCTAGAGCCCTGTGATCCAAGGATGAAAATACACAAAATATGTTTAGAGGTTAGAGATGATGATTGCCAAGATCAAGAATGAGATACCTGAGTTTAGTTCAGTGTAAAAGGCAATTTAACCCCCCCTCCCCTAACCCCTCTAAATAAAACCCCCCAAAAATCAAACCAAAAAGACCCCCCAAAACAAACGGCAAAACGAAAAAAAACCCAAGAAAATAAAACAACCCCAAAAAAAATCAAAAAACAAATGTCTGCATTCCCTTTAAAAATAACGGTCTAACCTGACATTACCTGTCTCCCAATTTCAATGGCCACGAAAAATAATACTTTTAATTTTTTTAAAACACGAACTCTCTCCCCCCCCCCCCCCCCCCCTCCTAATACAAACACAAAATTAATTTTAAAAACGACAAATAGCTATAGAACAATATTATATGTATTACTATATAATATATATATATATATATATATATATATATATATATATATATATATATATATATATATATGTATGTATTATATTATATGTATTGCATTGGCAAATTGACTAAAAATAAACTTTGAATCTTTAAATCCTATGAAGTAAGTGACAAAGAAGAAAAGGCTAAAAACATTTTCATCTAAACAATGGCAGCCATATCTCACCACAAATCAGCCGTATGGTCATAAGGTTTCTCTTCCACCAGCTCTGGTGACATGTACAATGGTGTTCCCTGAAACGACATTTGAGGTAAAATGAGATAGTTTCTCATTATCACATTACTTAGTCAGAAAAGTGCAAAGCAAAGAGAAGAAAACCTTTATCATTAAAAAGATAAAACATAAAATAAAAACAAAAACAAAATAAACAACCCCCCCCCCCCACCTGAAAATTTTTTTAAAAAAACCTTGACCGTTACATAGTGCGGGGGGGGGGGGGGGGGTGTCGTGGTCCTAACAGAGGGTAGAGGACTTGCTTTATACACATAGGGACTGAGATCGATCCTGGGTGTAGCCGAGAATTATTTCCTGATCCTCCCCGTCCACCCAGCAGTGGTTGGGTAGCTGGGTCTGTTAGATATGGTGGAAAGTACTTTGTGTTAGATTCCCTAACCAAAGGATAACGATCATTTGCTATTGTCTGTTTCCCGCTATAGAAACTGGGATAAACTACAGCTCCATGGACCTAATGGCTGTGAAGGACTACTGTATTTCATTGTTTTATAAAGTGCAATATCCATTAACTGTGCTTGGAGTCTTTTTCGTCATCTATTATTTTTAAAAACATCAATAATGCATTGACATACAATGGATATCGTTTCGAAATACGGGCACAGATAAATCCCTTAGTAAATACTTGTAACATCTGGGCTTTTTAAAATCTTTTGCAAGCAGTTTCTCTAACATCTGTTTGAACATTCATAATTTTTAAACAAATTTTAATCAAATTGTTGACCCCACTGAATATATACATTATAATAATAAATGCCAATAATACTGAAACAAATTCAGAGATAATGTTTTCAAATGTAAAGAAAAATATTTAAAACGACCAGAAACTGGTTAAAATATCACAAACTATTCTTTTTTTTTAATAAAAAAGGGAACTGAAGTCAACCCCCCCCCCCCCCCCAAAATAAAAAACTGAATAGAACCAAAAAAAAAAAAAAAAAAAAAAAAGAAAATAGACGCCATGGAAACAAATCAAAACAGAAAAAAACCCACAACAAAGTCAATAGAAAAAACAGAAAAGCCAAACAAATTGAACTTAGAGAGAGAAATAATACCTTTATCGATGTTAGAACTAACGTGTTTGTACTCATGCCACGAGCAAACCCAAAATCACAAAGTTTGATGACACCGCCCTTTCCAAGGAGGATATTCTGTGGCTTCATGTCTCGATGGAGAATACGGTGAGAGTGGATGTAGAACAGAGCTGACACGAGTTGAGCAGCAATGGTTTGTACCTGTGGAATGTATCTTTAGAATAATGTACTGTTTAACTATAGTCATTGCTTTTTAATGTTAAAGTATACATCACACACACACACACACACACACACACACACACACACACACACATACACCCACATACATAAACAAACATACACACAATGTAATAATACTTTCATACAACAGCTCAGGGACCTGATAGCTCCGTTTGTAGAGAACTCGCTTCACACGCATAGGGACTGAGATCTATCCTGGGTGCGGTTAAGATTTTTTTCGGACCCCCCTGTCAAACCAGGAGTGATTGGGTAGCCAGGTCTATTTGATCTGGCAGAAAGTACTTTGAGATAGAGTAGTGTCCTATTCAAAGGGTAGCAAGCAATTGCTATTGTTCATTTTACGCTATTGAAACCGGGATAAACTCCAGCTCCATAAGCCTACTGGCTCTGAAGGACTACATACAACTGTTCAAATTATGAATAGGCGTATTACTATAATAATAACAATAATAATAATAATAATAATAATGATAATAATAATAATAATAATAATAATAATAATAATAATAATAATAATAAAATAATAATAATAATATAATAATAATGATACTAATAATAATAATACTAATAATAATGATACTATTACTACTACTACTACTACTACTACTACTACTACTACTACTACTACTACTACTACTACTATACTACTACTACTACTACTACTACTACTACTACTACTACTAATATAATAATAATATAATAATAATAATAATAATAATAATAATAATAATAATAATAATAATAATAATAATAATAATAATAATAATAATCATAATAATAATAATAATAATAATAATAATAATAATAATAATAATAATAATAATTTTAATAGCAATAACAATAACCCTAGTTATAGTTTTAACAACAATAATAACAATTATACTGATGATAGATAACCTGTGCCTCGGGTAAATTTCCATCGTCTTCCAAGATTTGGAAAAGCTCCCCCTCTGCACAATCTGTTACCACGACCACCTGAAAATTCAAGGGTAAAAAAAATGGAACAGCGTCAGGTTTGATCTAATCAACTAATCACCCATTTCCCTCCAAAGGATTCAAAACTCTCTGATTTGTTCAAAATAAATAGGACACTATGAAATGTAACAATAAATGAAGTGAGTAGGAAAGTGTCAGAAGACAACAGATAATAAAAACTTCGCGAGGTCGATGGGGGCTCGAACTTGCGACCTTACTGGTACGACAACTCTGCCTGGCCGGGGAGATTGTGACTCTACCGTATGAGCTATGAACGACCCCGCGGGCTCCCCCATCGTCACCGCAAAGTTGTTATTCCCTGTTGTCTTCTGACACTTTCCTACTCACTTCATTCTTATTATCAACATAAGTGCTTGCTCCACTAATTTTTCTGAATTAAAAATTCACTATGAAATGCATTGCGCAAAAATATAAAATACAAAAAAACAAAGATTTAAGAAAAAGAAAACAACATCCCCACCCCCAACGAAACAAAGAAATGCTTCACACAAAAAGGGATAATCTCATTTTACACGCTCTAGGTTGTACACAAATGCTTATCGATTAGTCAATCAATTTGAAATTGCTGATATATCATGGTGGCCTTAAGTTTAACACTAGAATTCAGTAACACACACACACACACATAATATATATATATTAAATATATATATATATATATATATATATATATATATATATATATATATATATATATATATATATATATATATATAAACTGAACCAATCAGGTATTAATCTGAACAGGTTGACAATTAGTCGATCCAAAATTGTTTTGAAAGTTCTGTTTTTTTTTAAAAGAAAAAAATACAAAAAACAAAATAGAATGAGGATATCTATGTTGTATAAGCCCTTGCACAAAAAACAAACAAAGAAACCCTCCCAACAACAACAACAACAAAAAAACAACAAAATGACAGCAAAACAGTGATGTTTACCTCCTTGTCTGTATCAAAACTATCCAGCAATTCAATAATATTGTCATGCTTCAATCCTCTCATTATATCAATCTCTCTCCTCAAGCTTTTCAATTCTTTGTCAGACTTGCCGATTTTTGGAATGAATTTGAGGGCGACGATCTGAAAGTAAAGAGAATCATACTGGCTTTTTACATTCCCTCATACAAGAAAAAATATAACAACATTATCTTACCTATCTCACATATCGAAAGAAGCTTTAACATTTTAGAGTATGACAGATTAAGTCTATTGTTATGAAATATGCTGACTGTCTATCCAGGAGTTTGTAATATGGCATTAGTGATCCCCAGTGTCAAACTAGTGACATGTTTGAATGAATTTAACGAAGAATTTTGATAAAATTACCAGAATTTGGAATTATAGGAAGTTTAAGAGACAAAAGACAGAAATGAATGGATTCAAACGTTGACTGAAGTGAAGAAAGTATCGATAAAGATGAGAGAAGATGGATTGAGGTAGATTGAAATGGTTTGAACATGTTAAGAGACTAGAGAGGGAGTACATGGGAAAGAAAGTATTAGATATACAATTAGCAAGAAAAAGAATAAAAGGGACGACAGAAGACTAGATGGATGGATAGGGTAATAAAGATGATATGGAAGAACTGGGTCTGGAAAAAGATGCAATAAACCGAGATGCATAGAGATGTGACATTCATTTTAGCATCCCTGCAAAATGCAGGATAAGCTGAAAGAAGAAGAAGAAGAAGAAGAAGAAGAAGAAGAAGAAGAAGAAGAAGAAGAAGAAGAAGAAGAAGAAGAAGAAGAAGAAGAAGAAGAAGAAGAAGAAGGAGAAGAAGGAGAAGAAGAAGAAGAAGAAGAAGAAGAAGAATTTAACATGAAGGACGAGACATGACACCTGTTAGGCGATATCACAATTTTTCTGACAGAGACAAAGCTGTTAACGGCCAGGTACTCATTTCACACCTGAGTATGGTGAGAGAATGTGAGCAAAGAGCCTTTTCCAAGGACTCAACTATGCACCACTCAGAGCAGGACTTGAACCCTGGACCTTCCAATCCAATGGCGAGTGTTAACCCTGGTATAACACCGTTTAGGGACTGCAGTCCCAAGCTACGGCAACATATCTGACATAATTATGATATCTAAGGTCATTAAAAAATTCTTAGTCATGAACATCTTGAATCAAAAACAGACTGATGTAAATGTCTTCTAAATAATGTTTTCCGTCTGTGATTGAATACATAAATTGTTTTCATTTCTCTCTGATTCATTAAAAGAGTAGATAACAATAACGACAACAACAACAATAATAATAATAATAAATAATAATAATAATAATAATAATAATAATAATAATAATAATAATAATAATAATAATAATAATAATAATAATAATAACATAATAATAATAATAATAATAATAATAATAATAATAATAAATAATAATAATAATAATAATAATATAATAATAATAATAATAATAATAATAATAATAATAATAATAATAATAATAATAATAAAATCAACTAATAATAATAATAATAATAATAATAATATAATAATAATAATAATAATAATAATAATAATAATAATATAATAATAATAATAATAATAATAATAATAATATAATAATAATAATAATAACAATAATAATAATAATAAAAATATATCTTTACAGTCTTCAAAGAAGTAGATATGTCCTTTTCCAGGCTGACATCAGATAAAAAAGTAATAAGTAAAAAAATAGCTTATCATTATTGACTCTCTGTGAACTTTGAACTGTTTGTGCAAGACTGCTGTGGAGATTCTGTAGTCGAATTAAAAAACTTTTGTGATACCAGAAAGCGATTGTAAAGCGCCACTGAGCACTATTTGTGGATACCGGCGCTATATCAAATAACAATAATAATAATAATAATAATAATAATAATAATAATAATAATAATAATATTAATAATAATAATAATTATAATTATAATGTTACTACCACTACTACTACTACTACTACTACTACTACTACTTCTACTACTACTACTATTACTACTACTACTACGATTACTACTTCTACTATGACTATATCAACTACTACTACTGCTAATAATTTTTAAAAATTTATGTATCCACCGAACAGTACATAAATCACATACCTGGGCAGAATATCTTTTCCTTCCTTTATAAACCTTTCCAAATGACCCCTCACCAATGATTTCCAGTACATGATAATTTTCCATGATCTCACAACTTTAGAAAAACAATCTGCAAAATCGATAGATTTAACCTTTAAATCTCTAACCATGATTCATATACATGATGATATCATGCAACTTACAAGACTAATTTTTTTTTCTTTCTTAAAAAGCGTATGAATTTGGAAAAGAAGCCCTTCAGAGCCTTTAAGCCCATGGTTCCAGAGTTTATCCCAGTTTCTGTAGCGTGAAATGGACAATAGCAGCAATTACTTGTTATCCTTTGGAGAAAGAAATGAACTTCCATTTTTATCAACCTTTTTCAGAATGTCCAATGTTTAAAAAAAAATAAAATTTGGTGACCAGGAAAGCAAGAAACCACCAGGAAGGCCACCTCTATTCACAGTAGTACTGCGAATAGTGATTTGCATTCGTATTCGTTATTCGCAGTAGTACTGCAACTAGTCATTTCAGTTATTTGCAGAAGTAGCCTTCCAGCCTAGAGCTTTATGTATAAAGGATTGGGCACAAAATATAAATAAACTATATTATTATTATTATTTTCTTTTTAATTAATTAATTTATTATTATTATTATTTTTTTTTTTTTTATTTTTATTTTTTTTTTTAAAAATTTATATATTATTATTATTTTTTTAAAAAGTATTAACATTATTATTATATTGCGCTTCATTGACGATGATGATGTTTCTGTTGTTGTGTAGTGATGGTGGTGTTGATGTGGTGGTTGTGATTGTAGTGGTGGTGTTGATGTCTAGTAGAGGTGGTGATGATGACTATAAGTATAATGATGATGATGTAATGGTGGTGGTGGTTGCTGAAGTTTTGATAACAATGTGGTATCTGTGGTAGAAATGCTGATGATGTGATGGTTGTAGTTGTAGTGTCGAAGGTAGCGATGATGTGGAGGTAGTTTATTGATGCTAACTTCTATTATTTGCAGGAGCACTGAGGGGAGAGAGAGAGAGAGAGAGAGAGAGAGAGAGAGAGAGAGAGAGAGAGAGAGAGAGAGAGAGAGAGAGAGAGAAGAGAGAGAAGAAGAGAGAGAGAGAGAGAGAGAGAGAGAGAGAGAGAGAGAGAGAGAGAGAGAGAGAGAATACAATAAATGGGGACAGAACTATTGTAATCAGACAGATAAGCTAATAGATTTCAGGATATGAACGAATGATCAAGTCGGAGAGGTGGGGACGGGGAATTTTTCATGGATTGGATTGGGGTAACAAAAACAAAACAAAACACAATCTTGTCAAGTTTCAGTCTTGAAGGAAAAGTTGAAAAGTTCAAAATCTCAATTCTAAGTCACACAAAATGTTTCAGTCATCCCTCCTCTTCTTTCCTTTTCAAACTAACACACTCTCATTCAACTTCAAGCCATTCGACCACACGCCATTTTGAACAGAAAATACAGTGTTGTGTTCAGTGAGGGGACAACGACTAAATTTCAGAGGTGGGAGAGCGCTTCTAATACTGCCAATAGTGATACCGCAATGAAATCCCTATTCGCAGTATTACTGCGAATAAGCACTTTGAATCAGGAATAAGAGACAATAATCCATCTAAAGTCCGAGGTAAGTATCAGTATCAGCTGAGTCAGTCTGATGTGGGCAAAACAGAATTTTCTCTGAAATCTTCTTCTCTGCCTCTATCAGTCACAGTCTTTGCCCACTACCCGTACTGTGTCTCCCTGTGTTTGCGCCTATTGGAGTTAAGTTCGAATGGCTACGGGAGACTATTCAGACTCGAGTACGAATTTCCACTTTGTTAAAAAAAAAAAGAAAAAAGTAAATTTAGGACCTTATTAATAATGTATAGACATAATCACCTCGCGCTTTACTCAGGTTAGTTAATTTTTAATTAATCTACAGATAAAGATGATTCCTTATTTGACATAATATCATGACTTTTTGTCTTTGGGTTTGACTTGACCTATCTATCTAAGATAGTCTTATCGACAATAAGAACTTCGGTGTAACCAATGTAAACAACTGCAATTTGCAATGGTAGATGTCAATCGAAAATGCAATCTTCTAAAAGTAGTATATAATTTCTTACCCTCTATTCTGAGAAAAGTCTCTTTGAATTCGCGTCTATGAATATGTCAAATTAGTACTCCGAATAAAATATAAAGCCCATTTATTTCGGTTTATCACCGCTGCCACCGCATTTTCCTCCCTCCCTTCTTTTAGACTTTTAGGCTTGCATTCCTACAGTAAAGTGATGCTAGATATATAATTAGTAGTATATATATTTTTCATATCAACATCTCTAAAATTCTTGCTGAATTTTATTTTGATAAAAATACTAGCCATCAAAATAACTTATCAATATTTTCCAACCTCTATGAGAAGTATTAATTTATTTCCAAGGCCTTAAAACTGTTTTCATCACTACGTATACCTCTTAAAGATACATAGTAACGTATTGATTTCTTATTTCTACTAGGAACTGTGTTCTCTGTTCACCAGTGAACAGAATACACAGCTGTGTAGTCAGTACATGGGAAGAGATTATAAGGGCTAAATTGTTTGACCGAGAGCGAGAAGGTGAGGAGGCCGGCTGTTCTAGCACAGCGTAACTGTAACCGGGGTGGTGTGAGTTAAGGGTTTGAGCTCCTTTCTAGGCATAATATTTTCTTACTTTCATTTTTTTTTGGTACTCCTTTGGCAAAAATTCATAATTTTCAACTTCAACACGTAGACATCATTCCTGGTGACTCGAGAAGTTTTATCGACTTTAACATTTTTTATTTATTCACTTTTACCAAGGAATTCACCCATTGGAAACCGTACGGTGCTCTTATTGGCTAACCAACCAGCGGCCTCGATGAGAAAAATATCCGCCATTGAGACATGGGCTGGGATTCGCGTTACTATAGTAAACAAGCGCTGATCGGCCGTTCATGAAATCTAAGAAAATAACTTCCTGCTCGCTCGTTTAACTCAAAATTATTCAAAACGATGTCTCTAAAATGATATAAATGTGACTTCTTAAGGTTTTTTTCACGGTCAAAACCACACAACATTCTATTAATGATTACGTCCTAGGCAAAAAGGAATATTGACAGGTCTACCGAGAGTTGAACTCGTCAGACGACAAACATCAATGCGAAGTGAAGAGAGAGTCAAGCTCTTGTTTGTCTTGTCCTGTTCTAATATAGAGAAACGGATAAATAGTATAGCCTTGTGTGTGAGTGGTTGCGTGTCATAGTCATGTTTTTAAATTGTTTCTGTTGCAACTTTAAATTTGGCTCACAGGAATTTCAGACACCACTCGTAGGAATTTCAATGCCGAAAGAGGAATTCCCGCACACAAGAAAGGGGAATTGGGGTGGTATTTGGCATACATATTGTATAGTATCTAGTTCTAAATAGATAACTGATTAGAATTATATTCTGATATATAAACACAATGCCAAATACAATTCCGAAGTTTCCTTGTTTCAAATGAAGTAAAGCTCCAAAACCTAATGGTAGTGATTGTAGTACTGGTGGTAGTGAGGATGATGTGGTGTTGGTGGTGGTTGTAGTTGTAGTAGTAATAGTGATGATGATGTGGTGGTGGTGATGATTGTAGTTGTAGTAGTAGTGGTAGTGATGATGATGTGGTGGTGGTTGTAGTTGTAGTAGTAGTGGTAATGGTAATGATATGGTGGTGGTGGTGGTTGTAGTAGTAGTGGTCATGATGATGATGTGGTGGTGGTGGTTGTAGTAGTAGTGGTAATGATGCGGCTATGTGGTCTAGTAATAAGACACTCGCTTTCGGATCGGAAGGTCCTGGGTTCGAGCCTCGCGCTTGGCGCATAGTTGAGTCCTTGGAAAAGGCTCTTTACTCACATTCTCTCACCGTACTCAGGTGTAAAATGAGTACCTGGCCGTTAACAGAGTTGTCTTTGTCCGAAAAATTGTATTATCGCCTAACAGGCGTCATGTCTCGTCCTACATGTTAAATGTTGACCAGGGGACCCCTTGTAAAGCGCTTTGAGCACATTTAGTAGATATTGCACTATATAAAGCTCAATTAAAAAAAAAAAAATATTTCAATGATGATGATATGGTGGTGGTGCTTGCAGTAGTAGTAGTAGTGGTGATAATGTGGTGGTGGTTGTAGTTGTAGTAGTAGTGATAGTGATGATGATGTGGTGGTGGTTGTAGTAGTAATGGTAGTGATGATGTTGTGGTGGTGGTGGTTGTAGTAGTAGTTGTAATGGTGATGATATGGTGGTGGTGGTGGTGGTTGCAGTAGTAGTGGTAGTGATGACGATGTGGTTGTGGTGGTTGTAGTAGTAGTGATAATGGTAATGATATGGTGATGGTGGTGGTGGTTGTAGTAGTAGTGGTCATGATGATGATATGGTGGTGGTGGTTGCAGCAGTAGTGGTAGTGATGACGATGTGGTTGTGGTGGTGTAGTAGTAGTAGCGTTATTGATAATGATGTGGTGCTGGCGGTTGTAGTAGTAGTGTTAGTGATGATATTGTGGTGGTGGTTGTAGTAGTAGAGGTAGTGATGATGATGTGGTGGTGGTTGTTGCAGTTGTAGTTGTCGTGATGATGATGTGGTGGTGGTGGTTGTAATAGTGGTGGTAGTGATAGTGTAGTAGTAGTGGTAGTGATGATGATGTGGTGATGGTGTAGTGGTAGTGATAATGATGCAGTGGTGGTGGTTGTAGTAATTGTGGTAGTGATGAAGTGGTAATGGTGGTTGTAGCAGTAGTGACAGTGATGATGTGGTGGTTGGAAAACACATTATAGGTTATTATAATACATGATTACACACATTCTCTAACTTCATTTTTTTGACAGCTTCATTGTGGCATAAATATACGCAACAGTTCTGAACCATTTTATTCTGGATTTTGATATTGTTTGTTGTTTTTCTTGTGTCGTTATGTTGACATAGAGACCGAATGAATGGTAATGCTTACATTCCCAGCCCAAGATATAATGGTGAAGACTTTGGATACGAGAGACTCTTTTCGGATAAAAACCTGTGGTTTAATTTGTAATTAGGGTAAATAGACATGCATTTTAAGCTGCCTATTGTGTTTCTCTTACTTATAAAGCCCGGTTCAGGCGAGGTTGGTTTTTTTTTTGGACAATGACGACTTTATACTTGGTGAAATTGTTCTATTCAGTCTGACATAATTTAAAGATGAGAAGTCTTCTTTACTAAAAAAACAAAAACAGTAATGTCTTATAATACTAATAGGGGATAATTAATTCCAATAGGTATTGCTGTAAGATTTTTTCCTCGTCCCGGAGTTGGTGGAATTTCCCTTAGGGTAGGGGTCTTGGGCTGTCTTGGGCTGGTTGTTGTTTGGTCCTCTACCTTGCTGTCTTCCTCATCGCGCTTTTATCATTTATTATTTCCATGTTCTTGTTTTGGAACAGGATTGACACCATTTGGCTCCCCCTACCTGGAATCATATATTGGGAGGGAGATAGTTAGAGTTAGATGGCTTTGCCCAGCACTTGACTTGTCGGTGAGAAGTGATACTTTTACTTTTTTTTTGTTTTGTTTTGTAAATCATCTCCCTGACTCTGAGAGTCTTAATTAAATGAGTATGAATAACCATCTAGTACTTATCTCCCTTTTGGCGAGAAACCCCGTCTCAGCGTCGTTTGAGTTGATACTTGGTGGTCAGACATTCTGTAGACTGCTGTTGGGACATATTTAGGTTTTATTCTTAAGTTATGTGACCCAAGACTGCAGGAATATTTAGAATCATCCTTTATCTTCTGTGTACCTTTCTCTCTTTCATTAAAACGACCGCAACTCGTCATAATCATGTCCCTTCTTGGTGGACTCTTCATGGGTCAACATCCTGATTAAACTATCTCTTTATCCCTCTATACTATACCATTTGGATTCCGTGTCATTTACTGTCATCTCTTTCTGTCCCGTTCTTCAACGGGACCATTTGGTTTAGCATAAGTCTGGGATCTTGAAAGAAACGGCGCATTTATCATTCTCTATATTATGTTAGGTTTGATAATAATTTGCATTTGCAACCATTTGAATGTATGATATGCCAACAAAATTGTTTCAGACTACGCTCTCTACGTAGGCCTTTTAAATGGCGAACTTGTCCCCAGGGTGTAAACTGTCTATCATGGACAGGGAGTTCACTTGCTGTTTCTCCAATGCCATCCCCTTATACGTTTTCCAACTTTCGGTCGTCTTGGAATAAAATTATTTGGTTTTGTACTGGCCCTGACCGGAGACCTTGGCTGAGACTGAGAGGGAAGCAGTCATGTGTTTCTTTAGTTTTTGGAGATGATGTTTTTTTTCCTTGTAAGCAGCGGCGTGGCATGCTTAGGCCTACAGTATAAAGTGGTCCCAGAATCAGGAGAAGAAAATGACTCACATGCTATATTTGTAATATAAAAGAAAGGGAAAAAATTAAAGAAAAGACTTACCTACATAAATAAATTTGCATGGTAATGTTTCTCTCCCTGCAAATCTTTTAAATAGTTTGTTTCTAGAAATCACGAACGGCAACTACATAGTATATCAGCTTTGTGAATTGACCAAACCATCAAAGAATTCAACCGCTTCTGTTTCATTTCGCAAGAATATTTTCACTCATACATTTATTTATTCATAAAACCAGAGGCGTTTTAACACTGGTAGAGGAACCTATTTTTAAAGTGATGTCACGAGCACTTCAAAATCGGAATGAAAGGTGTCGCGCATATTTTGTTGTTCTACCAAATACAATACCAGACTTCCAATTCGAAAAAGTAGATAAAAATCCTCAAAACTGCCATCATAAAGGGCCAAAGAAGTCCCACGTCTTCACACAAGTTGAACTTTAATATATTGATTGGAGTTTGAACACACAGGGAAATGGCTTAAGGGACACATGCAGACATTTAATAATTTAGCACTTGACGCCACTGATTTTGATATTATATAATAAAATCTTCATAAATCACGACATTGTACCGTAAAGCATCTGAAAGTTGAAATTAATAACTGTAAAAGATTATAAATAGGGGAAATAAATCATATGCTTATTCTGTGTTGTTTTTTCAAATTGGAAAAATATTTTTTTTAGTCTTGCACATATTTGCAGGTCTGATGATAGACTCAATTATGGCTTGTTTTAACAGAGTTGTAATGGACAATATTTTGTGTTGGTTTGAGAGTCATTACAACAATGAAGCCAGGTCATCATCATAGCCAGCGGCGTGGCGTATTGACGGCGAATGGTGGTGCCATGATTAGAAGAAGAAAAAATATTCTAAAACAGTGAACACGGTTAAGAGGAGAGAGCACATGTTAAAAACTCTCTTTTTTGGAAGGGTGGGGGGAGGGTCGATGGTTTCTACGAGTGGACAAAACTCACAAAAACAAATAATTCATGAAAACATCAAGCCACAACACTGGGATACAAGTCCCGTATGAAAAGGTCTTAGTAATTATTCTTTGTCCACCATTTAAAGGATTGGTTTTGGTCGATAATGCAATCAATATGTGATAAATGTAAATCAAAAGAGAAAAAAAAAACCTATGACAGAAATTACTTACTTTTAGTACTTGTAAAGAAAATCTGCACGGCGATGTTTCATCTCTGCAAATCTTTTTATAATGTGTTTATTGAAATTTGGAAAGGCATCTATTTCAGCTTTGTGAATTGACAGAATCATTAACGAATTTAATCGCTCTGTGTTTCATTGAATTTCGCAAGAAATTTTTCACTCTTTTAAGGGTGCTAAAACAACGTTCAGGAGGTTAAGAATTACGATGGAAGTGGTTAAGGTCACTATAGCCTATAGATGTCCATGATTTGTCAGTGTTTGTTGTATCTGTAAAAAGTAGACAATAAAAACAAAAGAAACGTTTTTTTTTCTAAACTAACTGTGAGCCATTCATGCCTGTCATACCATGTCACTGAAAAAGAGCGTTTTCGAGATTTCCACACCTGTGTTAATTCAAAATCAGTTGGTTGGTGAGGAACTAGTCTTTTTATTTCTAATTTGTCATCTAGTGTCAATCTCCCAAACGGTCGGTGAAGTAAAGAGTCAACTTGATTCATTGCAATTCATTGTTTAACAAAACAAAACTTCAAAGTATATCTCAAATAATGGAAACCAGTGGACTACGATTAATGATTGCACAAATAAAAGGTAGATTCAGATCTTAAAGCATCACAAAGAAAAAAATCACTCCACTTAAGTACTTAAAAAATCTAAAAACACACCAAAGTATAACTGTTGACAATCTTCGCTTTCTTTCTCTGACTCACACAAATACACACGCACAAACAAACAAACAAACACACACACACACACATAAATGAACACTCATACACACGTAACCATCAACTCGGCACTACAAGCAAGAAAAATGTTGGTAAATTCGTCCACAATGCTTCGTTGCAAAGAATTACTTTATTCAATAATCGTGAAAAAGAGTTGGGAAGGGGGGGGGGGGGGGTTGATATGTCATATTTTTAAGTTTTATCTTGCCTTTCTTTGCTGCTTACAAATAAACTTGACAATGATCAGTGTTTTTGACAGTTAATGTAATATTTTGGATGGCCGAAGTTACCCTAATTTGGCGCATCCCCCGTCCAACGGTGGAGCTCTCAGATCCTGGCACAAGTCGAGGGGTTTTCCGCTATTTGAAGATAGTATAATTCGACCCAGTTTCTCGCTCAATCAGCTGTAGCGATACTAATGGATAGAGCATTAACTGGAGCTTGGATTGCTTTGCACCACGGTGTTTGATTTAGTCACTACTTCGCGCAGTGATGTCACCAACACACGAGTCGGCGCAGTGCGTAATTCGGAATCTTGAATAGAGTGGAGACTAAAAAGGCAGTATGTTGTTGGCGAGTTGGCGAAAGACAGTGGAGTTAAAATTTCTCACGTTTTATTTTTAATTAAATTATGCTGTTAATGATTTTTAAAAGATTGGTACGGTGCCTGGCACCATTCGATCCAATGGCCCCACGCCACTGAGTAGTAGTAGTAGTAGTAGTAGTAGTAGTAGTAGTAGTAGTAGTAGTAGTAGTAGTAGTAGTAGTAGCAGTAGTATATAAACTCTCTCTCTCTCTCTCTCTCTCTCTCTCTCTCTCTCTCTCTCTCTCTCTCTCTCTCTCTCTCTCTCTCTCTCTCTTTATATTGTTGTTTTGTTTGTTCGTTTTCGTTTCATTTTTCTCCGGACTCATTTGTTATGTACAAAGAATGCCCAAGGCAATAAATTTTGACTCAATAGCTTACTCAGTACGAAGTACTAAACGAATTAGATTTTTTAAGTAAAGACGATTTCCCATCTTTAAATTATGTCAGATTGAATGGGAACAATTTCACCAAGTATAAAGTCGTCATTGTCCCAACAAACATCGTCTGAACCTGGCATTATAAGTAAGAAAAACACAATAGTCAGCTTAAAATTTTATATCTATTTACCCTTATTACAGGTGAACGAATTAAACTACAGGCATTTTTCAGGAAAGAGTCTCTCGTATCCAAAGTCTTGAATGTGTCCTAAATCAAAATAATGAACGTAAAAGTAAGTAAAAGTAAATAACAAAAAAATGTTATAAGTCGATAAAACTTCTCGAACAAATTCCCGGCCATCATCAATATCCCCAAAATTGTGGCCAGAATGAACAAATTATAGAAACAAAAGATGATCAATAAAATTAACAGGTAGATAGGTAGTGAAAATTTTAATGTAGCAATGACTATCCCGCACAAATCTTTGGGCCTCTTTTTCGCTCACAAAGTGCCTAAATTCGCGACAAAATATTGGACGAAGCCGTTTGGTATATGCTATTTTGAAAAATTAATTACCACGCTTTTTTATCAATAAACATGTCTGAAATTTGGCACACAAGTAGTAAAGATGTCATTTAAGATTATGTCAAGCGACAAAACTTGTGCGATTACCAGAAAGCCGTTAAAAACAGATGTTTGCTCTTTTGAGTGGAACATTTCTAAAACTATCAAGAGCAGAGATTTTGTCGCGAATAAGGTTATAGATGCACATTTCATCTATTTATGTTTCAAATTTCATCGGAATATGGTAAGCATTTTTCACGTATTATCACAAAACATCAACCCAATTTACGCTTCAATGGGACAGCCATTTTCCCGCCCCATCGCTTGACACGCAAGTTACGTCTGCGAGGCAAGGCTGCCAGATGGCTAGACTTCCACCTGACCAAATTCGATTTAAAAAGTGACTAAAGAGATACTCGCATGGTTTTCGCTACTAAGACTGACCCCTTTAAAAACTAATGGAATTTGGCAAAACATAAAATTGAATAGACGAGGATAAATGTCACAGAGACAAAAATAAATAAATAAAATTTAATAAAAGAAATATAATTCTATCTTTGGCCACACGCGTGGCCATCTGGCATCTCAGCAGCCAAAGCATATTTTTTTGGCATTTTAAAATTTTGTTACGTCATAGGGGTGCTAAGCTTGTCGCTCTTGTATTTTGTCTTACTAATCAGTTGATAATTCGACTTTTTAACAATCTTTGACCCCTTTGAAATAGAGTCGACCAATTTCTCTTTTCCTCACAGTAAATAAACACACACACACGCTCTCTCTCTCTCTCTCTCTCTCTCTCTCTCTCTCTCTCTCTCTCTCTCTCTCTCTCTCTCTCAGAAATGACATAAGACATGATCTCACGGAGTATTTTGATTGATAATAATTTAGCAGGCATTTTTCACATCGTTTGTGTGGGCTGTTAACACAATATAACCCTTCGGAATTGTTCCAAATGATCAATATTATGTTTATTTTAAAGCAAAATTACGGTTGACCTTAGCCATACAGCTCTAAAACAATACAAGTTTGAGCTCTTCTGATGTTTTCGCCATATTTTCTGAGAAATTTGCCCCATAATTGCCAAGTTTCAATATCATATTCCATGTATTAAACGAGATACAGCCACAAACAATATAAAACGCAGGAATAGCGTCCCATATTTTCCGTTTTTTTTTCTCTTTGTGAGTCATCCAAATGAATTACACCTTTGAAACTGCATAACTTTTTAATTTATGAATGGATTTTAAAAATTCAAATAGAATTTTACTCAGTGGAGATAGGGCTTTGATTTAAACGTTGCATTTCCCCACAAAAATAGAAAAAAAAATAATTCCATAGTTATTGCTATTTTAATGGTTGGTGGACTATGAACAGATTTGATGATTAACAACTTTCTTCCTGGTTGAAAAAAAAAGGCGAATTGCCAGTTTGACGTTTTAAGTTCAAAGTGACAAAAGAAATTTCATTGATCAATTTGCTTTGTTTAAAAAAAAAAAAAAAAAAAAAAAAAAAGCTGGATTTGACATTTGATCACTATTTACTTTCATCTTGTGTTAAATATCACTTGATATCGACTGTTTTGGGACACAAATAACCACTGGCATTTTTCCCCAGAATATTTGGTATTTTTCACACCTAGTTTGGCATTTTGAGTAAAATCTTTCTGCCAACTTGTTACATGTGTCTGGGAATAACGAAAATTGGTTATTCCCAGACAGATGTCTGGGAATAATGACAGCCATATTTTACAAAACAAAACTAGCACAACCTTATTAACATTTTCTTTCGTCCCATATTCCACTATCGCATGTAATATTAAAATTATACATTATCTATTCTCAATTCTTTTCACAATCATGCAATGTTAAAAATTAAATCAGACAGATGAAATTATTAATTATGAAAGGCAACCGCTATTCGCTAGTGTCGAGCGGAAGTCTCGATGATACCTCAAGTCATCGGCCACCAACACTCAAAACTTCCCGAACTCGATGACCAAGGAAAAGTCGGGAATTCCCGAGAAGTAGCACTTCAACTGAGCTTTGGATGGCTTTTTTTGTATTAAAACTTAAAATACATTAAATAAATTCACTTTGTATAATAATAAAACATTGATACCTATAACCATTTTGATCTATTTACGACGTTTGTGTTTTGTTAGCTGTTTAAAATATGATATAACGTCAATACCCAATACCAATGACTAGGTATTGAATGAAAGCACCGATGACTAGAGCGATGCTCGAGACTTTTTTGAGTCTCGAGACTCAAAAAAGCATCGAGACGCAAAAAAGTCTCGAGCTTCGCTGGAATCATCGCCGACGAGAGAGGGGTGAACAATGCAGATAGTACACATTGTTAGTAACGCGTGCGTCGCTCGCGCAGTATAGTCTCGAGACTCGGGACTCGGGACTCAATACGAGAAGCATCGACGACCAAGATTCTCGAGACAAGAAAAGCATCGAGAACTAAGTGGAGGTCGGGAAGTTCTCAGTCGTAGATGACTTCTCAAAACCTAAAGCATCGATGACCTTTTGATGACCCGGATGCCCTCCCCTACTATTCGCAGTTGTACCTATTGCGAATCAGCGTTGCCAGGTGCCTTTGCAAAAATTCCGCCAACTTTATGCCAAAAATCCGCCATTTGATTTAAAATGCTTATACTCAACAATAGTGGATTGTCTCAGTATGAAAATGATGTTAGTAAACACCCCTCGCATATTTACAACTGTTTCCTTTTTACAGGTATTAAGATTCGGAGTTTCGATTTTGTTTGAGCGGTAGTTAGACTGTGATATTATTTTCACCTTTGGTTAATCTGAATTAGGTTGTATGATATAGATCTAGGCCAACAGTACACTCACAAAAGATGCTCCTAAAAGTCACTTCAGGGGGGAAAAAAGAAGAAATAATTAGACTTGATTACTATATATTTACTTATTTAAAGGGTATATGCCAATCTGGCAACACTGCTGCGACTCGTGATTTCCTCTATTCACAGTACTACTGCGAATAGTAGATAGCGTTCGTTTTTCGCTATTCGCATTAGTACTGCGAATAATGATTACCTCTATTCGCAGTAATGCTGCGAATAATGATACACAGCTGTGTATTCAGTCCACTGGTGGACGGAAAACACAGTTCCTTCAGTTCCTTCTTCAATTCATCCACCCCTGGCCCCTGACTCCTGACCCTTGTTCCATAAGCGAGCTGAATTGCTTGCTGCGTCAATTTAATGTTTTTATTTTATTTTATTGTGAATGCCAAGGGCTGTGCAGTGAGCAAAGTCATTCATTGTTTGTCCTATTGCCTTTCTATGTGAATTAAGAGATGGCGACATTGACTTACATGATGAAATTAAAAGCTATTGTGTTCCGCAAACTCGGGTGAGTGAGAGTGTAGACTGTAGGAGGAGGTACTGTAGAAGTCTAGACTAGAGCAGAAACCTTTAACTTTAACTTTAACTGAACTCGTGGTATCTCTCTCTAGATAGACGTCTTATCAAAACAGCAATTAGTGATCAATGGTGAAGCATCAGGATGGAAACCAGTTCTACCTGAGATCCCTCAGGGTAGTGTCTTGACTATTCTCACCCCCGGGATGAGAATAAAAAATCGATCGAGTTCTCACCCCCGGGAGGTCCTCGCCACTTCTCGCTATTCTCACCCCTGTTAACCAACATGTAGGGAGGGTAGGTAGCCTAGCCTAGCCGCCACCCCTTCTCGCTATTCTCATCCCGTATTACTATTACCTAACCAACAGCCAGATATAAATTGAGACAGGGGAGAGAAAGAAAGAGAAGGGGGGTGGGGGGGGGGGGGGGAGAGACGAAATAGAAAGTGGGGGAGAAAGAGAAGAAGAAAATACCAACAAATTAAAATAGAGAAAGAGGGGGGATGGGGAGAGGGCGAGAGAGATATGAAATATTGAGTGGACGAGAGAAAGGAAATACAAACAATATAAAAGATGTAGAGAAATAAAGTTTGGGGTAGGGGGAGGGAGAGAGCGAGAAAATATAAACAAGTTAAAATACCTAACGTAGGGAGAAATTGAGACAGCTAAGTCAACACAAAATAATAATATGCCCATAAAAGGAAAAAGTCCAATTCTTAGAAATTGGGCGAAATCAGTTCGATTAAAGAGAGAGAGAGAGAGAGAGAGAGAGAGAGAGAGAGAGAGAGAGAGAGGAGAGAGAGAGAGAGAGGAGAGAGAGAGAGAGAGAGAGAGAGAATCCCGTAGACAGATTTCCAACAATGATTCCCATATCTCAAGCCAGTCTACATTTTAAATGCACGACATATATGTTCACCCTCCTTACGTCCAGTACCACGAGAGATTTGATGATCAGGTGAGAGTGAGAGTAGTGAGGAAGGGGGGGGGGGGGTGTGCTAAGCTGACCCTACACAGGGATGAGAATAGCGAGAAGGGACGGGGGGCTAGGCTAGGCTACCCTCCCTACCTGTTGGTTACAGGGGTGAGAATAGCGAGAAGGGGCAACTACCTCTATTCTCATCCCGGGGGTGAGAGCTCGATCGCTTTTCTATTCTCATCCCGGGGGTGAGAATAGAGGCAGCCATTTTATTTATCGAAGTGACTATGGATGATAATCGATCAGCTCACCTCGATGAGATAGAGCTGCACTTACGCTATCTACCTTTACCAACTAAGTAGCCTACTACGCACCCTCTCCTATTCTACCTATTACTATTACTACACTCAGGTACTACTACTACTATATAATACTACTACTATAATACTACTACTATAATAATAATAATAATAATAATAATAATAATAATAATAATAATAATAATAATTAATAATAATATAATAATAATAATAATAATAATAATAATAATAATAATAATATGATAATAATAATGATAATAATAATAATAATATAATAATAATAATAATAATAATATAATAATAATAATAATAATAATAATAATAATAAGAAGAAGAAAGAAGAAGAAGAAAACTTTATCTCATATGAAACTTGGCAATCTTGTAGATTTTTCAATTCTAAGTCTATTTCTATGGTCAAATATGCGTTATCTTGATAAATTTCTTGTTTAGAAGGAACAAAATTGACGTCACCCAGCTCTTTGTTATTGTTTTTAGCTGTCATTTTTATAATAAGGTCTCACCGAATTGTGTTAATCAACGTTTAACATTACACAAGGTTTCGTGCCTTGATAACTTGATAACATGGGTGCAAGCAACTGGACCTCAAAAAGCCTGCAAGTCGACTTATGACCAGACATATAATCTGAAAAAGCCTGCAAGATCCATCTAGTCTTCATAATAGTAGTCCACAATTGTTGTATGTTTAATCCAAAGGTTGTAATGCAGTAATTTGTTAAGTTTCTTGTCACAAGTTGCACAATTAGTAGCCGGCATTCTTGCACCCATGTGATATATTATATCTGACTGGTAGATGTTATGAATTTTTTTTTAAACTACACGCATAGCATCAATATTTGAAAGATATGGTTGTTGATATTGGAAAAATGAACGACAGAGTGGTAAGAAAGAGAGATATAAATTGAGACAGGGGAGAGAAAGAAAGAGAAGGGGGGAGGGAGGGGGGGGGGGGGGAGACGAAATAGAAACTGGAGGAGAAAGAGAAGAAGAAAATACAAGCAAATTAAAATAGAGAAAGACAGGGATAAAGAGAGGGGGGATGGGGAGAGGGCGAGAGAGATATGAAATATTGAGTGGACCAGAGAAAGGAAATACAAACAATATAAAAGATGTAGAGATATAGAGTTTGGGGTAGGGGGAGGGAGAGAGCGAAAAATATAAACAAGTTAAAATACCTAACGTAGGGAGAAATTGAGACAGCTAAGTCAACACAAAATAATCATATGCCCATAAAAGCAAAAGTCCAATTCTTAGAAATTGGGCGAATCCATTTCGCTTCAAGCCAGCCAGTCTACATTTTAAATGCACGACATACATGTTCACCCTCCTTACGTCCAGTACCAGGAGAGATTTGATGATCAGGTGAGAGTAGTGAGGGGAGGGGGGGGGGGGGGGTGCTAAGCTGACCCTACACAGGGATGAGAATAGCGAGACGGGACGACGGCTAGGCGAGGCTACCCTCCCTACCTGTTGGTTAATAGGGATGAGAATAGCGAGAAGGGACAGTGGCTAGGCTACCCTCCCTAACTGTTGGTTAACAGGGGTGAGAATAGCGAGAAGGGACGGCGGCTAGGCTAGGCTACCCTCCCTACCTGTTGGTTACAGGGGTGAGAATAGCGAGAAGGGGCAACTACCTCTATTCTCATCCCGGGAGTGAGAGCTCGATCGCTTTTCTATTCTCATCCCGGGGGGTGAGAATAGAGGCAGCCTTTATTTATAATAAAACTGGGCCAAAGACACTACCCTGAGGAATCTCACAAAGACTAACCTCCCCCCACCCCCAACCAAAAATTAAAAAAAATAAAATTGTTTGTATTCAATCAAAATTGCAATTTTGCTTTTATTATACGTCCCCCCCTCCCACCTCTTCCAGCGAATTTTGACCAAAAAATATAAAATCGCAAAACTGTTTGGTTTCTTTCTGTTTACAACTTAAACTACGGAAAATGCATTTTTTCTTTCTTAACTCACGTTTTCTTCAACTTTTTCTTTCATCAAAAATAGTCTCAATCAAAAGCTTTTAGTTTGTGTTCATCTTTTTTTCTTTTCATTAAGGTACTCTTACAGTGTTGCACGACATTACAGTAAAGTCTACACAAAAACTGGAGATAAAGGTAAGAAAAAAGAGATAGAGAGAGTACAAAAATACTGTGGTATGTGGAATCTTCAAAATTGAAGTTATGGACTTAGAAGGAGGAAGAAGGGGAGAGAGAGGACTATTTTTCCCCTCATTATTCTTTATCTTTCTATTCCTTCCTCGAACTAATTTTTAAACACAGTTTCCTTAAATTTAAATTAATTTCACCCAGCCAAAGTTAAAAAAGGAAATAAATGTAATTACAATTTTTTAATGCGCTTGGTGATTTTGATATAAGATGATTTACTGTGACAGGGACAGCTACGTATGTGTGTATTGTGTATATCATAACATTTCAAGTGTGTGTGTGTGTGTATATAGTATGCAAACATTAACACACCACATAACTCCTTTCTTATTCTAATCACATTGTTATTGTTTCTCAATTGGAATACCATGGTTTGTTTGTGAGTGGCTACAACAGTAAATGAATGTTGGGACACAGCAATCCTTGGGTGGGGTCACTATTGCTGTGTCTTCTTTCCCCCTCTATTTGTTTTCCTTTTCATGCTGCTTTCGTCTTTGCTCTGGATTGACATATAGTTTTTTTCTGTTCCTGACAGGAATCTTTTGATGAGCAGGAGGCAGTTAAATGTATAGTGCCTTTTTTTTTTTCTTCGAAAGACAGTATTTTTCCTTTATTACTATTATTATCATATATAAATATTATTTTTAGTTTTGAATATTTTGTACTTAAATGTGTTCTTAATTTCGGGATTGTTTGCTTGTTTCTGGATGGGACTTTAGGGTAATGTCAAAATAGGCTCATTGATGGATTGCTCGTGGAATCTTCTGTTCCCTATTTGAACCAGACCCCTTAGTTTTACTTTATCTTGGATACTTTAAACTTCAGATCTAGAACTTTTCCCTTAAAAAGTGTTGCAAGTAAGTAAAACCTCTAAAACAATGAAAACAACACAGTACCCTCACCCCCTTTCTGACCCCTTGTAACACGTTATATATAAAGTTATCTTTATCAACATATCAAGTGGTTATGGCAAGTTATGGTTTCCTCAAACTTTTTTTTTCATATTCCGAGGAGTTTGAATAACCCATGCTCGCGCGTATTGATATTTCATTGTTACTTTTGTGCAATAAAGTTCAAGGCACATTTAATTTTGGTTATAGAAGCATTTCTATGGTTGACTTACAAAGTTGTTGAATATTTGTCTCTCTGTTTATAAAAAAAAAAACCATATCTTTTGTTTTATTTTTGGGGGGGGGGGGTTTAAAAAAAATATCCATCAAATGTTCATTTTAATTTAAGAAAATATGCAAACTGAGCTAAGATGATAATGATCTTTGATAATCTTACAATACTGTACTGCGATAAAGATTTGTATGATATGTAAAAAAAAAAAAAAAAAAAAGATGACAATTTATTTTTTCTCCCTCCCCCTTGGATTACATAAGCCATGTAGGCTAATCTGAATCGAGTACTTTTTTAAAGTCGTTTTTTGTTCCACAGGTTCAAGTTCCCTATTTACAGGAGAGAGAAGGTCCAAGGATGATGATGTATTTGAGGCCCTTGGATCAACTGATGAACTTTCTTGTGCTATTGGGTAATGCTTTAGTTAACAAAGGCATGAATTGCAAATAGACGTATTCAATAGTTTGTTTCACATTGTTTTTGAAAATTTTGAAACTGATAATTGACACATTTGCTCCTTTATCTTTATCACATTACCTTCTTTCCCTTTGATCTGGCTATATGAATATGTGTGCTCTCTCTTTATATATATATATATAACCAATGAAAATAACGAGAAGCAGTGTCGTGAATCATCATCATTGACATTGCCGCCGTCATTATCATCATCATCATCATCATCATCATCATCATCATTATCTATCATCATCATCATCATCATCATCATCATCATCATCATCATCTCATCATCATCATCTCATCACAATCATTGCCATTTCTTCTTAATATAAGACACTATATTTATAATATGGTTATCTGCTGTCCCAGCAAATATATCGTATCG
>NC_088362.1:34788881-34843881 GCF_034508935.2 Berghia stephanieae
AATAGAAAAAAAATCGGGACCACGGGTCAATGTCATTATCAGGCGGTTGTCGCTATTCGGAGGTGTCGTAATCGGGAGGTTCCACTGTATTTATTTTTATGTAATTTTCGCTAACAACGCTTCTGTTTTGTCCCCGAAATGCCAATGTTTACTTTTTTCTCATATAATTTTACACTGCCAGTTTTCTGGAAACCCCGTATATCGCCAGTCTCTCTCTATTCTCGATTCATCCGATAACTGCTTACATTTTAAATACGATGGCGGCGATTAGCCAATAAAAAGTGGCTGTTGATCGGTCTGCTCCTAGTAGTCTGTGAAGTGCACTGACCTTTTTTTTTTCTGAATTTTTAAAAACCTTTGTCACCTTGCATAGATGTAGTTCCATTAATTCAATTGATAGGAGACTCAACAGGCTGGCTTTAGAACGGCAACTTGGTAGCTGAGTCTCTTTAATCTGGTGGAAAGTACTTTGTGAGAGTTAAGCCTCATACCTCATACACAAAGCTTAGAAAGCATAGAAAGCATTATTTGCTAGATGCTTGGGATAAGAGACAGTATAGATTATTATGAAGACAGATGTTATTATGGAGTTGTATAGTAGTCATTTTATTACTTATTTTGTCTAGTAACGCCATCATTTAGACCTGTAAATTCTCAGTCAATTAACTGAAATCAGTCAATTCGTCAAATTCAAATATTTTTAAAAAGGAAAGAAAGAATTGAATAAAGAAAGAATTCATGAATCGCAGTCGAATGACCGTAAACTTAATTAGAAATGTTCCACAGCGCTACGCATAGCTCATGGGCCGTTTATATTAACATTGGATATATTGCCAAGGCTAAGCGACGCTTTTTAGAATTGCTGTGTCTGAACACATCCCAGTGTAATTTCACACAGCCTTCGTGAAATTATTCTTTCACTTTCCAAACCTGTCGTGATCCCAATGGTAGCCAACTTTAACTGAGCCGCTGAGCGATAAATTTCACTGTTTAGTCTAAGCCAAAATTGACCACATTTACCTGGAGGACAGGAAAAGTATGAAAATGAAAAATTATGTAGACACCTTCAAACCGAAAGTTAAATGATTGCTACAAGCACATCTCGATTGTCTCATATTGTAAACAAACTGGTTAACTGTTTCTAGTTTCTTCACTGATTGGGTACCTAATTATAAGGAACAATGGTAAGTAGCCTAATTAATTCCCTCGCAAATTAGTTTTCTGCCATTGTTTTGCTCAAGCGAGCTTGCTGTTTACTCTTCATTTCGATTCTATGGATTTTTCCGCTACGAATTACGAAGAGTTTCAGTCAATTTTTATAGAGCTCATTTCCAGGTCTACATCATGGACAACAACAACAGGAAGGACTTATTCTTCATGATCTGGGACTTAACTCTATCATTACTACAATTATCATAAAAAATACGCAGTTATTTCCCATTAATTACAGAAAGAATGACAGGACTTCCTGCTTAGTTTATATTCTATTCCACACTGAGATAGGTGCATGTCTCCAGTCGTCTCCAGTAAAATGCCTACAGGGAATATACAAATTAAATAATAATTCCTCTATCTCTTCTTCCTTTTCAGATTCAATGTGTGCTGCAGGATGTAGGATCGAATATCGCCACTCCATCTAGCTCTGCAAGGGATGCTCATTTAAGTAAGCGGTCAGCTAGTGTAGCTCCTAATGTTTTAGCTAGATTTTTTTATGTTGTATGTCTCCTTTTAAATGGGAACGAATCAATTATTTGAGTTTCATAGACATAGAAGTAAACCACTTACTTGTCAGGCAAAGTAAATAAGTAAAAGCAGGAGTGAAAGGGAGATAAGTAAAGATGGCATTTCATTTTTAATGGTGTAGTGTGTTGAGTTGGTTTTAAGTTTGTAAGGATCCAATTGTATTTATTTTAGCCCATTTATATCTTTAGAATCATGAAGAACTGTTTTCATTGTAGCCGATGAGGGGTTTTGAGCCTGAAATGTTCCAGGTCAGGTATTTTTATCTCATTCGCAGCTATTGTATATTTTTTTTGTTTGTTCAATAACATTCCACAGCCTCTGGCAACTTAGAATTCACTGCTACTGATATTCAGTTCAGGTTACTTCAATATTTGCATCAACACCCCCCCCCCCCTCCTTTTCCCTGACAAACTGTCTATTTTAGATAAAGTCACATTCAATCCAAGGTTTGTTGGTGACCTGGAGACTTGGATAGACGAATACACAGCTCAGTTACCTCCCCTGAAAAATTTCATCTTGCCGGTATTTTAATTTTTGTTTTGATTTTTTTATTTTCCTTTTTTCCTCTCTGCCTTCCCCTCCTCCTCCTCCTCTTCTTCTTCTTCTTCTTCTTCTTCTTCTTCCTCTTCTTCTTCTTCTTCTTCTTCTTCTTCTTCTTCTTCTTCTTCTTCTTCTTCTTCTTCTTTTTCTCCTTCTCCTGTCCATTATAGAGATTATGCTAATTGTCAAATATATATTTTGTTAAATTATTAAATCACTATTCATCATCATCATCATCATCAATATCAACATTATCACTATTTCCATCACAACCTTCATCATCATGATCAATATTTTTTGATTAATGTTATGAATTCCTGATATGAAGTTATTTTCTTTTCCAGTCTGGTGGAAAGTCCTCTGCTAGCCTACATCATGCACGTTCAATATGTCGGAGAGCGGAGAGAAGGTTTGTAGTATTTTTGTTACGGGCAGATTAGGAGAATCGTAAGCCAAAATTTGAGTAAAATATGTAAAAAGTAGTTCTTTAGGCCCATGAGACTCTTAGAGCTAGAATGCATATCAGTTTCTCCTGTGAAAGACATAATAATTGCTTGCTGTCTTATGGATAGGACCCTGTTCCATCACAGAATACGTACTTTATTTTAGCTTGCTTTTCATAATTTCAACCAGGAAAGTATGACTTTTAAAAAAATGAATCGGTAGGAATTTGATATTTCATTCAAGGTAAAAAGCTCATTTAAATAAAATGTCACAAGCTTTATTCTTGCCCTCATCCCATTGCGTCCACAGAATGGTGCCTTTAATGAAAGCTGAGGAGCTGAATCACGACACTTTTAGATTTATGAACAGGTAAGTAATGGAACTGAGAAATTAACCGCAATATACTCATTATTAAGCTTGATAAAGTGTGTCCCGCGTTTGAAACAGACTCTGAGACTATATTGTTCTGGGTCAATGACTCAACATGGTGGTGGAAAAGTTTCCATTCTATGTAAGGCTGTGCCAAAACTGTCATTTTAAAAATATTTGACCAAAAAAAATCATCAATGTTAAATATTTTTTTGAAAAGTTGCGGAAAAAAATTAATTTTCATTAGTATTTCTTGTTATTAGAAATAATGAAAAAACAAAACACAACTGGCAGTCTAATGCAGACCTGCCAACTATTACAAAAAATTCTTAGAATTTTCGAAATTTTGTCTCCAATTTCAGAAGTTCATGAGCATCTCTAAGTCTTTCAAACTTCTTTATTTAAAGTGAAAGTAAATGTCAGACTACATCATTTTAATGATTGTGAAAAGTTATTTGCGAAGGTAAATTGCTGATTTTTAAAGTAAACTATATCTACTACAATTTTTATCTCCTATAAATGACTCATTTTTAGATTTTTAAGTTGGCAGGTCTGATCTCACACCAAAAACATTGCAATGATAGTTTTAAAAAAAGTCTAAGTCTTGTTTCAGACCTGTCTTGTAATCTAGTCTATATACGTAAGCGATAAATGCATTTGGAATTTGAAACATTTATTAAATTTGCCTCTTTATTGTTTCTGTTACAGGTTGAGTGACTTCCTTTTCACTGCTGCTCGTTTTGTAGCCATGAAAGAAAACAAAGAGGAAAAGATTTACAGGAGGATTGAATGAGATCAGGGCTGGTTGGTGGCAGTTTATTTCAGGCGACACAAATCCGAAATACAGTTGATGAATCTCATATGGTCTTGTTAATTTAACAAAATTTTACCTATTTTGTATGGATGTGCGTGTGTGTTAAGGTGTATTGTGAGTGTTTATTTTTTATGTATGTATTTGCATATTTGTGTGTGTGTGTGTGTGTTTGTTAGAATTTTAACGAGGCATACTCATGTCATTAGCCTCTACTATTCATGGGTCAAAGTGACAGCAACTCATTTTGCCAGAAAATGCTAAGCAAAGAGATTCAAAAACTGGACTAACCTTACTCATATTTTATAAAATGCAAGGACATAACTTATACTTGTCGTTTAGTGCTGCAGTCTTCGTTTAGATCGATCTCAGGGGTCCACAAGGCCTTGCATTAATTAGGTTGTGATAGTAATTAATTGAATTTCTAGAGGTCCAAAGGATAAAATGAATAACAAATAATGATAACGGTGTGTCCTATCACAGTCCGTGCCACCCACCCAACCCATAATATATAACTAACTATGACCTTTTTGGCTTTTTGGAAAATGTTTGTGATGATAGGTGGGTACTGCTGCAGGAGATGATTCTAATAATAAAATTAGACTTTGTGCAGATGTTGTTGAGGATGAGGTAGCTGATACTGATATAGCTGTTGATGATGAGGTGTTTGATCCAGAGGATGACTGATGAAGATGAAACTTGAGTTAATGCAGATTTGCTGATGGGGTAACTGACTGTGTTGATGTTTTAGTCATTGAAGGATTGTTTGGATCTAAAAACTAAAATCCTCTTTATTCATCACCAATGGGGAAATTTGTCTTTAGGGTCTATTCCAAGGGAAGACTGGAATATCCCAGGCATCAGCCACAGTGCAATGCAGCAAACTGAACTAGGGCGAGGTGACTTGCTCAAGGCCACACAGTGCAAGGCCAGGGGAACGGGGAAAAAAAATCGACTTAACGAAGATCAAGTTAACTGGAGTGTAACCAAATGAGCAAAAATGCGTTGAACAAAGCAAGCCAATCTTGAATACATATGGCCCTGAAAAGGGCCGTTGATAAATGATATCACTTCCTCCTGAAGAAATAAGAATTTTTCTGCTGCACCATCTAGCCATGATGATGAGACTCAAGGAGGGCGTCCAACTTGGCAATCGCATTTGAGATTCCACTGCAACCTCTCTGCATGACATACAACGAGAGCGACTGAGATCATCATCATCATCGTCTGGTCCATCTGTTGTCACACTGCTGGGATCTGTGGAAATCACCTCATCATCAATAGACACATACCTACTGAGCCGGGCCAATGTTGTATACAGACAAGATAGCAGCGGCTCTATGTCCATGGCAACCTCCCTGTCATCGGCGAGTGGGACCTCATGTTGAACAAAGCCAGCACTCCTGAAACAGTTGATGATCGTGGCAGGCTCAACTTTACCCCAAGCTGTCCTCAGTATTGACACAGCGGTGGAAAGAGTCGAACTCATGCACACTGTCAATGTGGCCCAACAGCTTCTTCAGCAGCAGTCCTCGGTAGAAGATTCTTCAAGTTCTGGATCACCCCTTGGTCACAAGGCTGTGTCGCCTTCAAACCTCCGACTTTGGGGTGTGCAGCACAATTGTCTACCAACAATGCAACACGACGTCCTTGAACAGCCATGGACCTATCAAAGTCCCGCGGTCAGCCCTCAAAGAGAGAGGAGGTCATCCAGGCATTCTTGTTGGCTTGGTATGTGACAGGCAGCGTCCTTATCCCCTTGAAACGAGGCCTCTCAAACTTTCCAATTATGAAGAGGGGTCGCTTATCGCTGCCATCCATGTTGGCACACAGCAAAACGGTGATCCTCTCTTTTGACAGCTTCCCACCATGGCAAGCTGTCCCCTTGAACTCCATCGTTTTGCTTGGCAACAGTCTCCAAAATAGGCCAGTCTTGTCAGCATTGAAGATATCCGTCGGGCGGTATTTCTTTAACAGATCCGTCGACGCTTGTGTCATCAACAGCATTGCCTTTGCCGCAGATCGCTTTGAAGATGTTGTGCTGTGCCTTGAATCATGACAGCCAGCCTTCAGAGCATGTCCATTCGATCCTGAGACCCCTGGCCAATTCATCAGCTTTCGCTTTCATTATTGGTCCACTGATAGGCACGTTGTTTGTCCTTTTTTTCAGTGAACCAATCCAAAAGCATCTTCTCTACGTCTTCATGTTGAGCTATCCGCTGACGTTGCTTGCTTGCATCAAATTGACCAGATAAGTAGAGGTCCCTGTAGTGGTCACGCTTCTTGTAATTGTCGAGACTGAATTGGCTGGTATGCCAAATTCCTCTGAGATGATTTGACTTGACTTGTAGAATTGACTTGAAGTTGCGACGATGTAAAATGTGAGATGGGTAAATCAAAGCTATTCGATACTTCTTAAGTATATTGAGCGTGGACGTCAGGGAAAGCACCTGCATCAAATTGGCGTGCACCAATCATTCGCGTATATCCTTAACGAATGAAAATTCTTACTGGTAGCTTTTTTAACCAATGGAAATACTTGTTTATTTGTGATTTTATTGTGGTCATGAGTGATAAGGACATTGACTTATGTGGAAGGGGGTGGGACCAAGAAATAAAATAGACTTTGGTAAAAATCAACTAAAGAAACGTCGACGTATCCAGAGTGCACTGTATAACAAAAAAAATATTGCACTCACATCATTTCAAAAACATCCCAGCACCATATGACAGTCCTCCTTCTCCTGTCTGGCTTTTTCCTTCGCTGCCGTTTGAATTTTCCTCTCATTTTGACCACCCACTTTGAATTATAAACACTTTTGGCAACTCTTTTGTGTTCTCTTGCCTTCGAAAACTTGGATGCGAAGTGTCCAATGCCAAGCCCAACAATCGCTTTTATTGATGCCACCGACGCCGGTCCTTTGTTGTACTGAGCAGCTGCAGTATATACAGAAAACTGGACCCTCTTCATATGGTAGCTTGACCACACTAAATGATGAAAACGCTGGGGTTTTGATTTTTTTTCTTCTTCTCACAGCATTGAAACAAGTCATCAGATGTTAGTCAGTTATATATTGGCTCAAATTGTTTATGAAGAAGATCGTTGTCCAGGGGGGTATGCACCCTGTTCTTGTGGCCAGTGGGGTAGCGACGTTCTCCCATGGATCTCTTGTAGAAGCACCACAAATATTTCCACTTGGGCAGTATTGGTGCTGGGGCAAGTCGTCAGTCGAATATTCTGGGTGGGGTTCCTTACCTCCCATAGTGGGCAGAGAGGTACTTACTGTGTCTTCTACCCACCTATATCTGTTTTCCAACATGCTTTCTATCTTTGTCTTGGAACGAGATTACTTGGTTTTGTCCAGGTCCTGGCCGGAAACCCTGGCTGGGAGGGAAACAAATATTTAGTTTTGGGAGATGATATTTTTTTCCTTGTAAATCATCTCTCTGTTATGCACTGTATTATGTTTCTTTATTTTATGTATGATTTGTAAAACATTTGAGTGTATTCCTCTTAGCGGGGACCTGTGCTTTTGTCTGGATGAGACTTTTAGTGATCTCAAACTTAAGTACTTTGATAGTGTGCTTGTGGAATCTACACCTGTTTCTTATTTGAACCAATTCCCCTTTGTCTTCCCTTTTCTTGGATGCTTTATTGTAATTCTATAACTTTTTACTATTCCATTTTCTTCCTTTTTACTGGCGCTGATATGACCGTAATATGTTGCAAGCGCCGTAAAACCCTTAAAAACAAAAACAATCAGTCGGATATCCATGAAAAAGACTGGCAAAAATAGCATTCCTCATCTCAGGTGCTGTGTTGAAACCCCAAATCGCCCTTGAGTAGTAAATTTGAAGCCTACAGATGGTTTCAGTTGTGAGTTGACCAGGACCTCGACCCCCTAATGTTTTGCACTTTTTGCTGCAGTCTGCCTTCGGGTTTCTCAAGGATGTTCCTAAACATTAACCAACATGCTTTAAGCAGTCTTCCTTTTTCAATCTTGACATCTTCACCATATGGTTTGTCATTGACGATTTCATTGAAGGCTTTGGAATCCCCATTACCTACCATTGTGGTATACCTCAGGTTTAGTTTTGGTACAGACCTTCCCCAAAGGACCGAGGCAGCCACCACCTCCATCATTCCTGACGTTCCTTCAAAATTTATAGTGCACTGTCCACTATGGATGTGCTCCTCTCTCCAACGGTCATATCGTTGAGGATTCTCCTTTTTTATCCATGCTCAACAGATGTTGCAGTGCAGACTGAGAACATGTACATCCACAATAAGTCCAGGGAATCAATGGCACTGCCAACACCAACAAGCGATTTGTGCCCCCTGGTTATCCATGAGCCATCAAAGCACACTGCAATGTCTACAGGTACATCTTCTTCAAGAGGAAACTTGAATTCGCATTCATATTCCTGCCTCGTAATTGTTGCCGCTTCTTTGAAGACATCACTAATTTCCTCGTTTTTTGTATGGATACGCTTTGAAATCCTGTTGTATGTCTTTTGGAGAATACCTGGCATCTCCACATATTCACACAGTTTTTACAGTTGATAGGCACCTATGCCACATAACATAGATGACATAGTCATAGCCTCGTTGACGATAAAAGGCTTTGGTCAGCTGGCCGAGTTGGTGTTCCTGGCAGATGTGTAATGGCTGGTCACATATTTTTTACACTCCCTACATAAACATTCATTTTCAAAGCGAATCCGTATTGATTGTCTGTCCTCATTTTAAAAACTCCATTGTTGCTACATTCAGGGCAACTCAAATTAGACACAAGCTTGTCGAAACAAAGCCCTTTCAGACACATTTCGGATGACAGGTTGGATATCAGAAACCTGTGAACTGTAAGTCTCATAAAGGGATAGTTTTGATTGACTCCTTGTTGCTGACTGGTCTTCAGTAAAAGGGATATGGGGTCGTTCTGTCAATGGTATTATCTAAATCAGTGAGACTACTTGGTGAGTTGGGTGCTGCTTCATGTGACGGTGATGATAGAGGGGTAGACGTTGTGACAGGGACATGTTAATTATGGTTAGGGCACGACAAGCGGTTGTGAAGATGATGCGATGGTTTTGCTGTGATTGTGACAATAGTAGTGAAGATGCAGCTGTGACTGGAATTTTGTCATTACCAAGAGCATCAAAAACAGTAGATGCATTGACAGTGAAAAGCTCAACAGAACGGTACATCTGAGTGACACTTTTACCTAAATCAAAATCTCTTAACAGACCAGAATGTTAAGAATGCGTTTCTTCCCATGTTTAGTAGTGGATTCATCCACGTCAATTGAAAAGAAACTGCTGCGCAACTTTTCAGCAAGTTTTTTCCTGATTACTTCTGACAAACCATGCCTCATTTTGTAGATGGCAGTCTGTCGCTCCAGAGACAATGAGCTCAGGGCTTTTAGGTCTTTGGCAGGGAGATGGGTTAGTCCAACCAGTTTTGGAGCCAGTGTAAGAGGGAGGGAGTTTTCTGCTATGAAACAGCTTCCTGGTGTGCAATTCAGTCTCTAATACTGGATGGAGAAGGTGCAGAAGTTGTTAGCTGCTCAGTACCTGAAAAAAAGAAACAAAGGATAATTGTTTGGTTAAATCTATGCCAAAAAATTCTATAATAACAATTGACAGTAACAAAAGTGGAATCTAACAAAAAAATTAGTATGTCTAACAGAATTTAAAAGTTTCTGATATTGAATAAAAATGTCATTCTGGACACAATGTTCATTTACAAGGGATGTTTAGACTTCGATAAATAAATAATAACTGATGGCATGAAATTTTAGGAAAATTAATATACATTTTTATTTTGTTAATTGGTGATTGTATAATACCAATGTGTACATATGTGCAGGTCTGACATCCCAACCCACTAATGGGCCTAGTTAATGATGTAATGGAACATATTTTGCATCATTTTTTGAGATTTCCATTAAAATAGTGAGCCCATAAGGAAATGGGTTGTCAGACCTGCAAATAATAAGTGCACGCCGTATAATACTATACAGTGTTAACCAATAACTTATAAAGTTCAAACAAAAAATGACCAAATGTGATAGTAATACTAACCTGCGGAAATCATTACATTTGGTGCAACTCCATAGGGTGGGGGAGGACAAGAGGTTGAAGCAGACTCAGTGGCTGTTGAGGCATCTGCTTCCAGGTTTTTTACTGTCTGGAATTCTGTTGGGAGAGAGTAGTTTGTTTTTATGACCCTCCTCTTCTCCTTTTGGTGCTTTGATTCGGCATGCCTTGCAAAAAAAGACTTTCCTCTTGATCCATAAATAAGTCTTCATTGGCAATAAATACAAAATGCCATTCCCGGTGCCTGAATTTTCCTCACATAACGAGAGAAGAAATCGCTGTTGGTGGAGCACACAACAAGCCATAACAATATCTTCAATATTTTCCAGAGCCAATTTTGGCTTTGACGTTAAAACACTAAATCTGTTGACTAGAGACCCAAATACATTCTGAATTATTCTCCTGGCTCTTAAAAGCCTATAATTGAAAATTCTTTTCTTGTCATCAAGAACCTTAACGTTGTTTCAATGACAATGACAGTGACAAGGAGGGATGTGATGTGAATGAGAACGACTCAGCAGGTCAATAATTCATATCATAGTGATGAGGATTATGATACTAATTCTGAATTCCACCTACTATAAGCAGAGGTCCTATTGATTGAGCTAGTGTGACCAGTGTAGAAAGACAGAGAAAGAAGAGATTGTGGCTGTGCCTCGTGTATAAGATGTCTAATGATATTATGATCCCAATTTTCCCCCTGGAGATGAATAACTGTGATGCTGCTCGAGTTTCATTAGATTACTAATGAAACTCGAGGAGAACCACATTTATTGTGTTAATCCCTTGAAATGCAAATTACCGTGGTCGGGCATATTTTGGGAAAATTTTGTTAAGCTTTGTTCGGGTTTGAGCCCTATACCCCCCCACACACACATTAAGTGGTTTCTTTTTATTTTTAACTGAGGCTGAGATTTGTATTGAAGTAACAAATCGAAGTGAAATTAATTTATCCATTTGATCAGGAAGAGGGAGTTCCACAGGGTAGCATTCTGTCTCCCATTCTGTTTGAGATTAAAATAAACTCAATAGTGAATGCAATGAGACAGAATGTTGACTGTTCCTTATATGTTGATGACTTTCTTGTATGCTATCGAAGTAAATCGAGTATGGACACCATTGAGAGACAGTTACAACTCCAACTAAACAAACTGTCGGAGTGGGCAAATCTCAATGGTTTCTCCTTCTCCCCATCAAAAACAGTAGCTGTCCACTTCTGCCGAAAACGCACCTGCATTAGACAGCCTGACCTTTATCTCAACAATTCCAGAATTGAGGTAAAGGACGAAGCCCGATTCCTGGGTTTGATCTTTGATAGGAAACTAAATTTCCTCGCCCATATCAAAGATCTCAGACTGCGATGCATGAAAGCAATGAGAATAATGAGAGTTCTGTCGAGCATGGAATGGGGTTTGGACACAAACACTCTTCTAAAGATATACCGAACCCTTATTCGATCAAAACTGGACTACGCATCTTTTGTATACGGCTCTGCAAAACCATCCTACTTAGGCATGCTGGACCCAATTCATCATCAGGGACTGCGCTTGGCACTCGGGGCTTTCCGCACTTCTCCAGTGGCAAGCCTTTATGCTGAGGCAGATGAGCCACCTCTCCATCTCAGGAGGAAAAAACTGGCTCTCCAGTATGTTACTAAGGTCACATCGCTGCATGACAACCAGCACACAAACATGTACACTACACGGATAGGACACTAGAAGAAAAATTTCGCAAGCACCCAAAAATGACACCACCATTAGGTTGCAGAATAAAAAAAGACATCGCAGACATGAACATCAGTCTAGATAGGATACACCCATACGTCCAGGCAAAGACACCACCATGGTCCATACATAGACCAAACATAAATTTGGACCTAACAAAACTGGAAAAATCACAAACAGACCCACATATTTACAAACAGACACTAAAAGCAATATTACAAACATACAAAAACCATACTCACATATTTACGGATGGTTCAAAGAGCGCAGATGCAGTAGGATGTGCCTATCACTCATCGGAAGGCACAGGATCACTTCGCCTGGATAGAAATGTTTCGATCTTTACAGCGGAATCGAGAGCAATCCTAAATGCTCTCCGTTTGGCTGAGAGATCGAATAAAAATAAATTCTTGATCTTGTCTGACTCGCTGTCCGTACTTAAGGGGATCTCAAATTTTTATTGCACCGATCCAAGACTCATAAGTATCTTGGAAGGTGCAAATAAATTATTATAAAAAAAAAGAAAGTTTGTTTTCTCTGGGTACCTAGTCATGTGGGTATCCAGGGGAACGAAGAAGCGGATCGACTGGCAAAAGAGGCGGTGAGCCAAGAATTACAAGAGGGCAGTAAAATCCCACACGCGGATTTAAAGATCAATATTAAAAAACATGTCCGAAAGGAATGGGAACGATCCTGGAGTCGAGATGTACATAACAAATTAAAACAAATTAAAAGTGACCTCGGCCCCAGACCCAACTCGGGGCTAAAAAGAAGAGACGAGGTAAAAATAACTCGACTCCGGATCGGACATACTGCCCTCACTCACCGTTTCCTTCTGGAGAGGGATGAAAAACCCCTCTGCAGAACATGTAACTGTGACCTGACAGTTCAACACATTTTAATTGAATGTACAGAATTAGAACAGATAAGGTCACAACATTATGATAACAGTAGGTACCACAAACTGGCCTTAATTATCGGCGACAAATCGGTCGGTGGACGAGTAAAACGGCAAAATCCGATGTTTTAAAATGCAATTTTTGTAATTTCCCGTCACTGCTACGTTGGTGAATCTTACATCAATGTAACCGTCATTAAATTCTCTTTACAATGAACTTATTTTTTATTGAATTAACAGAACATGGCATAGTTATTTTTATTGAAATGTGTCGCTTGTCATTTCCGTCAAAATGCGATTTCTGAAGCCATGTCGCGTCAATTTCAAATTACCTATATTTTTCTAAATTCGTTTACTCCATCATGAGTGATCCGATTTTTATGCGGTTTGTTTCGTTAGAATCGGATTGAGTTTTTGTACAACCGGATACCTCTTTCATTTCCTTCCTCCCGGTAGAGCGATCGTAGCTGTAGGGTGAACACGAGCGTCTTAGGTTTTTGAATGTTTATTCCGGCATTTTTGAAAATAATGATTTCAAACAAGAACCAATGTAATCCTGATTATATTCTCTAAAAACCTGTATAGGTTTTAAGGATGTACTGATTATCATGATCCGGTAATCTTAAAAAATGTGACCCCACTCCAACTGGACGAAAGGCCGGCTGTCCGCCGTTATGGCTGATCATCAACCCGACAGTGACACTCCTGTCAACAATGCATCGGTTTGTCTTCAAGACGGACAATTGGACCCAGCAATTACAATTCCAAATACAATTATACGTAAGTATATCTATATAATATTTTGGTTTTCATTTGTATCAATGTTTGAGCTAGTTTTGTAAATATTTAAATTTAAATTCTGTTGTCCACAAATCAGTCAAGTCAGCCAGGGGTTTCCTTACGACTACGAACTTTAACCCTTCATTTATTAATCTTATTGGTTATTAAACATACATTTGGTGTTATTTAGTAATAATGGGTTGTAGTCTTTATCTTTTTATACCAATTTAACTGTCTCTGTGCTTGTGAAATATAGGAAAATGACATTCTAAATTTATCTAGGTCAAGTTCTATTTTTAACTTAAGTTTATAATGGAGGGTTTCCCAGTGTGTGTAATGTAAACAAGATCATTTCTGAGGATTTTAGTTATCTTGTCTTTCTCATTTAGATTTGTTTTATTCTCTGTAATGTGTTATTTACAAATGTTTGTTATTGTTGCATCCTGTATATTTATCTTGGTAAATTTGTGTCTTGTTTTGGTTTATTGTTTATGTTTATCTTATCCAAATCGTTTTGGTTTAGACAGTTTAAGTAAGTTGAATTGAAACTCTGGACAATTTTTTAATGTACTACTACAATCCTTTAGTTTAGCTAATCCATTGGTTATCATGAGCTCCAAATTGTGATAGACAATTAGGCGATCTGGCAAAGCTCAAAATACCAATCCATTGTGGCTCCAACTCCAGTAGAAATGTTGTTTCGATAGAAGCCTGACTGTTTGCCTCTACCGTGTCTGGGATTTATGGAATGTTGCTTCACGTTAGTCAGCACATAAACCTTTAATATCTAAACATTGACCATTGTTGAGTGGAGTGAATGAATTGTTTACCTAACCACTTCAAACTTAATCTTTAGGCTAACACTTTTATGCTTGCTTTACTCTACAGAGGATGAAAGTTACACCATTCTTAAAAGCATCTTTCTTATGGAGGGTAGAGGAAGGAGACCAACAGTGCCTGCATTGACCTTGACTAACAAAGTTTTGGTTCAACTGTCAGCTTTAAGGGAAGAAGCACATGCATCATGGAATTTGGTAAGTAGTATTTTTTCTCCTGTCATTTGTGAAACCCTTTTAACCTGTAAGTTAGTTTTTTGGAACTCGATTGTGCATCATTTATTGTGATGTAATCGTATGACTTAAGGCTCTGAGCCTGACCAAATATGTTGATTGTGGGTTCGAGTCCTACAGGGCTGCCACGAAGACTATGATTTAATGCAACAAGCTGCTTGGTGATAACTTGAATCTTATGCCCTTTGTGTTAGATGTCTGTTGCCAAGGAAAATGTAAGTGGTTTAAAGAGCATGTCACTGCATGACAATGTGGGATATGCACAGAGTAATCGTTTATTTATGTTTCTTGATCCACTGATAGTGACATACACCATATATTTATCTTCATTCAAATTTCTGGTGATGTGATTTTATCATGTATCAGGAGCAGATTTTGCCCTTTTTATATTACGATTCACATGAATAAAATCTTTATCACTATTTATTTACTGGCATTTGTTTCTTCGCACAGTCTACTAATCATATTTTGAAATGTATCTTCGAAGATTCATGGTGAGATGCTTTTGATTTTGTTTACTTTTAACTCAACTCCTATCCGTGATATTTATATTATTTCATTAAATTCTCCCACAGGTCTTGACGTGGTTTATGAAGATTTTTCCGGATGAAAGAATAACTGAAGCGCAGTTACAGTACAAGATTCAAAAGACAGTCTCGTCTTATGATAGTCTGCCCGACAACATTGAGGAACTTGCCAAGTTCTTATCCATGTCTGCCCAGGAAAGTATTGTCCCCGATCACCTGACCAGCATTGGACTTAACAAATCTATTCTTCTCGATGAAGTGTCTAAATATTCTCCACCTGTTGGATTTACACCAACTGTAAACACTATTCTTTCCTTAGAAGTTGTTAAAAACAAAACAGGATTAGGTGATTCATTTTTGATAAGATGGATTCAGGCCCTTTGCTGTGATTCAAATCCAACTCCATCACAAGTAAAACAACAGCTTGTGAAAGCAAAAAAGGATAAGTTAAAACTAAAGCATAAGCCGGATAAACTTGCTGACTTTCTTGCCAGACGACTGTTTGACAGTGGAACTTCGAATACTATTTCTACTACAAAGTCTTTACCTGTTACTGTTGTTGAATGTAATCATAATTATGTACATGAAATGAAACTACTGAAGATGCACTGTGATAGTTTAAGAAAACAATGTGATGAGTTTAAGAATGTAATTACTGAATTGGAAGGTGAGAGAGATATGTTAAAGGAGAGATTGTGTTTATCTGTAAAAGAAAAAGTGATTGTTAAAAAAAAAGGTAAGAATGTTGGAATTCAATCAACAACCATTCCTTTGTTTAAAGTTGCTCAATTTCAAGCTATGCTTGAGGAGAAAGATAAAATTATTGATTCTGTTAAAAGTGAGAGAGATGACATGGAACATAAAATGAATTTATTGAAAAAAGAGAAAAGGGCTGAGCAGCAGTTAAAGTCAAAATATAAAAAAGAATTGGATGATTTTAGAATAACTGCCACCAGTATTTTGGAGTTAGAAGCTGAACACAATGATGTTAAGTTGAGAGATTCTAGATATAATCAGTTTTCTGATGATGTTAGACTTACCTGTATGTCACTCATGGGTGAAGCCAATGTCGCTGCCCAACATTGTAGCTTAGTTATTCAAATTGTTTCTAAATATTTATTCAAACGTAATTTTGATCTTTCTTTGTTGCCTTGTGCATCCACAGTACTTAATTTTGCCAGTGAAGCAGCTCATATTGCTCATCATCATGTTGTCGATGAAATTAATAAAACAGATCATTTTACATTTGCCACAGATGGCACCAGTCGTGATAAAAAGCATTATATAGAGCGACATATAGTTTTAGATAATAAGTTATCATTGTCTTTAGGATTTTCTGAAGTAGCTTCTGATAATGCCCAGACCCTTCTAGAAAAAACCATTGAAATTTTTGATGATATGAGCCAAATTTATTCTTCTACCAACAGTTCAAGTAAAGATAACATATTTAAATCCATTATTACTAAAATGAAATGTATTATGTCAGACAGGGCATCTGTGATGAAATGTTATGGTAAAAAGTTAGCAGCTTATAAGAATGATATCCTTGGTGAAGACAGTACTACACATTTTCTTTTTTGTAACGCCCACTTTCTTCTGGGTTTGGTGAAAGCGACAGAGGATGCTTGTAGTAAAATTGAGAGTGAGGTGGGAAAATTTGGAAGAGATTTGAATTCTTCTTTTCAACGATTTGCCAATGATGAACAAAATGCAGCCTTTAGACTTATCAGGTTGACATCAGATGTTTTGGGACCAAGAGGTGATGAAAAAAATGGGAGTAGGGAGGAGTGGCTTGCCTTTTGTTCATCAATTGGTAAATCGTCGAAATTTACGAGTTTCCGCTCGAACAGATTTAATAATTTGTTTGAGAATGCATATGCCATTATATTTCATTATCATGACATTAAATCTTTCCTTACTGACTATGTTACTCATTCAAATTTGAAGCTGCAGAGTATTTTTCTCGATCTCAATGATGATGGACTTATTTCAATGATCACAGCCATTGCTTTGTTTTCTAAACTTTTCACAACCCCATTTTGGCGGTTGATGAATAGTGATGTCCCTTATGGACAATTTCCTAAGTATGTGAAATTGATGAAAGACTTTTTAGATCAATGGAAATCCGAAATTTCATTTTCTCTGTCATTTGTATTTGATGATTCGTTTTGTAACAATGATGATCATGACCATGTTTTGACTGATGTTATATCTTCCTCCATGAAATGTGATAATAGTTTGTTGAAGTCAACGTACATTGAAATTTTAAAAGAGTCTGAAATTGTTCTTAAGCGTCAGCTTGATGACTTTCTAGAGGATGGCATTTATGGGGGTGAATTGGACCAAGAGACCCAGATGCTTTTAAACTCAAGTCCTTTAACAAATTTAGTTGGGGAGAGAATATTTGGAGATTTTGATTTTGATCTATACAAACGTAGGCATGCCTCTCTTCATCTCAGGAGTACTTTAAATATGTTAAAGAGGAACAAAACATCTGTTTGGTTGGGTCGACAGACGACGTCTCAAGTTACAAATTTATTGATTACTGCTAGGAGAAATGCCCCTGCTCTTAAGTTACAGAGTAAAATTAGACAGCAACGGGTACAGCAAGATATCATAGAGAGGATGCAGGAATGCAAGAGGCTTAAAAGAGGAAAAGAATTAAAGAAAATGCAGGATAAAACTTCCATTTTAGAGAGTATAATTGGGCAGGGGGGTGTTGTATCTACTAAAGAGGAATTAGATAGACTTGTAGCATCTCCTAAAGCTTTAGAAAACCTTAGATGTCAATTAAAATATCGTAAAGTTGTTTTACTTGAACAAATTAATTATGGTGGTAATTTAAGCAGTTTGTATTTTCGCATCTGTCAGCATTTAGATTTTGAACCATCACCGCTACCAAAGAAAATTAAACTTGATGAGAGTTAGGGATCATATTTATATTCATAACATCTGTATCACTCATACTCATACCATTGTTTATTATTCCTTATTACACCATAGAATGCTGTGTTTTATGTTGTATGTCATTTAGTAGAGACTTAATAATTGCATTGACAAGTATTGTTTTCTGAGGTCGGAAGGAATTTCTCTTAAAAATTCCTTTGTTTTATTATATATTTGTAGTATGTTGCTTTTAATTGTAGTTAGCATTGCCACAGAATGTCAGAAACCAATGAACAGTTTCATACAGAATGATTCAGCTGATACAGAATTCTCCAAGTACTCTAGATAATAACACAAGTGGTTGAAATCTCTTTCAAAGCAAGCATTTTAAACCTAAAAACCAACCTCAATTCTTCATACAGATAAGGTTATTCTTTAGAATCACTGTTAATGTTTCAAACCACTGATTTCAGAGAGTTCTCTGATATTTGAGAGCCATGTAAATTGTCTTGAGAATGGTGATGATTATTTGAATGTACTATGTCTATATTACTTTGTATTTTATGACATGATTGAAATTTTGTCTGGATATTTTTCTTACTTTTGTCAATGTAATATTCTAACCAACTCTCTTGTACTTGATCATATTTTAAAAGGTATTTGTAGTATCTTGCTTTTAATTGTAGCATTACAAAGATATGTTGATTGTCTTTACCATGGTGTTTATTTGAATGCTCTATGTCTATTACTTAGAATTTTAAGAATATTTGGCTCTTCGAGTTCGCAAGTAATTTTTCTTACTTTCGTCGACATATTATTCTTACCTAACCTCTTTTAATTGGTCATATCATAAATTATATTTGTAGTATCTTGCTTTTAATTGTAGCATTACAAAGATATGTTGATTGTCTTTACCATGGTGTTTATTTGAATGCTCTATGTCTATTACTTAGAATTTTAAGAATATTTTGCTCTTCGAGTTCGCAAGTAATTTTTCTTACTTTCGTCGACATATTATTCTTATCTAACCTCTTTTAATTGGTCATATCGTAAATTATATTTGTAGTATCTTGCTTTTAATTGTAGCATTACAAAGATATGTTGATTGTCTTTACCATGGTGTTTATTTGAATGCTCTATGTCTATTACTTAGAATTTTAAGAATATTTTGCTCTTCGAGTTCACAAGTAATTTTTCTTACTTTCGTCGACATATTATTCTTACCTAACTTCTTTTAATTGGTCATATCATAAATTATATTTGTAGTATCTTGCTTTTAATTGTAGCATTAGAATGAGATTTCAACTGCCTTTATAATGGTTTTTATTTGAGTATTATATCTCTATTACTTTAATTTTTATAGCGTTTTTGTTTCCGAGAATGTTCAAATTTTAGTGTAAATTGCATATTACGCGGTTTTTTCTTGTTTTTGGCTTTCGCATCACATTGTCCAACCTATTGTGAGAAATATATGATCATTATCTTCTCAAAAAAAATTCAGCATGTACAATATCTTTATGTTAATTGTTTATGAAATTTATAGCTCCCTCATGCATCCCATTTAAATTTTGTGATCATGTGAATTTGCCACTTTTGCCTACTTTTCATGAAAATTCTGTTTTTTTTCTAAGTCCAGTGTTATTTTTTCCGAATTTGTATCAGCTATATCTTTGTCAATGTCCATGCTAGAGGGAAATGATCCATTTTTTATATAAATTGATGTAATGTATTTCTGTAAAATGTATTGCATTCATTGATATCTCTTCCGATTTTGTTTTGCTATGACCTTGAAAAGAGCCATAAATGTGGTTTCTCGGATTAATTGCAAATATTTGAATTTGAATAAATTTGAAAAGCCATAACTTTTTCGTTTGTTGTCCGATTTTGTTGAATTAAAGTTTGCTTTTCATGGTTTTTTGAGAACTATTCAAAAAACAACATGGATTGTTTGTTGCTCTCAAACTAAAAATCACTTTGTGGTACCTAATAACAGAGACTTGAAGTCTCTGTTCCAGTCGGTCGATCCGCTTACAATTTTAAAGTATCTGCAGGAATGTGAACTCCTGCAGAAATTGTAAATAGATATTTTTACTCAACAAACATGTAACTATTATGATTTTATAAAGATTTTATTACAACAGTACACGTTTTGATCAGCTATGGCCCCTCAGGGCCGATAAAAGATTGATAAAAGACAGAAACGGGCGCTTAAATGACCTAAATAGTGTCGAAAGTGCCGTTAAACACCTAAAAACAAACAAACATTATCTTTAAAATTATTTAATTAACCAATGAATAAAACTTGGAAGAATGGCATTATACATTCGTCTATTGAATACTTTGGGTAAACCGAGTCTCTTCAGTATGATACTGTTGGTACTGGTAATCTTGGTGAATCCTGTCCGGCAATTGAGTTTGAGAACATGGTTGGGGGCTTTCAGTGTATTGATAGCTACTGGTGGTGGTGTAGATGGGGCTGGTCACAGATGCAAGAGGTGGCGAACACTCTGGTATCATGTTAAACAAGCGATTTGGTGTGTATTCACTCTGTACAATCTGGGTGGGGATCCTGACCTCCCATAGCGGGCAGGGAGGTACAAACTGTGTCTTCTATCCCCCTTTATCTGTTATCCAACATGCTTTCTGTCTTTGTCTCGGAATGAGATTACTTGGTTTTGTCCTGGCACGGGCCCGGAATCCTAGCTGGGAGGGAAATAGTCAAATGCATAGTTATTGTTTTGGGAGATGATATTTTTTTCCTTGTAAATCATCTCTCTGTTATGTATTATTATTTTTATTTTGAATATATAATGTAAGCATTTGAGTGTGTTCCTCTTTGTTGGATTTTGTGCTTGTGTCTGGATGAGACTTGTAGGTGATTTCAAACTAAGTACATTGGTGGTATGCTCTTGGAATCTACATCTGAGCCCTATTTGTTCTCAATTCCCCTTTGTCTTACTTTTTCTTGGGTGCTTTAATTGTAATTCTAGAACTTTTTACTATCGCATTTTCTTCCTTTTTACTGGCGCTGATATAACCTAAATGTGTTGCAAGCGCCGTAAAACCCTTAAAAACAAAAACAAAAACAAACTCTGTACAATCCTGTTCATGTACTTAAGTACGACCATGTGAATCTCCACTTGACATTCCATTTTATCTACTGTGTTTAAGCGTTTCATTTTTGGAACTAAACTCTTTTAAAAATGTTCATTTTCATAAATTTCCTGCACTTCCCGCTTTTTTCCAAGAAATTTGCACGCCTGAAGCATTTGTGTGTCAAATGCAATTTGACTTGCACGTTGCTGAGGGAATGCCTTCTTTCAACGTTTCTGTGACTCAAAATTGTTTGGACGCACTATATCATCAGGCAGTGGTGGTGTAGGCATAGCTGTCGATGTCGAGGGCTGTGGCGAAGACGTTTGTGCAGGAGTGCCAATGTCAAAGGTATTCACGCATATTGGAGTAAATCAAGAACTGGCCTATGATTGGGACATGGTTTCTTCGTCTGAAGACAATGGCTCTATGTTTGTGGTTGTTTTTCTGTCACCAAGGAATGGCCTTATGAAAAGCAAATGACATGCTCATCAGGAATAAATTCACGAATTTCTTCGCATCTCCATTAGGTGCATTGCCATGGCAAATAAACAAATGTTACAGAATTAGCACGTGAACAAATCAAATCAATGAAACATATCCTCAACAAATGTAAACGTCTAGTAAAAGCATGGGTTTAAAAAGATAATGGTGTGATGACAAAGAGAAAAAGAGAGAGAGAGGGGGTGGGGGAGAGGGGGACGGAGAGTGAGAATGAGCGGCGTAGCCTGGTCATTTAGGAGCATGGGGCTGGATTAGAGGTGGGTTGTCGCATAGGACCTTTTAGTTATGGATGAGAGAGAGAGAGAGAGAGAGAGAGAGAGAGATATATATATATATATATAGAGAGAGAGAGAGAGGGGGGGGGGAGGAACTAAAGCAATTTATACCTCCTGTTTGTACGATTCATACACTCATTCAGTTCAGAGTTTGTAACTAGATATTAATATAATGCAATTTGAAAAGCACTCACCAAGCAAACGGGGCAATTACACTTTGTATATGAAATTGCTTCGCCTGTCTTTGGAGGTAGCAAACTTTTCAAGCACTTTGTCGTTGAAGTCTCTATCCTTGCTAACAATGTCGCTATGAATCGAAAGCACAGCTAAGGCGTTTAGTCTCTCTAGACCCATTGAGTGTCGAATAAATGTTTTTATCCTTTTCAATGTACTGAAACAGCGCTCGGGTTCCAATGACGAAATTGGTGTGGTTAGGACTTGCTCGAATGTGCTCGCGAGGTGTTTTGTACAACTGTGTTATACTTGAAACTCTTTCTGGACTAAATGTTTCATTTGAATAAATCACACTGAGCTCATTTGTGAGTGCATCCTTGGCCAAAAAGGGATAGTTCTCTACCAAATTATCAATATGTTGTGTTGGAAACTGTTCTTTGTGAGTTTCAAAGGAAGCAGGGTTTAAAACAGTAAATGAAGTTAATAAGTTTGACGGGCTAAAACGATCTTCAATTTGGCCAAGGAGTACATCGCAAACTTCTTTTGCTAGAACACTCACGTCAACGATTTGTCGCTTTCGTCCAGAGCATAAATGTTCTTCTACAATCTGGCTTCTAATGCTTTTTATTGAATTACAGAAAGTATATAGCGTGTCATTCACTTCGATGCCAGTAGTAATTCTTGACTGGAATTGGAAACAAAATATCAGTGTGATAAAACACCTTATTGAAAAACTCTAAAAAGTATAAGAAAAAAATCATCTTGAAGCAGAGATGAGAGGCCGACTGCTTCATGAACTGTGGTGTCATCCCAAATATCAGAAATATCCCAAATATATATGTCTGCAAACATTCTAGAATTGCACTTCTATTGTCAGAAACAGATTTCAGCTCCCGGGACTGAAAATTCCACCTTGTTTCACAGGTGCGAGGAAGCGAACGGTCTGTGACATTTCTAAGTACATCGGCTCGCTTTGTCGATGAAATAAAGAAAGTAGAAAATCCCGAGAGATTGGAAAAGAACACTCTCGCTTCTGATACTACACTACTAACTTTCTTTAGAATAAGATTAGTCTGATGCACATAACAATGCACAAAATGGGTCCGTGGGTAGTCAATTCTCATCTGAAGCACTGCTCATGACAGAGGCCTTATCATAGGTTTGTGCAACCAGCTTGTTTTTAATATCCAATGGCAGAAGCTCCTCTTTTAGAGTAGTTGACAAACCAATTGCTGTCCTGTCCTGGACGTCAACAAATTTTAAAAATCGTTCAACAGGTTCTCCATCTTGAATAAAACGAAGGATGATAACAAACTGTGAGCGGCACGAGACATCGGTCGTTTCATCAGCTTCAACAGAAACAAAATTTGTATTTCCAATAATTTTCTTAATTTCGTCAATAGTCGTTTTCCTTGGCTTACGTTGAGCATAGAAAAGAAGAGTTTATTTTGTTTTAATTGTATTTTGTTTGGCGATAACAACAATACAGAATTGTCTTGGACAAGAAGTGGATTTACCTATTTGAAAAATTTAACACAGATTGAAAACGTTTGGTACTGTTCACATAGGTGCACAGATTGACAGCATTAATAGCCTTTAAGGCCCTACGCCGCTGGTGAGAATGTTTGAGGGTGTGTGTGTGTGTGTGTGTGAGAGGGAGAGAGAGAGAGAGAGAGAGAGAGAGATAGGGGGGGGGGGGGAAGTGAGAAAGATGGAATGGAGAATGTTACCAAAATAAATTGTTATTTACCTGAGCATCCAACTTCATTTGCAATCTTTTGCCATTCTGCTGTAATAAAGTTCCTTTTGTTATATCTTTCATCTGTTTTATCATAAATAAACGTTCTTTTTTCAATTGCACGAATCGATGCTTCAGTCTCCATCCTTGTACAGTAGAGCACACGAATGAAAAATTATTGTAAACACGTGGGAGATCGACTGCGACGCATCGTTTCGCTTCAAATTTTATTTCAGCGGCGACTGCATTGCATGCATGTTTTTTTGACACGAGTGATACGCGCGTATTTATTTCACAAAACGCGTCCACTCTGTTTACCCGCGAACAATCATTAGTAAATTAGGTACCCGTGCGTTAAAATGACGCCTCAAAAACGCGAATACGACGCTGATGCTCCGCTACCGCGTCCACTCTGTCAGAGCCCTTATGCAGTAATATGGCGAGCACATTTTGCCTCCCATATGAATCATTGTCAGTTTCATCAACATTATAGGCTTGTTTGCCTTGCTCTCTTTTTATTTTTTAGAGACAGGTGGATCTGATAAACCTAGAGCGGGGAAAACTGGAGAATTATGGGAATGGGTTTAATTTGTGACCTCCCTCTGTTGCATACGAACATGTACTTTTTCCTGTTGTTTTATATTGGGAACAAACTTCATAGTCATAGCTGCTTTACTGCATTTGCAACCATGTGGTCCTTGTTTATGGAGATGGTAGAGTAGTAACAAATTTGCACTTTTTCCGTATTTTCCATATCATTACATCTTGAACACCCTTTATAGTTGCTTTGCTACATTTGCAACCTTGTGGTCCTTGTTCATGCAGATGGTGGACAGTAGTATTTCCATCCAAAGTAATAAGAGAATCTGATCTAATAGGTGTACTGCTATCACTATCACTACTACTATGTGCCCTGCTAGTACTGGGTAACTCAACATCTGATACCGATACTGTTTCTTTGATTTTGATGAAATTTAGCATTTACCATTTTTTTTTCATCATTCCAATTATCATCAGTTTCCTAAAAAGAAGCATCGATTTCATAATCTGAGTTCGCAAAATGGTCGAAACTATTGCGATCCATGTTCCAATGACATTTGATTTGGTTTCACTTTATTAAAGTGCCTAGAGGTGCAAGAGATGTGCCGCTATATAAGTGTGCAGTATTTTGTCAACATCACAAACCTTTGTAGACTTGCAGTCCTGCTGATAAAAAAATCATTAAAAAAATTGCTGCCAATATTTGATTTGGGTCCCCATATTTGTTTGAAAATTGATTGGTATTTTGGTAATAGAAAATATAGTCCATTTAATATGTATGCTGGCATTATAGCATTCATTCTATTCATTACTGGATATTGCATTATTTATGTTTATTTTGCTTTGACAATAAAATAAATTGAAATTTTTGTATAATTCTTTTATCATTGTTTCCATTATTTTTATTTCAGATACATTAAAAAAAAATTTTTTAGCTTTAGTCCATATGATGTGCTCAGTTTTTAGCTTAAGTCCACTTGATGTGCTAAAAGTTTCAAAGTGCTTTGCAAGAGGCCCCAAGTCAACAGTGACACTAACATGTAAACGAGAAATGACACATGTAAAGCTTGATTACATTATTTTTTCGAGACAGGCAACTCGTATACACCCGAGCGCTGTGACTATGAGTAAAGGTCCTTTTTCAATGACTCAACTTTGTGTCACCCCAGCAAGACTGACCAGCCAGGGACTCAGTCTGAAAGCAAATGTCACAGCATAATTGGTAAAATGATTTAAGCCACTGCACTGGGTGGGGTCTTTTGACCTCCCATCGTGTGTGTATCTGTTCCCGAGTCTTTTGACCTCCCATTGTGTGTGTATATCTTTTCTGAGTTGCTTTCTGTCTTTGTCTTGGAATAGGATTATTTGGCTTTGTCCTGGCCCTTGCCACAGTTCTTGGCTGAGGGGGAAACAGTCAAATGTGTTGTGTTAATTTGGGGAGGTGATATTTTCCCCCCCTTGTAAATCACTTCTCTGTTCTGTACTGATCATTATATTTTTGTTTTGAACATATCATGTAAACATTTGAGCGTGTTCCTCTGGGATCCCTGCTAATGTCTGGACGATATTTTTAGGTGATATCAGACTAAGTACATTGATGTTATGCTCTTGGAATCTATATCTGTTCCCTATTTAAACAATTTCCCTTTCGTCTTACTTACTTTTTCTTAAGTGCTTTAACTGTAATTCTAGAATTAAAACAAAAAATCATTGCTTGCTTTTTTTCAAGAAAAAGAAATCTAAGATGTTCCTTTAAAAAGAAACAAAACAAAACAAAAACAACAGTGATCAAAAATAACATTGGGAGCTAACTTTTTATTAGTTTGAATTTCATCATTTTATATAAACAAAAAAAATATAATCAAATTTCTAGACATACTTTTCCAATACAGAATCTTTTTACTTTTCTTCACAAAAAGATCTCGGCTAATTTATTGCCATGAACAAATCCGATGCCTGTCTGCTGAATATGCTATTGGTATTTGTAATTGTGTAGATGATTTATTGGACGAGTAAGAGGGGAAAGTAAGGGAAGGCTGGCAAACTCTTGCATGTCTGTTATTATTTTTTAACAATAGCAATGTCATTTACACATATTTTGGTACGTTGACTCCAATACGAAGGGACTGGTATATGTCCCAGGTCCCAGTTCCAGTTAAAGGTTATCTAATCCCTCTTTTCATGCTACAGTGATTAGGCAACTAAGTCTGTTAGATTTCATGAAAACTATTTTATAATAGACCCATGTCCTTCCTAAGTTGTAGCAAGTAATTTAAACTATTACTTTCCATTTAACGTTACTTACTCCGTCTACTTTAATGCTGATAGGACCACTTGGAGGAAGCACTGCATCACATGATCACTTTATTAGGTATAGCGTTGATCACTTGAGCCCACCAACTTCAATTTGATTTAATTTCGATATAATTATTATTCTATATTTTCAAACGGACCTGTGTTAAATTTATATGTTGTGAATTTATTCATCTGGATAGTTATATATATTCGTAAAAATTGTGCAATTTAAAAAAAATAGTTTTACGCCAATTTATCTAGTTATCGCCTGCCATCGGTCCCTTTGTTTACAATTACAATGAACGCCATCTTTGGCTCTGAGGCAGTGATGGAGAAAGAAACAATCGAGAGGAACCGAGGGGACGAAAAGAAAGGAAAAGGAGGTGGAGAAGTGAAAGACTGGGCGAGCGAGAAGGAATGTGTTGGGAAAGGTAGTGTAAGAGGTGTAAAGGGGAAAGGAAAAGGAAAGAAAACGGAGGGGAGCAGTAACGGTGCTGGTAGTAGTATTTTTTAAGTAATAGTAGTGCTAGCATTGGTAGCAGTGAACTAGATCTAAATGAAATAAAACAACTCAGTGTGTTGATGGGATTGGTGCCAGTGGTGAGCCAAATGAAGGAGGCCTTTTAGTCTGTGGGCTACCGGGGGTCAACCTCCCCCCGCTCCGGGATTTTATGCCACTATGTTTTTTTCATAGAAGGTTGATAGGTGGTCATAGGAAAAAAAATTTGCACGATTCCAGAAGCACTTTAAGAAGCTATGGTCAAATAACCACCCTATAGCCATGAAAAATGGTTGTTTCCGAAAATTGGCTGCAACTTTTTACATAATTCATATTTTGACCCGGAAATGTTTCTATTTGATTGGTATGTGTATAACATGACATGTGAAGTCAAAACAATGTGCAATCTCTTTGCAATTTTGGAAAAAAGAGCAGAAAAAAGTAAAATAAGGCGTTATTTTCCTGCATTTTCACATTTTGAGATGCATTGATCTGGCGATAGCAAAAATTCTAAGGTAGATATTGACTCCAAAATACTTTGAAAAACTTTCTGAATCCTTCAGCTGTTGTGTGATTGTTTTACTTTTGTAAGAAGATCTATATTTTATGTTTTATGAGCTTTTTAGTTTACCCACCCCCCTAAAATTTGTAAATCCGACATAAAACATGTCAAATTTCAAAATGTGACAAAGGTGCACATATTACATATCAAATTAATTGCCTTTGAACATAGAATTCATTGAAGCATATTTTGTATTCATTCATTTGCTTACCTAAGCCATAATTACTGTTTAAAAAGATAATTATAAACTCAGAAATCGTGTGTGATATTGTAGGTAACTATAAGTATTCTCAATATTATATCAATATGATGTCTCTAGACTTCAATGTATGTTTACACAAAATACCTTCAAGTAATACCTCATGCTAATAAAGCCTCTAAGATATCAACAATTGTTATTTTCCTCTTTTTCAGAAGTAAATAAATCAAAAATTGAAGCCTAAATAAGGATATTGCAAAATGGCATTAACAGTCAAACTTAAATCAACTCCAAAAAGTGCGATTAAGAAAAAATGTGAAGAACAATCCAGTGAAAGAATATGTATTGTTCACAGCTTAAATCATGAACATTTTGACCAGATTAAACCAATAACCTTGAAAAGATGGACAAAAATAAAAAAAATAATAAGATTTGAAACAGAGAATGATCAAGAAAGAATACCAGATGAACTTGATTTAACAAAGCATGGTTATCACGACTATTGTTATAATGCATTCATCAACCTGAGAAATATTAAGAAAAGACAATCATCTGATACAAATTCTAAAGATGGTGCTGGCGGCTCAGGTTCCAAAAGAAGAAAAACAGAGACTACTAAAATTCTTTTTCCTGGGCAATGTTTGTTTTGTGATAAAAAAGACAAATGGATATATGGAAGTCGCAAACACAAAGATCCATTAGTGAAATGTATAACCAAAACAGCTGAGTTGTCTATTAAAGATGCAGTAGAGAGAAAGGATGATTCGTGCTTGAAAGGTAAAGTTCAGAATATTGACCTAGTAGCAAGAGAATTGAGGTATCATGAAAGTTGTAGAAAGGCATATACCCGCAAAATCTCCCTTCATGCACCAAACTTTGACAGTGTTTTAAAAGGAAAGCATTACAACAGATCTTTACTGGTTCATAAAACTGTGCTGGAGGCATTGGAGCGATTGCTTTTTTGTACATTTCAAACCACAAGTCAGTACGCTGTTAGAGAAAGCCAGAAAGGAGATGAAGAATAATCTTTTTGACAATAAAGCTTATGGAAACGATATTGCTGTACAAGAGATTGCTGAAGAGTTCTTTAAATTCAAACAAGATGTTCGCAATGGAAATCTTGGTAAAACAGCCAAGTTCTGGCTCCAATACTGTGACTTTATCTGGAACGTTCTTCACTTATTAAGAGCTACTAAAACCAACGATCTTGACCTACACATCGTTAGTCTTGAAAAGATGTGTCCTATCTTTAGCATAGACCAACCAAATTATGCTCGTTATCTTACAGCCTACATCAACTTGCTGTTGAATTTAGATACATCTCATCCGGGTGCAAAGCAATTGATAAAAAACAAAGGTTTCAGTGTCTGCCGATCAACAGTCCCGGCATCAAGGGTTGCTGTTGATTTGACAATTGAGCAAACAATAAATCGACAAGCCAAATGTCGAGGAGGTATCATTGGCTTCAGTCAAAATCAAGCTGCGTACCAGAGGTGGTGCATTACACGACATAACCGAGCTTCATTTATAGCATTATTCCAAGAGCAAATTGGTCTTGACTCTAATGAAGAATCCCATAAAGACAACCAACCGTCCCAAATGAAAAAATCTGAAAAATCTATTAAACAGGTAATCGAATAAATTAAATCAATCGCAAATCCGTTTGAAATGGCTGGAAACACAACTCTGATTTCTCTTGGGTCGGGATTACAGGTGACTGACAAAGTTGAAAGGGATCTTCTGACAGTCCAGGAAGATTGCAGCAAACAATACCAACATTTTATTCGAGAGCGACTTGTTGAAAAAACAACATCCTTTCATGCGCCCATAAAACGAAATAACAATTAGACTTTTGGTTCACTTTCAAAAACAGCCCTTTTGAGAACTTCAAAGAAACAAGAAGTAAAAATTACTGCTCAAAGAAATATATTCGGCCAACTTGTAATGCTTTCTCAGGAGAATAACATCGACCTTCAAAAAGTAATGGAGTATCCTCTAGGACCTGTTCCCTGATCAATAGCAACAGCTGATGGCATGCTAATAAAAACTGACAAATCAGTCTTGATGCATAAGCTGGAGGAGGGAGCTGCAGTCAAAGCCATAGAAAGAAATGAAGATATGACACACATCATTGATGGCAATGCTCTATTTCATAATTTAATACAAATTCCTGAAACATTTGGAGAAATTGCTTACAAAATCTTCACCTGTCTGCCAAAAGTATCTAAACTTCATTTTGTTACCGACAACTATAGAGATGTTTCGATAAAATCAATAGAACGAATGAGAAGAGGAGAATCACACAGACACACAATTGCGGGCCCTTCCATGAGACTGCCAAAGAGCTGGAAAGAATTTTTGAAGAATGATGATAACAAAAAGAAGTTCGCACAATTTCTACTACAAGAATGGCAACAAGACAGCTATGCAAACCTCTTGCAACAAAGGGAAATATTCTTTGCATGTGACAATTCGTGTTTCATTATAACAAGTCGAGACGGTGAGGTAACAGAATCAATGCCTAACCTATATCTTTCAACTAACCAAGAAAAAGCTGATACTCTTATTATTCTTCACAGCATTTACGCTGATATTATGGCAGAGACAGTACATAATGATATCATCGTCCGCTCACCACACACAGATGTATTTTTATTACTTTTATCAAATTGCGTCAAATTCAAACATCAACTATACTTTGACACAGGAAACTCAAACAAACGGAGAATAATTCATATGCAGTCACTATGTCAGAACATCAAGACAGAAATATTAGAGAGCATTTTAGGTTTTCATGCTTTCACCGGATGTGACTGTTAGTGCATTTGTCCAGAAAGGAAAGAAAAAACCATTCACTTTACTTTTAAAGAACATTGAATTTTCTTCAGCATTTACAGAACTTGGTCAAAAGGAAACATTGTCTGAAAGTTTGCTGCGTCGACTTGAAAGATTTGTGTGTTACATCTACGGCAAACCAAATTATACAAGCGTCAATAAACTGAGGTATGATCTCGTCTAATTGCACTTATTTGGTTCCTCAACAACTTGTGGACATCCTACATGACAACAGTGCAGTGGGTGATGAAGAGAACAATTCTACTAGGGATGAAGCTGATGACGAGGACAACGCAAGTGACACAGATGATGAAATAGATAATGATTTAGAAACCCTGTTTGACGAGTCAGAGTGTGAATCAAGTGACAATGATGACTGAATAATGCATAGGAAAATAAGGCTCAGTTGTGCTTTACATTTCAACAATATCATAATAGTTTAAATTTATACGTATTTTGGAGTAGTCACTGACATATATAAATTTTGTGGATGTATTCAAGAATAGGTTCACATTAGAACAGTTATATTGCATGTTAAAAATCAACTAAAAGTAAAAGGACCTAACCTCAGAGTGCATGAAGACATAAAACAGATAAATATCTCTTCTTACAGTCAGAATATTTTAGTAAGAACAATGCTTATAGAATTGTCACATGTTTTCAATATTTCTATGCATTTTTATCTACTTTTTAATGACTTTATTATTTTTATGTTCTTTGGGTTACGCCCCTTTCCATTAGGGGTAGGGTGTACATAAGTGCTCATAAAATCTGATCTATATATTCTAATGCTGAAAAATCTTTTCCAAATCTTAAAAGGATGAATGTGTGATGAATTTTAATTGACAAATTGTCAAAATCTGCTTTAGTATTTTCGTTTAAACAAATTAAGTGCTCTAAAGAAATTAAAACGGCGGAAAGCGCTAGAAATATTTTAAAAAATCTTCGATTTTTTGACTACTTTAGTGAATTTATACCATTAATCATTCAATTGGGTGTAATAAAAAAGCATATTCTACAAGTTTGATGGCATTTTAAAAAGTTGAAGGCCAAAATGCTTCTAGAATTTTGCAAACTTTTTTTCCTGAGTAGTTCTTACCCTACTCTTTCAGAAAATCATACTCACCAAAAATCCCCAGGGGGGAGGGGGGGGGGTACCAGTAGCCCATAGACTATTTGACCATTTTAATGAAATGGAGGAGGAAGATGATAATGTCAATATTGGCCTTTCACGGCCAATAAGTAATGACAATGATTCTAATCTTTCGCGATCAGGTAGTAAAGATACATGTAATGCTGACCTTTCGCGGTCAGTTGATGTGGTGCCAGGCAGTAGTAGAGATGTAGGGATGATGGAACAGACATTCTCATATTTCGAGAATGTGGTAGGCAGGACAGAAGTGAAAGGGAAGGTGCTGGCAGAGAATGCTTCAACTGGTGTTACACAGGTTTTGTGTGACGGTCTGCCCAAGGATACGGTTACTGCTCTCACTGAAAAATATCCAGTGCCAGCCAATTGCACTAGACGAGAGGTTAATCAATGTAATGAGGTGGTTTTTAAGCAGATATCCCCTGACTCTAGAATGAGGGACGCATCATTGCAGAAAATTCAGGTTTCTCTTAGGAAAGGCATTACTGCAGTTTGCAGGGCTATGGAGACAGTGAAAGGAGATAACAAAGAAGTACTTGAAAATATTTTGGATGGGGTCGCTTTGCTCACCAATGCCTCTCAAGTTTGGATATTTATAGAAGACAGTCATTTCGCGGTGAAATTAGAGAAGACCTCAACACTCTGTACTGCTTCCTATCCTGTTAGTGACAAGCTATTTGGGAGCAACAGTAAAGATAAAATTAAAGAGATGAACGACTATATTCAAGTGGCAAAAACCACAAGAAGATTTTACCCATACTTGTCCTATGGCCAGAAAAGGTTTCCTTTTTTAAGCAAAGGCCAACCTTGGAAAGGTCAAGGAGGGGGGGGGGGGGGGGGAGACAAACACCTTTTGGGGAAATACAAGGACATGGAACAACCACAAACAACACCACAAGCAACGCACCTTCAAAAGGAGGAATTTGCATGGGGGCAGAACTAAATTATTTAAATCTACTTGGGAAATGTATACCTCTGACCTTTTATTATAAACATTGTTACAATGTATTTCTGGATGTGTAATTGACTTTTTGTCTCCTCCTGTTCAATTGAAACCAGCTCATACTATCCAATTTAAACAGGATGAAAAGATAGCTTTACATGAGATGATAATACATTATGAATGGGGTGGTGTTATCCGGAAATGTACATCGGAGGAGGGTGATTTTGTAAATAATGTTTTCCTTAGGGAGAAACGTGCTATACCCGGTGAGCAGAAGAAAAAGTATCGAATGATCTGAAATGTAAAACACCTTAACTCCTTTGTGCATTATCGTCATTTTAAAATGGACACTTTACATTCATGTTTATAACTTATAGAACTAAACTGTTTCATGGTTTCATTAGATTTATCTAATGCGTACCATTCTTTGCCCATGCATCCAGATTTTACCAAATTTCTGAAATTTGTTCACAATGAATCGTTACATATACCAATACCTTGTTCTTCCGCAGGGGTTCCGTGATAGCCCTAGAATTTTCACTAAAATCATGTAGCAGTTTGTATATTGATGATTTTTATATTCAGGGCCCTTCTTATGAGAACATAATTTGAAGTACACAACCAATATTGTACGTTCGCTAGGATTTGAAATATCAGGTAAGTCTAACTTAACCCCATCTCAAGAAATGGAGCACTTAGGTCTTGTACTTAGTTCCTTGGATATGTCAGTGACTTTAAGTGATAAAAAGTAGATCAGATTTGTATGATAGAGAAGCTTCCTTCCTCCATCTCAGTTAGATTTTTAGCTAAGATTATCGGAATGTTAGTCGCCTCTTTTCCTGCTGTTGAGTATGGACCTTTATTTTATAGAAGTCTTTGAGTTTAAAAAAATTGAACCTCTCAAACAAGTATATATAACTTTGATAGAATTATTAAAGTTTCCGTTCAATCTTTTAATTGAATTAGAATGGTGGGAGTCTGAAGGCATCCACAGTTAGAAACAAGTACATATAGATAACCCTTCTTTTTTGATGAGAACTGATGCTTCAGGTCATGGTTATGGAGCAATTATGAATGGTGTTGCCACACAGGGTATGCGGACAGAGGAAGAGCAGATGGATCACATCGACATTCTAGAAATAAAAGCAGTGTATTTAGGACTTCAATCTTTGTGCAAAGATATTTCTAATTGTCACATTTGGGTAGAAGTAGATAATATGACAGCTGTTTCATACATTAATAACATGAGGGGAACCCATTCAGTTAAATGCAATGACATCACACGAGAGTTAATTTTATGGTGCAAAACTAGGGGAATATGGATTTCAGCATGTCATATTCCCGGAGTGGAAAATACCATTGCTGATGCTTCAGGAAATTATCTATTCATACTGAGTGGTCGCTTAATCGAGCAGAGTTCAAAAATCTCTGTGATCATTCTGAAATCCAGAAATTGATCTTTTGCATCCAGAACCAATTTTCTTATTCCCAAATATATGTCATGATATCCTGATCCATCTGCCTGTGCCATTAATGCCTTTTATCATTTATGGGCTGGATTTGTGTACTTATTCCCACCATTCAATATGATCCCCAGGGCTCTACAAAAGATACAACAGGACAAAGTGTCGCGAGCGTTGATGATAGCGCCAATTTGGCAAACTCAGACTTGGTTCCCCAAAATTATGACAATGCTAATAGCGCATCCGGTTTATTTAAAAGCCTCAAAACACCTATTGACATTGGCATCAGACGGGGCAGCTGTGCACCCTTTGCATCCAAAGCTAAAGTTGATGGCTTGTCTTTTATCAGGGCAAAAATCAGGAAACAAGGAGTTTCCAAGCATGCCTTAAAAATAATAATGAAAAGTTGGCATCGCAACACCACACCCGAAAACAGTACAATAGTTATTTACTGAAATTTATCCAGTTTTGTGATACTGATGGAGTAGACCCTATGAGTAAAAGTGTTCAGACTACTATAGCTTTTTTGACAATATTATTTCAATCTGGATTGGGATACAGTGCCCTCAATACAGCGAGGTCAGCAGTGTCAACATTGAATGAAACTGGTTCAGATCCGCTTGTGTGTAGATTCATGAAAGGTGTATTTAATTCTCGACCCACTCGTGCCCGTTACACTACTGTTTGGGACATATCTACTGTGCTAAATTATTTAAGGTCACTTTCCCCTGCTCGTGATCTTAACCTTTTTATGTTAGGAGCCAAACTTCTTATGCTATGTGCTCTTGTTACGGGACATAGGTGCCAATCATATCATGCCATGACTATTGAATCATCTTGTTTGTCTATTTCCGATAGTAAAGCTATATACCATATTAGTAAATTGCTTAAACACAACTCGCCTTCTAATCCTCAAACCATTATTACACTCCATGCATTTAACGAGGTCAGACGGATTTGTGTTATGACATATCTACGAGCATAGGGCCTACTTGAAACGGACTAGACCGCTTTGATCTTCTAACAAATTGTTTATTAGCACCTCACTTAGGAGTCTCCAAGGATACACTGTCACCTTGGATAAAACTTATTCTAACCAAGTCAGGAGTGGATACTAACATGTTTAAAGCACACAGCACACGATCAGCATCTTGCTCTTCAGTGGCTAAGGGTGTAGATGTATGGCATGTACTTAATACAGCCTCATTGTCAACTTGGGAGCAAGTAGCAAACGTTCACGTCGTGCTCCTGTAATCCTTCTCTGAAGGAGACTGATTGCTACACTACGCGACCAGAGAGAATAAATTGGGCGGTAAAAGGATAGCCCCTCGGCCCAGACAATGGAAAACTTCAATGTTGTAAGTTTCAACACAGAAGGAATCTCCCATACCAAATGCAAGATACTGACAGAGCTAAAAGCAGATATAATTTGCTTACAGGAAACCCACAAAGACTCAAAACCACCTTGCATACCTGGCATGCAACTAGTAATACACCACGAACACCCAAAATATGGAAGTGCCATGTACACTCGAGAAAAATTTACAATACTGAAAAGCGATGACCACTCAGAAAATGACATTGAGATTCTCAGAGTAAAAACAACACTGATTACCATCATATCTGTGTACAAACCTCCATTAACCCCATTCAAGTGGCCCCAAATGAATCTATCTGATAGAAAACCAACCCTGATCATTGGAGATTTTAACAGCCATAACACTATATGGAGATATGAGAAAAATAACCTTGACGGAGATGCTGTTGAGGAATGGGCGGCCGGCAATGACCTCACAATCCTCCATAACCCCAAAGACAAGAAAACCTTTATGAGTGCCCGGTGGAAGAAAGGTTACAATCCGGACCTGGCATTCATATCCTCTCAACACTTCTCAAACTTTGAAAGGACTGAAGGTGAGCCTATACCGAAGTCTCAACACAGGCCTATTACCATCAGCATCAAACCAGCTGTTAAAGCCCTCGAATCAAATGCGATACCACGATTCAATTTTAGAAAAGCAAATTGGGAAAACTTTACTAGAGATTTAGACAATGAGATCACCAATATAAAAAGTGACCCACAGGGATACGACGACTTTAGAACACTCATATGGAAAGTTGCAAAGAAAAACATCCCCAGAGGATGCCGAAAAAGTTATATTCCATGTCTCCAAGATGAAAGCAAGAAACTATATGAAAGATACATTGAATCATACAAGGTGGATCCTTTCAGTGAAGAAACCCTAGAACTGGGTGAAGAACTCACATCAATGATAGCTGATGAAAGATCAGAAAGATGGAAGGAATTAATAACCTCCACCAATATGACCCTAAACAGCAAAAAGGCCTGGACTACAATTTCAAAACTGAATAATGACAAAAATACCCAGACAAGAGTGGCTGCAGTAACACCTGACCAAGTAGCACATCAGCTTCTACTGAATGGGAAACCAGCCAAGAAAGCACGACGCCAACTAAAAGCCCTGAAACGTGAAATGGACAAAGCCCTCAAGGATAGTGAAGATCATCTTGACTCTTTTACCCTGGAGGAGCTACTAGAGGCCTTTTCCCATCTGAAGGCAGGAAAAGCATCTGGACTGGATGGAATCACAACTGAAATGATTCAACACTTTGGCCCAAGAACCCTATCCTGGCTATTGGACCTCTTCAATGTATGCGCAAGGACAAACAGGCTGCCAAGTGCATGGAGGAAAGCAAGAGTAGTCGCCCTACTGAAACCAGGGAAAGATCCAAAATCCAAGAAAAGCTATCGCCCGAACTCCCTCCTGTGCATCACATACAAGCTATTTGAGCGAATGGTTATGTCCCGCATGTCACCCAGTCTAGACGAACAACTGTCTCCAGACCAGGCTGGATTCCGACCAGGACGGTCAACATGTGGTCAACTTCTTAACCTTACACAATTCATAGAAGATGGGTTTGAGACAAAACAGGTCACTGGCAGTCTTCGTCGACCTCACTGCAGCCTATGATACAGTGAATCACAAGATCCTACTCCTCAAAGTGGCTAAAATGATAAAGAATAAGAAAATTGTAAATATCATCCAGTCACTTCTCGAAAACAGGCGCTTCTTTGTTGAAATGGATGGCCGGAAGAGCAGGTGGCGCACCCAGAAGAATGGTCTTCCCCAAGGATCAGTGCTGGCTCCAACACTTTTCAACATATATACAAATGATCAGCCTGAGTTCCCAAATATCCGCCGATTCATATATGCTGATGACCTATGCCTCGCAGTACAGGATGTGTCCTTCCAACCAATCGAGAGCAGACTGACAAATGCCCTAGACACCCTTACAAAGTACTACACTAAAAACTCGCTGAACGCCAACCCAGGGAAAACAAGTGTGTGCATTTCACCTCAACAACCACCAAGCCCACAAAAAACTTAACATCAAGTGGAATGGCCAGACATTAGAGTACAACTACCACCCAGTGTACCACGGAGTGACGCTTTATCGGACTGTCCTTCAGAGAACACGTGAGGAAGACTAAGGAAGTCCACGCGTAATGCCCTCCTTGGAAAGCTGGCAAACATGAACTGGGGAACTGACCCTAAAACTCTAAGGACCACAGCATTGGCCCTCAGCTACTCAACTGCGGAGTACTGCTCAGCTGTATGGGCCCGATCATGCCATGCCTCCAAGCTAGACCCCGAGCTCAACAACGCCTGCCGGATCGTAACGGCCAGCTGAGAGCAACACCATTACCACTGGTCTACCGTGCAGCAGGAATAGCCCCACCACACATCCGGAGGGAAACTCATGCCCAAATACAAAAATACAAACAGGAAATGGACCAGAGACACCCCCTTCATGACCACAATTGCCCCAAAAGCAGGCTCAAATCAAGGAAAAGCTTCCTCACAGTAGAGAGCCTTCACCCAGACCACTCAGCATTCTTCCGCCTGGACAAATGGGTAGAATGGGACAAGACAGCAAACGATGCCCTCCAGCCCCCAACAGAAAAGCTCCCAGCAGGCACAGACCTCAAGAAAAAGACTGGGTGGCGTTGAACAGAGCTAGAGCAAAGGTGGGAAACACCGCCACCAACCTCTTTAAATGGAAAATCTCACCGGCACTGAATGCCCATGCGGTCACCCCAGACAGACCATGGACCACATCCTGTCCGAATGCTCGCTGGGACCTCACTGCACCAATGCTGACCTGAGGGAATGCAACCAGACTGCCCGGGACTGGCTGACTCACTGGCGCGACAAGATATGATGATGATTGTCAACTTCTGTGCCATCATGATCTTCAGCACAAACAACATCATAATCTGTTAACACAGTTAGACCGACTCCATCATTGACGGACCTTCTGCATCATCAGCCTCAACATCAGCTGCGCACTCACCTGTGACCACAGCACCATGCACTCCAAACCCAGTTTCCTCAAAAGTGCCTGTTGTCACTCTAGAAGATATCCGACCATTCCCAAAAGCCCCACCACGTAAAACTACAAGAGGTAGAAGGGGGGGGGGGGGGGAGAGAGAGAGAGAGAGAGAGAGACAGAGACTGCTTATATGTGCATTGTAGAGGGCGGGAGCTAAATAGAATAAAGATATAAATATGTGTGTGTGTGTGTGTGTGTGTGTTTGTATGTGTGAAAGAAACACGAGTGAGACAAAGAGAGAGAGAGAGCGATACTCGTAGATAAAGAAAGGGGGAAAAGGAGAGAGGGGTGGAGCAAAGAATAGGTAGGGATAGTATAAGAAAGCCCTTCGTTTCAAAAGAAGTCAAAGTCAATCAATGGGAAACATATTGACCAATGAGATCGCAATTTAAAAAATGGGACTGGTCAAATCATTTGTTGCAATGTTTCCATTTTGAGTCAGATGACAGCTTGAAGAGGAGGGGGTGGGGCTTAATTTGTAATGACTTACATGAAATCATATAATTGAATCTTCTTGTTTGAGCTGCAACCTCGAGTTATTTAGGACCTGTCACTCGTTATCACAACCCCTTGTGGTCAATTGTCATCTATTAAACTCTCCTCCCCTTTTTCTTTGGGTTCACTCACATTGTTTATTGTCTTAAAAGACCCCACCCTCCCTCCCATTCCCAATGAATACACGATAAAACGAACCTCTCTCTCTCTCTCTCTCTCTTATTTATTTATTTATTTTTTAAAATAGATCTCTCTCCATCCATCCCTCTCGCTCTCTGTTTGTTACTGACTTTCTCTCTCTCTCTCTCTCTTTCCCTCTCTGTCTGCCTGTCTGTTTGTCTCTCTCTCTCTCTCTCTCTCTCTCTGTGTCTCTCTCTCTCATGTAAACAACTACGCGATAGAAAGTTACAGTGCTCTTAGTGCAAGGGAAGTAACCGTGGATGGTAAATGCGTGACGTCATCGGCATACTCTCAATATAGTACAGGGCCAAAGCAAAAAGAATTATATGAAAAATACGTCAACCACTCTCGACTGGGGATTGAACCTTGACCTCCTAATTACTGGTTAGACTCGCTACTGAGATCTCTTGCTTCATTATTTTTTGCATCAAGGCACCAACCGTGTGTCGATGAGTGGTGACAAAATATATCTACTTTCTATTGCCTGGATAAAGCTAAAGGAAAAGGGAGGTAGGGGGGGGGGGTGTAAAGTGGGCAGGTGGTTTTTTTTTTCCTTTACTTGTCGCTTACTGAACGAGAAGATGAAGTAAAAGTTTGTTGTATCATCATCTTGATGATCAGAAAGGCAGTATCAAAATAAGATATAACTATTCAATATACTGATAACTCATGATAGCACCAAATAAGTATGTCCTGATGCCCAACGAGGTTTTGGTGTCGTAAGAACCAATTTCATTGCATTGACTACATCCCAACATCAAATTTAGGGCTGACACCAATCGTCACTCAAGAGAATCTTTTGACTAGGCTCTTAAGCAGCTGTATGGTCGAATTCTTGTATCCACCTCCAAAATGATTCCTGTTAGGAGACAATAAAATATACCTGCAGTTTAATGCCATATACACTAGACTGGACATCACATTAACAACCCAATAGACACTTAGACAACCACCCCTCTCGGACAGTCGTCACAATGTAAACAATGGCATTGATTGGTAAACATACCAAACTACACAGGTTTTATTATCAGTGGTATGTGTCTAAGTAAAATACCCACTATTCTACCGCTTGATCAATGGAACCAACACTGAAAACTATGTGTAAACTTTTATAATATGATCAAGAAAATTGTGTGATAACTAGTCACCCATCTGGCAATATAAAAACAATAACAATGATCATAGAGCAGTCGATTTCATTCACGTTACTGTTTATAAAGAACTAAATATGTTTGTCTGAACCGTGTGAAGGTGTATCACGAATTCCATGTTTTGATTGGTCAAAAATCTGCTGGTTATTGAAATTCAGTTGATCTTTATCAGCATTACTGAAAGAAATTCCAGCCCACTATTAAATACAGTAACCATTGCCTTTCTTTTCACACACCTTCCAGATGACATCATTACCAGGTTACAAGCTGGAGTTGGCGAAAAGGTGAAGACACTTCTTGTTGACAAAAAGGGAGGGGGGGGGGGGGGTGAAGTTTGAAATATTTAAGTGGGAGTCTTTGAATTAACTTTTCATCTTCTTCTTTTCTTTGGTGGAATCCTCACAAGTTTGGTGACAAGTCTACATGTGTTGTAACAAATCATCACAATCATTAAGAGAAGTTCACAAGACAGCTGTATAATGACATGTGTCGTAAGTAAATCAAGGTTGCCAATTTTAATTTTCTGTACATTTACGGAATTCAGTATGTTATAAACCTTTAGTATATTTTCCAATCACCTGCTAAACGGAAAAGAAGGAAGTACATAATGTCTTTTTACTGGAGTTCAACGCTCAGAAAGGGGTCAGTCTGTGTGTTAGCGTAAAAGTTGAGTAAATTTTTGCCTCCTTAATTGGTAACCCTGTTAAATGTTCATCTTATTAGCTATGATAGAAAAAATAAATATCCAGCTATGTTTTTCACAGCTCAGAATCAATTGATAATTATTTCATTTTTAAAAAAATATTTTCCGTGGGGTTTTTTTGGGGTCTTTTTTTTTTTCATATGGTCTGAGTGGTGGGACATTAAAGGGATATTTCAATTTTATGTATAATTCTGTTATATGGGAGCTGCAGGATTTTGTTGTTGCAAAGCTGGTTGTAACAATTATAAGAGATTAAAAGGTGATGACTGTTGCATTGGATATAGATTGAGCCCGATTGAAGAATGCTGGCACAGGATCAACATCAAAAATGAGACACTAAGATTTATTTTTAGCACCTTTCCAGTGCTAACAGTCACTCAAAAGATGATATACAAGGGGGGAAAAATAACCCAACCAGGAATCCCAACCAACCTACCAAGAATGAGGCATATCAAAATTACTTCTAAAACAATACAACATCATAGAAAGGTTGGATTTATAAAGAGAAAAAAAAAACCCCAACATTTTCTATGAAAACGTCCCATAGACCCAATATCCCAATATCCACCTGCCCTTCTTTCAGTGAAGGATCCCAGCCAGGCCTTTAGCCAAACAAAGTCTCTTCTTTCCAAGATAAAGACCAAGAGTAGATAAAGATGGGAATAATAGATGAAAGAGCACGATCCCTTACTAAAGGAAAGTACCATTAAAACTATGTGAAGGCCTAGGAAAACCCGGTCAAAGTCTAACAAAGTGAAATCGAGATACATGGGAAAACCTAAAAAATTGAGTTTTTAAATTTTCAGCTGAAAAATTATCTGCGATAACCTAATTATCGATTAATACTAAGAAAATCACTGAGGACAAATTATAAATGCTTAAAATAAGTAATTTAATCATCCTACCATCACATCAAACGGAAATCTGAGGCTGAAAGAATTGAAAATACGTTGGTCAACGTTTCTCCAACTCCCATTTTTGCACCTTCGACCTATGTATGTGTGGTATCAATATTTAGGTAAAATCAGTAGCTACTCAATGCGTATGAAGTACTATACATACAATGCCTGAGAAAATTTGTGCATCGGCCAATACTGATTTTTAAAATTGCAAAAATTATAGTTCTCATATTTCCATCATTTACGCATCATATTTTTTCAATTTTATGTTGTCTCATCTGGGCGTTTATAAAATGCCATATTTATGGTTCTAATTAAGATATCAATAGAATAAACTGCAAAATACTCCGCAATGCCTGAGCTTCATGACGCAATTAATGTCTTGTTTTCAAAGATTGGTAAGTTTAGATGGGTTTTCCTGGGCACCAGACAAATGTGAGTGAGCAACAGTCTCAAAACACTATTAGATCTATGTTGCAGTGGACATGGTGCTTAAAATATTATTTTTAAGTTTAAATTAGAAATTTTTGTGCCTCCATTGAATGAAGAGACCCAGTTATGTTTCTTATGTATTTCTACAAAACTTAAAATTCTTAATTTTGATCATTTAGACATCATTAACCAGTTAACTCTCAAACCTTACGAGATCTTTTAAAAAAAAATAAATTAAGTCCCAGGTATGACAGTTTTTTGCCAAAATGAGGGCCATTTAAATCGATAGATCTTTGAAGTACAAGTTTTCTGGCCAAATTTTTAAATACACATCTTTTAGAATATGACAGTTTTCGTGTAAAGCTCATTTTTCCTCATCTAGTTCATTCTGACATAACACCATATTGATGGAACGGGTCACAAATAATCTACTTACCAATGGTTGAGGTAATGAAACATACAATATAGATCCTGTCTGGCCTCAAAACCTTTGTCTTTGGGGATGATGGAGTGATATGAGGTGAAGTATTTCCTGCCAAAACCTCCAAACATTGTGGATATTGCCAGATCAAACTCCGAGTGGCCGTAGAAGGAAGCTGGATCAAAGACCACTGATGATAAAATAAATTTTTGTATGCATTCATTTTAGTTTTCTTCAATCATTCAGTGAAACATCAAACAACACGTGACAAAATTCTGAAACTTGAATGTCTTTGTCTTGAGTGGTGAAAATCTTTCCATTATCAAACAGAAGCACAAAAGACTACAATAATCCTTTGATAGAGTATGAAGTACAATCGACTCCGCTTAATCGCACACCCTCGGGAGTTCAGGTGAGTGTGTCGATTAAGCGGAGTGTGTGATTATCTGATGTGCGATTCAGCGGAGAGAACTGTATCACTTCTAGTACAATTTCTGTGGCCCGAAGATGACTGATTTCTGGAATATAGTGGAATCTTCATAAAGCCAACACTCTTAAAGTCAACTTCTGTTCAAAGTCAACACTTGTTGGTCCCACATTATTTTCTGTTCTTTATCTAAATCTAAACCATTGACAATAGAAAAAGTTAACATTGCTTAACAAGTCAACTAATCTCTGTGGTCAAGGAGTGTTGACTTTATCAGAATTCCACTGTACTTTGGTCGTGTGGTTTCCTTATAACTTGAATGACAGTGGCATGTCTTCAATTTAAGCAATTAAGGAGCAGGCACCGGTGTAAGATAAAGAACTGAACAAGTATGAATGAAAGCTGCCAGACAAAGCAAGAAATAAAAACACAAGAAAAAAAAACCATCCCAAAAAATCAGTCTACCTCAACTGGGGATCGAACCTCAGACCTTCTGAGGTGTAATGGTAACACGTCTGACCGCTAATCTGAAGGTCTGAGGTTCAATTCCAAGTTGAGGTAGACTGATTTTTTGGGATGATTTTTTTTTTCTTGTAGTAATCTTTCTTGCTTTGTTTGGCACCTGTTATACACACTTGTTCAGTTCTTTGTCTTTAAATTAATTGAATATCGAGAAGATACTCCACCAAATACTGTCTTTCTCTTTCCATTGCGCGGCTATGTGGTCTTGTGGTATGACACTCGCTTTCGGATTGGAAGGTCCTGGGTTCGAGCCTTGCAGGGCACATTGATGAGTTCTTGGAAAAGTCTCTTTACTCACATTCTCTGACCATACTCAGGTGTAAAATGAGTACCTGGCTGTTAACAGTGTTGTCTCTGTCTGACAAAATTGTAAGATCGTCTATAGGGTTTTTAAAAAAACTTCAACTTGGAATTGACATCAGTCCGGATTTGTGATTGGGTCAAGTCATCTACCAATTGAACTGAAAAGCTACAAACCCCCCCCCCCCCCCCCCCCCCCCCCCCCCCAAAAAAAAAACCCCCAAAAACCAACAGAAATAAAAACAAAAAACAAACAAAATTGTCAAGTAAAACGATCTCAAGAAACTCTTGATTACCTGGTCCCTGTTCAGTCTCTCCAGCATTTCCAGCCCACAGATCCCCATGGAGCAAGGCTGGTTCAATTGTCAAATCACTAAACATTTTGGGAAGATTGGGAAGGAGGGTAGCCCAAGCCTCTGCTGCTTGTCTGTCACCGTACTGATTTAAACAACAAAATACTGAATACTCAGAAACACGGAATACAATTATTTCATACAAAAGTTATCTTTTTAAAGGTTTAAAAGTTTTACATATGAAGTTCTCTTGATAAGATTAATTTAAAAAGTAGTTACTTCTGCATTATAAATTCCACCAGATATAGAACCAGGATAATTATGATTATGATAAGAAATATATTTAATAATAATTTTGTACACAATAAAACTACATTATACCATCACATTTGGAGCTTTGACAAAATTGACAGCATGAATTGGTACAGATAATATACATTTATCTATACAATTTTCCTTGTTCAACTTTCCTTATATTAACAAGCGACATTTTTATCTTGTATAGTAACATGTTAGTCATCCAATACACACCTTCTCTTGAGCTCTCTTGATATTCAGGTCAATTCTCCTGCCATAGAAGTCCTGATGAAAAAGATGAGGACATTTCAATTATGCAACTTGAAAAGAATAATACAACAACAACAACAAGAACAGGAATGAAAGTAATAAAAATGGGCAAAGAGTCCAACGTCTAATATATATAGAATCTAGAATGCCTTTCAACGAAACAATCATAGTCATAGACACATGATAATTTTTCAGGTTTTTCTTTTCTCGACTACAGCCCTTTACCAGCCCTTAATAATAATAATAATAATAATAATAATAATAATAATAATAAATAATAATAATAATAATAATAATAATAATAATAACAATAATAATAATTATAACAACAACAAAAACAACAAGAACAACAACAACAATAATAATAATAATAATAATGATGATGATGATGATGATGATGATGATATAATGATATGATGATGATGATGATGATGATGATGATGATGATGATGATGATGATGATGATGATGAAACTAACCAAGATTTAAAACCAGTCTTTGTTATGATGTGGTGGATACCTGACTAAGCTACTGTGATTTCCACATGATAAAAGTGTCCTGATATATTTATAGTGATAGAAACCACTCACCACCCAAGAATCCATACAGGTGTTGTCTTGAGGTAAATAACCACAGCAGGTAGTCACTGGAAATCCGAACTGTGACACAAAATGGACTTGCTGGTCAGCATTATCTTCACTTTCTTCTTGTGAACCTTTGTTGTGAATGGACTGAGCTGACCTTCCTGCTTTAGATTTCAGTTGTGTATTATGTTGATGAAGTCTTGAAATGAATTGGAAAACAGAAAATATATATATAATTGATAAATGATATCTATGCATAAAAGTTTCACACAGCATTTAAAGGTTTTTAGAACCTATTAGGTCTTAAACAGTACGATACAATACAAATTAAATATTTAAAAATGTGTCTAAAATCTCCACCTTTTGGGTTTTCCAGAACCTTCAATTAAAATGTTTGAGACTGAAAACAATACAAAATAATAAATAGCAATTTTTATAGCGCTTTACTCCATTTAAACAGACACCAAGCGATTTACATTGTTATTAGCCCTATTCCGAATGGATGGGTGCACTGCACCCAGAGCGACCAAACAGCTGTAGATATTTTAGCCCAGAATCAATTTTCTTCCTTAAAATTCAGAATGTGCGTTTCCATAGTGGTTATAAATACATAAGCAAATTATAGGAATTATTTTCAAAAAACGTAAAATTTTATTCAGGAACAGAATTTTGACCATGGTCAACCCCGGCTGGGTGCAATGCACCCGGTAACAAAATAAGAGGAAGAAAACTGTCTAGGTGCAATGCACCTGTATACTTTAACATGGAAACATTGAAATACTACACATAAACAAATAGATCATTAATAAATTACATTTTAAACAAGTCAGAAAAGCGAGTGGAGCAGGCACTTATGTTGGTAACAACAAGATATGAAGTGAGTAGAAAAGTGCCAGAAGACAATAGAGAATAAAAAATTTTTTCGCGTCGGTGGTGGGGTTTGAACCTGCGACCTTATTGGTACGACAACTCCGCCTGGCAGGTGAGAGCGTGGCTCTACCGTGTGAGCTATCCACGAACACAAAAATATTCGTTTCAAACCCAAAGTCATTTCTAGATCCCTCTCTCACCCACTTCTTGAGATCGCCGATTCGTTCACCACCATCGCGAAGTAATTTTGACCAGCAGTTAAGCTTAACAGCCAATATTCTCATCACAAACATATAACATAGAAACGATTGAGACATTGAGTATGCTCCGGTGTATGGGGTGAATTTTTAATTCAGAAAAGCGAGTGGAGCAGGCACTTATGTTGGTAACAACAAGATATGAAGTGAGTAGAAAAGTGCCAGAAGACAATAGAGAATAAAAAATTTTTTCGCGTCGGTGGTGGGGTTTGAACCTGCGACCTTATTGGTACGACAACTCCGCCTGGCAGGTGAGAGCGTGGCTCTACCGTGTGAGCTATCCACGAACACAAAAATATTCGTTTCAAACCCAAAGTCATTTCTAGATCCCTCTCTCACCCACTTCTTGAGATTGCCGATTCGTTCACCACCATCGCGAAGTAATTTTGACCAGCAGTTAAGCTTAACAGCCAATATTCTCATCACAAACATATAACATAGAAACGATTGAGACATTGAGTATGCTCCGGTGTATGGGGTGAATTTTTAATTCAGAAAAGCGAGTGGAGCAGGCACTTATGTTGGTAACAACAAGATATGAAGTGAGTAGAAAAGTGCCAGAAGACAATAGAGAATAAAAAATTTTTTCGCGTCGGTGGTGGGGTTTTTATTTTTTATTCTCTATTGTCTTCTGGCACTTTTCTACTCACTTCATATCTTGTTGTTACCAACATAAGTGCCTGCTCCACTCGCTTTTCTGAATTAAAAATTCACCCCATACACCGGAGCATACTCAATGTCTCAATCGTTTCTATGTTATATGTTTGTGATGAGAATATTGGCTGTTAAGCTTAACTGCTGGTCAAAATTACTTCGCGATGGTGGTGAACGAATCGGCGATCTCAAGAAGTGGGTGAGAGAGGGATCTAGAAATGACTTTGGGTTTGAAACGAATATTTTTGTGTTCGTGGATAGCTCACACGGTAGAGCCACGCTCTCACCTGCCAGGCGGAGTTGTCGTACCAATAAGGTCGCAGGTTCAAACCCCACCACCGACGCGAAAAAATTTTTTATTCTCTATTGTCTTCTGGCACTTTTCTACTCACTTCATATCTTGTTGTTACCAACATAAGTGCCTGCTCCACTCGCTTTTCTGAATTAAAAATTCACCCCATACACCGGAGCATACTCAATGTCTCAATCGTTTCTATGTTATATGTTTGTGATGAGAATATTGGCTGTTAAGCTTAACTGCTGGTCAAAATTACTTCGCGATGGTGGTGAACGAATCGGCGATCTCAAGAAGTGGGTGAGAGAGGGATCTAGAAATGACTTTGGGTTTGAAACGAATATTTTTGTGTTCGTGGATAGCTCACACGGTAGAGCCACGCTCTCACCTGCCAGGCGGAGTTGTCGTACCAATAAGGTCGCAGGTTCAAACCCCACCACCGACGCGAAAAAATTTTTTATTCTCTATTGTCTTCTGGCACTTTTCTACTCACTTCATATCTTGTTGTTACCAACATAAGTGCCTGCTCCACTCGCTTTTCTGAATTAAAAATTCACCCCATACACCGGAGCATACTCAATGTCTCAATCGTTTCTATGTTATATGTTTGTGATGAGAATATTGGCTGTTAAGCTTAACTGCTGGTCAAAATTACTTCGCGATGGTGGTGTGAACGAATCGGCGATCTCAAGAAGTGGGTGAGAGAGGGATCTAGAAATGACTTTGGGTTTGAAACGAATATTTTTGTGTTCGTGGATAGCTCACACGGTAGAGCCACGCTCTCACCTGCCAGGCGGAGTTGTCGTACCAATAAGGTCGCAGGTTCAAACCCCACCACCGACGCGAAAAAATTTTTTATTCTCTATTGTCTTCTGGCACTTTTCTACTCACTTCATATCTTGTCATTTTAAACAAGTGGGTTTTTAATTGTCTTTTAAAAGATTGAAGGAATGAGGATGGCCTGAGGGATGGAGGTAAGGAAAACTAAGATTCTTCTGCTTTTTTCAGCTTATCCCGCATTTTGCAGGGTTGCCATAATGAATGCCACATCTCCACGCATCTCAGTTCAGAGCATCCTCTTCCTCCAGGCCCAGGTCTTTCATATTGTCCTTTACCTTATCCAACCATCTAGTCTTTGGGCATTCCTTTTTCCTCTTTCCCGCTATTTGTAAGTCCAATACTTTCCTTCCCACGTACTCCCTCTCTCGTATCTTTACATGTCCAAACCATTTCAATCTACCTTCTCTCATCTTCATTGATACATTCTTCACTTCAGTCAACCTTCGAATTTGTTCATTTCTCACTTTATCTTTTCTTGTCCAGCCAAGTAACCATCTCAACATCTTCATTTCTGCCACCTCAACTTCTTTATTTATTTATTTTTTTTTTTTTGTTGTTGTAGGGAATTCTAATAATGAGGGGCGGCAAATAGAACCAATTGAGTGTCAACATTACAAATCATCTTTGGCGTAACCAATTTGAGCTGATGATTTTTTTAAAATTCAGTCACGATATCTGAAAGACTCTCTAAATATCTGACAGCTTAAGCAAGGAAAAAAGAAGCCAAGAAGCTCAAGTTTATGCTGAGATGATTTAGATATTTAAATAAATTATAGTTTTTTAAAAAATGAGACGGACTAAATTTGCAGTGAAAATCTTTCTATATTTGTACCCTCTGAAACCGGTTTTGTGACTATTTTTTCAGACAAGCAACTATATTATCTTCTTTCCTCACCTTTTCTCCAAAAACATCTGATGGCGAGTCTAACTCCTAAGGTACCATTCTGCTTCTTGTTTGTATTATTTTTTTTTCAAATGAATGATAAGCTGTAACAAGGATTGATAGTTAGACTTATCAATCTAATCTATGCGAAATTTTATCCAAAAATAAAAAAAAGTAACATATTTGGTTAATTTCAAGGACAAGGGAGCTATACGATATGACAGAAAGCTTTCAAAAAGTTATTTTGATGCCATCTTTATTATCTAAGACCTCTTTCATTTCAAGAACATTTTTGTTTTTGTTTTTAGAATTTATGGGTTAACATGCAACATTGACATTCTAAGTTGAATGAAACGTGGACATTCTAATTAGGAGTCTGAAAACGTGGAATAGCCCTCTTGTCCTTAATCAGTTAACTGCCGTACTCTGGAAAACTTGTTTTTAAAAATTTGTCCAGAAAACTCGTCCTTCAAATATCGATCGATTTAAGTTACCCTCATCTTGGCAAAAACCCTCAAACCTGGGACTTCATGAGGTTTTCCTTAAAGTCCAGGCTATGAGAGCTTTTGCCAAGATGAGGGTAATTTAAAGCAATTGATATTTCGATGAATTTTCTGGCCAATTTTTTAAATCAAGTTTTTTTCAGAATACGCCAGTTAACTGGTTAATAATATCACCCATATATTTTCCACACCTTGCCATGAGCTCTCCTAGCCTTTCTTCATGTTTTCTCAAGCCTTTAAAGTCTATGTACTCCATCACAAGCATGGCTCCACCTTTTGGATTTTTCAGTACCTACAGTTTTTAAGAGAGTACACAATTAAAAATGAATTTTGGCTGAAAAGTAAACCTTGGTTATGCAATCTTCATGATCAGGTGTTCGACTATGAAATTGTCAACCTAAATTCTCAGGAGAAATTCTTTCATCTTCTACTTCTACATCATCATTTCATACAATGCAAGCCTCACCTTTTTTCCAATGTTATCTGATGGCAAGTTTAATTCCTTAACATAAATTTATGCTTCTTGTTTTCTAAAATTTCTCAACTGAATTAATAGCAGTAACGAGGAATGGGGAGTTAGGTTAATCATAAGACCAGACATAAAGAGACCTGCTATAGACTTGGGCTCTAGTCACAAGTTAGGGATAAAGAATTTCACGCTTTTAAAACTGTAAAATTTACAATATATGACCTACTGCCTTCAGTTTTATGTCCGTGTGGTTTAGCTGCCAAAAATTGAGTATAAACTTCGATTCAATTTATATGCTATCGATAAATATTGTTACTAAAATTGATAAAAACTAAAATCTGATATATCTGGCTATTTTAACTTTAAAAAGTCACTTTTTGGCACTGGTACATCATACTGGTTGCAGGTGATGGGTCACAAATCACTGGACAGAAAATAACACAAACCTTTATTGGCTTTGGAACAGGAACTGTCAATGTTGAATACATTGCTTGTAGGCTGTGGTATTCCCCTTCAAACATTTGGAATGCCTAAAATTCAAATATTATATAAATATGAAACAATTAGTTAAAAAAAAAACAATTACGGAATTGTATGCTGAAAAATGTGACCAATCGTCTCTAAACAGTATTACTTCCAAGTGAACCTGAGGCATGAAATTTAATTTTCAGCTCATATAATGAAATTAGAGATGAATTCAATACTTGACTTACATTGAAGAAAGTGAGATTGAGATTTTAAACCTCAAAAATATTAAATTATTAATTTTCATAATCTGATCATTTTGACTGTAGCTCAATTCTCTGTATCAATTTCACTCCGACAAAATACTGGACTAACACTATTGGTCACAAAAAATTATTTTTGACAATATCAGGAAGTATATTTACCCCAGAGCTGAAATACCGAGTCTTTCCTTGAGGTCAATACATTACCAATTTTAGTTAATAATCGTCTTAGTAATATAACACATTATAATATCTAAGAAAATTTATGAATACCAATTGGTACGATTGATGGGATATAACACCAGAAACAATTTGTTTTCACACCACATCATCAATCGGTCAGATATCACTATTTATCTGACCCATATTTTAAAAAGAAGAAAGGTGTTTTTACAGTGCTATTTCATCATTCTTCAGTAACATCAAAGTTTAATACTGGATTGCCCTGACATTAAAAATTTCAAATGGGGTGAACACATAGAGAAAGTAACAGTTTCAATGAAGGCAGTGAATCAAGGATACAACAAAGGTGACAGGACTTGCACCTTGTGAGTGAGTGGTGCAAGTCTAGATTGATCATTTTATAGTCAGTTTTATACGATATTTGTATTCATGAGTTGATTCCCAAATTAATATTTTTAAAAAAAGATATCGAGCGAAAAACAAGTTGCAGATAAATCTGTTTACAAACACACGGTCATCTTGAATAAAATTTGTTATATCATTAAGCATATTCTGGTCGTGGGATATGACACAACAGGACATAGTGATTGGGCCCAGTTTTGAGTCTTGATCTTATGGGCACATAGTTGAGTCCTTGGAAAAGACTTTTTACTCATATTCTCTAACCACACAATGTATAATAATACAAGCTGAAGAGAAGGTGTGTATTGGATGACTAACATGTTACTATACAAGATAAAAATTTTGCTTGTTAATATAAGGAAAGTTGAACAAGGAAAAGTGCATAGATAACTGTATATTATCTGTACCAATTCATGCTGTCAATTTTGTCAAAGCTCCAGATGTGATGGTATAATGTAGTTTTACTGTGTACAAAATTATTATTAAATATATTTCTTATCATAATCATAATTATCCAAGTTCTATCTCTGGTGGAATTTATAATGCAGAAGTAACTACTTTTTAAATTAATCTTATCAAGAGAACTTCATATGTAAAACTTTTAAACTTTTAAAAAGATAACTTTTGTATGAAATAATTGTATAAATAATTGTTATAATTGTATAACAAAGAAATTATTGGACTGGAACCCTCAGGGAAGTAAGAAGATCAAGGGGAAGGCCACGAGGAACATGGAGAAGAATTAAAGAAGCTGATATACCGAGAAGTGGTAAGACCTGGAATGAGATAAAAAAAGTTAGCTCAGGATAGAGAAGGATGGAAACTGTTTGTCTGTGGCCTATATCCTGACCCAGGGTGAAAAAGGCAATGATGATGATGACTCGTATTCCGTGTTTCTGAGTATTCAGTACTTTGTTGTTTAAATCAGTACGGTGACAGACAAGCAGCAGAGGCTTGGGCTACCCTCCTTCCCAATCTTCCCAAAATGTTTAGTGATTTGACAATTGAACCAGCCTTGCTCCATGGGGATCTGTGGGCTGGAAATGCTGGAGAGACTGAACAGGGACCAGGTAATCAAGAGTTTCTTGAGATCGTTTTACTGGACAATTTTGTTTGTTTTTTTATTTCTGTTGGTTTTTGTTTGTTTAAATTTTTTTTTTTTTTTTTGTAGCTTTTCAGTTCAATTGGTAGAGGACTTGACCCAATCACAAATCCGGACTGATGTCAATTCCAAGTTGAAGTTTTTTTTAAAACCCTATAGACGATCTATCCACCTCCCAGTGATAGCAATAATAATAATAAGGTGGCGTTTTTATACACCTCCGATGGAGGTGTACAAAAATGCACCGTTTTTATACACCTCCATTGGAGGTGTACAAAAACGCACCGTTTTTATGCACCTCCGTTGGCGGTGATGGTAAAGTTGTTGCTGCATACGTCCATGAGGTTTAAATAGTTTTAGATTGCAGTTTAGCACGCTGCTTAGTGATTACCGATGTACAATGATAATAAATTAAAGAATAATAACAATAATTTAAAAAATCAAAAGTAAAAAGAAACATGGCACACAAATACTGATCTCAAATAAATAAATAATTTTAGATAATTAAAATCGAAGTTTTTTTTTTAAAAACATGATAAAAAGTTTTTGAAAAAAAAAAAGAAAGAAAAAAAAAGCAAACAAAAACAAAGAAAATCCAAAAAAAAAAAAAAAAAGGGTCAACATTGGGAATCGAACCCGGTACTTTCAAAGTTGGAGTCTGACACTTTGTCCACTGCGCTACGGAGCCACCTGACTGTTCTTCACATTTAATAAGGTCTTTCTCAAACATTATTTTACCTTCAATGCAACTTCTATTTTCTGGTTTTATATTTCGATTTTTTTAAGTTATTAATATTTTTATATAAATTTATTAACAAAGACATCCTACAGATGTCACAATATAACTTTCGCCATGTCCAAATGAAGAAACACAATATCGCTAATGAAATTGGGTGGAATGCGCATGCGTGACGGAGGTGTATAAAAACGATCCGTTAAGATACACCGTCAACGGAGGTGCATAAAAACACTACGTAATAATAATAATAATAATAATAATAATAATAATAATAAAAATAATAATAATAATAATAGTAAGGACTTTATTGTCCAAACAAATGAAAATTCAAATGAGTAACATTGTTTTTTTTGTGTGTTTTTTTTTATGTCAGAAAATTGTAATAGCATCTAACAGGTGCCATATCTCATCCTTCACGGCAAGTGTTGCTGTTGGCCTGGGACCCCTTAGAATGCTTTGGGATCCTTTAGAGGATATTGCGCATATAAAAGCTTCTTTAAAAAAGTAATCAAATATTGAAAGAAAAAATAAAACATTAAAAATACTCTGATAGAAAGGTTACATCTGGTTGATCGTTGAATTTGACGAAAACTTTCCCAAAGTCAGTATCATAGGCTGTCCCTTGACTTATACATCCTCTCCCTCCAATGCCTGTGTTATCGAATAGAGTTGTTCCCAATTCCCTTTTCAAAATCTCTTCAGTTGACATTATGACCCCTGAAACTGAAATATGAAAAGAAAAGGGCATAAGCACTTTTGGTATCACAGTTATTTGTTGAGAATGCAGTAGAATTCCAATCCATAACTATAACTCGAAATAACATCATACTCATACAGTAATCCCACCCCTATTTTTGTTTCAATTTTTTGATATTAACTTTCTAATGGAGTCAATGTCCTTAGATTGAACTTTTCAAAGACAACCCTACACAACTGTTGATTGATAGAGAGAGGGAGAGAGAGAGAGGGAGAGAGAGAGAGAGAGAGAGAGAGAGAGAGAGAGAGAGAGAGAGAGAGAGAGAGAGAGAGAGAGAGAGAGAGACCCGAGTCCGAATTGCTACTTCGCGTTGAGAGATGTAAAGTGGAAATGTCAGATACCAACATAAGACACCTAAAAAGGTCAAAGCCGACGAAAGAAATAATACCGAAAGCCGGTGCTTACGAAAGTGGGATGTAAAAATATGACACACTTGGACTTGGAGGGGAACCAAGTAAATTACCAAGTCGAAAATGAAAGTAGAGTTCTTACCTATTCCAGGAAGACAATATAAGTAACTCTTTGTTCTCTGGAGTTTGTAACTGCAAATGTACAGGAGTGTCCAACTAGAGGCACGCTTCGTAAATATAAAAATTGACGGCACGTGCTTGTTCAAATTCTCTTTCTTTTCTTTTCCTTTAATTATACCTACCGAGACCAATTCTCGATAAATTGTCTGCCAGCGATAATCAAACTTCTTTTGACAAAAACAGATTTGAAGTACCGAAGCTATTTAACGGGCTGATAGTTTGATCGTCCCTGGTGTCT
>NC_088362.1:34848881-34851381 GCF_034508935.2 Berghia stephanieae
TGTTTATGTTGTGTATATCGCACGTGTGAAAGAAAGAGAGGAAGAGAGAGAGAGAGAGAGAGAGAGAGAGAGAGAGAGAGAGAGAGAGAGAGAGAGAGAGAGAGAGAAAATGAAGAGAGAGAGAGAGAGAGAGAGAGAGAGAGAAAATAAGTAGGAGTGAAATATCTGTTCAATGTTACAGTTATCGTTTAACGTTATAACAAGTGTAACTAAATGACAAATTGCCATATTTATGGACAATAAAGATCTATTATTATTATTATTATTATTATTATTATTATTATTATTATTATTATTAATGTGCAATTTAATTACACATACCGATCTAATTAAAAGGAATTTTAAAACGAATTCTGACTCTCTAAATGACAAATTGAGTTTACTTTAATAGAGATGAAAGGGATACTCGAGCTGGTGAATGGAGAAATCGCAGTATTTTTGAAGAAAAAGGTTATTACGAACAGGCACTCATCTATTTTAATCATAAAAATTGTTTTATTTATTTTTTGTTTCTTTTGTTGTTGACTGAAGACGGGTTTTGAGCCCGAGATTTTCAGCATTTGGTATTTTGCTATTATTTAAAGCTGCTATATTCATTTTTGTGTCTTAATTTTTTGACGTCCACAGCTTTGAGCAGCATGGTATTAATTTTCCTAGCATAATGAGCGCGGCCACTATTATTTATAAGAAAGGAAAAGAGTAATTGATTGCATAAGCACAACTAATGTTGACTTCAAGTGGACATTATGATCCTCAACCGTGACCCACGGCGTCACTCTGGTATTGTGTCGGAGTGGACTAGATGAGGACAACTAAGTTTAAAAGTAAATGAAACAATAATTTGTCAATGAAGGCTCTTATTTTAGGTTACATTTTATAATAATTTATGTATAAAATTAGAGTTAAATTTCTTAACATCGTGTTCATCCAACGGAATACCGACTTTGAGACGAGTGGTCACAAAAGACGTTTGTTGAACGTCTTGTAATATATACATCTTTGGTCTACACCGACGTGCATATTCTTGCAGGTCTGATAACCATTCGCAATTATGGACTCTGATTTAACATTGATATATATCATGGACAATATTTCGAGTCGGTTTGAGAGTACAGTGTACTTACATTACATTACATTACAACATTGGGCCCCATAATAATTCGGGTTATCGGACCTTCAAATAAGTAGGCTACATGTCAGCCTACATTGATTATGATTTAGTCTCTAGCTCTACTGATCACATTCTTGTAGGCAGACAAGACATGACAATAAAGAAGGCCGCGATGTTTAACCCTGCCATGGTGATATACAACGTCAGCCAAGTGGATTGAGTCAAGATGGCTTCAACAACGAACGGGGCAATCAGATTCAGAACCACACTGGAAGTCATCAGTAGTCCAAAGTAAAAGGAAAAATTCTTTTCTCCGTACAGTACGATCACCCCTACTGCGTAGGTTGGGTATATGAGGCCTATGATTGACCCAAACACAACCACAGCAACAAGGAAAAGGGCTTTGTTCACGATTGGGGTGAGATACAGAAAAACGGCTATCGGCGTGGTGAGAGCATAGATACACAAAAGAGCATTTTTAACCCCAACCTTGTCGGTAAAGAATCCAAAGACAAACCTCACAGCTATGCTGACGATTAACATTATAGTTCCGACAAGCGTGAGAAAATGGTCGTCTTTTATCCAAATTTGCCCAAATGTTTTATAATAAGTGCCGATGATAAGAAACGAATAATCTCCGCAGAAAAACGTCAACCAAAGGCTGATAAAAATCTTTGTCCTTATAACGTCTAAAACTTTCACTTCCTTTTCTAGATTGTTCTCCTTCAGAGTGTCAGCACTTTCTCCATTATCAATTGCGACCGTATTGTGTTTCTGTAGTTCTGTCTCCTCTGGTAGGCCGTCTTTGATCCCATCTTTTACATCAGTGGACGCATATCTCTTTGACTGTTCGTCTTGGATAATTTTGGTTTTATTCTTTGCCGGATTACCGCGTACCAATACAAATCCAAGAATGTGCACACCGGTGCTGATGAAACCCGCTTTCAGAAGCATCCATGTGACTCGATCTAGTACATCGTCCTCTGCCAAAAAAGAAAACTCCCCGTATTGCAAATTAGCTGGATGGTTGTTCGGATTTGTGAAAACGGTTACAATTTCATTCAAAATGGCAGCTCCGGCACACATAGCGCTTTGGACAATTCCAGTCACAAATCCGACATACTCTCCTGCCCAATCGGTTGCATAATCAACAGCCATTCCATTGATAAAACCACATCCAATCCCCAATTCTAGACCAAGAGTAATAATTATTGTCGACACCGATGTTTGCACCGTGGCGTAGCTTGCAAACAATCCACCGTTGAATATTAGAATACCGCAAAACAATGTCAAACGTTTTCCAAATATATTAGACATGCGTCCAGCGATGATGAGCCCCACAGACCAACCAATAAGAAACGTTGAGACAATCCAAGGAGTGTTGATTTG
>NC_088362.1:34856381-34888881 GCF_034508935.2 Berghia stephanieae
TTCTTTCTTCTTCTTCTTCTTTCTTCTTCTTCTTCTTCTTCTTCTTCTTCTTCTTCTTCTTCTTCTTCTTCTTCTTCTTCTTTCTTCTTCTTCTTCTTCTTCTTCTTCTTCTTCTTCTTCTTCTTTCTTCTTCTTCTTCTTCTTCTTCTTCTTCTTCTTCTTCTTCTTCTTCTTTCTTCTTCTTCTTCTTCTTCTTCTTCTTCTTCTTCTTCTTCTTCTTCTTCTTCTTTCTTCTTCTTCTTTCTTCTTCTTCTTCTTCTTCTTCTTCTTCCTTCTTCTTTTCTTCTCTTCTTCTTCCTTCTTCTTTCTTCTCTTCTTCTTTCTTCTCTTCTTCCTTCTTCTCTTCTTCTTCTTCTTCTTCTTCTTCTTCTTCTTCTTCTTCTTCTTCTTCTTCTTCTTCTTCTTCCTTCTTTTCTTCTTCTTCTTCTTCTCTTCTTCTTCTTCTTCTTCTTCTTCTTCTTCTTCTTCTTCTCTTCTTCTTCTCTTCTTCTTCTTCTTCTTCTTCTTCTTCTTCTTCTTCTTCTTCTTCTTCTTTCTTCTTCTTCTTCTTCTTCTTCTTCTTCTTCTTCTTCTCTTCTTCTTCTTTCTTTCTTCCTTCTTCTTCTTCTTCTTCTTCTCTTCTTCTTCTCTTCTTCTTCTTCTTCTTCTTCTTCTTCTTCTCTTCTTCTTCTTCTTCTCTTCTTTCTTCTTCTTCTTCTTCTTCTTCTTCTTCTTCTTCTTCTTTTCTTCTTTCTTCTTCTTCTTTCTCTTTTCTTCTTCTTCTTCTTCTTCTTCTTCCCTTCTTCTTCTTCTTCTTCTTCTTCTCTTCTTCTTCTTCTTCTTCTTCTTCTTCTTCTTCTTCTTCTTCTTTCTTCTTCTTTCTTCTTCTTCTTCTTCTTCTTCTTCTTCTTTCTTCTTCTTCTTCTTCTTCTTCTTCTTCTTCTTCTTCTTCTTCTTCTTCTTCTTCTTCTTCTTCTTCTTCTTCTTCTTCTTCTTCTTCTTCTTCTTCTTCTTCTTCTTCTTCTTCTTCTTCTTCTTCTTCTTCTTCTTCTTCTTCTTCTTCTTCTTTCTTCTTCTTCTTTCTTCTTCTTCTTCTTCTTCCTTCTTCTTCTTCTTCTTCTTCTTCTTCTTCTTTCTTCTTCTTCTTTCTTCTTCTTCTTCTCTTCTTCTTCTTCTTCTTCTTCTCTTCTTCTTCTTCTTCTTCTTCTTCTTCTTCTTCTTCTTCTTCTTCTTCTTCTTCTCTTCTTTCTTCTTCTTTTCTTCTTCCTTCTTCTTCTTCTTCTTCTCTTCTTCTTCTTCTTCTTCTTCTTCTTCTTCTTCTTCTTCTTCTTCTTCTTCTTCTTCTTCTTTCTTCTTCTTCTTCTTCTTCTTCTTCTTCTTCTTCTTCTTCTTCTTCTTCTTCTTCTTCTTTCTTCTCTTCTTCTTCTTCTTCTTCTTCTTCTTTCTTCTACTTCTCTCTCTTTCTTCTCTTCATACTTCTTCTTTCTCTTCTCTTCTTCCTTCTTCTTCTTCTTCTTCCATCCCCTCATACTGTCTTTATGGCTGAAAGTCAACAAGATACAGGAATGCTGTGGTCTTCCCAAGCTCGTGCTGAGATCCAGAGAGCTTCGACTTTATTGTATCTAGTCTTCTCAGGCCAAATAAAAGGTCACTCTTTGTTCAATGTACTTTGTACAGTCCTGCAAAACACGTGTGGCTTCCTGCTTTCCCCTCTCCACATTCACAAATACTCTATAATATGATATTATTGATCGCAATGAATACAGTTTATGAAAGTGACACTTCCCCCTCCTCCCCTCCCCCCCCCCTCCCGAAATCTAACAATTCTTGTCATTTTTTTGTTTTTGAATCAATGTTTGTCTTCTATGCAGATGACGTCACTCAGGCCTTTGTTATTGTTTTTGCCATCCGCGTTTGTGAGTTGTTCTCACTAAACTGTATTAACCAGACTATAAAAGTTCATGGTTACACAGAGTTTGTGTGTTGGTCCGTTATACTTCCGGATGGCAATGTTGTGAACTCCTTGGCCAAGCGCATTCTATCTATAGATAGTATGCGCTTGGCTAAGAAGCTCATAACATTGCCATCCGATAGTATAACGGACCAACACACAAAGCTGTGTGTATACATGAACGTTTATAGTCAGGTTAATACAGTTCAGTGAGCATTACTCATAAACGCGGATGGCAAAAAACAATAACAAACATATGAGTGACGTCATCTTCGAACTATCTATTCATCCCGACACAATACCAGTTAGTGGAGGTGTGTCACATATTATATATTTATATAGTACATCTGTGCGGCTATGTGGTCTGGTGGTATGACACTCGCCTTCGCACCGGAAGGTCCTGGGTTCGAGTTTCGTTCTGAGCGGCGCATTGTTGAGTCCTTGGAAAAGATCCTTTACTCACATTCTCTCATCGTATGGTGTAAAATGAGTACCTGGCCGTTAACAGCGTTGTATCTGATGAAAAAAAAGTAAAATCGCCTCTTAGGCGTCATGTCTCGTCCTACACGTTAAGTGCTGCTGTCGGCTAGGGGGCCCATGTAAAGCGCTTTGAGCACGTTTAGTGGATATTAAGCTATATTATAAGAGTTCACGATTATTATCATTATAATATAACTGCGTTCACGGTCCCAGCCTTAGCTACACACAACACAGCAAGGACTTATGACACAACGAAATTATTTATGGGATTGCTACTTCATGCCTTATCTATCTACAAATGTGACCTTTAATCTCAAAAAGGTATTATGCGGGTATGAACTAGATCAAGATAATAATAATAATAATAATGCTGAAAACTTATATAGCGCTATAACTCCGAGACACCAGACTCTAAGCGCTTAAATTACAAATTACTTTGGCTGAAACATACTCATTTACACACACAAGCACACGCACACACACAACACAACACACAACACAAACCAAACCTATCTTGCTTCTCATACCATCTACTAAAATCGAAACAAATATGTTTTAAGCGAACGTTTAAAAATAGACAAAGATTCTTTTTCACGAATGCTCTGCGGTAAGGCGTTCCAAATAGAGGGTCCGAAATGAGAAAAGGATCTCATTCCAGCATTTTTCCGAATTCGAGGGACAACTAGTTTTGTGGAATCACTGGCCGAACGTAAGGGGCGGGGTTTTGAATATCTTTCAATTAGTTCTGAAAGGTAGGAAGGGGCAGTACCTTCAAGACAACGATACACTAAAACACAAGCTTTGAATTTAATCCTTTTCTCAACAGGCAGCCAATGCAGGTCATGAAGTAGAGGTCCGGCAGAGTCGCACCTACGCTTCATGAATAATAGTCTGGCAGCGCTGTTTTGGACAATCTGAAGACGTTTCAGATTGTATTGCGAAACGCCAAACAACAGAGCATTACAATAATCCAATTTCGATAGTACGAGGGACACAACCAGGTGCTTGGTCACATCCTCAGATATGAACCGTCTAATGGAAGCAATCTTTTTTAGTTGGAAAAAGAGAGATCTAACCAAATTATTAACCTGATGCTCCATCGACAGTCCAGAGTCTAAGAATGTGCCAAGGTTTTTCACTTTGTCAACAATTTGAAAGGAGGCATCCCCCAACTTCAAATCTGTTTCACTTTTCCACTTCCTGTTCCCCACATACAGCACCTCCGTCTTATCATCATTCAGTTTCAGTCTGTTCTCATTCATCCCTTTCTTAACACTTTGGATACAATTTTTACTATTGGCTGATACTTCTTGTAAATTTCTCGTATTGGAAACGCAGTACAATTGCGTATCATCAGCGTATTGATGGTAAGACAGACCGAAACTTCTGATGATTTTTGATAGAGGGCCAACGTACAAAACAAAAAGAACGGGTCCAAGTACTGAACCCTGGGGAACCCCACAATCACAAATCTATAAGATAATAGCGATGGATAGAAATTGACATCACTTAGCTTTTTGTTATTGTTTTTTTTTTTATCCATCCATTTTAATGATTAGTTATCACTAAAATTCAATCAAGGTTCCAAATAAGTTTGGTACGTTATATCCGGCTGGTGGATGATGTGAGTAATTTGTCAAAACATATATCATCAATAGACACTGAGTGGAAAGGAACATAACCACGCCCCTCGGACAGTCGTCTGAATGTAAACAAGGGCAGCTGATGCTAAACTAAGCAAACCACTCGGTGATACCATCAATGGTATGTGTTAAAGTAAAATACTCACTATTTCAACACGCCTTATCAATTGTATACTCACAGAAAACTAGGGAGAGATAGTTCGAAGATGACGTCACTCAGGCCTTTGTTATTGTGTTTTGCCATCCGCGTTTATGAGAAATGCTCACTGAACTGTATTAACCCGACTATAAACGTTCATGGATACACACAGTTTTGTGTGTTGGTCTGTTATACTTCCGGATGGCAATGTTATGAGCTTCTTAGCCAAGCGCATACTATCTATAATCTTGTACGTTCATTGTCCGATTGAGCGAATCTAGTGAAAACTACTCACACAACTCGCTCTCGAAAAACAATAACAAAGAGCTGTGTCTTCTTCCTTCATTTTACGGATTGTAAACAACCAGCTGTATTTGTCCGAGCGGGCTTGAATTGAGGGTGTGTCACAAATCTTGTGTTTTGATTGGTTAAATTCCCTTTATTCATCCCATAGGGGACATTTGTCTCAAGGGTCTATTCCGAGGGAAGACTGGCATAACCCAGGCGTCAGTCGCAGTGTAGCAAATTGAGCTAGGGCGAGGTGACTTGCTCAAGGCCACACAAAGAAGCGGATATTCGAACTCGGTACCTTTAGTGTACGAAGCAAAAACCATACCGCTGAACCATGCTGCTAAAAAAATTACTGGTTAAATGAGATTAAAGTTAAAATGATTAGTTTTTAAACATTCGATTCTTTCAACGTTATAAAAACAAGGCGAGGTGGCTGAACGGTTAAGACATAGCCGCTGTTACCCGGAAGGTCCCGTGTTCAAGCCCCGCTTCGGGCACTTTCGGTTTCTTTTCTCCTTGGGCAAGATTATCAACTCCCACTTTACTCACTGTGGGAACGTGGTTGATTCCTGTTGACACCAGATATTTGATTGACGAAGTATCTCCATTCCTTCATGCATTTATCACAATATTTTGGCACAGTAATAAGAGAAATGATTTTGGCGTCATCATTGGAAAGAACTCACTCAACAAATCAGAGAAGTTGCCAAATGTCCCAGTCCGAAGATTAAGAGGCGATCGGCAATAAGTCAAGTAAGTCAAATAAGAGAAATTGCAATATCACACTTGGCGACACTATGTTTATATTTCGACAGCCTGTGTTAAAATTTGGAGTAATACTCAGTTTCTGTGTATTACTGATTGTTTTGGGTAACAGGCATGTGCTGAAGTTGGCTATGTTGCTAATAGAAGAATAATGAACAAAAATGTGATGTCAAAATAATGGTTCCAAATTGACTGGAAGTGTAAAGCCAGTCTTTCGGATGATTAGCTATATACATTATGCAACTGATCTTTTGGTTTCAGCGTGATGGCATGTTATTCTCTAGTCTAAATATATGCTGGTCGTCAATAAAGATCATCCATCATCGCTCTTTTACGTCCCGTAATCCTAAGAATCTGCCTCTAGATCCTGCTACTGAAATAGTTATGCCACCTTTATGTAAGCAGTTTTTTGGGACTCCGAAGGACTGGCTACATACACACTCCCAAGGATTTAGGAACCAAAAGAGTAGAGGCTTTGATGTCACCACTTTTCTTCCCTATTATAGAAGGAACTAAATTGACGTCCCTCAGTTCTTTATTATTGTTTCTACACAGACATTTTAATGATTAGTTCTCACGAAGTTATATCAATCAGACTTTAACGCTAAAGGTTATATTAGTTTTGTGTGCTGGTACGGTATATCCGACGGGAGGATGTTATGAGTAGTTCAACTAAACTCATAGCATCAATGGGTTCTTAGTCTCCCATTAAAGACGTTATCTGTAGTTACGTGGTCAGTCACCAGCTGGTCGTGCGTGTGTGTCATTTCTGCCTTGGTTATGATGCCTGAATCCAAATATCTTACACACTTCCTGTCATTCCGTTCTTCACCAAATACACGACACAATGTTGCTCTTGGTTTTCATCGTCCTTGGAGCTGGCGGTAAGTATTGATGCTATGCGTTTTAGTACAGTACTCACCGGTTCTATCTACCAGATCAACCGTGCCGGCACACAAAACTGTGTAATATGTAATGTCAATACTCAATGAAGGACTTTAGTGAGAACTAATCACCCATCCGGCCATCTAAAACAATCAAATAAAAAACCGAAAGAGCTGAGTGACGTCATCTTCATTCATTTTATACGATCATCATGGCTTCATATAAACGTGATCCACCATTAGTAGGGGGAATTAGGCTAAAACCGTGCAAATTCGGATTGAAAGCGTGAAAATTTGCATACAGGTTGCTAAAACCCATAGAAAAAAACATCAGATTTAAAACCACTCTGGCAATCAATCATAACGTATCGGTTTAAGGCCAACAGCTATATTATACAAGGGAAATAACTGCGTAAAAAATATATTTTCTTCATAATATTCATTGTATTTGGGAAAATTAGGCCAACACCGTACACATGGGGGTGAAATCCTGAAAATTGGCATAGCCTATAGGTAGCCAAGACCCGTATTAATAACACCTGCTATAGAACTACTCTGGAAATTTATCATAACTGCGTTTTAGCACTTTTATTTTTTCCTATATAGCATTACTTATCCGAGGAAATAACCACGATAATACTATGTGCGTTCTCAAACTTTAAATACACTGGTAACAATTTGCGGTAGCTAACTGATGGTTATTTCGTGTTGTAACTAGTAGATAAAAGAGGGAGAGGGGGGAGAGGGAGTGAGTGGAAGAGACGAAGAGAGAGAGAGAAAGAGAAAGAGAGAGAGAGAGAGAGAGAGAGAGAGAGAGAGAGAGAGAGAGAGAGAGAGAGAGAGAGAGAAAGAGAGAGAGAGAGAGAGAGAAAGAGAGAAGAGAAGAGAGAGAGAGAGAGAGAGAGAGAGAGAGAGAGAGAGAGAGAGAGAGAGAGAGAGAGAGAGTTATTATGACAATTGTAACCATATTAAGTGGGTTTTTTTCCTCTTTAAGAATATATATTAGTTTTCTCAATAAAACTCATGAAATGACACCAATTACATATCGAGACCCTGGATCAAACCTCTGGTCTATCTATGTACGAGCTTTGCGCACCATGTTTTATTTAATTTTGGTCGGATCCAAAACCAGAGAGGGTAACATATAAATCTTAAACTAATCCAAGTAATACTAAGCCTCTAGAAGCTGTGGAGTATAAAAAGTGAAAAAGCAAAAATGAAAAAATAACAGCTTCAAAATAGAACGAAATACCAAACACTGAACGTTGAGCCAACAACAAAAAACAAAATGAAAACATTCTTGGTTTTTGAAAGGAATTCATGAGGTGACCCCAATCGCTGCACGAGCTTGTGAGTGCGCGTTGCGAACAAAGTTCGAATGGGGATGATCTATAATATTATAACCTTTTCATGTGCTCGAGGTCATTACTCACATTGCAAAGTGTGCAAAGTGAGCCACATAGTGAAAAGTGTTCACAGCTTTTGAAACATCTAGCACCATGATTGGTCAATTTGTTCAATTGACACGTGGGCATGTTTACAACTTTCATAAACACAGCAACGTGTTTACATTTATTGAGAAATGTCCAATCGTTGTACAGCAACAAATCATGATCGAAAACATGAATATAGATCGCCCCCATTCCAAAACACTAGAGTGTAAAAAATCTTTTATTATATGTCTCAACCGATTCCGATTTTGTCACCTTTGAATAAAAGACGTGTTCAAAAATACATAAATGATACCTTATTTTTTTAAGAATCTAATTTTGTGCGGCTATGTGGTCTTATGGAATGACACTCGCTTTCGGTTCGGAAGGTCCTGGGATTGAGCCTCGCTCGGCGGATAGTTGAGTCCTTCGAAAAGGCCCTTTACTCACATTCTCTTACCGTACCCAGGTGAAAAATGAGTATCTGGTCGTTAACAGCGTTGTGTTGTCGGAAAAAATTATAATATCGCCTAACAGGCGTCATGTCTCGTTCTATGTGTTACGTGTTGCTGTTGATCAAGGACCCCTTGTAAAGTGCTTTGAGCACTTTTAGTGGATATTGTGCTATATAAAAGCTAGGGGTGGCTCAGCGGTAGGGTCTTTGCTTCGTACCCGAAAGGTACCGGGTTCGGTCACCCGCCGCTGCTCTGTGTGGCCATGAGCAAGTCACCTCACCCTAGCTCAGTTTGCGGCACTGTACTGCGGCTGGCGCCTGGGTTATTTCAGTTTTCCCTTGTAATAGACCATGAAGACAAATTCCCCCTATGGGATGAATAAAGGGAATTTAATCTGGTCAAATATTATGTAAACTTGATATCCTTACCCGTTCCTATTAATGGGGAGGGGTAGAAAAATGATATTTATTTTTTAATATGCGGCTATGCGGTTTTGTGGTCCGACACTCACTTTCGGATCGGAAGGTCCTGGGTTTGAGCCTCGGTCGGCGCATAGTTGAGTCCTTGCAAAAGGCTCTTTACTCAAAGTCTCTCATCCTACTCAGGTGTAAAATGAGTACCTGGCTGTTAACAGCTTTTATCTCCGTCGTAAAAAAAGGTGTACCATCGCCTAACAGGCATTATGTCTCGTCTTATATATTTAAGTGTTGGTGTTGGCTCGAGGCCCGTGGAAACGCTTTGAGCACGTTTAGTGGATATTGCTCTATATGAATGCTCTAGTTTTTTTTTGGTTTTTGTTTTTTAAATTATTTTTTTAAAAATGGTTACAGAGGCAGCAACGCAGTCTGGCGGCTTCAATCAGGCATGCGGTATCATCAACAGTTTACAGTGTAACCAATTCACCAACAGTCCTGTATGCGGTTCAAACGGTGTGATATACACAAGCGAGTAAGTATGTCTGTCCTAGTTGGAGCATTGTTCTCTAGCTAAGTATATCTTACCGTGAATGACATAATCAGTCGGATGGTGAAAAGGTTTGAACTGAGATATTACCAAGTTTAGTTTGAAGGTCAATTCTTATCCAAAATGTGTTCTTGCCATAAATGATAAAATAAACCTTTTTTGTACATATTCAGGAAATATCAAAGCTTAATTTCACTTCTAAATTTTTTTTACAGCTAGTCAAGTTGAAAAAGTATGAATTTTGAGATACGTTGCTGGATACCTATCCCATACATTTGACCATAACTTCATGAAAAATCACTCTATTTACTTCAAATAAAGATTAAATGCCCTGGGGAGCATATTCTTTCAGAAAAAAAAATCAAATAAAACATGTTCACCTTCCGACTGATTATGTCATGTACTGACACATATTTGTGAGACTCTCTAGAGTACTGATCTACATGTCACGTTGGTTGAAATTAAGTAACTATTAGGGTGTAAAGGAGTAGAAACATCTCGACATTTTGCAGTTGACTTATTTCATGAAAAAAATGCGAAAAGGTTGTGATAGTCGTGGTGGTGAAGGAGGATGAGGATGGGGATGAGGATGAGGATGAGGATGAGGATGAAGAAAATGAGGAGGATGAAAAGGAGTAGGTGTAGGAAGAAAGACGTTGGTTTTCGTGGACGTCTGGACAACTATGATGTGATATCATAGGTTCGATTGCTCTGCGTTAAATTCTTATTATAGCAGATTGTAAACAAATATTCAAATCAAATACCGCTCACTTCAATACTTTATCATAGTAACATTTTATTGGTAAAATCCATTAAGTTCCTATGAATAAAACAGTGGATAACAACAATCAAAACCAGTCACAAATCAATACAGACATTTAATTGTATTAAACAATTTAGACAATTTTCTTTATACGTTTAGTCAAAAAACAAATGAGTGTTAAACGATTAAGAGAAGATGCATAGGGGAATAAACATAATGTGAAACAGTATGAAGTCCGAAACGAAAAATGCTTCTTTTTTGGACAGATTTTAAGTAATTCTTGATAAAGATTTAATCAATTCCCGATATAAATATTAATTATGATTCAATTTCAATTCACCAGATGTTCAAAGTTTGGCTTCAATAACCATTTAAATGGCATGACATAAGATATGCATTTTATTATTTTATTTCATTCATGGTCTGGACTAGATTTAAGATTTATGATGATATTTTGTTTTATATTAGTAATTCATATAGATTAAATTTTGTTCTCCTCAAATAAATGTTATGTTAGAATAGGTAAAATAAATGGATGCACCTACATTGTCAAGACCACGTGTTCACATGTAGAGTAATATAATATTTGTATAAACCACCTCTAAGTCGGAGACACCCAAGGCTAGGGATATTACATTATTTCACGCATTTTTCGTATGACCAATAATTTCATGTTATAAATCACATGCCTCAATGTTTTACAGGTGTCATTTTGCTAAAGCGTCATGTGCCGACACCAGTCTCCGTGCAAACGCGACATGCGTCATAACAACAATGCCAACACCCGTGACCAACACCACGATTCAACCCAGCAACTATACCCTACCACCAAATCACACTTCAACTTCCAACACCTCAATGCAACCAGGTTGGCCTTCAACAACTGTCCAAACAATGCCACCACAAGTTGGTCAAAACTTGACAACAAGCCAGATCGATTTGACCATGACCACGACTATGATGCCGATGAATTGGACAACCGATTCTTCTTTGGGCAACGATTCTACAACTCCGATACCAACAAAGTTGACACCTGCTCCTACAATGACCACATCTGTAACTGTGGACAATACGACCATCAGCACTCCAAGACCAACAGACGGACTGTCGGCAGTTTGTAAGATCATCATCTCTCTTCCATGCCAACCCGAGGACAGCCCCATTTGTGCCTCAGGCGACGCAGAATTTCCCTCTTTGTAAGATTATTTGCTTTTTATTGTTAACTCTTGCCCTATCATTTGTGAACGATCTTCTGGAAATTGTTTTATCTTTGGACTATTTTGATGATGATAATTGAATGTAAAGCCAGACCTGTTTCTGGGAACATTTTTAAAATGAAAAAAATGTGAGCTTTTTTATAGCGCAATGTCCACTAGAAGTGCCCAAAACGCTTTATAAAGAGTCCCTGACTAACAGCAACACGCAACATAAAGAACGAGACATGTTAGGCGATAATACTTTTTTTTTTCCTACAAAGACAACGCTATTGAAGGCCAGGTACTCATTTTACACATGAGTACGATGAGAGAATGTGAGTAAAGAGTCCTATTCCAAGGACTCAACTATGCGTCGAACGAGGGGCATAGATGCATGCCTTTTATTGCATTTTATTATCTTCGATCATTTCAACTTTAAATTCGTTTTGAATAATCCAGTTTTGCATTTCATATTTTTATTTCTCGACAACTTTTAGGTGCGAGTTCACGCATGCGCAGTGCTACGACCCAGATTTAAGCATCGTCCACAGAGGTCCCTGCTTCAAGACAACGACCAAAGCCCCGACGGTTGAAGACCTGATCTGCGAGGCCATCCTGTCAAAACCCTGCAATGACGATGGCGTCATTCTCTGTGGCTCCGATGGAATCACATACAGCAATTCGTAAATAATTCACTTCTTTTCCAAAACAAACACACAAATCAAATCGTGACCCACCATCTCTAAACCACATCGTGTCGGTATGAAAAAAAAGTTGATCTTTTATATAGAGCAATATCCATGAAACGTGCTCAAAGCGCATTACAAAGGGTCCCTGACTAACAGCAATATGCAACATAAAGAACGAGACATGATACATTTTTTTCCGACAAAGACAACGCTATTAACGGCCAGGTACTCATTTAACACCTGAGTACGGTGAGAGAATGTGAGTAAAGAATCTTTTCCAAGGACTCAAATATGCGCCGAACGAGGCTCGAACCCAAGACCTTCCGATCTGAAAGCGAGTGTCATACCATTAGATCGCATAGCCGCACACGATGAACCAGATGTCATAAGGTCAAATTATATAAGTTAAACTGTCCATGGATATGAAAAAAAAAATAGAATAAAATTCCCTTTATTCATCCCACTTGTAAGGTCTGTACTCAAATCATTCTGCAACCACCATTGAGTACAGACGATACAAGTTATTTTGCATTTTCTTTTATTTATTTTCCACGTTTATTTATGTATTGTTGTGCTGACGAAGGGTTAGTACCCGAAACGTCCATTGTCTATATTGTTCCCATCCGAAGCCTCTCCATTTTCACTCTTTCGTTAGTATTTTCACGATCACAGTCTTCAGGCAGCCCCTACCGTTTTCAACCTTTAGAAGAGATGATTTTTACGGATGGGGATATATTTCTCAAATAGTTCTTGCTAATATTTAGGAGCTATAATAATAATAATAATAATAATAATAATAATAATAATAATAATAATAAATAATAATAATAATAATAATAATAATAATAATAATATAATAATTAATAATAACAATAATAATAGATCTTTATTGTCCATAAATATGGCAATTTGTCATTTAGTTACACTTGTTATAACGTTAAACGATAACTGTAACATTGAACAGATATTTCACTCCTACTTATTTTCTCTTTTTTCTCTCTCTCTCTCTCTCTCTCTCTCTCTCTCTCTCATTCTCTCTCTCTCTCTCTCTCTCTCTCTCTCTCTTCCTCTCTTTCTTTCACACGTGCGATATACACAACATAAACATATTCATTTCGTTTTCAATTCGTTAGATTGTGGCAATTCGACACCAAAAATTATAATCATTATAAGCAGTAATGAAGAGTGGTTTTCCAAAACTCCCTAATTCCGTTTTTTACCTTTTTGAGATATTGAGGATTATTTCCCCTAAAATTTCTCATCCGGTCTATTATTTTATCATATTTAAACTTCAAATTCAAACAAACTTGGGGAAATTCTTATGCCAATTGATGCTTAAAATATCTAATGGTTACATTTCAATTTATCTCATGAATGGAAAATCTCTATTAAGTAGAAAAATTGGACTGAACGAGCTTTGGAAAACCAGCCTTCAGTTGTATTCCTTTTGTTCAAGACAGGTTTAAGGTTTGACTTTTTAAAAAAATTCAACTACGGATTAATATTGATTTTTAGCATTTAGATCACACCTACACAATGTGTATTATTTACAGATCTGATCATCCAAAGTGTTTTGGGCCCGTTGTTGTCATGGAAGTAATCTTAATCAACGCAAAAAAAGGTTGTCCAATTATGTCAACTATGTCAAGCTCGAACCCAGGACCTTCCGATCCGAAAGCCAGTGTCATGCCACTAGATCACATAGCCGCACCTGCAAATATTTTCACCAAACCACGGCACAATAACGATTCGAAACAATTAGATACATTTTTCTCCCCCCCCTCCCCCCCATCCCCTATGTCCATACAGCAGTGATTGGGTAACTGGGTCTGTTAGATCTGGCGGAAAGTACTTTGCGACAGACTAGCGTCGTATCATGGCTCATGGCTCTGAAGGACTACTTTACTACCTGCTTTAAATCGATTCCTTTTTCCATCCCCAGATGTGAGTTTGAGAAAGGAAGATGTACTCACCCAGAGCTCTAAATCGCCAAACCAGGGAAATGTTGACAACCACGAGACTAATCATTATTGTGTTCCGATCATAAAAAATGATAATGTAGTAGAAGTAATAAGCTTTGGGAAGTAAGGTTAATATAAGCAAATTAAAATCAGCTTTGGGGTTTGAGGACAATAAAAACAAACTTAGATAAGCTTTAGGGTGTAAATAAATATAAACAAACTCAAATCAGATTTGGGTGTGAGGACAACATAAAACAAACTCAAATCAACTTTAGGGTGCAATAAAACATAAACAAACTCAAATCAGATTTGGAGTTTAAGGACAACATTAACAAATTCAAATAAGCTATGGGGTGTCAAGACAACATAAAGAAACTCAAATAATCTTTTGGGTATAAGGATCGGCGATCTGTGGTTTTTTTTAAAGTAATGTATTTATGTTTTTATTAGCTTTATTGTTGTTGACTGAAGAAGGGTTTTGAGCCCGAAACGTTCCGTGTTTGGAATTTTGTTATTTTTTTTAAAGCTGTTATATTCATTTTTGTTAATTGCTTTTTGGTGGAGAATAAATACAACTTCTTACATTGTAGAAGACTCAAAAGCTCTTATTTCGTAACATTTTAATTGTAAATTCACCCATACTGATCTGATGCGTCCCGACGTCATACCGCTTGGAGACGTTGGGACACGTATAAACATTCAACTCTGATGATGCTCGGATAAATCCAAGCCATTTAAAACTGAATATAATCGTTGTGCGTGCGTGTGTGTGTGTGTGTGTGTGTGTGTGTGTGTGTGTAAATCTATGAAAACGAATCGTTTTCAGCAACCAATGTCTTTGGGGTTTTTGATAGCTATGTGATCTTATGGTATGACACTCGCTTTCGGATCCGAAGGTCCTGGGTTCGAGTCTTGCTTGGCGTATAGTTGAGTCCTTGGAAAAGGCTCTTTACTCACATTCTCTCACCGTAATCAGGTGTAAAATGAGTACCTGGCCGTTAATATCGTTGTCTCTGTTGGGAAAAAATGGCAATATCGCCTAACAAGCGTCGTGTCTCGTTCCACATGTTAAGTGTTGCTGTTAGTCAGGGACCCATTGTAAAGCGCTTTGAGCACGTTTTGTGGACATTGCGATCTACAAAAAGCTCAATTTTGTTTAATGAGTGAAAAGAAAAGAGGGGTGAGGATGGGGGATGGGACGAGCAGTTTATGTTCATCGTCGAAAATAGTCTTTTATATCTTTTAATGCTTGAAAAAAAAAAAAAAAAAAAAAGGGGGGGGGGGGGGGGGGAGCAGTTTTCTATCATCAACCAACGTCTTGGTTATTTTTTAATGGGTGAAGTAAGATGGAGGAGGAGGAGGAGGAGGAGGAGGAGGGGTCGAGCAGTTTTTCATCATCAATCGACGTCTTTGGCTATTTATCAATGGGCGAAGTAATATGGGAAGGGTGGGGGAGGGACAGTTTTCTATCATTAACCAAGTCTTGTTTTTTTAATGAGTCAAACTGAGAGGGGAGTTAGATTAAAAATTATCTTAAATTTTAGAATAATTTTATCCTGGATAATAGACAGTGTAAAGGGAGTCTAAGACTGGGACTGCTTTCTTGGAAAAAAGACAAGAAAGCTTGAACATTTGAAACTTTCCCACTTTGTCACCTACGTTGTCAGTCTGGTTTTACGTCAGACAAAAGTAGATTAATAAGAAAGTGATGGAGACAATGGTCTAATAATAATAATGATAATAATAATAATAACAATAATAATAATAATAATAATAATAATAATAATAATAATAATAATAATAATAATAATAATAATAATAACAATGATGATGATAATAATAATAATAATAATAATAATAATAATAATAATAATAATAATAATAATGATAATAATAATAATAATAATAATAATAATAATAACAATAATAAAATAATAATAATAATAATAATAATAATAATAATAATAATAATAATGATAATGCTATTATTATTATATATTATTATTATTATTATTATTATTATTATTATTATTATTATTATTATTATTATTATTATTAATTTAATAATAATAATAATAATAATAATAATAATAATAATAATAATAATAATAATAATAATAATAATAATACTTTATCCATCTTAGAAAGGAAATTGTTGTACAGACGTGTAAGTGAGTGTGTGTGTGTGTGTGTGTGTGTGTGTGTTAAAAATATAGATGGCGACATGACACACTATAATAAATTTAAACAGGTTATAGGATTAATAACATAAATAAATAATTTAAAAATAAAGGACTCTTGGCGTAAAATGTAAAAATAAAATTTAGATATAAACAGTAGTCGTTCAGAATCCATGGAGTCGGAGTTTATCCCCGTTTCTATTGCTGAACCGGTTAACAGAATCCATGGAGTCGGAGTTTATCCCCGTTTCTATTGCTGAAACGGATAATAGCAAGTGCTTTGGATAGTCTATGGCAAATTATTTGCCGCCAGATCTAACAGACACAGATACCCAATCACTGTAGAAAAAATGTCGACTGCACCCAGGCTCAATCTCGGTCCCTTTGCGTGTGAAGCGAGTGCTCTACCAACTGAGCTATCGGGACCCCCATTGAGATATAGTAATAATACTAAAACTACTGGCAGAGTACTTACTCACAGTCGTTGATAAGGAAGATAAGGAGGAAACATTCATGGGACGTACTTTGAGTAAAGAAATGGTTGGAAAACTTGATAACAATGGGAACGTTAGAGGAAAAAGAGCACTTGGCCGGCAGCGACAAAAGATGTTGGACGGTTTGACCGTAGCAATCGTTAACTTTTAGCCTGACACTAGAAACCACTGGGACTATAGTGTGACGTCATTTTTTGGTTTGTGCAGCGGCTAGTGAATAGGCTTCCTAAGTCGTGACGTAATCCTGCGCAGCAACGCATGGCAACAAACCGGCTGGCTCTAAACAGTCGAGAAAAATGGCTGACACGAACTCTATTTCCATCACCGCCCTTATGAAATACTTCTCCAATGAGCATAAAAGTGTCTCGCGAGGTGAAAATCATCATCAGTCAGGTCCTGTTTTGACTTTCACTTACTCAGATGGCTTGATGTTCGGCAAAGTTCAAGCCAGCATGAAGAATAAAGAGTATTCTGTGAAGGTAAGTCATTTCGTCTTCTCATTCTCACTCTCAAAATCTCACATCTCCGTAAAACTACTGTTGGACAATAATCAGTTTACTTTGAGTTTAGGCAGATTTAGTATATCCAATGGAAAGATTTAACTGTTTACGTTCGATTTTAGTTAGGGAGAGAGAGAGGGAGTCATTGAATTATTGTGTTTTTATCTTATGGACCACGGACTTTGAGTCTTTGAGGTCTTAGTCTTGCTTCGCTAATTTTCGTTGCTATTGACTATAGTCTACTACATACTATTTAGTATCGTGTTGTAACCTTTATTATAATACTCATATGAGCATCATAATCACCAATCACGCTAGACATTTTATCATACTTCATGTGGGGCAGCGTGGATCAGCGGTACGGTTTTTGCTTCGTACCCGAAAGGTACCGAGTTCGTTCACCCGCCGCTGCGCTGTGTGGCCTTGAGCAAGTCACCTCGCCCTAGCTCAATTTGCGGCGCTGCACCGTGGTTATTCCAGTCTTCCCTGGGAATAGACCCTAGAGATAAATTTCCTCTATGGGATGAATAAAGGATTTATTTAGACCAGTGTTAGTCACTGTAAACTAAACTTCCTATTGGGTTAAGGTGTAATGTAAATGTTGCTGCTTGAAACTCGAAGAAATCAATAACATTGTGAAATTGAATGTGAACTTCAATTTAATATACGAAAACAGATAAAATGGACGTTTCGGGTTTCCCCCTTATCAACAAAGCAAGATGAATGAAAGAATCACTTAATTTGTTTTTTTAATTGAGTTTTTATACAGCGTAATATCCACTAAATGTGCTCAAAGTGCTTTACAAGGGGTCCCTGGCCAACAGCAACATTTAACATGTAAGACGGGACATGATGCCTGTTGGGCGATATTACAATTTTTTCGGACAGAGACAACGCCAGGTACTCATTTGACACCTGAGTACGGTGAGAGATTGTGAGTAAAGAGCCTTCTCCAAGGACTCAACTATGTGCCGAGCGAGGCCCAAACCCAGGACCTTCTGATCTGAAAGCGAGTGTCATACCACAAGACCACAACAGACGTTTTATTAGTTTGTTTGTTTTTTGCCTATTGAGCATGGTCGCAGCTCTAAATTTGAATCTTTTATTCTTTTACTTCCACAGATCTATCTTGATGATGCCTTGGGTTGATTCAGTCCAAAACTAATTTGTGTGGTTTTATTTAACAATGTTAATGACATTGAACATACATTGATACAACAATGCCATAATTTGTCATGTTTATCATGTAAAATCATGTATGGACCTACAAAACCATTATTTTGAATGGTGATTTGATGATGATGAACAAAATATGTGTGTTGTACAAAATAAATGGCAAAGCTAACAAAATGCAATCTCCTTAATAAGAGGAGACTGGGGATTGACAAGTGCTGCAACAAATTGAAAAATAATATCAGATGTTTCTCTTAACATGGTTGGAATATATGAGAGGATGTTAACATTTTTCAGTCTTTCATTAGCCCTCTCAACATGAATTCTACATGAAGCAATTTTTTTGTTAATAAAATCTCATTTTCAGTAAATTTATTATGTAAAAAGGGAGGGATATTTACAGTTACTCCTTGAGGTAAAATATCTTGAATCAGGATGGGGTTTTACCTTTATTACCTTTATCTGCTAAAATTAATTCTCCAGGGCTTAAAATTAAAAGTTTTAGTAATCCACAATTTTGTACAATGACCTTATCCGAGACAGACCCTGGATCATGTTTAGAAATAAAATTTATCACACCATTTGGACTTAGACCAACAAGAGCTTTAACAGAATTCATGGACCTATAAGAAGAATAAGTTAACCGTTGTTTATCCATTTCTTTAGGAATAGCAATTTGGTCATCTGTACAATCAATGATCATTCTGCAATTTGGAAATCTTAAAAATGATGATGGAGCTGATAGTTTATTTTTATGTCTAGAAGGGCATGTAACCTTCATAACATTTTCAAAGAGAAGCGTATGGCTTATGTAAAACATGAATAAAAGTTTGTATAATATTTGTTATAGTACTTTCACTAACGCTAAACAATTGTGAAATATGAAGGTTAGCGTAGTTCTGTCTAAGTTTCATAAGTGTAATAATGAAAATTTGGTCTTTTAATGCAATTGTCTCTTCCTGAACTTCCCATCTACTATAATAAATAATGTTACCTCTAAAGCACTCAACATATTGAACAATAATATTAAATATTTTAAAAGAATGTAAACCTGTCTCCATTCGAAGAACTTTTTCTGTAAGGCTTGAAACAGTGTAAGTGCGTTGAATCTAACTTAGTTGGGTTTTTTAAAGCTAGCTATTTCCTTATTTTTGTCTGTAATTTTTTGTTCTTGAATTAAATTTGTTGTTCTATTTAAAATATCCTCACTTGTTCTACAATCTGTTTTTTTTTAAAAGATGGAATCCTGTGATGATGGTGACGAGAGTTGAGATGATGATGAGGGAGAAGATAATGAGGATGATGATGAGGAGGAAAATAATGATGATGAGGAATCTGGTTTTTTTAAAGGTGGGACTTTGTGATGATGATGAAGAGAGTTGAGCTGATGATGATGATGATGATGATGATGATGATGATGATGATGGTGATGATGATGATGATGATGATGATGGTGGTGGTGGTGGTGGTGGTGGTGGTGGTGGTGGTAGTGGTGGTGGTGGTGGTGGTGGACTTCTTGATGTTGGTGCCAATTGAGATGGGGTGGGAATTCCTTGTGTCACTTTTCTTTTCTTTCTTTCTGGCTCTGATGGAAACAATTTATTTTTATTTCTGTCAAACAATTCAGGGAGGTTGGCTTTGTCACCATCTCTGAAGTGACAAGAACACACTCTTGATGATGATGTTGGATCTTTTGTCCTTTCACCTGAAATGAAAAGATTTAAAAAAAAACAATAATTCTGTTGGGCATATTGGGTATATTATTTAATTTGATAAGTACTTTGTTTTAGACTATCTTGTTTGACACCAGCTCAATGCATGATAAATCAAAGGTGTGCAAGAGACTAGGTTACTGGTGGGTCTCTCGCCTGTCTTTTATGAAATCGCACATTCAGCAAAATGTCGCACTTCCTCATTACTTCTTTTGATGATTTTGACTAGGTATATATAAAAATAAGAATTCTTAAATTTACACAGTAAAAGTTGATCTTGGGGTTGAGTGTGGCAAGACTTGCGTTTTCTCTTTATTTCAGTCAGTACTGTACTGGACAGTGCGGTGATGGAAACTTTGGAGTGTCAACAATCGGGCACAGGTAAAGGAGAGAGGTCCCTGCCGCCATCTTGCTTTGTTCACACAGAGTTGCCACCTCGGCTGTCGGGGAGGGGAGGCATGGCAGAGAATCAGAGAAACTTTCCAAAAAAAAGAGGAAAGTATGTGTGTTTGTGTGTGTGTGTGTGAGAGAGAGAGAGAGAGAGAGAGAGAGAGAGAGAGAGAGAGAGAGAGAGAGAGAGAGAGAGAGAGAGAGAGAGAGAGAGATCTGCGTGAGGGGAGGGGGGGGGGGGAGAGGTTGCGTTATTTTATTTATTTATTTTCATTTTGCCATAAAGGTATCGAGTTTAAAGTAAGATTTTAACAAATATTTTATTCTCTTTCTTCTTGTTCTCCTTTTAAAAAAATTATCACTTATCAGTAGAACTTAACTCTCATTTAGTTTATCAGCCTTAACATCAAAACGATTGAGATATCATTTTTGCTTCAACTTCAATAAAAACCTAGTTTGGAATGTATTTTTATTTATAATTTCGTGCAATTGTACACTTTAATCATAAAATATAGGCTACGTAAGCTAGAACTTGACCTAGATCTGGACTACGAACTCTATCAAATGTTCGACGAGGCGTGCGTGCTTACCTGACTAAAGTGGTCCACTTTTTCTTCAATTTTTTGTCTGCCTGTCCATTTGGAAATCTGTAAAACTTGAAGGAGTGACTCTCTGACTGGTGTAGACAATCTGGTACAAAATACTGGACCATATTTAAGATAAAAATTGTTTTTTGAGCGATTTTCCAATTATTCCTTGCCTGGACCAAGCACGGATTTTTTTTGTTTAGAGCCAGCCGATTCGTTGCTAGGCGGACGTGACGTCAGACTGTGGAATCCTATTGTCGTTAGTATAGCTCAAAGAAACAAGTGATCTCATTGGTTGAACTGTTGAATACAACTCATATTTGTTTTCTTTTGCGACCAAAGGCTATAAGTTAACGATGGCTACGGTTTGACAGACTGATTAGGGACAGAAAGGAACAACGAATCGGTAAAAGGATGCAGGAAAGAATGGAATGGAGAATCTTGATCGCCAATGCAGATATTATAGTAGTTCGGGGCTCGGGATGGCCGAGGCCATTCGGACACCGGGTTGGGTCTCCATTTGTCACATAGTTTTTTTTTTTGCACCAGGTTGGGCCATTTTGTGACGTCATCTGAGAATAACCCTCTTCGCCAACCAACCTGCACTATTTTTAGCATCGCCACAATGGGGAAAGCCGTGAGAGAGGTCGGACAAGGCCAGCAGCTGACAAGGTCAGCGCGTGCGTTGTTCAAGGTTCAAAGGGGTGTGCAGTTGGTTAGCCTACACTACACACGACACAATATATGCCTACCGTATTTTTGATTGTTAAGAAGAAGAAGATAACACACTTTTTAAAAATGTTTGATATAATACTATAATACTGTAGTTGAAGTTTGAAATATAAGTTAGCAATAGAAATTAGACCACACTATTGTTGTCTTGAGTTGTGTCTACAGTGGTAGCTAGTGTGGATAGATGCAGAAAAAGTACGTTACACAAATCAAGTGCATTGTAGGGTCCATCTCTGTAGGTCTATTACTATATTTAGGTGATAAATTATTGCACAACTGTGATTGGTAAATTTATAACTGCTGCAAAAATACAACAACAAATTTTTTTTCTTTTTAAAACGTAGTGTTTTTATGCACCTCCGTTGACGGTGTATCTTTTATGCACCTCCGTCACGATGCGCATTCCACCCAATTTCATCAGCGATATTGTGTTTCTGTATTCGGACATGGCAAAAGTTATATTGTGACATATGTAGGATGTTTTTGTTAATAAATTTATACAAAAATAACATTAAACTAAAAAAAAATCGAAATATAGAACCAGAAAATAGAAGTTGCATTGAAGGTAAAGTAATGTCTTAGAAAGAGCTTATTAAATGTGATGGACAGTTAGGTAGCTCCGCAGCGCAGTGGACAAGCTGTCAGACTTTTTAACCTTGAAAGTACTGGGTTCGATTCCTATTGTAAACATATATTTTTAAAAAAGTTTACTTTATTGAGAGACATCTTTTTTCTTTTTTTTTTTCAAAAACTTTTTATCGTGTTTAAAAAAAAATAATTTTCTAAAATTCTTTATTTATTTAAAACCAGTATTTGTGTGCCATGTCTCTTTTTACCTTTGATTTTTTAAATTATTGTGAATATTCTTTAATTTTTTATCATTGTATAAACGTACACCGGTTATCACTAAGCAGCGTGCTAAACTACAATCTAAAATTATTTAAACCTCATGGTCGTATGCAGTAACATTTTCATTAATTAACCATCACCGCAAACGGAGGTGCATAAAAACGGTGCGTTGTAGTAGTAGTAGTAGTAGTAGTAGTAGTAGTAGTAGTAGCAGTAGCAGTAGTAGTAGTAGTAGTAGTAGTAGTAGTAGTAGTAGTAATAGTAGTAGTAGCAGTAGTAGTAGTAGTAGTAGTAGTAGTAGTAGTAGTAGTAGTAGTAGTAGCAGTAGTAGTAGTAGTATTAGTAATAGTAATGATAGTAGTGATAGTAGTAGGAGTGGTAGTAGTAGTAGTAGTAGTGGTAGTAGTAGTAGTAGTAGTAGTAGTAGTAGTAGTAGTAGTAGTAGTAGTAGTAGTAGTAGTAGTAGTAGTAGTAGTTTTAGTAGTAGTAGTAGTGGTAGTAGTAGTAGTAGTAGTAGTAGTAGTAGTAGTAGTAGTAGTAGTAGTAGTAGTAGTAGCAGCAGCAGCAGCAGCAGCAGTAGCTGTCGTGGCAGTTGTTGCAAGTGGAGGTTAGTGGTGATCAATCCTTGTGTTGAGTCCGCGTGGAGTCAGCGTTCCCAACGACTTGATCAGGTGAGTTTCCCTACGGTTCATATAAACCGATTACGTGTCAAAACGACACGTAAAAATAGTACTGTCACGTGATTATTTTTCTCCACGAATCAGCGTGAGACGGTAGACATGGAGGAACCTCCCCTGACCCATTTTTAAACCTGCCTGTTCCCAACCTGGTGCAAAAAAAAAAAAAAACTGCGGGCGGGCCGTTCAGGGGGCCCGCTATAGGCTCTATTTCCGGGATGGTCTCGTGACGGTCAACCGGAATTACTCCTTTGCCCCCGATATGCTTCAAGCTCCCCCATCAACGACAAGGTAGGAGATACACCCAGGCTTTTCCACCAGCAAGAGGAGATCCTGGATGCTAGCGAATCGGCTTCGGTCGAGAACCTGCTTAACGGCAAAATCGCTGCATCATTGGGGACTTTCCACCTGTCCAATATGTAACCGTAGTGGTAACGAGCCCGAAACCGCAGATAATTGAACGGTGTGTTGTGACGAAGCTTCCGGGTGGGCTTTCGACGGTGCACGAGTGCTGTACGGAATTTGCTGATTGGGTCTATCGTCATAACATAGTAGTATGAGCACCATGAGAAGCTAATGCCAATGCAGACGATTACCTGGCGATGGCTTAACAAAATGGTAAAGGGAACTGGGGAAACCCCTATGGAACGCATAATGGACCGTTCCGAGCCGAAATAAGTCCTGGCAACCCTTGTACTTGATTTCCCTGACTTCGGACAGAGTTGCACTTACGAGATGGAAATTGACTTGGAAGAATTCAATCCTTCGAGGGGACGGTGACTCTTCGAAACTGGAGGAGATAAAAGTTGCCAGGCTTCTGTTCCAGCAAGAGGAAGCATTGACTGGCGGAAAATGATCAGACTGGCAAGTTTTTATTGTTTTGTTTTTTTTTGTTTTATTTGTTTTTGTTTCTTGGCTTTTTTTTAATTTAAGAAATTATTTATTTATTTGAACTCAAAGTGTGTGATTTTAAAGGCATCGTGGTTTAGCGGTTCGGTCTTTGCTTGGCACCTGAAATGTACTGAGTTCGAATGCGTTGTGTGACCTTGAGCGAGCCACCTCGCCCTAATTCAGTTTGCGGTGCTGCACTGCGGCTGACGCCTGGGTTATTCCAGTCTTCACTTGGAATAGACCCTAAAGTCAAATTTCCCCTATGGGATGAATAAAAGGAAATTATTTATTTATCTATTTATTTATAATTAATTTAAACTTAAAATTCTATGCGTAATACCGTTTTGAGACTATTAGTGACAAATGTAACTCAAGTTACAGGAGAGTCAACTTATCAAACATAGATAGAAGTTACATATTATTCTACCTCTCCAATATTGATGCAATGTGTTTATGTAAAATACTCACAACATTCGCCATTGGGATATAACCTACCGATATAAAAAAAAAACAAAATGTGTAACCTTGAACGTGTATAGTTATAGTCTGATTGATAGAAGTTAGTGAGAACTAATAATTAAAGTACCTGTCTAAAATCAATTACAAAGAGATGAGTGACGTCACTTTCGTTCCACCGCGGAAGTCCCGGGTTTGAGAAATTTATTTTGTAAGACGATAGATATTTGAAAGGCGAGTTTTCTGGCCAATTTTTAAAAATACGAGTTGCTCCAGAGTGCGGCAGGTAACAGGTAAAAACCGTCTTTGAATCAGACGCAACTTCTATGAACCAAAATATCTGGTTATCAAAAATGAATAAAACGGCTTCGAAAAAAGAAGAAAGTACCGAACACAGAACGTTTCGGGCTCAAAACCCTTCATTATTCAGCCAGGATCATTGGGAATGTTTGGTAGGAAGGTTATGCCGAATGTCTATCTGCAAGCTGTCTGGATATTTAAGCGATGTATTCATGTTTTTGTGGCTTTTGTTACTGGCTGAAGGAGGATTTTGAGCCCAAAACGTTCCATGTTTGGTATTTTGTTCTTTTATTTTTCTAAGTTGTTACATTAATTTTTGTTCATTAATATTTACAGTCCACAGTTTTTGTCAGTTCAGCATCGCTTTGACATGGGTTGAAAAAGACATTATTTGAAATTCATGCGTTTTGTAAACCAAATTTTGTTTCCATCGTATAGGAAGGTAGATACATAAAAAAAATAAATAAAAATAAGATTCACTCTATTCTTCCCATAGGAGAAATGTCTCTCTTGGGTCTATTCCAAAGGAAATCTGGAATAACCCAGGCGTCAGCCGCAGTGCGCCGCCGCAAATTGAGCTAGGGCGAGGTGACTTGCTCAAGGCCACACAGTACAGGGGGTAATCGAACTCGGAACCTTTCGGGTACGAAGCAAAGACCGTACCGCTGAGCCACGCTGCCCCAGAAATACATGCTTGCACGTTCGTAGAAATACTGATTGGGAAACACGTACGGATTTCCAAAAATGCAAGAATCCAGGAATCCTATATTATTATCACGTTAATGTAGTGTGCTGGAACGCAAATCACTTAAGCGAGATGGATGTAAAGAACGCCATGAACTTGTTACATAGTGTTGAATATTGTGGTCACGATAGTTGCATTGTCTCCGTAGAATGTAGGTTTGTAGATAGCCTAGTGCTTATCAATGACGGAAGATTGCAACACGCCTACGCCTTTTTGACACGATAGTCACAACTTGCATCATATCTGCGTAATTCATAATAAATTTTCAGGGATTTGTCTACAAACACGCAGGTTCCAGATTGATACTAAGCTGATAAATGCTGTTGATTTATAAATAGTAATGAACAAAAATGAAAACATCAGCTTCTAGAAATAACAAAATACCAAACACGGAACGTTTCGGAATCAAAACCCTTCTCAGCCAAAACAAAAACAATGAAAACATTAATACATCTTAAAATGTAGGCAGATGGCCGAGAAACTTCTAGAGACTGAAAAAACAGTCATTAAAAAAATTTGGACAGTAAACTCGTCGTTTAAAAATGGATTGATTAAAATAATCTTCATCTTGCCAAAACTCTCAAAAGGTTTGAACATTTTTGGCAAGAAAAGGGTCATTTTAATCGATCGATATTTGAAGGACGAGTTTTATGGCTAAAATTTTAAATACCTGTTTGTTTTGTTAAAAAAATACTTTTAATAGTTCAATATCCCTAGATATGTTTATTGTATATATATATATATATATATATATATATATATATATATATATATATATATATATATATATATATATAAGAAGAAAAAATTAAACTGGCAAAGTGACGACAAACATTGGATGTCTCTCATTCCTGAGGTTTAAAAAATACGTGTTTGTTTCATTCTCAGAGCACCACAGTATTGGTACCGGTCATACTTTGATGTCAACGGGACATAATGCTAATTTTTTACACTACAATTATTGTGGGTGCAAACCGACGTGCACTTATTTGCAGGTCTTATAACCCAATTTCTTATGGGCTCATTGTTCTAATGGAAATCTAAAAAGACAGACGCAAAATATCCATTATAACAATGTTATACTAGGCCCACAAGGATGTTCGGATGTCAGACCTGCATATATGTACATGTCGGTGTAAACGTATATTTTTACCAGGCTTTGTGCAGTTATGTGGTCTTGCGTTTGAACCATTAGGTCTCGGGATAGAGTCCCGCTCTGAGCGACGCCTAGTTGAGTCCTCGGAAAAGGCAAGGCTGTTTCCTCACATTATAACCAGGGCCCAATTTCATGTAAGCGGACTAGATTTAGTTATTTACTAGTTTAGTAACTGACTTAAGCCTAAGCGGAACAAAAGATTTAAAAAAAAAAAAAGAATTTCATGAACGTATTCTGGTCTCTGACTAGCTAGGCTCCCGCCTAAAGTGTGCGTTGTAAGGATGGTGACTAATTCGGCTATTTTGTGCTGGTAACATCACGCTCTGTACTACATCATGACAGGGAAGATACCAGTCTTCATACTTTCAACGCAAAAGATTTCCAGAGAGGAAGTTAGTAACACATCCGGTAAAGATAATATTTCGTTCGGTTTCATATTTGAACTTAGTTTTGCTACGATGAATCAAATCACGTGATATTGCCTGTCGACTGATCGAACTACAATGATGTCCATGGTCGACTATCAATTCTATATTTAGGCCAAGGAAAGTTTCATTGAAACTCAAACAAATTGAACGAAAATCAAACAAACAAAACAGAAAGTGTGTTCTGATGAATCACATTATTTCAGTCAGTTACAATGCCAGTAGAGTAACATTTGTTTCCATTATACTTTTTATTCGTTCTTTTTTTTTTTTTTGGTTGTTCTTGAAGCGAACCCTTCCACCTCGAGTCTCCGTTCACTCGCAAGTAACTCGCGAGTCAATTAGATTCGGGTTTTAAAAAAGTTTTTACTCACTAAAATGTGTACCTTCGACGATCTGCACTTATCTTAGTTTTTTAAAGCCAGTGTCAATAGTAACAGGACACGTTTTGCCTTTGTCATTCGTAACCAACGTATTTTCCTTTCGAATCGAAGCTCTCTCAATCTAAAAATAGCTACTATCTTGTCGACGCTATGGTGTATCCTAGTAATTATTTGTCTCAGACTAAGCTTGAAGTCCGGCCTCTGTAAATGACTAAAACTTGGCCAAACTTAGTCCGAAGATGCCGTGATTTTAGTCTGGGTTTTGCTTGGTCAACTCACACGAAATCCTATTTTTTCAAGTCTTTGACTATAGTCAGGAGACTAAGCGCTAGTCCGCGTTCATGAAAACGGGCTCAGGTGTAATAATGAGTATCTGGCCGTTAACAGCGTTGTCTCTATCTATAAAAATGTAACATTGCTTTACAGGCGTCATGTCTCATCCTACTTATTAAATGTTTCTGTTGGAATAAAACGTTTTGAGTACTTTAAATGGGTATTGCATTATATAAATGCTCATTTTTAAAATCCTATTTTTTTCTTTTTATATTGACAGCAAGCAATCGCGAACTCTCTCCACGTCCAAGCAAGTTTTATTTGCGATACGCCATTATCATAATTGTTCACCGCTATAAAATGTGTCGTTTATGCCTGGATTATGCCTGTGACTTTATTGTCCATTTTAATGCCATTTGTAATGTCTATAGTCATGGCCCTTTGTCCATAGGTTAGGCAAGGCAATAATATACATTGCAAATCGCCACCTTATCCCCCCCCACCCCCTCCCCCAATAGCTCAGTTGGTAGAAGACTCGATTCACAAACAATGGAGCCGAGATCGATCCCGGGTGCAATCAAGATTCTTTTCTGAACCCCCCCCCCCCCCTCTTGTCCACCCAGTGTTGTGGTCACGAAGATTTTAACGTAACTTGAACACAGGTTGTGGCAAATAGGCAGAACTATCGTGACGTCACAGCAATCTACCCTATTAAAAAGTATAGGCAGATTCTAAGGATTACGGGACGTAATAGAGTAGAGCGAGGATGGACACTCTTTATTGACGGAAGAGTGGTTTTACACTTCCAATGACTCGGGAACCACTCATTTTGACATCAAGAGATAAAGTGAGTAGGAAAGTGCGAGAAGACAATAGAGAATAAAAATTTCGCTATCGGATAGCTCATACGGTAGAGTCACGCTCTCCCCGGCCAGGCGGAGTTGTCGTACCAGTAAGGTCGCGGGTTCAAACCCAGATCACCGCCGCGAAATTTTTATTCTCTATTGTCTTCTGGCACTTTCCTTCTCACTTCATCTCTTGTTGTTATCAACATAAGTGCCTGCTCCACTCACTTTTCTGAATTAATAATGTTGACATCGCACTTCGTTCCCTATTGATACGTCTAGCTCTCGCTTGATGGCAACACCCATGCCCAGTGGCAGAATACAAAGACCACGAGTGTCACAGCTCAGAGCCACACATCTGATTCTATATTTGGATTTTTTTTTTAAATGAGCTTTTATATAACGCGAAATCCACTTAATGTGCTCAAAACGCTTTACAAGGGGTTCCTGACCAGCAGCAACATGTGACATGTAGAACGAGACATGATGCCTGTTAGGCGATATTCCATTTTTTTCCGACAGAGACAACGCTGTTAACGGTCAGGTACTCATTTAACACCTAAGTATGGGAAAGAATGTAAATAAAGAGCCTTTTCCAAGGACTCAACTATGCGTCGAGCAAGGCTCGAACTCGGGACCTTCCGATCTGAAAGCGAGTCTCATACCACTAGACCAGTTTGTCGCACGGATAAATAGGATATTAACGTTTACTCATAGTTGGTCAAGATCATAAGACAATTCATTTTATATCAGAGATTTGTCGATCAGCTCATGGACAAATAGCTTTAATCCCTTCCTTACCACTCGTAGGAAAATCGTCACATTCGTTACGAAGCAGCCAACATTTTTCTCATTCTGATTTCTTTTGTACATCATAATATTTGAAGAAAAATTGTTTGCTATAGTTAAAGTATATTAACATTGTGTTGAAGTGCTCGTTTAGCAAAAAAAATATGGGTTGGGTGTGAAGTTTTGAGGAAAATCCTGAAAATGGCCGGTAAGGAGAGAGTTAATGGGTCTTTTATATAGGCGCGTTTCAAACGAAACTAGATATAGAAGTCACAACAATTTACAGAATATACACCTGAAGGAAATATTGAAGGATTATGGGTGCAATGAAGGTAAGATTTTTTAAAAGGGGCAAACAACGTCCAGGAAATGACAAGCATGAAGAAATTAGAATTCTCATTGCAATGTTTGTTTGTTTTTTTTTTTTTCAATAAAATTGTTTATTTTTACGATACAAAGTTTCAGCCCATTCACCACACACGATATCCGAGTTGTGTCCCTTTGTGTCATGTACTAGTCATGTGATGAATAGACAGTCTAACACGGACCTTGACTTACAAGTGTGATGAGAACGCCTGCTTTACAGCTTGCCTTCTCAAGGTCGCATCTAGTTTGGAAAAATAGACGAATAAACGGATAAATAAATCAACCAATCAATAGAAAGATGAATTAATTAATAAACAAGTAAATAAATATAGTCAGATAAGTGGATAAAGACATAGATATATAAATGAATAGAAAAATAAATGGATTGATGAAAAAATAAATGAATAAATGACTTAATGGATAAATAAACGAATAAATTAATAATGTAATAAATGAATAAACAAGCAGTCAAGTAAATAAAAAATGCAGTGAATACAAAGATGAGAGATGGTACGAGGAATATGCATGGCGTCATTCTCACATCTCTCATTCGTCTTTGGGATCTCATACATCATGTTGATAAAGGGGAAACCCAAAACGTCCACATTATCTGTCTTTTGTTTATTAAGGTGAAGCTGCCATGCCACTTTCTATTATTATTATTCATTGTGATAAACATATCATTACATCCCAAAACATTTTTTTTTGCTTGTAAAATCCGTGCACACAGGGTATGAATATTTCCGAAACTTATTTGTTTTTTTTTTACAAATAAATAACAATGTGAAATTGAATGTAAGCTGCAATTTAATTATGAATACAGATAAAACGGACTTTTCGGGTTTACTCTTTATCAACAAAACAGGATGAATGAAACACTACAGATTAATGAGATAATGTGGTAGTGGCGTTGCTAAGATGAATCTTAACAACGTGTAGAGTTTATTGCCCGAAATAAATGCTATGAAAATGTTGCTGCTTGAAGCTCGAGGGTAAAAAAATAAATAAAGATAAATATTGAATTGTAAGCTTCAATTTATTAGACGAAGACAGGTACTGTGGACGTTTCGGGTTTCCCCTTTAACAACAAAACAAGATGAGTGAAACACTATAGACGAATGAGATGATGTGATTGTGATAGTGGCGTTATTGTAATATCGCCTAACAGGCGTCATGTCCCATCCTACATGTTAAATGTTGCTGTTGACCAGGGACCCCTTGTAAAACGCTTTGAGCAGATTTTGTGGATATTGCGCTATATAAAGCTCAATTTTAAGGTGAATTAAAAAAAATAATTCCTGACTTACCCGCTGTCGTAGGTGATTCCATCAGAGCCGCAGACCTGTGGTTCTCCAATGGGACAGGACAGATTCTCCAAACTCTGGCAGATCAGGTCAAGGATGCTCTGAGTGGTGGTGGTGGTCGGGGTGGTTGGGGATGGACAGTAGCCGAGGCTGACGAGGGTTTTGCCTGGAGACCGACACTTGCTCTTCTCGAATTCACAGCTGTTGATTTTAAAGTAAAGGAAAATAAAGTATATATTTGTTAGGTATTGTGGTGTTATCGTATGTCATTCAGTTTGTAACTTTCATATATACAGTTTGAGTCTTAATGTTGTTGGCTTTAACTGGTGTCTTTGGATAAGGCAAAATATTGGCAAAAACTCTCAAACCTGTGACTTCCACAAATCCCAAAATTGAGAGTTTTAGCTAAGGTGAGAGTCATTTTAATCGATCGATATTTGAAGGACGAGTTTTCTGGTCAAAATTATCAATATGTGTTATTTTCAGAGTACAGCAAAATAGACAGAGTGACTCTTCTTGCTGTACATCGACGTCCACATAATATATGCAGGTCTGACATTGAACCTACTTATGGGCCTAGTTTGACATTGTTTTGGACACTATTTTGGATCATTTTTGTAGATTTCTATTACAACAATGAGCCCATTATGAATTGGTTATCAGACCTGCAAATACGTGCACGTCTGTGTTCACCATTACCAGAGAATACCAAAAACAAAGGAATAAAATTGTGTTTGAATAAATAATGGACAATTCAAATCTTCAAAACTGACAGTTCTATTTGATTTACCGTCCCCAGAGCATTATAGTGTCGGAGGGAACATTAGCTTGAAAATTGAATCTTCAAGAGCATTTCTATAGCGAAATACCCACTAACCGTGCTTAAAGCGCTTTACAAGGGGTCCTTAGTCACACAGCAACATTTAACATGTAGGATGAGACACGACGCCTGTTCAGTGATATAACTTTTTTTTTTGTCCGACAGAGCAAACGGTGTTCACGGCCAGGTACTCATTTAACACCTGAGTAAGATGAGAGAATGTGAGTAAAATGCCTGATCTAAGTGCTGAACTATGCACCAACTCAGAGCAGGACTCGAACCCTAGACCTTCTGGCCCGAAAACGAGTTTTATACCACAAGACCACATAGCCAGACATCTCAAATCGAAATCACTAGAAAGAATCATAAACGTTTAGCTCTCCTTTTATTACAAAGAATATTCGTGTCAATAAAAGTTTCTTCTCTATACTTAACCAATAAACTGATTTACTCTGGAAAGACACGTATTTAAAATTTGGCCAGAAAACTCGTCCTTCAAATATCGATCACTGTAAATGACGTCTTGCCAAAAACTCTCAAACCTGAGACCTCGCGTGCTCTTCTATGAATACCCAGATTAGAGAGTGCTTGCCAAGGTGAGGTTCATTTAAATCGATCGATTTTTGAAGGACGAGTTTTCTGGCCAAATGTTTAAATACGTGTTTTTCCAGAGTACGGCAGTTGGCTGGTTATATGGCGCACGCTTATTAAGTGAAACAATTCGAAACACGCTTGGAATTCCAAAAAAGCAAGAGTGCAAGAATATCAAATGTATTTAATTAGAACAAATATATCGTAGAATAGGTAAATACAATTTGAAGATAGTCAACGAGCGTCTTTTTGCATGCAAAACTGAATGTTATA
>NC_088362.1:34896381-34923881 GCF_034508935.2 Berghia stephanieae
ATTTTGTCACTAGAAAGATTAGGGATTCATTCAGTATTTAGCTCTAGATCTATCCACACCCTCTAAGAAAAAGATTTGAAGGTGGTTTGATCAATGTAAGGGGGTCTCGATAGCTCAGTTGGTAGAGCATTCGCTTCACACACAAAGGGACCGTGATCGATCCTGGGTGTAGTCGAGATTTTATATTGACCCCCCCCCTCCCCCCCCCCCTGTCCACGAAGCAGTGATAGCAAAGGATAACAAGCGATTGTTATTGCCACTTTCATGTTATAGAAACCGGGATAAACTCCGGCTCCATGGGTCGAATGTCTCTGAAGGACTACTTTTATGATCAATCTAAAGTGAAGAATTGTCTTTGGGTAAGCCACACGATGCAATTGGTCTCAGATAAAGAGCGTCCTAGAAATGTCTCGATTAGACAGGAGTAGATTGATCTATGTTGTTGTCTTATACGCCAGTCGACGCGATGGTCAGTCAATGAAATAAATGAAACCACAAGAGGAACGGAAAGGGCATCATCAAAGGGCATTTATATGGGGCAATATCCACTAAACGTGCTCAAAGAGCTTTACAAGGGGTCCCTGACCAACAGCAACACGTAAAATGTAAAACGAGATATGACGCCTGTTAGGCAATATTACATTTCTTTCCGACAGAGACAACTCCCTTAACGGCCAGATATTCATTTTACAACGGGGACTGTGAGAGAATGTGAGAAAAGAGCATCTTGAGCTTCAGCTTTTATATAACGCAATATCCACGAAACGTGCTCAAAGAGCTTTACAAAGGATCCCTGACAAATAGTACCACGTAACATGAAAACGAGAGATGACGCCTGTTAGGCGATATTCCAATTATCCAAATATGTCCAAAGGAGCTATAGAGAAATAGATTGGTTGATGTTCTCGATGCAATGGTTCTTGTCTTTTAAAAAAACCCATTTCACATTTCTGTTCATCATTTATCAAATAAGGCAAAGTAACGGTTAGGATTGAGAAAAAAAAAGAAACGTGACTTGTACATGCAGACTATCAATATTCTCTTTGGACATCATAAATTTAAGGGGGGTAGTGTGGCTGAGCGGTACGGTTTTTGCTTCGTACCCGGAGTTCGATCACCCGCCGCTAATCTGTGTGACCTTGAGCAAGTCACTTCGCCCTAGCTCAATTTGCGGCGCTGCATTGCGGCTGACGCCAAGGTTATTCCCGTCTTCCTTTGGAATAGACCCTGGAGAAAAATTTCCCCTATGGAATGAATAAAGGTTATTTTATTTAAAATTCGTTGAAGTGTTTGTTAAATAACACACCACTGGGATATCTAGAATGGAAAACATCAACATAAAAGAGATGGTGAGACGATGGAAATGCATGGGCAATGTTCTGAGAAAAGGATCAAAAGACGACTGTACTGTTACCTTAGAGTGGGATCATGATAGGATGAGAAAGCATTGCCGCCCTAAGACTATCTGATGAAAAATAGTAGAAGCGGCGATCATCCTCATCATGATCATCATCATCATGATCATCATCATCATCATCATCATCATCATCCTTATCATCATGATCGTCATCATCAGCACCGTTATCATCATCATCATCATCATCATCATCATCATCATCATCATCATCATCATCATCATCATCATCATCATCATCGTCCTCCTCCTCCCCCTCCTCCTCCTCCTCATCATCATCATCATCATCATCATCATCATCGTCATCATCATCATCATCATCATCATCATCATCATCATCGTCATCATCATCATCATAATCACCTCATTTACCATTCACTGCCTTTGGAACCACAAACCACAAGCATCGGCGTTGACAATACAAACACAGGAGCCGCGTTTTCCAAAGATACAGTCTAACGACCTTATAACGAAGTCATTTTGACAAGTCAGTTCAGCGTGACGCACAATCTGAACTTGAACTTGGACTAGAAATCGGTGAGACAAGACTTACACTTGGAAAGTTATTTATAGTCATCGGGGGTAGCGTAGCTCAGTGATACGGTCTTTGCTTCGTACCCGAAAGGTACCGACTTCGATTACCCGCTGCGCTGTGTGGCCTTAAGCAAGTCACTTTGCCCTAGCTCAATTTGCGCGCTGCACTGAGACTGACGCATGGGTTATTCCAGTCTTCCCTTGGAATAGACCATAGAGACAAATTTCCTCTATGGGATGAATAAAGGGAATTTTATTATCAAATTAACTCTCTCCTTACCGATGATTTTCAGTATTTTCCCAAAATGGCAGGCTTATCCAGCAGAAACATTGATTTAAAAAAACAAACTCAAACAAGCTCTCTACAAAACACCTTTATGTTCTTATTAATTGAACAAAGACCATTCTTCAAAGTTTGTGATGTAGATACAAAATAAATCTGAATAAGAAAAATGTATAATATTGTGTCGTAACAAATGTGATGGTTTTGTTGCAGGTGGTAAGGGGAGGGTTAAAATAATACATACTCAAAGCAATCAAGACGGATCACGACATGTCCACGTGTACATATTATGCAGGTCTGACATCCGAACTCAATTATGGGTCCGGTTTAACATTGCTTTAATGGACAATATTTTTCGTCATTTTATTGAGAATTCCATTACAACAATGAGCCCATAAGGAAATGGGTTATCGGACCTGCAAATAAGTGCATGTCGGGGAGACAAGTGGATCATTAACAAGAGAAACAACAGATACAACAAGAAGAGCGGATTATCAACAACAGTATGACATATGTAACTCATCACCTCACTAGGGTATTAACATGATACAGCAAACTAAATAGTTCAAGGAGTTACATCAAAGTGAGATTTATATGCTGTATATAAAAAAAAATTATGCCTTTTGCGCCACGATATCATAAGACATCGTCGCCTAGGCATTCCACGAAGGAATATAGATAACTCATCAAACAAGATGTATGATGTCAACAGGATTCACCCAAGTTGTCCAAGTGAGCAAATTGGGAGTTAATATTCTTGCTCAAGAAAAAAAAAACGAAAGGGCCTGAAGCGGGGCTCGAACCCGGGTCATCCGGATCACAGTGCAATGCCTTAACCACTCGGCAACTTCGCCCCCCCCCCATATGCTGTATAGATGGAACGAAATTGACGTCACTCAGCTCTTTGTTATTGGTTTAAGCTAGCCATTTTTATGAGAAGTTTTCATTAAATTCTATCAATCAGATTATAAACGTTTAAGGTTACACACAGTTTTGTACAGTGGTACGTTACATCCGACTGGCGGATGTTGTCAGTATGTTATCTAAATGCATAGCATCGATCAAAATGAATGACTCTTTTTTCACGAAATCTGTAAAGCTAAAAACATTGTCATTCCAGTAATTATTATTATTATTATTATTATTATTATTATTATTATTATTATTATTATTATTATTATTATTATTATTATTATTATTATTATTATTAGTTTTACCCGACATTCATTTTTAGCATTAATTTCATCACGTCATAATACCGTTTCGAGATGGTGGGTAACCTATTGTCCTAGTGTCGTGATTACTAAATCACGTGTGTCCCGATAAGAGCTGACGTCATCAGACATGGCTGTAGGTACATTGTCAGATGTTAACTTGTTCAACATGGAAGATAACAAACATTATGACGTAATATCCTTCCTATGTAGCCAGTCCTTCAGAGCGTGAGACCCATGGAGCCGGATTTATTCCGGTTACTATAGCGTGAAACGGATAATAGCAATTGGATTCAATAGTCTGGTGTCACGCCGCCCGGCAACGGCGGACATCTTGGTTCTAAACAAAGAAAATGTTTACTTTTTATTCTTCATGCTGGCTAGAACTTTTCATATGTCTTGTGATCAGAATGTGTAAAAGTCAAAACTTGATCAAATTTATGGGGTTTTTTTTTCCTCTGGATACGCTTTTATAGTCGCCGGAGAAATATTTCATACGGGCCTCCGCCATTGTTCCGATAGTTTAGAGCCAGTGTTACTAAGTTACCATGCGTCATTAGGAAGGAAGTGACGTTACGACTGTTGAAGAGTATTGCTTGCTACGCTTTGAATAGAATGTTAGTCTATCGAGTACATTCTAACAGACCCAGCTACCCATTTACTGCTGGGTGGACAGGGGGAAGGGGGAAATCGGGAAAAAAAATTGACTGCATACGGTCCTTTTGCGTGTGAAGCAACTGCTCTGCCAACTGAGCGACCGGGATTCCCTTCCTATATCCTTCCTATACCATGAGGTATAGATGAGATAAGTTAGCTTTCAATCTTAACAAGCGGAATATATTATTTATGGTTGTATACTCGTCCATATTGTTATATATATTATATATATATATATATATATATATATATATATATATATATATATATATATATAATGTATATTTTCACTCACTTTTTTGCCGAGACGACTCGTTTCTGTGTTTTTCCTTGAATTAAAGGAAAAACACAGAAACGAGTCGTCTCGGCAAAAAATGTGAGTGAAAATTTACATTATATATTAGCTCTAACCACCATTATCGAGCACTTTCGTACCTACAAGTACCCACCAACACTCATAAATATATATATATATATATATAATATATATATATATATATATTGTGTGTGTGTGTGTGTGTGTGTAGATATTGAATATATATATATATATATATATATATATATATATATATATATTATATATATATATATATATATATATATATATATATATATATATATATATATATATATATATATATATGTTGTTTGTTTGTTTGTTTGTTTGTTTTTTAAATTATCAATTTTATTATTTAAAAAAATATTTATTTATTTTTAAAAAATATTTTTTTTTATTGGCAGATGCCTAAATATATACATTTAAAATAATTTGAATTGTTCGCTTTTAATTTATTGTAAAGGTGTTTTCGGTGCTTGCCACATTTTTAGGTCATTTCAGTGCCTGAGTAAAATAGGAAAAACAGGACATCGTAAAAAAAGAAATCTAGTCTAGATAAAAAGCGCACAAAAAAGGTGAGACAAAATCAGCACACAGTTATTAATAGGTCTTCAAGACTTTTTTCATCTTCTGTTAATAATAACAATTGTAACAAAATAGAGAAATGGCTTTATATTTATCTCTCTGACTCTACAACCAATCAAAAATTTATATTTAATTTAATTTACATAAATTCGTGAACATTTTACAATTGAAAAAATTTTAATTGATTTGCTTTTTCCTTCATACTGGCTCTACTTAATCATGACAAAGATGTTTTTTGTTGTTGTTTTGGTTTGCTATTGTTTTCTTCCACCACTTTACATTTATTTTACGCTCATGTAACGTTTGATGACCTGGTTTGATGTCGTGATACTTATATAACATTGCTCATTGCTAGTTATGTAGATATTGTTCTGGGTGGGGTTCTGACCTCCCATAGTGGGCAGGGAGGTCACTTACTGTGACTTCTTTAATCTATTTTCTTAGTTTCTTTCTACCTTTTTCTTGGAATGAGATTTCTTTGTTTTGTCCTAGCCTAGGCCGGATACCCAGGCTGGGAGGGAAACAGTCAAATGTATAGTTTGAGTTTTGGAAGATGATATTTTTTGGTCTTGTAAATCATCTCTCTGTTATGCATTGCATTATTATTGTTTTACACACACACACACACACACACACACACACACACACACAATATATATATATATATATATATATATATATATATATATATATATATGTGTGTGTGTGTGTGTCTTTGACAATTTGAGTAGTGTCGTTTTTAGGTATTTTGTCAAAAATAATGTCCACAATTCTATTGTGTCGTTTTTGATATATTAACTTGAATTTTGTACATCCATTTACAACGTGAGATACCGTATCTGACGGATGATGACAGATCTTGCAGCCTTTGGAGTATGACAATAATAATAATATATCTTTATTGTCCCCAAAAAGTGACAATTTGTCATTTGGTTACACATATAACAATACAATATTGACATAGACACACTCAAACAAGATGCACACTAGCAACATAGTAGTTATCGTAAAAAAAGAAGAAAAAGAAAAACAAAAACACAAACAAAAAAACCCCGGCATCAACATCATCATCATCATCATCATCATCATCATCATCATCATCATCATCATCATCATCATCATCATCATCACCACCATCTTCATCATCATCATCATCATCATCATCATCATCATCATCATCATCATCATCATCATCATCATCATCACAACAACCTTCCTAATATTTTCGTTACAATCCTTCACTTTCACCATTCCCCTATAACACCATTCACCATCTTACCAATGGGTAATATGTATGAAGTAGACTGTCGCACTCGAGAAGCTGCAAGCGGCATTTTATAGCAAACGTTCTAATTTCGTCAGGGAACTTATGATTGAATATGAAACTGGAGGAGAGAGAGAGAGAGTGGTTTACCCCAGTGGCTTCTCTAACAAGTCTTCCTTGAGACGCCAGTCCATGGAAAGGGGTACCTATTATCTCATTCAGTCTCACACTCTTAAGGAAGTTTTGAAAACGTTTTGGGGACATAAAAGAACAACTGACGTCACTATCAGCCTGTACAGACATCACATAATCTTCATCTTTTATTAAGGAAATATTTTGCCGCTACACTTTTCAAAAAGATCCACCCAAAATGACTTTGGCCAATTAACTTTTGTGTTATTTTGGAGGCGCTTGCCGTTGTGACAAAAACCGACAAAGTGGTGTCTTCTTTTTCGTCTAGTGAGTAGAATTTTTCTTTTCGATAGATGAAGGTTCAGGCTGTTTGTGGCTGTTTTCTTCACCCTGTCATCGTCACAATTGAGGATGTTTTGCGTAATGAATTATTTTAGGGTTAGGTAACCCGAGACCACTTTATGATCTTGGACAAAACATGAATGACCCTGTACTCGAATTATTCAAATGTAACCAATTTCTGACTTTGTACACAATTATATTTTCAATTTCATTAAGGTCCTTTTCGGTAAACACGAGGTTACAAAAATAAAACATTAGAATTGAAAAGAACATGGAACTCAAGAGACACGGTTTGGCTGAAGACAACAGAGGGGAAACATCTAAAAGGTTCATATTGTTTCTAAATTTTTCGATTATCGTTTTTCATTGATGTTCATCACTTTTGTTTGTCAGGTTGATGTTGTGTCCTAAATACGTGTAAAATTATTATTTTTCTAATGTTGGTATTTCATGTTGTTGTATAGTTGTTGTTGGTAATTTGAATTTTTTGTTCCAGTTTTACCTGAACGTTGGCCAGATGTTATGGCACATTTTGGGGGTTTTATATTCATTCCCGTTGCATTCATAAATTGAGTTGTTTTATTGCACAATTGATGCATTACTTCTTCACTTTTTGCTAGTAACGCGACGTCGTCAACATAACCTTGGATGGGTTGTGGCATCTGCAGAGGGGTATGGTTTTGTTCGATCCAGCTTATCCATTTGTCGATTCCTTTTCAAAGACAATTGCAGACCATGGACATCCTTGGATTATACCTTTGTCTCTGTAGATTATATTTTTGAGGTGATTTCGGACTTTTACTTGGAATGATGCTTTGTTATAAATATCCTTAGTAATGTTGATAAATACTGAGGGATATGAATATTCATTAAGTTGACGTAGCATGAATTCGTGGTCTATACTTCCAAATGTATCTTTTATGTCTACAAAGCATAAATATAATTTTCCCGATGAGTGTAAAAACTCTGATACTGCACATTTTAATGAAAACACATGTTCTTGTAGCCCGTTTCTCAGAGTCGACAATCCATTGCATGTGTCGATTTTGTATGAGTTTCATGAATATTTTAGGACGTCAGTAATAAGGCAATAGGTCGCCAGTCGTCGACGTTGTCCTTGTTCCCATTCTTTTTTGGTACCAGTGCTATGATATTGTGTTTCCAGTCTGGGGGGACTTTTTGATATTTTAAACAGGTGTTAAAGATGGCCGTAAAAATTGGTGAGGTAACTTGGTTTTTTTTTCTCTTTGGAAAGTGGGGGCATTAAAGTTACCCCAATTTGTATAAATGTGGCATGTTACCAAATCGCCAATGGCCACTATGTTGTCCATTTTTTTGTAACCATTTGAGCAGAAACATTTGTAAGAGTAAATTTTTGAGGATTGCTGAAAATTCGAATTATCAGTTTTCTTAAAAGAAAAAAGACAACAACTCAAGGCCTGTGCTATCAAGGTTACCTCCGACGTACGTTTAGGGTTAAATAATTATATTAATGATTTTTTATGAATGATAATATTAACAACTGTTACTGTTATCATCATCACAATTAGCATTTTCACCATCATCACCAACATGACATAGTCCATTTCATGATGATGATGATGTTGATGATGATGATGATGATGATGATGATGATGATGATGATGATGATGATGATGATGATGCTGGTGAAAATGCTAATTGTGATGATAATTACAGTTACAGTTGTTAATAATATCATCCAACATCAGATGCCTTTCCATCATTACGGGAGAGGACTACAGAGAAACCGCAAAACGCCCCGAATTCGACCTGGTAGCTACATACAATGATGAGACGCAGGCTCCGCTTTGCGGAGCATATCTTACGCATGGACGCAGTCCGCCTCCTGCGTCGAACTTTTATTACCTTATTGAAGAGCTTGATAACTAGACCAGCAGACACTCTACATACATACATACATACATACATACATACACATACATACATACATACATACATACATACATACATACATACATACATACATACATACACACACATACATACATACATACATACATACATACATACATACATACATACATACATACATACATACATACATACATACATACATACATACATACATACATCATACATACATACATACATACATACATACATACATACATACATACATACATACATACATACATACATACATACATACATCATACATACATACATACATACATACATACATACATACATACATACATACATACATACATACATACATACATACATACATACATACATACATACATACATACATACATACATACATACATACATACATACATACATACATACATACATACATACATACATACATACATACATACATACATACATACATACATACATACATACATACATACATACATACATACATACATACATACATACATACATACATACATACATACATACATAACATACATACATTACATACATACATACATACATACATACATACATACATACATACATACATACATACATACATACATACATACATACATACATACATACATACATACATACATACATACATACATACATACATACATACATACATACATACATACATAACATACATACATACATACATACATACATACATACATACAACTCTAGCCAAACAGACTGCTTGTCCCAATGTAATCCTTACCTGACACTTTTATATGTAGCATAGCACCTTAATAGCGTACTAATTACATACTCATACATACATAATCATACATCATCATGACATTAACGCAACATACATACATACATACATACATACATACATACATACACAACATACATACATACATACATACATACATACATACATACATACATACATACATACATACATACATACATACATACATACATACATACATACATACATACATACATACATACATACATACATACATACATACATACATACATACATACATACATACATACAGACTCTAGCCAGGAACAGACATATGTGAATTCCCTGTGACCGTGACACTTTTATGTTGATGTAGCATAGCACCTTATAGGTGCCGTACTAATGTACAATGCAACTCATACATACATAATCATCATCATCATGACTTAACCGCCACCCCATCATAATAAGTAGCACCATTAACCAACCATGAATCCTAACCAGTACCACAGAACAACCATCACATTTTCTGTTCTATTCTTATTCTTTTTCATTAATTTTATTGATGATAGTGCAGACAATGGTTTTTGTTCTGAATCATACTAAATGTGTCCCCTGTCCATTCTTAAAGTTTGGGGACTTTGAGTTATCGGTTTGCGGGTAGAGTCTCTCTCTCTCTCTCTCTCACTCTCTCTCTCTCTCTCTCTCTCTCTCTCTCTCACTCTCTCTCTCTCTCTCACTCACTCTCTCTCTCTTTCTCTGTCTGTCTCTCTGTCTGTCTGTCTGTCTGTCAGTCTCTCTCTCTCTCTCTCACTCTCTCTCTCTCTCTCTCTCTCTCTGTTTTTTCCCCTCTCTCTATAACCATGGACTAGATAACAACAGCAGTAGTGAAAACTTCTATAGTACATTGTGGCCTAAATAATTTTGTTTTTGAAAAAGTATTGATTGTTAATACTGTGCTGGGAATGTATGGCTAATGATTTGTTTAATAAACAAAATAGAATCAAGGATTGGATAACCACAGCAGAGGGACATTTCTAAAGTGCATTGTGGCCTAAATAATTTTGTTTTTGAGAAAGTATTGATTGTTTATACTGCGGTTGAAATGTATGGCTTGAGTATTGAGTATGGTTTGAGGATTGCTGAAAATTTGAATTATCAGTTTTCCTAAAAGAACCCCCCCCCCATCCCCCCCCCCCAAAAAAAAAACACACAAAAAAAAAACAAACAAACAAAACAAAACAAAAACAACTCAAGGCCTGGGGTAACAAGGTTACCTCCGAGGTACGTTTAGAGTTAAATAATTATATTAATGATTTTTTAATAGTCGATTTCATGATGATGATGATGATGATGATGATGATGATGATGATGATGATGATGATGATGACGATGATGGTGAAAATGCTAATTGTGATGATAATTACAGTTACAGTTGTAATAATATCATCCAAATCAGATGCCTTTCCATCATTACGGGAGAGGACTACAGAGAAACCGCAAAACGCCCCGAATTCGACCTGGTAGCTACAGTGATGAGACGCAGGCTCCGCTTTGCGGAGCATATATTACGCATGGACGCAGACCGCCTCCTAGTCAAGGCTAGGAACATCTTGTTAAGCACTTGGTGACTGTTTTCCTGTGTATTTTCATCAAATTGCAAAGCAACGTGTTGTATATAACACATTAAAAATCATTTATTGTTCCCATTTTATTTGATTTCTTTTGATTTGCCAACTCAAAAATATCAATAGGTTTTGAATACTATTGAAGAACATATAACAATGGTAACAGTCGTAATACTACTAGTAGTTGTTATACAACAACTAGAACAACTTTTTCACAAACATTTCGGAAAAAAGTAGAAAAGTTTAACACATAGTAATAGTATAATGAAATTGTAATGGTCTTATACAAAATCAAGCATTATTGGAAAAGAATTACTAAGAAGTCAGACTGCTTTCTTTAAATTTCAGGTTCGCCATTAAAAACAATTGTCGGAAAAAGCCCTTTTACCCGGGTAATGCTGAATGAAACCAGTGTTAGACTAGCAAAAAATGTAACAGTGACTAGGAAACCTGCTTAAAGGGCCCTTTCAACTCACTCCGCCAAATAACGGCTATCACAGTGTATTTATACACACACACACACACACACACACACACACACACACATATATATATATATATATATATATATATATATACTTATATATATATGTGTGTGTGTGTGTGTGTGTTTGTGTGTGTGGGGGGGAGGGTATATTGCAATTGTTTGTCTTTATGTGTACATGTGTTATGTGCGTGTGTTTGTGTATGCGTGTATGTGTGTGTTAGATTATTAACGAGACGTACTCACGTCATCGGTGTGTACTATTTGTACAAGATGTCCATTCGTTGATCTTTCTGTAAGGCAAAATGATTAGTCACTCGATTAATGAAGTTGTTAATGGATCCTATCGTATCCTTGTGGATTGTGATGCAGGTTAGTGCATTAAGACGATCCTGGCCCATTGTTACACATGAAGCTGTTTTAATCCTTTTCCGTGTACTAAATGATCTTTCTGCCTCCATGTTGTCATTGGTGTGGCAAGCGCTATCTCTAACAATTTCGTTACTTCCACGAATATTGTTCCTAATTCAGAGGTGCATATCAATCGGTACAACTCGATCATTGATTCGCATTGAGTAAAGGCCTCATCCGCTTGAACCGAAACAAACTTTGTATTTGTAATATCACGCTTCAATTCTTCCAAGTAAATATTGTACATACAGTTGAGGAGCTCGTTCTGTGTCTTCTTAGAAGTATAGCGCGCTACAGTTGCTGTCTCCAAATGATTTGCAAGCATCGGATCATTTTTAGCATCTCGCGATATGAGATCTAAAAAACCTCCACGATTGTATGATTCAGAGCATTCACCAGTTTTAAAGTAATAATTATTGAATCGGCGCTGTCTCCTCCATGCGTTAGTAACTAAATTAAAATTCACTGGTTTGTGTGGACCTAAATCTTTCACCACTTTTTTCTCTTGCTTAGTGTCTGAATTTATCTTCAATTAAAAAATCAACATGATTCATGATTGGTTACAAAGTACAGAAATCATTTTTTAAGATTCAAGAAATCTTTCCAAAGATAAAAACAGGGAGGTTTCATAAACAATGACAACAGCGATAAGAAAATCATTTTCTCTGAATATTAACGGTATGGCACTCTACTTTGATAATAATAATAATAGATCTTTATTGTCCATAAATATGGCAATTTGTCATTTAGTTACACTTGTTATAACGTTTAATGATAACTGTAACATTGAACAGATATTTCACTCCTACTTATTTTCTCTCTCTCTCTCTCTCTTTCTCTCTCTCTCTCATTCACTCTCTCTCTTTCTCTCTCTCTCTCTCTCTCTCTCTCTCTCTCTCACTCTCTCTCTTCCTCTCTTTCTTTCACACGTGCGATATACACAACATAAACATATTCATTTCGTTTTCAACTTGTTACAATTGTGGCAATTCGACACCAAAAATTATCATCATTATCAATTGGTCAGCTAATCTAACATTAAATAAATTAATCAGTTAATCAATCAGTCAACGAATCAATCCTTGGTTTTTCTGTACCATATGAAATATTCAAAATTTTTATTGCTGATGGAACGAACGTTGATTTATACTTGTTAGTTCTACATTTAATCTGACAAAACCTTCTCCCAGATGGTAAAAGACTAAATTCATGATATAAGATATGTTTTTTATTGTTGGTAATTGAGAATGCTTTCCTTTCTATTGCTTTTCCATTAATTCTTTCTACTCCATCAAGAGGATGGATTATTATTTTTGATGCCTCTTTGATAGATTTTGAAATTTTTGATTTATCTTTAAGTCGGCATCCGCCAAACCATATGGTGCAGCCAAACGCAATTACACTTTTAATCAATGAGTCCTAAACTCTTAACATAGTTTTCTTCCTTACTTGAAATGTTCTCAATTTCCTTTGGATGTATAATCTTTGGGCAACTTTCTTAGATATTATATTAATATGTTGAGAGAAATTGAGGGAACTATCAATGGTTATTCCTAAATATTTAAAATAGTCAACTATCTCAACATCATCTTTACCGATCGTCACACACTTTAAGTCGTTTTTATTTTTTACACCAAACACCTATTCTTTCGTTTTTTCAACATTTAATTCAAGCTGATTTTGTTTACACCAATCTGTGAATATATTTATTTGTTTGAAATAATTCTTTTCGGTAACTTTATCTTTTAGTAAGCCAAGAATAGCAGTATCATCTGCAAATTTCACTATAAAACAATTTTCAAAGGATGGTCTGCAGTCGTTGGTGTATAAGATGTACAGGATTTGGGAACTCAAGCAGCCTTGGGGACATCCGTTCGACAACGATCTTTTGTTGGAGATATGTTCACTCAATTTTACACAATGCGGTCTATGGGTCAGAAACTCTTTATACCATTTAATAAGGTAGTTTGGAATATCCATGTTGCATAACTTTTGAAGCAAAATATCTGTGTTCATGGCATTAAAAGCTGACGAAAAGTCGACAAACAGGATTCTGGCGTAATTCGAGGGCTTTTGGTCAAGGTGTTTTGAGATCGAATTTGTGGCGGTTAATAGTGCGTCTTCTGCACTGAGATGTTGCTGGTATGCAAATTGGTACGGATCTAGCAATTTCAGGTCATAACATTTTTGTAGGAGCTCAGATTTTAAATTTTTTTCTAAACATTTCATTACAAGCGATGTAAGCGCCACTGGACGGAAGTCGTTCAATACGGTCGGACAACGCTTTTTTGGAACTGGAACGACAATCGATGTTTTCCAAAGTACTGGGAATGATTGTTCATCGATTGACCTTTGAAATAGTTTTGTATAAGGTATAGCCAGTTGTTGGTGACAGTTTTTCTGGTCCTGGTGCTTTATGTTCTTTACATCGCCGGAAGAGGGAGCTTACAGTTTCTTCTTCAGCATCTGGAGGTGGCTCATTGTTATTTGACAAACCGTTGTGCACAGATAGGAGCCTGTCAAAGCGACAGTAAAAATCATTTAATTTGTTGACATCAGTTTCTGTTTTTCCTTGTGGGAATGTTCGTTTCTTTTGGTCTACTCCTCCCATTTGCTTTATCATCTCCCATGCTTTCCTTGCACAGCTCGATCTCAGTTGTCGCTCCATTTTGTTTTTGTATTCAACCTTTTCTTCTTTTATTGTATTTCTGATCTCCTTTCCCTTTTCAAATTCTAGTTTAATGTCACCACTTATATAGGATTTTTCTTTTCATTGAGTAAATATTTAAGTCGCTTTGTAACCCATGGCTTATTGTTAGGAAATATCTTAATTTCTTTTTTTTTCCACGCATAAATCCACACAAAATGCAATATAACATGTCACAGTTTCGGTCCATTCATCAATACTGTCTCCTTCTACCATTAATGTCTCCCACCGAGTACAGTCAAAACAGCCGTTCAATTTAGAAGAATTGAATTAACAAATCCACATTAAATAAATTCCAAACGCAATATACTTGTTAACTTCATACACAATACAAGTTGAGTAGGGATCTTGAGTTGAGCATGTGCGGGGATGAAGGATCAATTGGGTCAGGGATTCTTATATACAGTACCATGGGGTTCTTCTCGGTGAATACTTTGTTTACTGTTCTTTTTTATATCTATTTAAGCTGTTTAAACTAACAATGATAAAATATAATTGCCATTCTCTTCATTCGTATATTTTATTGAAGCAAAGCCTCTTCTTTCAATGGTAAAACTGAAAAGGTTTTTATTTATCCCAAGTAGGACCTCAGGACGTTCATCGCTAGATTGGCTTGGTTGGGGAGGGTGGGGGTGGGGAGATTGGGGAGACGGTAACACTAAAGTTTTTCAGGGGACAAAAATAGTATAGGTAAAGACAGGGCGGCCGATTGTAGACTGACTCATATAAACAACAACAAAATACTTCCCCGCCACACCACACCCTCACCTCATTGTCATACCGCGCAGACAACGGAGGAAAGATGAGACGTGCCGTTTTGACGCCACCTTCGTGCATGGTACCTATCACAGACTACTAGGCCTGTGTTATCTATGGCACCTATCGAGGGAGAGACGCACGAGTGTTGACGAAAGTCAGCAAATACTAAATTCAAAACAACAAGTAGTATGTGCTAATTTTTTAATTTTATCAAATTTTTAAAATTGAGCTTTATTGTTTGGTTGATATGCTAATCTACGAAAAATGTAGGGCGGCACAAAACAACTTCGCTCTATTGACCGACCACCAGTGCTCACAACCAAGTGCTATCCACATCAATCCCCAATCTATCATAGAATCGTAAAGACTGGTCTTTTCATTCGTATAGCATTGACGAGATCAAACGCGTTGGTTTCTGATCTTGAGTTGATTCTGTTTTCAACCGGTCAACGCTCTCAGCTTCATCGTATTTGGTCAGTCTAGCTACTCTGTCGTATGGCGCTGGTGGATCAGGTGGAGGTTCTAGGGTGACCAGTTCAGGGAATCCTGGAATGAAGCCACAAACAGGACCAAACAAGCTTGGACTTAGGGCATGTTTGGTGGCCTTTGACCCCCGACGCTTAAAAATCATTAACCTGGAATAGATTATGATATTTATATATGTGTACAAATATTTGTGTGTGTGTATGTGTGTGTGTATGAGAGATAGATAGATAGATAGATAGATAGATAGATAGATAGATAGATAGATAGATAGATAGATAGATAGAGAGAGAGAGCGATGAGTGTGTCCTTGAGTGTGTGAGTGTGTGATGCATAGTTAATGTGACGTAAACAGGGCAAAAGTCATGTTAGTCAACCCATCAGTTATCTTGCTGAATGTCGTAAAATTGAGCAACTCCTTTTTTATTTGTGACCAAACGCCCCGAAACGGTATTACGTTAGGGTGAACATAATGCTAAAAATAGAATCCTCAATGCATTGTATCAATCAGACTATAAACGGTCATGTTTACACAAATTTTATGTGTTTATGGGATGTTTTTTAGCTGAGCCCACAGTATCAATATAAATAGAACAAAATTGACGCCACTCAGCTCTTTGTTATTGTTTTTAGCAAGTCATTTTTAAGAGTAGTTCTCACTTAATTGTATTAATCTGACTATAAACAGTCAAGGTTACACACAGTTTTGTGTGTTGTACATTATATTCGGCTGGCGGAATGTTTTGGGTAAATTATCTAAGCGCACATCTATAGAAAGAAAAATAGAGAGAGAGAGATTGAAAAATGTGTAGATAATTGAGGGGAAAAGAAAGATATTTAGATAACTAGATTGATAGAGTGGGAAATAAAGAAAGAAATAGAGAGAGAGAGAGAGAGAGAGAGAGAGAGAGAGGATAGATAGATAGATATATAGATAGAGAGAAAGATATAGATAGATAGATAGATAGAGAGAGAGAGAGAGGGAGGGAGATAGATAGATAGATAAATAGAGAGAGAGAGAGAGAAAGAGATAGATAGATAGATAGATATATAGATAGATAGATAGATAGATAGATAGAGAGAGAGAGAGAGAGAGAGAGAGAGAGTAAAGAGATCTTTACATGTTATTTTTAAAGAAGAATAAGTTTCCTTTGGAGTTCATATGAGCAGCATCAGGTAATGTCGGTGTCGACCTGAAATACCGACTTGAGGACCGTGGGTACCCTGGAGCAACCTTTTCTGTTCGAGTATTCCACTTCCAGAAGTTGTCGGTCTGTGAGAAAATAGAAACAAATATATACACTCTATAGGTTCTAAATCCTTGAGAGTGTGTATTTAATTATAATAATGAATAGGCTACATAAAGGTGGCAGCAGCTTCTAATGGTGCTCACACTACTATGTTATGACGATCGACCCAATCAGCAAATTCTTTGCCGCACTCTGACCTGACTCAACTATTCGCCGAGCGAAGCTCGAACCCAGGACCTTCAGATCCGAAAGCGACACTAGACCACATAGCGCACAAATATGAAACATTGATTGCATTTCTAGCCATCATTATGGAGTGTAAAATATTACCTGTACATTTTTTACGTTGTATAAATAGTATAAATTCAACTGTCAGCATCCATGTCACTTTGACATAATACTTTTTGAGTCGATGGACCACAAATATTAGACATTGATTGAATTTCTTCATCATTGTGGAGGGCAATAATATACCTATACATTTGATACGTAGTTTTCATGCTCCGTTCGTGAAGGGTAATAATATACCTAAACATTTTATCCATCGTTTTCATGCTCCGTTCGTGAAGGGTAATAATATACATAAACAATTTATACATCGTTTTCATGCTCCGTTCGTGAAGGGTAATAATATACCTAATCATTTTATACATCGTTTTCATGCTCCGTTCGTGAAGGGTAATAATATACCTAAACATTTTATCCATCGTTTTCATGCTCCGTTCGTGAAGGGTAATAATATACCTAAACATTTTATACATCGTTTTCATGCTCCGTTCGTGAAGGGTAATAATATACCTAATCATTTTATACATCGTTTTCATGCTCCGTTTGTGAAGGGTAATAATATACCTAAACATTTTATCCATCGTTTTCATGCTCCGTTCGTGAAGGGTAATAATATACCTAAACATTTTATCCATCGTTTTCATGCTCCGTTCGTGAAAGGTAATAATATACCTAAACATTTTATCCATCGTTTTCATGCTCCGTTCGTGAAGGGCAATAATATACCTAAACATTTTATACATCGTTTTCATGCTCCGTTCCTGAAGGGTAATAATATACCTAAACATTTTATACATCGTTTTCATGCTCCATTCGTGAAGGGTAATAATATACCTAAACATTTTATTCATCGTTTTCATGCTCCGTTCGTGAAGGGTAATAATATACCTAAACATTTTATACATCGTTTTCATGCTCCGTTCGTGAAGGGTAATAATATACCTAAACATTTTATACATCGTTTTCATGCTCCATTCGTGAAGGGTAATAATATACCTAATCATTTTATACATCGTTTTCATGCTCCTTTCGTGAAGGGTAATAATATACCTAAACATTTTATACATCGTTTTCATGCTCCGTTCGTGAAGGGTAATAATATACCTAAACATTTTATACATCGTTTTCATGCTCCGTTCGTGAAGGGTAATAATATACCTAAACATTTTATACATAGTATTCATGCTCCATTCGCTTTACTTATCTTATAGGAGTTCCAGTAATATAATGGGGCACTCACTTCACAAGAAACGGACCGATATCGTAACGTGACAGTTTTTCTGGTCCTGGTGCTTTATGTTCTTTACATCGCCGGAAGAGGGAGCTTACAGTTTCTTCTTCAGCATCTGGAGGTGGCTCATTGTTATTTGACAAACCGTTGTGCACAGATAGGAGCCTGTCAAAGTGACAGTAAAAATCATTTAATTTGTTGACATCAGTTTCTGTTTTTCCTTGTGGGAATGTTCGTTTCTTTTGGTCTACTCCTCCCATTTGCTTTATCATCTCCCATGCTTTCCTTGCACAGCTCGATCTCAGTTGTCGCTCCATTTTGTTTTTGTATTCAACCTTTTCTTCTTTTATTGTATTTCTGATCTCCTTTCCCTTTTCAAATTCTAGTTTAATGTCACCACTCATATAGGATTTTTCTTTTCATTGAGTAAATATTTAAGTCGCTTTGTAACCCATGGCTTATTGTTAGGAAATATCTTAATTTCTTTTTTTTTCCACGCATAAATCCACACAAAATGCAATATAACATGTCACAGTTTCGGTTCATTCATCAATACTGTCTCCTTCTACCATTAATGTCTCCCACCGAGTACAGTCAAAACAGCCGTTCATTTTTTACGTTGTATAAATAGTATAAATTCAACTGTCAGCATCCATGTCACTTTGACATAATACTTTTTGAGTCGATGGACCACAAATATTAGACATTGATTGAATTTCTTCATCATTGTGGAGGGCAATAATATACCTGTACATTTGATACGTAGTTTTCATGCTCCGTTCGTGAAGGGTAATAATATACCTAAACATTTTATCCATCGTTTTCATGCTCCGTTCGTGAAGGGTAATAATATACATAAACATTTTATACATCGTTTTCACGCTCCGTTCGTGAAGGGTAATAATATACATAAACATTTTATACATCGTTTTCATGCTCCGTTCGTGAAGGGTAATAATATACCTAATCATTTTATACATCGTTTTCATGCTCCGTTCGTGAAGGGTAATAATATACCTAAACATTTTATCCATCGTTTTCATGCTCCGTTCGTGAAGGGTAATAATATACCTAAACATTTTATACATCGTTTTCATGCTCCGTTCGGGAAGGGTAATAATATACCTAATCATTTTATACATCGTTTTCATGCTCCGTTCGTGAAGGGTAATAATATACCTAAACATTTTATCCATCGTTTTCATGCTCCGTTCGTGAAGGGTAATAATATACCTAAACTTTTTATCCATCGTTTTCATGCTCCGTTCGTGAAGGGTAATAATATACCTAAACATTTTATCCATCGTTTTCATGCTCCGTTCGTGAAGGGTAATAATATACCTAAACATTTTATACATCGTTTTCATGCTCCGTTCGTGAAGGGTAATAATATACCTAAACATTTTATACATCGTTTTCATGCTCCATTCGTGAAGGGTAATAATATACCTAAACATTTTATCCATCGTTTTCACGCTCCGTTCGTGAAGGGTAATAATATACATAAACATTTTATACATCGTTTTCATGCTCCGTTCGTGAAGGGTAATAATTACCTAAACATTTTATACATCGTTTTCATGCTCCATTCGTGAAGGGTAATAATATACCTAATCATTTTATACATCGTTTTCATGCTCCTTTCGTGAAGGGTAATAATATACCTAAACATTTTATACATCGTTTTCATGCTCCGTTCGTGAAGGGTAATAATATACCTAAACATTTTATACATCGTTTTCATGCTCCGTTCGTGAAGGGTAATAATATACCTAAACATTTTATACATAGTATTCATGCTCCATTCGCTTTACTTATCTTATAGGAGTTCCAGTAATATAATGGGGCACTCACTTCACAAGAAACGGACCGATATCGTAACGAGGTGCAGTCGAGAGTTTTCTGACATGAATTTGAGAAGAAGTCCAACGGAGGACTATTTCCTGCTGTTGAAGGATATCGTCTAGGTTACACGGTGCTCCTTTTAACGTGAGTACATTGTGAGATTGTGAGTGAAGAGCCTTTAACAAAGACTACAGATTGCCGTTTCTGTGAACGTCTCATGGAGGACTATTTCCTGCAGCCAAATGACATCATCTACGTTACACGGTGTAATCCTTCACAGCCATTAGGTCAACGAAGCCGGAGTTTATCCAGATTTCCTTTCGATAGCGTGAAACGGACAATAGCAATTGGTTGCTACCTTTTGGATAGGACGCTAGTCTATCGCAAAACACTTTCCGCTAGATCTAACAGACCCAGCTACCCAATCACTGCTGGGTGGAAAGGGGGGTCAGAAAAAAAATCTCGACTGGACCCGGAATCGATCTCGGTCCCTTTGCTTGTGAAGCGAGTGCTCTACCAACTGAGCTATCGGAACCCCCATACGTTACACGGTGTCTACGGAAATGACTTTGTTTAGGGTTAGCAAAAACTGCTTTAGAAGGTTTTTGGACTTACCCCAAATATGAAAATCCGAGAGATCCCTTTGCGTGTAATGGTGATAGCGGCTGAGGGTTTCAATTGTTCGTCTTTGGAGTAGAGTTTTGGGTAGCCCTTGTCAAGGGTGAAGCCTGTGAATCGCCAAACATTGACACCTGTGGACAACAATATCAAATGTGGCCCGTCGTTTCAAGACGGCATGATGGCGGGGTGACCATAAAAATTTATAAATTTAAAATATAATTAATTAATTAATTAATTCTTCTTCTTCTTCTTCTTCTTCTTCTTCTTCTTCTTCTTCTTCTTCTTCTTCTTCTTCTTCTTCTTCTTCTTCTTCTGCTTCTTCTTCTTCTTCTTCTTCTTCTTCTTTATTGTTTTGAACAGCTCAAGGTATAGAATAGAATCAGCCTTGCAAATAAAAGCATCGGAATCTCCAGTGACCAAGCAAATTCATATTAGTGGTAGTGTGGACGTTGTTTGGTATGTCCATCGTACCTACGAGGTAAAGAGTTCGATTCCACTCGAAGCGCTGTGTGACATTAAGCAAGACACCTCGCCCTAGCTCACTTTGGGGAGCTGCACTACGGCAAATCCTGGGGTATCCCAGGCTATATTTGGAATAGACCAAAAAGAATAATTCTACAACAAAATTGGTCGAATTGTGAATTCGTATGAGTGATGAATTCTCTAGTTACAGATCAATATGAAACTTTCAGTCTAACTGATCACACGCATTTTTGCTCTCTCTCTCTCTCTCTCTCTCTCTCTCTCTCTCTCTTTCTCTCTCTCTATCTCTCTCTTTCTCTCTCTCTCTCTAACTCTCTCTCTCTCTCTCTCTCTCTCTCTCTCCCTCGTATCTTTTTATTAAGCTAATGATGTGATTATTTCAGTGCATTATTGTGCATGATTTGTTCTATTGATTTAATTTTGTATAATCACTTTGTCTGGAGATGGAGAGTAAGTTGCCTCATTTAATATTCTGTCTTTTCCATGATCAAACGAGCATCATCGTTTCTCATCTTTATTACGACCAGTGTTGTAGAACAACAGACAAACCTTAACTTTGGTAAGTATCGTTTACCTATCCATTTTCCCTTGCTGATGAATAAAGCGAATTAAGTTTAAATGTTTGATTTCATTGCCTCAGAATCCCTTTTGATTTATTCCCTGGTTGTAACAAGAAATAATACAAACCTTTAAACATATAGGTTTTTCTTGTCTCGGGCACGTAGGTGACAGCGAGGATATTCTTTCGAGGTGCTCCTGGAAACACATCAGTGATGGGCTTGGGGAAGTAGAGATCGATTCCCGTATCACCAATCTTGTAGATGTTTCTCTCTCTGAATGCGTAGACAAACCCGTCAGGTCCTGTTATAATAAATAACCATGTGTATTAGATCGGGATAATAAGGGATGCTAGGAATGGATGGTTCAAGCGTTACTAAGCATTATTAGTAAACTAGGTCTGTATATAAACATGTGATAGATCGGGATATAGATGTAGGAATGCTGTTCAACGTATAGTAACAATCAATATTCCTTTCCCTCCACGTGACCATTTATTACCAATCAACGAGAAGGCCTGACAAACATTCTTTAGTTCCATTCTTTAGTGCCAAAACAAATAAGTCAGTCCTGCAGTTAGCGCGTATTTATCACAATATTTTAACACTCTGATGAAGGAATTGCATTGCAACACCTGACGGACTATGCTTTTTTTCAATTTCCTGTGTTAAAAATTGAGAGTGATGCTCGGGATATCTGGGATTCATTGCTTCGCGTGATAAGCAAATACTTAACCCTATTTCCAGGGCTGAAGAATCATCCTATTTCTGCGATAGGGGGTTCGAGAGGACCCCCTAATGCCAAAGAAGGAATTTATGGAAGCACCCTATTTCTACTTTATGGGGTCCGAGCGGACCCCCCTAACTCCAAAGAAGGAATTTACGGAAATTTCCTTTTCTTTGTTTTAGGGGTCCATTTGGACCCCATATATTTTTCAATGGAAAATTAATTATTCTATTGTTTGGCTCTAATCTTTTTTTTTTTTTTACAGTGATGCCAAAACTCCGGTTTCACCTGAAAAAATCTCCGGTCTGGAGCAAGAAATTCCGGGTTCCGGGCAACTTCCGTCAATTTCCGGTGAGGTCAATTTGTTCCAAGGATACCCCCCCCCCTTCTAACCACCACATTATCACTACTACTACAACGATCATCACTACCACAACTACTGCACCCACCACCACCACGTCATCATCATCACCACCACTACTACTACAACCACAACCACATCATCATCACTAGCAATACTACTACAACCACCACCACCACCACATCATCATCACTATCTCTACTACTACAACCACAAACACCACATCATTATCACTACCACTATTACTACAACCACCACCACCACATCATTATCACTAACAACCACCACCAGAACCACAAAATCATCACTACCACCACTATCACTACAACATCCAATTCTGCCACATCATCTGAACTAACACTACTTCAATTACATCACCATCACTACAACCACAGCTACAACCACCAACACCAACCATCATCACTACCACTACTACAACCACCACCACCACATCATCATCACTACCACTTCTACATCTACCACCACCACATCATCATCACTACCTCTACTACTACAACCACCGACACCACATCATTATCACTACCACTGCTACTACACCACCACCACATCATCATCATCACTACCACTACTACAACCACCACCACCATCACATCATCATCACTAGAACTACAGCTACAACCACCACCACCACATCATCATCACTACCACTACTACTACAATCACCACCACAATATCATCACTAGAATTACAGCTACAATCACCACCGCTACTACACCACCACCACCACATCATCTACAAGCACTACTACAACCACCACCACCACGACATCATCATCACTATCACTACTACGACAGCCACCACCAGTTCATCATCACTATCACTACTACTACAAACAATACTACCACATCATTATCACCACCACTACTACAACCACCACATCCTCATCACCACCACTACTACAACCACCACCACCACATCATCATCACTACCTCAACTACTACAACTACCACCACCACATCATTATTACTACCACTGTTACTACACCACCACCACATCATCATCATCACTACCACTACTATAACCACCACCGCCACATCTTCATCAATACTACTACTACATCTAACACCACCACATCACCATCACTAGAATTTCAGCTACAACCACCACCACCACATCATCGTCACTACCACTACTACTACAACCACTACCCCCACATCAACATCACCACCACTACTACAACCACCACCACCACATCATCATCACTACCTCAACTACTACAACAATCACCACCACGACATCATTATCGCTACCACTGTTCCTACACCACCACCACTTCATCATCATTACTACCACTACTACAACCACCACCGCCATTATCATCACTACCACTACTACATCTACCACCACCACATCATCATCACCACTATCACTACTACTACAACCACCATCACCACCACATAATCATCACTACCACCACTACCACTACTACATCCAATACTGACACATCATCTGAACTAACACTACTACAACCACATCATCATCAATAAAACCACTACTAGTACAACCACCACCTCATCACTACCACTACCACAACCATCACCACCACATCATCATCACTACCTCTACAACTACAACCACCTACGCCATATCATTATCACTACCGTTACTACTACACCACCACCACCACATCATCATCACTATCACTACTACTACGACCACTACCACCACATCATCACTGCCACTACTACAACCACCACCACCACCACCACCACATCATCATCACTATCACTACTACTACGACCACTACCACCACATCATCACTGCCACTACTACAACCACCACCACCACATCATCATCACTATCACTACTACTACAACCACCACCACCACCACCACATCATCATCACTATCACTACTACTACAACCACTACCACCACATCACCACTGTTAATACTACAACGACCACACCACCACATCATCATCACTACCACTACTCCTACAACCACCACCACCACATCATCATCACTACCTCTACTACTACAACCACCAACACCACATCATTATCACTACCACTGCTACTACACCACCACCACAACATCATCATCACTACCACTATTACAACCACCACCACCACCACATCATCATCACTAGAACTACAGCTACAACCACCACCACCATATCATCATCACTACCACTACTACTACAACCACCACCACAATATCATCACTAGAATTACAGCTACAACCACCACCATTAGATTTTGGTACAGTATAGGAAGAACGGTAATTTGTGTATAAATAAAGCCATAGCATATGATTCTCCATGTGGTCCATTTGGACCCCAAAGCCTAAAATAGGAGGTTTCCAGTTTTTATCTCTACAAGTGTCAGGGGGTCCAACCGGACCCCATAAACAGGGAATCTAAAATTCCAGGGGTGGTGTTTCGTGGTGAGTAAACTATGCACGTGAGAAATTCAAAATTTTGACACATTATGGAATGGGTCATTTTAGGAAAAGTCATGAAATTTCAGCTTCGTGGCTTTAAAAAAATGAAAATTTTAGGGCGAAAAAACCTGGTGCTGGGGTCCATTTGGCATCACTTATATCACAACACAAGACAGTTTTGAGGAAATGGGTTACAGATACATGTTTTTTATGAAAATAAAAAAAAGAACAAAACGTTTTAAAGATCACTAACACAAAAAGTTTTCCTTCAGAGCCATTCGGGCCGTGGAGCCAAAGTTTATCCTGATTTCTATAGCGTGAAACGGACAATAGAAATTGCTTGCTATCCTTTGGATAGGACGATCGTCTATCGCAAAGTACTCTCCGCCAAATCTAACAGACTCAGCTACCCATTCACTGCTGGGTGAACAGGGAGGGGGGGGGGGGGGTCAGAAAAAATTATCCACCCGGGATCGTTCTCGGACTCTTTGCGTGTGAAGCGAATGCTCTACCAACTGAGTTATCGGGACTCCCTTAATAACACAACATTCCATTTATTCATTTGAAGGAAAATATTTTAGGCTTTATCTCAGTAAAATATCGAGAAAACCCAGACGTTAGCCGCAGTTCAATAACGCAAAATAGCTCAAGAGGAGCTACGTGTCTTGCTCAAGGAAAATTTGAGATGCCAATAGTGGGACGATCCCCTGCGTTATGGGTCGTATAGCAATGCCTTGCCTTTTTAGCCACCTCGCACCCAGAGAGAATTGTATGAGATAAATTTAAATTTGATGCGAACATCACCCCGCGGCTAACCAGTTAAATGCCGTGCTCTGGAAAAACTCGTTGTTAAAAATTGGGGCCAGAAAACTCGTCCTTCAAATATCGATCGATTTAAGAGATTTTGCCAAGACGAGAGTTATTTAAATCAATGGATATTTGAAGGACGTGTTTTCTGGCCAAATTTTAAAATTATAATAATTTTTTTCCAGAGTATGGCACTTATTTGGTTACCAATTGTCCCATATGACAAATCTTCCTTGAAAATGTTCAATAACTTCAGTAATCTAGTAGTAGGCATCCTTCCGTCTCAAGAGACGATGGTTTGCGCCCTGTATGGCTTTGGTCTCATCAGTCTTGTTGAGAGCAACGACGGGTGTGACTCAACAGACCAATCCTTGCATGGCAGTCTCTACCGCAGTTGTTGCACACGTAGTTTGACTGTATGTTTGTTGTTTGGAACTGCTGCCTCTCTTTCCTCCTTGCTCTCCTCTCCTCAAACGTCTTCTTTCTCCTCTCCTCACCTCTCTGCACTCCCTCCATCGCCGCATATCTCCAGCCTCTGCGGTCGTCAGCAAGCGATTCCCATGTGTTTGAGTCAATGCCTGTCAGTTTCATGTCTCGTTTGCAGATATCATAGAAGCGCAGAGCTGGACGGCCAGTTGGTCGCCGTCCAGAAGCTAGTTCACCGTACATGATTTCTTTGGGTATGCGTCCATCGCCCATCCTGTGTACGTGACCAAGCCATCGCAAACGTCGCTGGCAGAGCATGAGATGCATACTGAAGGAGTTCGCTCTTTCTAGCACTGCATTGTTGGCGAGTCTGTCCTGCCACCTGATGCCAAGAATTCGTCGTAGACAGCGAATGTGGACGTTTTCCAGTCGGTTCTCATGTCTGGCATATGTTGTCCAGAACATAATGTCAGTAATCTATGATACCAATTTCCACTTCACATTGCCTTCCGTATTGATATATTTTCCCTGACATAAAAAAAATGTGTAAAACTGTCTGTGAATGATACAACTCAAGCTATATGAGATTTTG
>NC_088362.1:34928881-34933881 GCF_034508935.2 Berghia stephanieae
GATGATAATGGTGGTCGTGGTGGTGATGACAATGATGAATGATGATGATGATGATGATGATGATGATGATAATGATGATGATGATGATGGTGATGATGATGATGATGATGATGATGATGATGATGATGATGATGATGATGATAATGAATATAGATGAAAACTTTGCGAAGTCCAAGGTTTGAGAGTTTTTGCTAAGATGAGGATCGATATTAGGACGGATTTCTGTTTAAATTTTAAAATACGTATCTTTCCGGAATAGGGCGCCTAACCAGTTAAGAATCATCACAGAGCCATCTGGGCGACAGTGTGAAATATTATGTTAATTTGGTTGTGCCGCTATGTGGTCTTGTGGTATGACACTCGCTTTCGGATCGGAATATCCTGGGTTCGATCCTCGCTCGGCGCATAGTTGACTCATTGGAAAAGACTCTTTACTCACCTTGTCTCACCGTACTCAGGTGTAAAATTAATACCTGACCGTTAACAGCGTTGTCTCTGTCGGAAAAAAAATTGTATTATCGCCTAACAGGCGTCGTGTATCGTTCTTTATGTTACGTGTTGCTGTTGGTCAGGGACCCTTTGTAAAGCTTTTTGAGCACGTTTAGTGGAAATTGCTCTATATAAAAGCTCAACAACTGTTAGCTATCTATGTCCTTACCTGTCCCAGTGAATCTCAAGTGCCATCCATCCCCATGCTCCCCCCTGGCAAACTTGACCTCTATGTCAGGACGTGTATTTGAATACTGGAATGTCAAAGGGGTCACTGTCGACCAAATGTCAAGGGCTCTCTGAAAGGCTGCTCTGGTAACGATATCAAATTTAAAGAATGAAAGGAGCCGACGCCACTCGCCTTTTACTCACAGTAATACAATTCACGGTCATGAAAAAGGTGGACATACAAATTTGAAGTACACACACACACACACACACACACACCCACACACACACCGATCGTACATAGACAGACAGAAAGACACACTTACATTTGCTGACCAGAGCTAAGTTTTTCCGTCAAATTTGTTAGTTTCCAATAGATGGTGTCCTTATGCCATGTGGTGTCTGGTAAACAGAAAATAAATATATAAATACATAAATAGATGAATAAGTAAAAAATAATACATAGCACTTAGTCATACAACGCGCTTCATACTGTTTCATTTATTCCCCCAGCAGGCCATTTGGAACCAAATTTTTATTTCATACGGTACCAGTCGACTGTTAGAAATCATTTTGCATTAACACTTACAATATCCGTCGTCGTCTGTAGCCAGGAATTCAATCACACCTGAGTCGAGTGGGATACCTAGCCTTACCGGAGTTCCGTCTCCCTACAGAGGTTGAATGTCATGGAACGCCGCCATACTTCACGCTCAAAGACCATTCTATTACCAAGCATTCATTTATCCTTTTGCCAGTTTTGGCCTCCATATTTCCTATCCAGAACTTCCTTGGTTTGCCTCGTGCCTTTCTGACAGCTATGTTTCCCTCTAGCAATGATTTTTTGGATGGCGTTGCGTGGCAATAATAGTTCAGTTTTCTCCTGTTCGAGTAGATCAATGTGTGTTTAAAGTGTCTTGCCCAAGGACACAACATTGGGGCCAACATTCTATACGATCATTGAAAGTCGCGATAAGCATTGCTTGAATTTTCTAACAAGACGAGTAACAAATGACGGAGCAGGCACTGGTGAAAGATAAAAATCTGAAAAGATGTGAATAGTAGTAATGGCGTATGGCTACATTTCTACGCAACACGTCTCCAGCCAGACTTTCAATAATTCACCGCAGCTGAGGACAGCCCCTAAATAATAATAATAATAATAATAATAATAATAATAATAATAATAATAATAATAATAATAATAATAATAATAATAATAATATATATAATGTACTACTACTACTACTACTACTACTACTACTACTACTACTACTACTACTACTACTACTACTACTACTACTACTAACTATTACTACTACTACTACTACTACTACTACAACTATACTACTACTACTACTACTACTACTATAACTACATACTACTACTATACTAATAATAATAATAATAATAATAATAATAATAATAATAATAAAATAACAATAACAATAATAATAATAATAATAATAATAATAATAATAATAATAATAATAATAATAATATCATGAATTTATATAGCGCCTAGTTCCTATTAAAATTGCTCACTGGTGCTTTACATCGACACATCATATATCATACACTAATATAGAACTGACATGTCAATAAAATAATATATTATAATATATTACCTTTTAACCGTTTTCTAAAAGTAAGTGGATTTTCACTATTTTTTTGTTCCAATACTAATGGAATTCCACAATCGGGGGTCATGGTGGTCAAAGGATTTCTCATGAAAGACGAAATATTTTGGGGGTTTCCTTAGGAGATTTAAATTAGCAGATCTTAGAATTTGAATGGGTTTACAATAAATGTGGATGATTTCTCGAAGGTACACAGGAGCAGAATTGTTTAAGTAGTTTAAGTCGTTGAAACCTCCCGCCAATCTCGTCAAAGGAAAGTGCAAAGCGAAGGTGTGAATAAGAAAATCTCAGACAAAACAGAAAGAAATATACAAAAGTAAATCATCCCAAAAAAAAATCGGCCTGGATAAAAACTGTTAAGAGAGAACTAAAAGCCCGGGGCTTCAGCCTGCAGACTGCAACCCATGCATCGAAAGACTGATGCCATTGGCAAACACTTGATGTTGCCTCCAGCACCCGACTGCGACTGCGCGGAGAGGACTGAGTTAGTGAATTTGTTTGACATGACGAGGCTCCGTACCTCTTAGCCACAGATACACAATTTTTGGAAAAATATATTCTGTTTTTAGTTACAAGAATAGAATGTCCTTGGTGAGTAGAAATTAGGACAGTTTCATCTTAGAACTAACGATGAGGTATAAGGGAAATGGATATAAATCAGGTGATGCCAGTGGACTAGAATATCGCCTTGTCAGGCAGGGGCCTGATTGGTAAAACATCCAACTTCTGGCTGAGATAGATTGATAGATAGATAAATAGATATATAGATACGTAGATAGATAGATAGCTAGATATATAGATAGATAGATAGATAGAGATAGATAGATAGAGAGAGAGAGAGAGAGAGAGAGAGAGAGAGAGAGAGAGAGAGAGAGAGAGAGAGAGAGAGGGGGGGGTAAGCGAGCCATCCAGATTTTTCATCACATCAGAGGACTTGTATCTAAGTTTTCTGATCACATAAAATTGCAAAATTATTTTAAAACCGAAATCGACAACTTGTTTGACTTCGAGAAAAGACGCTCGCAGACTCTTTTGGCTCTCGGGCCAATAATATTATAATTCCCTTAATCGGTCAAAAATACACCAATTCGTGGCTGTCAGTTCATGGTGGGCTGTCGAGAAGTCTGGATGCGTCTAGAATTAATTAGTGCATTTATAATAACTTATTGAGACGATGGGTGACATTTGATTACCAAATACGGTGTAAGCCCGAGGACCATTCTGGGCCCCAAAGGCGGTGTTTTCTTCGTCCCCGGCGTCATGTCGGTTAATGATATCCGGGTTCCCACACCGAGGAGATTGCATCTTATCAAGTGTTGCTGAATCAAGCTCACCAGTGATCGGCAACCCATTGAAACATTGAAATTTTCTGGAAAGTACGATGGTAGAAAAATAATAGTAAATGAAATGAATGAATGAATGAATACTATAGACAAAAAAGACAGTCAGCTCTTGTTGAATATAACGTTCCAAAACACAAAACTGTGTAACCTTAAACGTCTAAAGACTGATTGATATAATTTAGCGAGAATGATTTATTTATTGGTCCCAATTTAACAACACTTATCTAGTATGTAAAACGTTTGTAAAACGTTTTGAACACATTTAGAGGATATTGCATTAAACAAAATCTCAAGTTTCTACAAAGAACATTTTGACTCTGAAATGATCTGAAATAGTTGTAAGTTCCATAGATCCTAAATTTTACAATTTCACTCATCCGATCAATAACCCCGCTTCACATAGCTTGTATCTGTAGTAGGACGAGACCACACCGCTAAGATACTGCTGCAACAAGGGGTCAATAATAATATGATGATAAAATGACAACTATTACCTGATAGCATCTTTAACGACTTCGTAGGACATGAGTTGTGATTTGAAGCCATTGTCATCCCCTGGTAAGTAGCCATAGGTCCTTAACATGCCCTATTTCACGAATTGGAAAAGAAACAGAGAGACAATAGTAGATGAGATAAGCAAGAACGAGGTGTGGGATGCAGTGCGCAAGATGAAAAGTACTAAAGCAGTTGAACCAGATGAGATACCAGCTGAAGTCTGGAAATCGCTTAAAGATGATGGTTAAATTTCCTGGTATGGTTATTCAACATCTTTAAGAAAGAGAAAAGGCCAGAATAATGGACAAAAAGTACGTTGATTCCCATATACAAAAATAAAGAAGATGTTCAAGAATGTGGCTTGATGCTAATGAGCCACACAATGAAGACATGGGAAAGAGTATCGATGACTCCATTAAAAGTTGGATGCTTGCAAATAAGCTATTGTTGAATGAAGGCAAAACTGAAGTTGTTTTGATAGGAACTCAGCAAAAATTAAAGTCTTTCCCATTTTCAAATCCTACTCTAACTATATCTGATTCTGATATTTCTATTTCTGAAAAGGCTAAAAATTTAGGTGTCATTCTGGATAGTTCTTTGTCTATGGATCAGCATATAAACAATAATGTGAAAATTGTGTACTTTGAGCTCCGTAGAATATCACGGATTAGGTAGTACCTTTCAACAACTTGAAGATAATTGTCTCTGCATTGGTCGTGTCACGTCTTGACTACTGCAATTCACTGCTCGCTGATGTCCCTAATAACAAAATAAACAAGCTCCAGAGAGTACAGAATTGTGCGGCTCGGTTAGTCCTGGGAAAATCTCATTACGATGATACAAAGGATATGCTTCGAATCCTCCA
>NC_088362.1:34938881-34961381 GCF_034508935.2 Berghia stephanieae
GTCTCCGGTGTGGGTTGAATCTGGTGTACTGTGGTGAGCCCATGCCTCATCACCAGTGATCATATGGTCAATAAGCATTCACGTCTGCTGTCAACGCTAGACCCCATAGGCAGTTGACTTTCATATTGAAACTTCGACTGCTATTTTGAGACACTTGTTCACGCTGATTTATATGACCATCTGTACATCGGGTTAACACCATTCAGTTAAATCTAAATATTCAATTATTCTATGAACAGCGGATTTGGAAATTCCAAATCGATAGGACAGTTCTCAAACTTTAAGCCGACTGTCCTCCCGACTCAGATTTTCAACATGCTGAATGTTCTCTTGTGAGTGAGAAGACAATGACCTTCCTGTGCGTGGCTTATCCTGTATGTCAGATCAACCTTGATGAAATTGTTTACATCAGTAAGTTACGTACCTGCTTCAAGCCAATAACATATTTTCCATAAGCGATTACCAACGAATTTCCGAAGTAAGTTTTCCTTTTGCATTCAGAAATAATATTACCGCACGAATTCTTCTTTTGACCACTCACTAATCAGGATAGATATCCTTGTTTTGATGTAGAAAAAAGGTCCCTTCATCAATGGTGCTCAAACTTTTAGCACTCGTGCTAAATGAATAGATCTCTAATATCCAGTTTACAGATTTTAGATACAACAAGCGGTTCATGAGTTGTGGCGTTACTTATCTTAATTCTGGGACAGACTTCATAGAATAAATGTGTCCACTGACGACTGGGAGTTTTACGTAAGACAGAATAAATGTCTCCATTAAGGACTGTAAGTTTTACCTAAGACATAATAAACGTCTCTATTGAGGACAGGGAGTTTTACGTAAGATAGAATAAATGTCTTCCTTGAGGACAGTGAGTTGTATGTAAGATAGAATAAATAAATATCTCAGTGAGTTGTATGTGAGATAGAATAAATAAATAAATATCTCAGTGAGTTGTATGTGAGATAGAATAAATAAATAAATATCTCAGTGAGTTATATGTAAGATAGAATAAATAAATAAATATCTCAGTGAGTTGTATGTGAGATAGAATAAATAAATAAATATCTCAGTGAGTTGTATGTGAGATAGAATAAATAAATATCTCAGTGAGTTGTATGTGAGATAGAATAAATAAATAAATATCTCAGTGAGTTGTATGTGAGATAGAATAAATAAATATCTCAGTGAGTTGTATGTGAGATAGAATAAATAACTATCTCAGTGAGTTGTATGTGAGATAGAATAAATAAATATCTCCGTTGAGGACAGGGGGTTTCACGTGAGGTTGGTGCCCTCCACCCAATTTCTCTTTTTTCTCTCTCTCTCTCTCTCTCTCTCTCTCTCTCTCTCTCTCTTTCTTTCTTTCTTTCTCTCTCCTCTCTCTCTCTCTCTCTCTCTCTCTCTCTTTCTTTCTCTCTCTCTCTCTCTCTTTCTTTCTTTTTTTCTCTCTCTCTCTCTCTCTTTCTTTCTCTCTCTCTCTCTCTCTCTCTCACACACACACATACACATTTGTATATATTCATAAAAATATAGGTCATAAGAATGCATGAAGCCTTTAACTTTATGGTTAAAAATTTGATTTGGAGAGTTAGGACTTCTATTCAATGTAGAATATTTAAAAAATCGTATGCGACACATTCGTAGAGTCATTCTTACCTGTCCTTTTTGGTGGTCCCTACCAAGTGCCCCAAGGGCAACAACACAATATCAGTCTATCAGAACTCTTTTCTACGGTTTGATTGAGGGTAAATTTACGAACACTACGGTGTTCTAAAGTGTATATTGCAACTCCTATGTAAGGTTGCACATTAAAGAAATAATCGTAGAAAATTTCAACTCGATAATGATATGAACGTGATGTGTAGGCATTAATTCTGTTATAGACATATAATTTTTGGACATATCTGGTCAATAAAAATATTTAATTTATTGTTGCTATTCAGAATACTGTCAACATTTGTCTACAATATTTCAAAATTAGGAGTGATAGTTCCAGTAAATGTTCGTAGTTAGTATTCCTTGACCTAGGAAAATGTTGTCTCGGAAAAATGACGATGATTCTTTATCGTGCTAGGATGAGAAGATGTTGGTGTTGATGTCCACATGTTACCAACTTCATTTTGCCCGTAGTTAGACTGATTCTTTTGTAAAGAAAAAGCTGTCCTACTTCCTGCATGTGACGTGAACTCTTATTGTTGTCAGCTACCCTGGTTTGTCTTTTCTTATCGATTTCTTTAGACTGGAGAGAATGGCGACTTACTATTTTAGCACAATAGGATCGAGTTGAAAAAACATCATTTGAGGATTGTGACGTGACGTTAACTGTTCGGGGGATCGGGTAACATGTTTAACATAGTGTTTATTATCTGATGATGGTGGGATAAATTCTCGAGATGCCAACTGCTCATCGACTGAGCAAAGGGGTATAGAATAAGTCTTCCTCCACCTTTAGTAATTAGATTAATTTTGCCTTGGTTGGGTCATACCTTGTCTACAGAAGTGTGGTCTTTTGCAGTACGGAGCAATCTGGCGTTAGTTGCCGTTAAGTCTTCAGATTATATTCGCACTGCAGAGATTGAAGGTTGGGATCATGATCAACCCCTCTTATAAACTAAACGATTTGATCGGGCCCCCCCCCCCCCCCTCCCCTCCCCTCTGTCTATGAAAGGCGTCCGGGTCTTTTCACGTTTGTACAGTTTCATTTTAGTGTTAAGAAGACTCAATATTTTATTCAGACATTGATCCTTTGATTTATTTTGATCCGCTGCCATTATTATTATTATTATTATTATTATTATTATTATTATTATTATTATTATTATTATTATTATTATTATTATTATTATTATTATTATTATTATTGTTATTATTATTATTTTCTCATCATCATCATCATCATCATCATCATCATCATCATCATCATCATCATCATCATCATCATCATATCATCATTATCATCACCATTATTATTATTATTATTATTATTATTATTATTATTATTATTTTATTATTATTATTTTATATTATTATTATTATTATTATTATTATTATTATTATTATTATTATTATTATTTTATCTCATTATCATCATCATCATCATCATCTCATCATCTCATCATCATCATCATCATCATCATATATCATCCATCATATTATTATTATATCTATTATTTATATTATTATTATTATTATTATTATTATTATTATTATTATTATTATTTTTTATTATTATTATTATTATTATTATTATTATTATTATTATTATTATTATTATTATTATTATTATTATTATTATTATTATTATTATTATTATATATCATTCATCATCATCCATCATCATCATCATCATCATCATCATCATCATCATCATCTCATTATCATCACCATTATATTATTATTATTATTATTATTATTATTATTTTATTATTGTGTTATTATTATTATTATTATTATTATTATTATTATTATTATTATATTATTATTATTATTATTATTATTATATTTTCATCATCATATCATCATCATCATTATTATTATCATCCCCATTATTATTATTATTATTATTATTATTATTATTATTATTATTATTATTATTATTATTATTATTATTATTATTGTTATTATTATTATTATTATTATTATTATTATTATTATTATTATTATTATTATTATTATTATTAATTATTATCATTTATTCATCATCATCATCATCATCATCATCATCATCATCATCATCATCATCATCATCATCATCATCATTATCATCACCATTATTTATTATATTATTATTATTATTATTATTATTATTATTATTATTATTATTATTATTATTATTATTATTATTATTATTATTATTATTATTATTCATTATTATTATTATTATTTATTATTTATTATTATTATTATCATTATTATTATTATTATCATCATCAGCATCATCATCATAATCATCATCATCAGCAGCAGCAGAAGCAGCAGCAACAACATATCTGTGTGTGAGAGTGTGTGTGACCCACTCAAAACAGTTTTACCCCAGATGAATTAGCTAGGTGCTGGAAACTATAGATAGCTCTTGGTTCGTAGTTCAAATCACTTTATTTCAGAATTCATTTTGGGGGGTCAGAGTGACCGGACATGATACTGTCAGTGGAACAAATACTATATTGAGAGGAGCTGGATGAGGTGTCGAAATTATACTCAGAGGTACCGGGTTGAGCTCTACCGTCGCACCTCTTTTCTACATTGATGATAAAACGTTCCTGCCCTCCATCCATGCTCACTTAACTGCGTTTAACTCAAAGCTTAACTCACTCAACCCTAACACCGACTATATCCGGATTATACTCAGAGTTACTTTTACTCCATGCCTATTGATTACATTTTTATGAGACAAATTATTGGCGTAGTTTTAAAGCTATTTTTTTTGTTTTTATATATTAATGGCAGTTGAATAAAACCATCTATGTACATGTTCAATTTTAATACCTTTTTTTCCAATTTTGAAAGTCGCAAAAATTTATAGGATTGAGTGAGTTAATCGTAATCTTATTGTCCAAAGTAAAACTCAAAAACAAATATTCAAAAAGTTGATGAATATAATTTTATTTTATTTGATTTGCAATTTTAAAAAATTAATTCGATTGTTTAAAACTGGCCGTATTTAAATTTGATTTCAGAGATTGGATGAAATAAAAAAATTGGTGTCATCTTTTTTTGACACGATGGAATTTATTTAAATTTGTCTGAAGATTGAATTGATAAGATAAATTGTTTGGGCATTCGGGTCGTTATCAATACAAGTAGAAAGTCACTTGCTGATTCCTGTTTTAAAAAAAACTTAGCTTTATATAGAGCAATATCAACAGCATGTGCCCAAAGCGCTTTACAAGGGGTCCCTGACTATCAGCAACATGTATCATGAATGACGAGACATGAGGCCTGTTAGGCGATATTGCATTTTTTTTCGACAGAGACAACGCTGTTAACGGCCAGGTACTCATTTTACACTTGAGTACGGTGAGAGAATGTGAGTAAAGAGCCTTTTTCAATGACTCAACTATGCGCCGAGCAAGGCTCGAACTCAGGACCTTCCGATCCGAAAGCGAGTGTCATACCACATGTCCACATAGCCGCCGAACTGTTTTTTTTTTTTTTTTTTTTTTTGTTTATTGCTTTAGGTCTCTTCCAACACAAATGAGGTTATATGAGAGACCGCTGAAACAAAAAAACAAGCAATCTAACAAAAATAGTACAAATGTAAATCAAAATCATAACCTAAAGATATAAGCTAAACTATAAATAACTAAGAACAAACAGGCAGAAGATTTACAGAAAAAAAAAATCCCCTGTCAAAAATACAATCACAAACCAAAGAAGCAGGATAGGCAGTAAAGAGAAGAAGAAACGACATCACTATCGGATCGTACACCCATGCGAACATCATAGGTATATGATTCAAGGGTGATGCTCCCATCCAACCACCCGCGCCGAACTGTTTAAACTATCAACATCAATATTTCTAAATTCTTAGTGAGTTTTTTTTTTCTTTTATGATGATAATATATAACAATAATAATGATTTTTATCATTTTTTGCGTTTGGAAGGGCAACAGAATAATATTGTGGAATCACTGGAAGTGGAAGCGGTTAGTGAATTTTCAGAAAAAACATTTATTACAGGACAGCATCAAATCATATAAAAATATATTGCAATAACATAATTGTGTAGGTGGACATAATATCATATGTGAAAGAGGAACAGAATGTGCTTTCTTCTCAAGGACATGGCACTCTGATGAACTATCGGATATAAATAATATTCTTAACCGTTTTTACGGCAACAGTTTCCCTTGAGCAGCTCCATAACACCTCCCGATAAGTTCTTTAATTCAGAAACGTGAGTGGAGCAGGCATATATGTTGATAATAACCAGAAATGAAGTGAGTAGGAAAGTGCCAGAGGATAACAGAGAATAAAAACTTCGCGGCGGTTATAGGGGCTCGAACCCGCGACCTTACTGGTACGACAACGATCTCCCCGGCCAGGCAGTTAACATAAGTGCCTGCTCCACTCACTTTTCTGAATTAAAAATTCACCCCAAATACCGGAGCATACGCAATTCTCCTGTTATATGTTTGTGTTGAGAATATAGTTGTCGTACCAGTAAGGTCGCGGTTCAAACCCCCATTTTTTTATTCTCTATTGTCTTCTGGCACTTTCCTACTCACTTCATCTCTTGTTGTTACCAACATATTTGCCTGCTCCACTCACTTTTCTGAAGTAGAGTTATCATGACAGGACAGGGTCCCAACTCTTTGGTGACAGTAGCGGGAATCCATTTCGCTGCTCCGTCCTTTCGATTACCAAAACGTGACGAATAAATGTGTATCCCAACTTCATAAAGTGTTTTTGCCATCACTGGTTTGGAATTTAATCATCTCCTTACCAACCATAGGAAAATCGTAACATTCGTTACGATCCAACCAGCACTTTTATCATTCTGATTTCTTTTATAAATCACACAATTCAAAGACAAATGTTTTATTATAGCTATAAAAATGTGACACTGTGTTGTAGAGTTTATTTTGCTGATCAGTATTATGCACAGAATATATTTGTTGCATTTCTGTTTCAGTAAGAAAATTCTATTTTTGTGTTGGTGGGTGAGAAATTTTGGGAAAATTCTGAAAATGGCTGGTAAAGAATGGGTTGAGGTGGGTGATGGGAGAATGGTGACAATCAAAGTATGAAATTGACGTCCTTAAAGCAATTCACTCGGGGACGAACCAGACGCTAAAGGTGTGCGACAAAAGTGCATAAGAAATTGTTGCAAGGCTTGTCATGGCGGAAGAGACTATTTCCTCAAAGCATTTTAAAAACTTCTCACAATGCGTCTGCGGTACCGTTTGTAGCGGGATGATAGGGAGCTCCAGTGAGATGTTTGCTCTCTCCCTACACCATGTCTGAAATTCATCAGAAGTGAGGCAGGTTGAGTTGTCCGACACGATTGTGTAAGGATAGCTGAAGTGAGCAAAATCCTCGTCTAGAAGGCTAGTTGTTGCTTTTGTTGATGTCGAACTGGTTGCATGAATGCATGGGTCATTTGAATGGGCGTCGGCCATTACTAGCCAGTTATTACCCATAAAATTCACCGCGTGATCGATGTGTACTCCAATCCACGGTAAGTCAGGCGTTATCCATGGATGGTTCAACTCTTTTGGCGGTTATTTTGATGTCCAGCACACGTAACACATCCGCGACAAGTAATGACAATGTCAAAATCAATATACGATGGCTCGTGCTAATTGTTTCATGCACTGCATGCTGAAATGGCCGTGGTGGAGGATGTTGAAAACGAGAAAAGAAACAAATAAAGACATGAATTTTTTTTTTCCTGATTTGGTTTTGGTAACTTTAACTTAGTTTCCTCTCAAGGAAAGGGAATTAATCAAAAATAATTGGATGGATAAGTCTTTAGGGTTTGGCGGAAAGTAATTTATTTCAGACTAGCATCCTATCTACAGGGTGATAAACATTTTTTCCAACCATACAGTAATACAATCACGTGGCATAGACCACAAGGCGAAAACGACTTTGGGGTAGTAAGGGGTTCATTCCACTAAAAGTTACACCTGCTGGGCACAAGCTCATGATCCCATCTAAGAGGGAAGAATTCTAATGCCAATGAATATACATAGATGCCCATAATAACATGCAGTGATAGCGATTTACAATGGAAAAATCATCCTCCATGAAAGGAATAACACATTTTACTGTACCCTCTCAGTTAAGGATCCCAGAGTGGGCCAAGGCCCAGACAAGCAACATGGAAGTGAAAACAAGGGTGGAGGAAGTAAAGACAGGATGTCTTAAGATAATATGAGTTTCTTAAGAGGTTAATTTATTATCTTATGCTGCTGGTTTGAACATTTTCCTTACGAGTTCATGTTGAATTTTGATAAAGAAATATTGACTCTCACAAATTGATAAGATCATTATGTTCATTTTAGTATATGGAATTTGCCATTTCGTCATAATGTAATTGTTGCTGCTCGAAGCGCGAAGAAAAAAATACCAATATGAAATTGAATGTAAGCTTCAATTTAATATACGGCAGCAGATGAAACAGACGTTTCGGTTTTCCTTTAACAACAAAGCAAGATGAATGAAACACTACAGACGAATGAGATAATGCAGTAGTGACGTTGTTAGTGTTGACTTACCCGTTAGTTCTCAAGAGTTATCGTTCATGTTACTATGTATGCCACATCTCCCCTCTTTTGGAGGTGTTATTCCCAATTATCCCATCATCCCTGACGATCGCGAAAACGTTCTTAATCAATTCCGATAAATCCCTAACACTTGTGTAAAGTTCCTGTTTTGTAAAGTCCCTGTCGTTCATCCTATGTTGTTAGTGTGAATCATGTCATTTGTGGACCCGACGCCATGAGGTCGTGAATTTCAAGGCAATGGAAAATGAACGAGAAAGAATATATATCGTTTTAATATATTATATATATATATATATATATATATATATATATATATATATATATATATAATATATATATAATTGAGGACCATCTCAGCTCCTGTGAGATGTCTATATCAAAAAGAAGAATGAAAGAGAAAAAAAAAATATAACATTAAGGATCATCTCGTCGCCTGTAAGATGTCCTTGAATGGTTTGTTTTGATTTACAAATCAAGCCTCTTTGGTGGCTTGATGGTTCTCCCAAAGCTGCTAGTGCGAGTGTCAGCCTGGGGGTCGATAGTTGCGATGCAAGTCCGGGTGAGGGCTCGCCTGTTGTTTGAACTGGTGGGATATGGGATCTTGCTCGAGTCCCTGAGTATTAGAGGATGCAGTGGGTACAAGAGATTTGATGTTTCTGCGAATGGGAAAATTGTTGTTATCAGGCTGAAGAATGTATGACCTAGCGTTGGGATGTTGCCTGATAACCTTTGCAATTCGTCCCATATCTTTTATGAATACTTCGTCTCCAGGGTGAAGTTCTGGTTGGGATTTTCTGGCGAGGTGACGTGTGTTGTATTGTCTACACATATTTTCCCTCTGTCTATCCTCTCTTTCTCTGAGCACGTCTTGGTCCAATAGTTGTGGATGTAATTTTTGTTTCAGGATGGGCAACTTTGTCTGTAGTCTTCTTCCCATCAGGAGCTCACTTGGTGAGAATTCGTTGAAGAGAGGGGTTGCTCTGTAATTCAGTTATGCGATATAAGGGTCATCAGCTTTTTCAACATGTTTTTCAGGGTTTGGATTGCTCTCTCAATCATGCCGTTGCTTTGAGGATATCGGGGTGAGCTCGTTATATGCGTGAATCCATAGTCGCGTGCAAATTCTTGGAATTGTGAGCTTGAAAATTGAGGGCCATTGTCCGAGACAATGACATCAGGTATGCCGTGCGTTGCTAAGATGGACTTTAACTTGTTGACCACACACGAACTAGCCTGCTCTTCTAAAATTCTTATTTCAGGCCATTTGGAGTAGTAGTCTGTTACAGCCAGATGTGTCTTGCCTTTAAGGTAGAACAAATCTGCAGCCACTCTTGACCAGGGTCGATCTGGGAAAGAGGAAGGAAGAAGTGGTTTCCTGACATCCGGTCTCAGTTTAGCGCAAACTCTACACTTTTTAATCATGTCTCCGATTTCACTGGATATGTTGGGCCACCAGACAGCGCTTTGGGCTAGGGCTTTGCATTTGGTAATGCCAAGATGACTTTCGTGAAGGCGATTTAGAGTGTCCATTCTTAAGTCCCGTGGAATGACAATTCTGTTATTGAAAAGAAGAAGATCATTTATGATCGTGAAGCACTGCCGATTGTGCCAATATTGTTTTAGGAGTGTGTTGGCAGGCATATAACCTGGCCAGCCGGAGCTGCAAAACTGTCGGACTTCTGTAATCAATGGATCAGCCTTTTGATGACTTATGATTTCAGTCATTTTGTGGGAACTTGCTGGGAGTGAATTAAAGGCTTGTTCTCCCATGGCTTGAACCTCTCTGTTGAAACAGACGTCTGCTACGTTAGGTACACTTGTTGGTGCTCTGGAAAGAGTATCAGCAATAATATGGTCTTTTCCCGAGACATGAACAACTTCAATATCAAATTTGGCAAGTCGATGACGAAACTAACCGTAGAATACGTGGAGGTAATTTAGAGAGCTCTTAAGACATTAAGAGGGGCACGAGGGGTTTGTGGTCAGTCTCTATGGTGTACTGAAGAACTTGAACATATTCGCTGAGTCTTTCAGGAGTCCATGTTGCAGCTAAGGCTTCCAATTCGATGACTACATACCGCTGTTCAGTTTCGGTCAAGGCGTGAGATATGTAGCACACCGGTTTTCTGGAACCATCTATCTGGACCTGGATGAGGACTGCTCCGATTCTTTGCTTTGATGCATTAGCCGCGATGATCGTTTTCAGATTTGGAGAATAGTGTGCTAGCACCGGGCGGTGGTCAGTTGTTGCTTTATGGTTTTGAAAGCATTTTCCTGGGAATCCCCCCAAATCCATTCGTGATCTTTTTTGAGGAGTGAGCGCAGTGGGGTTGTCATGGCTCTAATCCAGGAGCAAACTTTGTCATCTGGTTCACCATGCCGAGAAATCTTTGTAATTCTGCAACATTTTGAGGTGGTGGGAAATTTGTTATGGTATGGACTTTGTCTGGGTCGACTCTGAGCCCTGAATCATCGATGATGTGGCCAAGAAATTTCAATGAGTTCTTGGAGAAGGAACATTTTTCATTTAAGGTGAGACCTGCGTCTTGAAGAAGTTTTATAGTGTTTCGCACCCGCTTGTCGTGAGTGGCTTGATCTGGAGCATGGATGATAATGTCATCAATGTGGCACACTAATCCTTCTTGACCGTGAAGTATTTCGGTCATGGTGCGCTGGAAAACTTCAGAGGCCGACGAAATACCAAAAGGCAGTCTGTTCATAAAGTACCGCCCAAAGGGTGTGAGGAATGTTGTTTATTCCCGGGATTCTTCTGATAATGGTATTTGCCAAAATCCGGATGTAGCATCTAATTTTGTAAATATCTTACTGCTTGCAAACTGTGCTAAGTCTTCATCTACAGATTTTAATGAGTGAACTTCTCGCTTGACTGCTTTGTTGAGGGATGTCAAATCAATGCATATGCGAACTGAGCCGTTTTGTTTGGGGATGACCACCATTTTTGCGCACCGGTCTTGACTTTAGGCATGAGAGGGTGTGCTATTTTTCTTGATGTGTAGATATGTAGTGGTTCAACACCATCACGCAATTTGATGGTGTATGTTTTTTTAAACTTTCCTAATCCTTCAAAGAGTTTAGGGAATTTTCCCTGAAATTGGGCTTTGTTTCTACAAGTTCATGCACTCTTTTGATCAATCCCAATTCGATGTATGCATCACGACTGAGTAGTGGGTGTTTCTGTCCAGTTACTACGTAGATTTTCTATCAATGCTCTTATCTTTGTACTTCAAAGTCTTTTGGGTGAAACCCAGCACTTTGAGGTCTTTCCCTCCTGCGGCCTGGAGAATTTCATCAGATCTTTTCAGTTCATTCGGAGTGAATTTTAGGTCTTTTTCATTCATGACAGTGACTGAAGCGCCTGTGACCAACTTGAAAGGGTGTGAGTCTTCATCCATTCGAATTATGACTGTCCAGTCGTCTTCGCTGTTTGATAGTTGATATATTTCCCCTAAAAAATCTATTGAGTTGGGATCTCCCTGCGACTGAACCTCTGATACGGATTTTGGTCTAGATTTGTGGTCGCTTGTTTCACTTCCTGACCTACATACTTTTTGGTAGTGTCCGATTTTGCCACAGGTGTTGCATCTCGCTTGGCGAGCTGGACATTGCGATCTTGGGTGGTAGGTATAACCGCAGTTTTGACAAGTTGAGTAGGACCTTGGTCTGTCTGAATGCGTTTTTGACATTGGGTTAATTTGTTGAAATATTGGCGTTGTTGATGCTGTTGCTTGTCCTCTGTTTCTGATTGCTGCAATGTCTGCAACTTTTGAGTCCTGGAAAGCCTTGCCTTGAGTTTTGGCATCTTGTACTGAGCGGCAAATGTCAATGTATTTTTCTAGTGACAGGTGTCTTTCTTTCAAAAGGTCAGTTCGTGTCTGCTGGTCATTGGTACCCGTTACAATTTTGTCTCTAATCAATGAATCTCTGCAATCATGACAAAAGTTGCAGGTCTTGGAGAGTCGTCTTAGGTCAGCGAGAAATGTTTCAAAAGTCTCTCCTTCCATTTGATTTCTCTGGTTGAACTTAAAACGTTCAAAAGTTTCGTTTTGTTCTCCAATAACAAATTGCCTTCCAGGAACAATGGATGTAATGGACTGGATTGCCTGTACAGCTCTAACAACGTCCTTTAATTTGTAAATGAAAAGGTGTAAATGACACAGTGTCAGACAAAAAGTAGTCCTTCAGAGACATTCAGCCGGGGTTTATCCCGGTTTCCATGACCTGAATCGGACAATAGCAACAACAATGTCTGAGGGCATCATCATCTAAGCTATGGAGGAACAGCGCTACCTGATATTTCTGTTCTAGATCTTCTAAGCGCGACAAAAGAACGTATGTGTTCCATCTTTGTTTAAATAATTTCCAGTTTTCCACTGGATTTGACCCCAAGAACAGTTTGTCTGGTGGTTTTATGCCGTGATAACCGGTTTAGTAGTCGTAGCCGTGACGGTGGTTAAACTAAACTGACTTTAGCTTCTTATCAAAAAAAAAGAAAGTGTTCCTCCTACCTTTCGGCAGGTTGTTCCAAAATCCTTAAATATTATAAACACAATTGTAGCTTTTCTAGGCTCGATTCATGACACTGGATAAATGTGGGGTACACATTCACTCAGTTTTACTTTTGGGTTCTCAAGAAATCGCTGCCACCATGTTGACTTACCCGTTAGTTCTCAAGAGTTATCGTTCATGTTACTATGTATGCCACAGTTCGGATGAATAAACAAAAACATTGATGGGCAGGAAATAGTATGCTCCTTTGTAAGGAAGCACGAATTAAAATAGAACAATAGATATTAATAAAAGGTGCGCAATTAATTAAGTCAAAGGAGGGGAGGCGGGGAGGAACTGTGTGATGCAGTATAGAAAGTGAAATAAAATGAAGTGTCGACTATTGTTGGAAATTAAATACAATGGAATTGGAAATAAATACAAAATGTAAGGTATGTAGGTATTAGATAGTATACTCATTAGTGGCAGTAGCAGCAGCAGAAGCAATAGTCGTACTTTTAGTCGTATTTGTAATAAAAGAGAGTCAGTAGAAGAATATACGATTCTTTCACATGTTTGTATATATTAAACGAGTTATTTTTATCGTCTCCAATAATAACAACGAGCTTGCGAGTATGTTTTTTTTTTGTACGATAAGAATATAACGAGTTTAATAAATACAAAAAGTGAAAGAATTCGTTTATGCCACCCCTACAAGTAAGATTATAAGAAATTTTGTAACCAAATGATATGGTGTTAGTATCTTTACCGGTGTATCATTATTGTAATCTTTAATCAATAGATTTATGGCATTACTATAAATATTAAGGGCATTCAAGGGATTTTATCCTATTTTGCCCTATACCATATGTTATGTTATATCTATTCACCACAATTTGTATCTTTCCCCTTCTGTTTGAATGACTTGCACAATTTGACCCAAAACTAAAAACGCGGAATTCTATTCATGCACACCAAAAGAATATTTAAAATTTCCAACCAACTGTCATTTCTATCAATTTCACACCGATTAAATGTACGAAAATATTCGCAATCGTTACATAAAATCTTTATCAAAGGAAAAAAAACGTATTAAGTTCAGAAAGTGAAGTGTTGTTGCTTGAAGCTCAAAGGAAAAAATAACGATAAATATTGAAACCTTTTAATAACGCCACTATCACAATCGCATTATCTCATTCGTTTATGTAATGTTTCATTCATCTTGTTGATAAAGGGGAAACCCGAAACGTCCACAGTACCTGTCTTCGTCTAATAAATTAAAGCTTACACTTCAATATTTGTGGTATTTTTTCAAGTTCAGATTAGCAAAAATCTGAAATAAAGAGAGATTTTTCAGATTCATAAGCAACTCCAATTTAAACAAAACATAATATGGCGTTTCGGGGAGAAATAGAAGGGAAAAGATGCACTGAAGTGAATTAAACGGACTCGAATCCTGGACTTTCCAGTTCGAAAGAAAATGTCATACCACACGACCACGAAACCGTACAAAACAATTATAATTGTTTTTTTAACTTGAGCTTTTATATAGAGCTCAAAGCGCTTTACAAGGGGTCCCTTGCCAACAGCAACACTTAATATGTAAAACGAGACATGACGCCTGTTAGGCGATTTTGCATTTTTTTTCGGACAGACACAACGCTGTTAATGACCAGGTACTCGTTTTACACTTGAATACGATGAGAGAATGTGAGTAAAGAGTCTTTTCCAAGGACTCAACTATGCGCCGAGCGAGGCTCGAACCCAGGACCTTCCGATCCGAAAGTGAGTGTCAAACCACAAGACCACATAGCCGCACATAAAGATAATGGGAATACTGAATGGTGTGTAAAACTCTAAAGACAGCGAGTATTCCCTGGCGTTGTGAATATTCCAATGGACTGAGTGAGGGTTAATGAAATAGGAGGACGGGGGGGGGGGGGGCGTCTCAATAGCTAAGTTGGTAGAGCATACGCTTCACACGCAAAGGGACCGAGATCGATCCCGGGTGCAGTCGAGATTTTTTTTCTGACTCCCATGTCTACCCAGCAGTAAATAGGTAGCTGGGACTGTTAGATCTGGCGGAAAGTACTTTGCGATAGACTAGCGTCCTATCCAAATGGTAGCAAGCAATTGCTATTGTCCGTTTTACGCTATAGAAACCGGGATAAACGCCTAATGGCTCTGAAGAATTACTTATTTTTATGAATTTTAGTAATTGAACAGTTTATGCTACAGAAAAGCTAAATAAGATATAAACAAAATGATACACACAATGGATAATACGTTTTTAAATATCCATAAAATTCAACTACAAAAAATAAAGAAATAAAAAGACAACACCACACAACAACAACAATAATCCCAAACCCAAACCAAAACAAAACAAACAAAAAAGAAAAAATAAGAGAGAAAACCCAAACCATATCAAATTTTAAAAAACAAACTAAACTCTTTGAGCACATTCAGTGGATATTACGCTATATAAAGCTCAATTTAAATTTAAAAATTTTAATTCGTGCTTCCTTACAAAGGAGCATAATATTTCCTGCCAATCAATGTTTTGTTTATTCATCTTAACTACGCCACTACCACATCGTCTCATTCATCTGTGGTGTTTCATTCATCCTGTTTTGTTGATAAAGGGGAAACCCGAATCGTCCATTTGATCTATTTTTGTAATTAAATTGAAGCTTCTATTCAACTTCACATTATTATTTATTTCATTGAAGAATAGATTTGTTGTAATCAAAACACACGGATGAAGAAAATTACAATAAATATAAATTGTTATTGATATTCGTCGTTGATTTTCAAAGGAAAAAATTTTATAAGACTGTCTACTTGCTGTTGTCATGTTGTTCTTTTGGTTAAAAGTGAAATTCACAAATTTCAATGCGCAAACGTGTATCACAATTATTATGAAAGGATCCATAGACAACTTAAGTGATCGGGTGATACACAATGTTTTCTCTATAGTAAGGTCGACAAATGGACCTCTTTTACATGCCCATCGTAAATACCAATCACGTGTGTACACTTCTTTAAAATTCAAACAACACATGCTTCCCCCCCCCCCTTTTTTTTTTTACATACATATACACATTCTAAAAAAATAAACCCACTGAAAATTGAAATTGCGCAATATCCACTGAGTGTGCTCAGGACACTTAAAAAGGGCTCCTAAGCCGATAGCAACATGAAAGACGAGACATGATGTATGTTGGGTGAGATAACATTTTCCTCCAACACAGATAACATTGTATATATAAAATGCTGACATGAGTTCATGGTTTCAAACGACAGCACTACAGATTCTAACCATAATTTATCAAAGGCCTAACTATATTCTTCAGTTAAAAGAAACAAACCGGTAACAGTTCTCAAAGCTGAGGTCTAATCAGTGAGTTTAGACCCAAGGTTGTACGATTTCCCCCATCTCACTGTGAGCTCAATCCCATAGAGCTCATTTGGAACACCGAATCTACTCACACCGACACAATAAATCTCACAGACGAGACAATAATAATAATAATAATAATAATAATAATAATAATAATAATAATAATTATAATAATAATAATAATAATAATAATAATAATAATAATAATAATAATAATAATAATAATAATAATAATAATAATAATAATAATATTAAATCTTTATTGTCCATGAAGACAATTTTTCATTTCGTAACAGTATATACATAATATTATACGCAAACAGACATAAATGAAAGAAAAAGTGCAAAAACCACGCATACAAACACACACGCACAGACTCACACTTAACAAAGTATTTTATCATGATTACAAATGTTTATATATATATATATATATATATATATATATATATATATATATATATATATATATTATACATATAGATAATGTATATTTTATATATATATATATATATATATATATATATATATATATATATATATATAGAGAGAGAGAGAGAGAGAGAGAGAGAGATAAATAGATAGAAAGATAGATAGAAAGAGATAGATAGATAGATAGATAGATAGATAGATAGATAGATAGATAGATAGATAGATAGATAGATAGATAGATAGATAGGTAGATAGATAGAGTGTGTGTGTGTTTGTGTGTTAGAGAGAGAGAGAGAGAGACCGATAGATAGATAGATAGATAGATAGATAGATAGATAGATAGATAGATAGATAGATAGATCGAGCGTGTGTGTGTGAGAGAGAGAGAGAGAGAGAGAGAGAGAGAGAGAGAAAGAGAGAGAGAGAGAGAGAGAGAGAGAGAGAGAGAGAGAGAGAGAGAGAGCGACAGGTACAATGACAATTCAAACTTTCCGTTAAAAAAAATACATTCTTCTTCTTCTTCTTCTTCTTCTTCTTCTTCTTCTTCTTCTTCTTCTTCTTCTTCTTCTTCTTCTTCTTCTTCTTCTTCTTCTTCTTCGTCTAACTTAGAGAAAATAGCTGCCATTGCTTGTGAAAATGACACCTGCATGTTTAAAAACCTATCTATCTTATCAAATCGTTACAGTATTTAGCACAATGAATCTATCAAACTAACCCTTTTTTCTTATCATTGAAAACGTGAGTTAGAAAACACGTCAAGTCACGTCCAGATGTTGGATCCGTGAAGTCTCGGGTTTGATAGCTTGTGACAAGCGAATCATATTTATCTATCGATATTTGTTGTGATTTCGGGGGGGGGGGGGGTTGTGGGGTTTTTTTTTGTTCTGTTTTTATTTGGTTTGTTTTATTTTGTTTTACTGCAGAGCATAGCAGTTTTCAAGGAACTGACAAACCTTTGATACCTTTACAAAAATCCCTCAAGCGGAGCCATTTGGATTTAGTTGTAGTCCTTCAGAGCCATTAGACCCATAGAGCGGGAGTTTATCCCGGTTTCTATAGCGTGAAAGGACAATAGCAGCTGTTTGGATATGTATGACGCTAGTCTTTTGCAAAGCACTTTCCGTCAGATCAAACAGACCCAGCTGCCCATTCACTGCTGGGTGGCCAAGGAAGTCAGGAAAATATCTCGACTGCACCTGGGGTCGATTCCAGTGCCTTTGCGTATGAAAATTGAGCCATAGGAACCCCCTATAAATCGATTTTGAACAGAATTCTTTTCTTTTTCGTGACTTTATTTGTATGTCTAATTCTCCTCATTCATATTCCATTAGTTGTTTTTTTTTAGATTGTTATTGTGAAGCCGGAGTTTCTTGAGATAATTATTCTGTATGACCTAGATAGTTAAAAATTACGACTTGCAATTTAACAAGTTTTAAAAACAATTTTTTTCTCCATTTATTGAGTCTTCTTATCATCCGGAATAGTGATATATAAGAAGTCATTCTGCTAAGCAAAATTCATTCATCATCGGAACTGTGGTCGTCATCTTTGCTTCTGCAAACTACGGTTGTCTCTAAAGCGAAAATGATGTTCTTCTATGTGTTGGCCATTTTCTCCACCGCTTCTCTGGCTGCTGCCTTCGAATACAAGCAATGTGGTGAGTATAATATTTCATTTATAGAAGGAACGAAATTGATGTCATTCAGCTATTTGTTCTTGTTTTTAGCCAGCAATTTTTATGAGTAGTTCTAACTAAATTCTATAAGACTATTAACGTTTAAGGTTACATATAGTTCTGCGTATTTGGATGTTATAATATGGCAGATGTTATGAACTCTTTGGATAAACTCAGAGCATCAATATGTACCCTTAAACGTTTATCGTCTGATTAATAAGCTTTAGTGAGAACTACTCATAAAAATGGCTGGCTAAAAACAATAACAAAGAGTTGAGTGACCTCAATACTCAATTTTGTTCTATCTTTTCTCCTCAAATTTCCTGACTCTGTATGTCAGTCTCGGCTATAAACTGAAGGTTACACATACTTTTGTGTGTTGGTGCGATTCATCTGACCGGTGAAAATGATATTTTCACTCGTAGTGAAACCATCTCAAGCCCTGATAAATTTTGTTTCGATCTAAAGGTGAGGGCTAAGCGACCTGATTTGCGAAACACATATCACACATTGACTATTAAAAAGTGAACTGAGACCGAAACATTTTTAACTCATTATAAATCTATGAGTTTGGAATCTAGACGTCATAAAAACAATGTCTTTGGCCTCGTTTCGTACCTCTTTTACGCAATTTGATTACTATAGTTATTTGTGCGTTCAAGTATGGTACCGGAAGTAGAAGTCGTGGGTTAATGGCGGCTACCCTTGTTTCGTCATTTTTCTTTTATAATCTAGTGTTTTTATTCAAATTGTGAAGAAACCATATATTATTTACCACTCGAAACGTTTTGTCGTTTCCTATCAACAAACCAAATTTGTCTGTTCTTGGTTTCTTAGATTTGATTTCTTAGATGCTGCCCATTGAAACATGTGATTCTATAGATAGTATGCGCTTGGCTAAGAAGCTCATAACATTGCCATCCGGAAGTAAAGCGGACCAACACACAAAACTGTGTGTATCCATGAACGTTTATAATCGGGTTAATACAGTTCAGTGAGCATTACTCATAAACGCGGATGGCAAAAAACATCAACAAAGACCTGAGTGACGTCATCTTCGAACTATCTATTGGTTGAACTGTTGAATACAACTCACGATTTGTATCCTTTTAGTGGCCATAGGATTGACTTTTGACGGAATGTTTTGATCATTGTCAGACTATGAGTTTTCGAAGGCCACGAACAAACACGGTGACAAACTCATTCCCGGAATAATGATATTTTCCCTTTCCAGATGGAGTGGAAGCTAACGTTTTAAAGCTAAAGAAATTCGACTTGAAGACGAATCCGATTAAAGTACCAGGACTTGTCACGGCTGATTTGCAATGGGAACTCCTACAAACTCCAAAGGCCAACCAAAAGTACACCTTATCCGTGGAATCGAAAATGAAACTCCCTAATGGTGGTTGGGTAGATACACCTTGCTTGGAGAACGGTCTCGGAAGTTGGTGAGTGCTAGTGCTAGTCTAAAATAAATAAATGATAAATAATGTTTTTTAATGAATAAGTGAATAAATAGCTATAGTAGTAGTAGGCTTCCTTCCGTCTCAAGAGACGATGGTTTGCGCCCTGTATGACTTTGGTCTCATCAGTCTTGTTGAAAGCAGCGACTAGTGTGACTCAGCAGACCGATCCTTGAATGGCAGTCTCTATCGCAGTTGTTGCACAGTTATAATATACATAAAGAATAACATTTCTATAGAGCATTTCCATGGGTTTGTCATGTCGGCAAATATTACAACGTATCCGAGGATCGGGCATTAAGAAATCAAGTCGGGAGAAGCCGGTGTGTAGTGAGTGGTCCACTATACATGAGTAAATACATTTGAACACTTATACAGGGAATTTCCTCGGATTTGTCTTGTCAACAAACATTAAGACTGAACCGTAGGTCCCACGATGAAAAACGTAACTGAAGAGATATCAGATGTACCTCGCGTTGATATTAATTGAAAGTCTGAGAAGCGGAAGGGTCGCTAGGAATACAAAATGTATACATTTGAGCATTTATATGGCGTCCGATAGCTCAGTTGGTAGAGCGCTCGCTTGACATGCAAAGGGACCTAGATCAATCCCAGGTGAATTGAGATTGTTTCTGACCCACCAGTTGTGATTTGGGTAGCTGAGTTTGTAATTGTTAGATCTGTCAGAAAGTACTTTGAAGTAGGCTAGGTTAGTATTCAAAGGGTAGCGAGCAATTTCTATTCTCCATGGGCTACATGGCTTTGAAGGATTGCATTCTTTCCACCCATAATGTACAGACGTTAACTCCAAGATTTCATACAAATCTGTGGCTATAAACTCAATGTCCAGAATCTTTCAACCAATAATGTATAGATATTAACCCCAAGATTTCATACAAATCTGTCGCTATAAACTCAATGTCAAGAATCTTTCAACCAATAATGTATAGATAATAACCCCAAGATTTCATACAAATCTGTGGCTCTAAACTCAATGTCCAAAATCTTTTAACCAATAATGTATAGATATTAACCCCAAGATTTCATACAAATCTGTCGCTATCAACTCAATGTCAAGAATCTTTCAACCAATAATGTACAGACGTTAACCCCAAGATTTCATACAAATCTGTGGCTATAAACTCAATGTCCAGAATCTTTCAACCAATAATGTATAGATATTAACCCCAAGATTTCATACAAATCTGTCGCTATAGACTCAATGTCCAGAATCTTTCAACCAATAATGTATAGATATTAACCCCAAGATTTCATACAAATCTGTGGCTATAAACTCAATGTCCAGAATCTTTCAACCAATAATGTATAGATATTAACCCCAAGATTTCATACAAATCTGTCGTTATAAACTCAATGTCAAGAATCTTTCAACCAATAATGTATAGATAATAACCCCAAGATTTCATACAAATCTGTGGCTCTAAACTCAATGTCCAAAATCTTTTAACCAATAATGTATAGATATTAACCCCAAGATTTCATACAAATCTGTCGCTATCAACTCAATGTCAAGAATCTTTCAACCAATAATGTACAGACGTTAACCCCAAGATTTCATACAAATCTGTGGCTATAAACTCAATGTCCAGAATCTTTCAACCAATAATGTATAGATATTAACCCCAAGATTTCATACAAATCTGTCGCTATAGACTCAATGTCCAGAATCTTTCAACCAATAATGTATAGATATTAACCCCAAGATTTCATACAAATCTGTGGCTATAAACTCAATGTCCAGAATCTTTCAACCAATAATGTATAGATATTAACCCCAAGATTTCATACAAATCTGTCGCTATAAACTCAATGTCCAGAATCTTTCAACCAATAATGTATAGATATTAACCCCAAGATTTCATACAAATCTGTCGCTATAAACTCAATGTCCAGAATCTTTCAACCAATAATGTACAGACGTTAACCCCAAGATTTCATACAAATCTGTGGCTATAAACTCAATGTCCAGAATCTTTCAACCAATAATGTATAGACGTTAACCCCAAGATTTCATACAAATCTGTGGCTATAAACTCAATGTCCAGAATCTTTCAACCAATAATGTATAGATATTAACCCCAAGATTTCATACAAATCTGTGGCTATAAACTCAATGTCCAGAATCTTTCAACCAATAATGTATAGATATTAACCCAAAGATTTCATACAAATCTGTGGCTATAAACTCAATGTCCAGAATCTTTCAACCAATAATGTATAGATATTAACCCCAAGATTTCATACAAATCTGTCGCTATAAACTCAATGTCCAGAATCTTTCAACCAATAATGTATAGATATTAACCCCAAGATTTCATACAAATCTGTCGCTATAAACTCAATGTCCAGAATCTTTCAACCAATAATGTATAGATATTAACCCCAAGATTTCATACAAATCTGTGGCTATAAACTCAATGTCCAGAATCTTTCAACCAATAATGTACAGACGTTAACCACAAGATTTCATACAAATCTGTGGCTATAAACTCAATGTCCAGAATCTTTCAACCAATAATGTATAGATATTAACCCCAAGATTTCATACAAATCTGTGACTATAAACTCAATGTCCAGAATCTTTCAACCAATAATGTATAGATATTAACCCCAAGATTTCATACAAATCTGTGGCTTATAAACTCAATGTCCAGAATCTTTCAACCAATAATGTATAGATATTAACCCCAAGATTTCATACAAATCTATGGCTATAAACTCAATGTCCAGAATCTTTCAACCAATAATGTATAGATATTAACC
>NC_088362.1:34966381-34978881 GCF_034508935.2 Berghia stephanieae
ACCAATGGAGAATGATCTAGGATGACTATAGGATGAGATACAAATGCCGAGTGGACACTACCGAGAAGTGAACACAAGTCTGAGAATGAAAACACCAACTGGAGAGTGAACCTGAGGCTGCGTGGGGTGGACACAAGTGGGTAGTGAACCTGGTACTATGGTGGGTGGACAGTTGGAAAGTGGACCAAGGGGTATCGAAGGCTGACACTGGTGGGGAGAGAACCAGGACAATAGGAGATGGATATCAGTAGAGAGTGAAGTCTGGACTATGGGAGATGGATATCAGTAGAGAGGGAAGTCTGGACTATGGGAGATGGATATCAGTAGAGAGTGAAGTCTGGACTATGGGAGATGGATATCAGTAGAGAGTGAAGTCTGGACTATACTTGACTTACTTTTGACTTAGATGCCTTTCGCGTCTCGACCGAAAGATCGGGTCGCCTTGGCTGTTTCCAGTATTTCCTGTGTGAGGTGTCTCCAATATTGCCGGTCCTCTGCTAGGGTTCTCAGATTTTCAAGGTCCCCTGCCGTTATGAGACTAATGCTTTGTCCAAGTGTTGTGAGGTTTTTGTTTAGGATCACAGGGAGTGTTGTGATCGGTCTTCCTCTGAAAAGGTTCCCGTGTTTTTGGAAGTATCCCGACATGGCTTGGTTTGCTGGTATGTTTTTGTCCCTGCGTAGTATGTGACCGAAAAGTTGCCATCGTTGTTGTAAAATGTCAAGGGAGATTGGTCTTTCTTTTGTGATCTTATAGAGTGATTCATTTGAGATCTTTTTGGGGTATTTGATGTCCAGTACCCTTCTTAACTGTGTGCGATGGAAGGCATCCAGATGTTCTTCTTCGGATTTTGTCAACGCCCAAGTGCCGCAGTTATACAGAAGTACCGGTTTTACAAGAGCATGGTACAGTTTCAGTTTGGTTTTTCTCTTTATTTTGTCACCTCTAATCCATACATTGGTGAGTTTACTGAGTGCGGCGTTTGATAGCTGTTTTCTTCTTTGTACATCTTCGGTGTCTCCAATTAGTGAGCCGACTTTCTTTGTTCTTTTCCATTCCTCTTTGTTCCTCGATATTGTTGTAAATTCGGTTTTATTGGCATTGACTTGGAGGTTATATTTCATGAGGGTATTTTGTATGATGTCTATATTTGCTGGTGTTGATCCAATAAAATCGACATCATCTGCATAGGCGATTTCTCTAGGGATTGCATTCTCAATATGAGTCGTTGGTTTTGGAATGACTTTTCGAACTTCTTTCAGAGCGTGTTCTTGTATATTGTGAACAGAATCGGGCTCAGACTATCTCCTTGGGGGTCCCGATGTTACTTTCAAACTGCGTCTGTTTTGTGGCCCCGTATATCCTTGGTTGTATCTTTGTGTTGCTGAGGAGAAATCGGATTATTCGGAGCTCGTCTTCGTCTACTGTTTCTGTTAATATCTCCAAAAGTTTTCCTCTGTCGATCGTATCAAAGGCTGCGGACATATCGATTCCGGTTATCGTTATGGATATGTTTTCTTTGAGTGCCTTTGCTGCCAACCATTTATGTGTCCATACAACGTCCGATGTGCTTCGGTCTTGGCGAAACCCGCTTTGGCTATGTGATAGATATTTTTCTATTTTCGGTCTAATTCTGTTGAGGACAATAGTTGACAGTGTTTTTCTTATGGTATTCAGTAATGTTATTGGGCGCAGGTTGTTTACGGGTCCTTTCGTTTTTCCTGGTTTTTGTATTGTAATTAGGACACCGCTGTTTATGTCCCAGTCTTTGTGTGTTGAGAATGTTTTGTTCATTATGTTTGCAATGCTCAGATCCAGGGAGAGGGTACCGCATTTCAGCAATTCAGCGGGAATTTCATCTTCACCTGGGGATCTGTTATTGTTTAGGCACTTTATGCTATTTCTAACTTCAGTTGTTGTGATGCGGTTGTTTAGGTCTCTAGGGTTTCCTGAGAAGGGCGATATTTGTGAGACTTGTTTGTGAAATTTCTGCTGGAAGTGGTCAGTTACAATGTCAAGGATATCGTTGGGATTTGTTGTCTGTTTGCCAAATTTATCCTGTAGTTTTGGGTTCTCGAATGGTTTTCGGTTCAGAGATTTCGTCGCTTTGAATATAGACGATGCGTTATTTTTGGACTTTTCTATGTCTTTCACTTTTTTGTCTAATTCCTCGTTTCTGTGTTTTATTGTAAGTGATCGAATTGAATGCAGTATTTTGTTTCGTTCCGTTTTCAGGTTTATTATTTCTTCCGAGTCTTTTGTGTTTTGTATCCTGATCCTAAGTTCTTTTTGTTGCCGCGATAGATTGTTAATAGCGATGTTAGGCGTTCGATTTGGTTTGTTCTTAGTTGTATTAATAGAGCCTGCACTTTCTTTCCCCGCATATTTCATTGCCGCTTGCGTCTCTTTCCATTCATTGTTTGGATTGCTGTTTTGCTTTATTTTCCATAGACTTGAGTTAAGTTCATATTGGTAATGAATGCGACATTCATGGACTATGGGAGATGGATATCAGTGGAGAGTGAAGTCTGGACTATGGGAGATGGATATCAGTAGAGAGTGAAGTCTGGACTATGGGAGATGGATATCAGTGGAGAGTGAAGTCTGGACTATGGGAGATGGATATCAGTAGAGAGTGAAGTCTGGACTATGGGAGATGGATATCAGTAGAGAGTGAAGTCTGGACTATGGGAGATGGATATCAGTGGAGAGTGAAGTCTGGACTATGGGAGATGGATATCAGTAGAGAGTGAAGTCTGGACTATGGGAGATGGATATCAGTGGAGAGTGAAGTCTGGACGATGGGATATGGATATCAGTGGAGAGTGAAGTCTGGACTATGGGAGATGGGCACTAATGGGGAATGAACACAGGACTATAGGATGGGATACAAGTGGCGAGTGAACCTGGGATTGTGAGATGTGGACAATACTGAACCCAAGGCTGAGGAAGAAGACACGCAGTGGAGAGTGACCCCGAGACTATCTGGGGTGGACAGAAGTGCGGAGTGAACCTGTGACTGTGGGAGGAGATACTGACGTGCACATATTTGTAGATCTGGTAACCAAACACAATTATGGGCTTGATTTAATAGTGTTGTTGTGGACAATATTTTGCGTTAGTTTGAGAGTATTTCCATTGCAACAATGAGATCAAATTTGGATTTTCAGACTTGTAAATAAGTACACGTTGCAACTATCACTAGAAATGATATGCAAAGGTGTCTGGGAGAGGGGGGGAGGGAGGGAGGGAGATAGATAGAGAGAGAGAGAGAGAGAGAGAGAGAGAGGTGGGGTGGGGGGAGAGAGATGTAGTAAGATAGAGAGAGAAAGTGAGAGAAGAGAGAGATATAGATAGTGAGAGATTTATAGAGAGAGATAGAGGGGGAGAAGAGAAGAGAAGAGAAGAGAAGAGAGAGAGAGAGAGAGAGAGAGAGAGAGAGAGAGAGAGAGAGAGAGAGAGAGAGAGAGAGAGAGAGAGAGAAAATCTTAAGGTCGGTATTAGCGCCAGTGAAAAGGACAAATACGGGATTGTAAGAAAAAATGATAAACAAAAAAACAAAAACAATAAAACAAAAATAAAACAAAAACAAAACAAAAAAGAATCCGAGATAATATAAGACAAAGGTGATTGATTCAAATAGGAAACAAATGCAGATTCCAGGAGCAAACGCTTGAAGTGCCTAGGAGGAGAAGGAGGGAAGAAAGAAGAGGAGGTGGAGGAGGAGGAGGAGAGAAGAAAGAAGAGGAGGAGGAGGGGGAGGAGGAGGATAGAAGAATGAAGAGGAAGAGGAGGAGGAGGAGGATAAACAGGAGGAGGGAGAAGGGGAGGTGGATGATGGTGATTATGATAATGATGATGATGATGAAATGATGATGATGATGATGATGATGATGATGATGATGATGATGAAATGATGATGATGATGATGATGATGATGATGATGATGATGCTGATGATGATGCTGATGATGATGATGAGGAGGAGGAGGAAGAGGAGGAGGAGGAGAAGGAAGAGGAGGAGGAAGGGAGGAGGAAAAAGGGGGAGAGGAGGGTAGAGGAAAAGGAAGAGTAGGAGAAGGAGGGGGAGGAGAGGAGCTGGGTAGAGAGAAAAAACGGGGGGAGGGGGAGAGAAGAGGAGGAGGGGACGTGGATGATGATGATGAGGATGTTTGATTTTAAGGGTTTTACGGCGCTTGCAATAGATTGAGGTCATATAAAAAGGAAGAAAATTGAATAGTAAAAACATTATTGATGTCCAGTGAAAAGTAAGACATAGGGGAAGTAGTTCAAATAGGGAACAGATGTAGATTCCATGAGGACAAGATCAGTGTACTTAGTTTGAGATTATCTAAAAGTCTCACCCAGACACCAGCACAAGATCCCACTAAGAGGAATACACTCAAATGTTTACAAATCACATGTTAAAAATATCATTTTTAGATTTGTATGTAATTCCGTGCTCGATGATAAAAAATTAACTAGCTTTACGGAATAATGATGACCCCCAACTCTATTTTATAAAAAAGAATACATAAATTATTAATACTTGGTAGTATCAAGAAAGATTTGAAATTATGTCATCCATTTTTGTTGTAGAATCAATTAAAGTCACAATGAAAACCAAGGGTCATATTAAGGACTGAGAATTACAGCCTTTTACATTTGGCCATTCTTAGGTTATTTAGATAAGTCATTCTTTGTCTTCCTCTAGCTCTCTTTCCTTCGATCATCCCAGATATTACCAACTTTTCTATTCCGTCTCTTCTCCACACATGTCCCAGAAACCATAACTGCCTCTTTCTGGTGTTATCGATCGGTAGTCTTCCCTTTCTCACCTTCTCCAACACTTCCTCGTTCGTGCGCCTGTCTGTCCATGATACCCTCAGCATTCTTCTATATCCCACATCTTTAAAAGTAACACAGATTTCATGCGCACCGCAGAGGATCGTGATTCGTGGAGACAGTTGACCGGCAACGTGCTCAAGAGCGCAAGCCACGGTGGATGATGATGATTACAACCTAGCAGATTTTCTGAGTCAACTCGTAATAGAATTACGCTTAAATTTGTGTAAAAGGTTTGCAAGTTACTCGTACATCAGTCTGTGAAAAATACTTGTATCACTTTTAGATTTGCCAGTAATTCTGTGCTTGGTGATAAAAATTTAACAATGTTGATCCCCAACCCTATTTTTTTTTAAAGAAAAGATAGATTGTTATTATTATTATTATTATTATTATTTTTATATTTATTATTATTATTATTATTATTATTATATTATTATTATTATTATTATTATTATTATTATTATTATTATTATTATTATTATTATATTATTATTATTATTTATTATTATTTATTATTATTATTATTATTATTATTTTCATTATTATTATTATTATTAATTGTATTATTATATTATCATTATTATTATTATTATTATTATTTATTATTATTATTATTATTATTATATTATTATTATTATTATCATATTATTATTCATCATCATATCATCATCATCTATTATTATTATTATTATTATTATTATTATTATTATTATTATTATTATCACCATCATCATCATCATTATTATTATTATTATATTATTATTATTATTATTATTATTATTATTATTATTATTATTATATATTATTATTAGTATATCATAGTTTTAGTAGTAATAGTAGTAGTAGTAGTAGTAGTAGTAGTAGTAGTAGTAGTAGTAGTAGTAGTAGTAGTAGTAGTAGTAGTAGTAGTAGTGATCTCCTATTTGTTATAGACAATGGTTCGTGTTCTTTGCTGAATTTACTTGACCTATCGTCTGCTTTTGATACAATTGATAATTTTGATACTATTGATCACAATCTTCTCCTCAAACGTCGTGAAATTACTTATGGCGTGTCTGGGGCCGCGCTTGATTGGTTTAGGTCATATTTGTTTAATCGTAAAAAGATTATTACGGTGGATGAATATAGATCTGAGGAAATCATTCTTGATTGTGGGATTCCCCAGGGTTCAGTACTTGGACCCGTTCTATTTGTTCTGTACGTTGGACCTCTGTCTAAAAGCATTAGAAGTTTCGGTCTGTCTCACCACCAATACGCTGATGATACGCAATTGTACTGCGTTTCCAATACGAGAAATTTAAAAGAAGTATCAGCCGATAGTATGATAGTATGATAGTAGTAGTAGTAGTAGTAGTAGTAGTAGTAGTAGTAGTAGTAGTAGTAGTAGTAGTAGTAGTAGTAGTAGTAGTAGTAGTAAGTTACTATGAAACAATATGTGTACCTGGAAAGTGTTTGGAATGGACAAGGTGAGGAGTGTATGTGCGATTGTTGAATCTTCGAGAAAATAAAATAAAATAAAACAAAACCAAAAAAAAAAATAAATAAAAAAAAAAATAAATAAATAAATAAATAAATAAATAAATAAATAAATAAATAAATAAATAAAAATAAAATCAAAAGCTGTCGGGTAGCCTTGTTCTAATCGCAGTACAATTACTCCCACCAGCGTATAGCACATATTATGATTTTTAATTCAGAAAAGTGAGTGGAGCAGGCACTTATGTTGGTAACAACAAGATATGAAGTGAGTAGAAAAGTGCCAGAAGACAATAGAGAATAAAAAATTTTTTCGCGGCGGTGGTGGGGTTTGAACCTGCGACCTTATTGGTACGACAACTCCGCCTGGCAGGTGAGAGCGTGGCTCTACCGTGTGAGCTATCCACGAACACAAAAAATATTCGTTTCAAACCCAAAGTCATTTCTAGATCCCTCTCTCACCCACTTCTTGAGATCGCCGATTCGTTCGCCACCATCGCGAAGTAATTTTGACCAGCAGTTAAGCTTAATAGCCAATATTCTCATCACAAACATATAACATAGAAACGATTGAGACATTGAGTATGCTCCGGTGTATGGGGTGAATTTTTAATTCAGAAAAGTGAGTGGAGCAGGCGCTTATGTTGGTAACAACAAGATATGAAGTGAGTAGAAAAGTGCCAGAAGACAATAGAGAATAAAAAATTTTTTCGCGGCGGTGGTGGGGTTTGAACCTGCGACCTTATTGGTACGACAACTCCGCCTGGCAGGTGAGAGCGTGGCTCTACCGTGTGAGCTATCCACGAACACAAAAAAATATTCGTTTCAAACCCAAAGTCATTTCTAGATCCCTCTCTCACCCACTTCTTGAGATCGCCGATTCGTTCGCCACCATCGCGAAGTAATTTTGACCAGCAGTTAAGCTTAATAGCCAATATTCTCATCACAAACATATAACATAGAAACGATTGAGACATTGAGTATGCTCCGGTGTATGGGGTGAATTTTTAATTCAGAAAAGTGAGTGGAGCAGGCACTTATGTTGGTAACAACAAGATATGAAGTGAGTAGAAAAGTGCCAGAAGACAATAGAGAATAAAAAATTTTTTCGCGGCGGTGGTGGGGTTTGAACCTGCGACCTTATTGGTACGACAACTCCGCCTGGCAGGTGAGAGCGTGGCTCTACCGTGTGAGCTATCCACGAACACAAAAAATATTCGTTTCAAACCCAAAGTCATTTCTAGATCCCTCTCTCACCCACTTCTTGAGATCGCCGATTCGTTCGCCACCATCGCGAAGTAATTTTGACCAGCAGTTAAGCTTAATAGCCAATATTCTCATCACAAACATATAACATAGAAACGATTGAGACATTGAGTATGCTCCGGTGTATGGGGTGAATTTTTAATTCAGAAAAGTGAGTGGAGCAGGCACTTATGTTGGTAACAACAAGATATGAAGTGAGTAGAAAAGTGCCAGAAGACAATAGAGAATAAAAAATTTTTTCGCGGCGGTGGTGGGGTTTGAATCGGCGATCTCAAGAAGTGGGTGAGAGAGGGATCCAGAAATGACTTTGGGTTTGAAACGAATATTTTTTGTGTTCGTGGATAGCTCACACGGTAGAGCCACGCTCTCACCTGCCAGGCGGAGTTGTCGTACCAATAAGGTCGCAGGTTCAAACCCCACCACCGCCGCGAAAAAAATTTTTATTCTCTATTGTCTTCTGGCACTTTTCTACTCACTTCATATCTTGTTGTTACCAACATAAGTGCCTGCTCCACTCACTTTTCTGAATTAAAAATTCACCCCATACACCGGAGCATACTCAATGTCTCAATCGTTTCTATGTTATATGTTTGTGATGAGAATATTGGCTATTAAGCTTAACTGCTGGTCAAAATTACTTCGCGATGGTGGCGAACGAATCGGCGATCTCAAGAAGTGGGTGAGAGAGGGATCTAGAAATGACTTTGGGTTTGAAACGAATATTTTTTGTGTTCGTGGATAGCTCACACGGTAGAGCCACGCTCTCACCTGCCAGGCGGAGTTGTCGTACCAATAAGGTCGCAGGTTCAAACCCCACCACCGCCGCGAAAAAAATTTTTATTCTCTATTGTCTTCTGGCACTTTTCTACTCACTTCATATCTTGATATTATGATTTTGAAATTTAGTCCCAGACTACGATATTTACACCTGCTAAATCGCGGGTGTAAATTTCACCCGTTTAGTCCCTCGTTTTGTCTTAGACTTCGCGTAGTCCGGCTTCATGAATAGCTTACTACGCCTTTTAGTCAGAGACTACCGATATAGTCTCAGACTATCGTCGTAGTCCCGCTCCATGAATTCTAGCCCTGGTTATGTCCTTCGTACTATCGAAATTGGATTATTGTAATGCTCTGTTGTTTGGCGTTTCGCTATATAATCTGAGACCTCTTCAGAATGTCCAAAACAGCGCTGCCAGACTAGTATTCATGAAGCGTAGGTGCGATATTGCCAGAGTTCTGCTTCATGACCTGAGAAAAGGATTAAATTCAAAGCTTGTGTTTTAGTGTATCGTTGTCTTGAAGGTACTGCCCCTTCCTACATTTCGGAACTAATTGAAAGATATTCAAAACCACACCCCTTACGTTCGGCCAGTGATTCCATCAAACCATTTGTCCCTCGAATACGGAAAAATGCTGGAATGAGATCCTTTTCTCATTTGGGACCCTCTATTTGGAACGCCTTACCACAGAGCATCCGTGAAAAAGAACCGTTGTCTATTTTTAAACGTTCGCTTAAAACATATCTGTTTCGTCTTTAGTAGATAGTATGAGAAGCTAGATAGGTCTGTCTGGTTTCTGTTGTCTGTTGTGTGTGTATATATATATATATATATATATATATATATATATATATATATATGTGTGTGTGTGTGTGTGTATGTGTATGCGTGTGTGTGTGAATGAGTATGTTTCAGCCAAAGTAATTTGTAATTTAAGCAGAATGTATGACGGTATCTAAAAATAATAACCCACCAGCCTGTGTAATAACAAGCAGAGGACAAACAATACAACAAGTTGAATGTTTCAAATATTTAGGCTTCAATGTAACATCCAATGGAAAATCAGATTGTGAAATAAAGAAAAGAATAGGTATGGCGAAGAATGCATTCAACCAGCTACATACAATTATGAAAAACAGGAATATTAGCATGAAAACAAAAATCAAAGTCCTGGATTGCTATGTACTGTCTGTGCTGCTATATGGTTGTGAGAGCTGGACCATAAACAAGACCATGGTTAAAAGACTGGAGGCAGTGGAAATGTGGTTTTACAGAAGAATGATGAGGGTGTCATGGATGGAAAGGAAAAGAAATGAAGAAATTTTAGAAATGGCAAACAGAAAAAGATCACTGATAACAAAAATCATCAAACGCCAAATGGAATTTTTAGGACACATTATCCGCCACCCTGGTTTGGAAATACTCGCCTTGACTGGAAAGATGAATGGAAAAAGAATAAGAGGAAGACAAAGAATAACGTATTTGAAAGGGATAAGAACTTGGACAGATGAAGCTGAGAAAGGTGGCGCTGCTTTAATAGAATTGGCAAGAGATAGATCAGCTTGGCGGAAGATGACCTCCGACGTCTGCTTCAGATATGGAACTACATGAGATGAGAATTTAAGCGCTTAGAGTCTGGTGTCTCGGAGTTTTAGCGCTATATAAGTTTTCGGTATTATTATTATTATTATTATTATTATTATTATTATTATTATTATTATTATTATTATTATTATTATTATTATTGTTGTTATTATTATTATTATTATTATTATTATTATTATTATTAGTAGTAGTAGTAGTAGTAGTAGTAGTAGTAGTATAGTAGTAGTAGTAGTAGTAGTAGTAGTAGTAGTAGTAGTAGTAGTAGTAGTAGTAGTAGTAGTAGTAGTAGTAGTAGTAGTAGTAGTAGTAGTAGTAGTAGTAGTAGTAGTAGTGGTAGTAGTAGTAGTAGTAGTTTTCTTTTGTTGGTTATGGCAATTGTGTTGTTTTGATAATAGCAATTGTAGTGAATGCGGTAATTGACTAACATTTATTGGGGTTGATGTTGGTGTGGCGGTGGTTGTGGTTTTGTACTTGATTGAATTACCGTAAGGATTATGGCGTCTGATGACTAAGAGGCAGAGAGTGGGAAGAGGGGAAATAAAGAGAGAAAGGGGGAGAGAGAAGGAGACCGAGAGAGAGAGAGAGAGAGAGAGAGAGAGAGAGAGAGAGAGAGAGAGAGAGAGAGAGAGAGAGAGAGAGAGAGAGAAAAGAATTGTGTCTCGATTCGTGGGTAAGGGTAAAAATAGACGCTTGACAATAATATAACGCAACATAGATATATATCTAATATTACTATCTATCTCTGCTGTGTCATTTCCGATGACTCCAGATAAGAACATTTGAGATAAACAATAAAAAAAAATGTTTGTTTTATTTCGATTATCATTTGATATAATAAAAAAAATGTGCTTACATTTACCTGGGCATTTGTAAAGATCAGTATCCACTAAACGTAATGAAAGCGCTTTCTAAGGGGTCCCAGGACTACAGCATCACGAAACATGTAGAACGAGATCAGGCGCCTGTTAGGCGACATTACAATTCTTTTCCACAAAGACAACGCTGGTAACGTAACGGTACTCATTTTACACCTGAGTATGGTGAGAGAATGTGAGTAAAGAACCTTTTTCCAAGAGCTCAACCCTGCGCCGCTCAGAGTGGGACTCGAACCTGGGACCTCCGATCCGAGTGTCATACCACACGGGAAAAGTAGAGAGCGGTGGGAACTGCCTGAAGCCAGGGATGGTGAAATTATGGACGAACTTATGAAAATGGAAAGGCTTCGGATGGGAACAATACAGACAATGGACGTTTCGAGTACAACCCTTCGTCGGCAAAACATTAAACAAAGGAACGGGTTTTTTTTCCCTTTTCACCTTTTCGTCAGTGTCGTACTAGAAGACCACACAGTCGTACATGTGACAAAGAATAAAGTAACTAACATACCATTCTATTGTATAATATAGACACAAAGCGGGTAGACTGATGTCCACAGGTTATGAATAATTAAGATAAGAGCAAAAAGAAAAAAGGAATTTTTTGATCTTGAACCAGTTAACTGAGGTACTCCAGAGAGACGCGTATTAAACATTTTGGCCAGAAAAGTCGTCCTTCAAATATCAATCGATTTAAATAACCCTCATCTTGGCAACAACTCTCAAACCTGGGAATTCAAGAGGTCCCAGGTTTGAGAGTTTTTGTCAAGATGAGAAGTCGTTTAAATTGATCGATATTTGAAGGGCGAGTTTGTTAGGCCAAATTTTTAAATACGCGTTTTTGTGAAGTACGGCATTTAACTGGTCATGATGCACGGGTAAAAAATATAATGGTGTGGAATGTGTAAAAAAAAACACTTATGACTATTATCCTGAGGAAATAACCCAGTGACCACATGAGAAGGAAGTGGGTGTCATTACGTAAGCAATGATTGATGAGAAGATAAACAACCAAAAGGATTTCTATGAGGCCGTGCTCGAAATGATCACTCATTCGTCAATAATTTTATTGTGTGGTTTTTGTTTGGGTTGAAATACCGGAAAAGGGGGATAGTCCCGACCTATTGAGACGGATTGTGGGGAAATATATCCTCGTATGACACAGATAACAAAATACTAAAAATAGGGTTCTTGAACTCATCGTAGGATACAATACCCAATTGATGACAAAGATTGAACAATCCGTTTTCCTTCCTATATAAAGAAGAAGAGTTTGAAATGTCCCATTAATATAAAACTAAGATTGAATTTGGAGTAAAACGAATTTTGTTGATACAAAATATTGAAATAAGTTTATTCGGATAAAAGCAAGATAGATTGATTTCTTTATTTTCCTTTGACAAATACTTGTGAGTTTAAAGATTTCACTTTTAGCCTTTTTTCTCTCTTTTCCAATGAGAGAAAAATGAATTGATTTATAGAAAGAGTGGAGATGTATGGATTCGTTGAGGCAATTTACAACTGGATATAACTCAAGGATTGCATCACTTTAGCACAACTCCTTGTTCAATTATACTGTACTTGATTCAAACAAGATAATTTGTTGCTAATAGAGCGGGCGTGTCATATAAAAACAATTAAGAAAATGATAAAA
>NC_088362.1:34983881-34998881 GCF_034508935.2 Berghia stephanieae
TGGGCGGACGTGACATCAGACTATTGAATCCTTATATTGGCCCGAGAGCCGAAAGACCGAGTCTGAGAGGATCTTTTCTCGAAGTCAACAAGTTACGATTTCGGTTTTAAAATAGTCTTGCAATTTTATATGATCAAAGAACGTAAATGCAAGTCCTCTGATGTGATGGAAAACCCGGATGGTCAGTGTTTATACCATCGCTCGCTTACCTCTCTCTCTCTCTCTCTTCTCTTCTCTCTCTCTCTCTCTCTCTCTCTCTCTCTCTCTCTTCTATCTATCTATCTATCTCTCATCTCTCACACCCACACCTCCTCTCTCTTCTCTATCTATCTATCTATCTCTATCTATCTATCTATCTATCATATCTATCTATCTATCTATCTATCTATCTATCTATCTATATATCTATCTATCTATCTATCTATCTATCCATCTAACGTAGTCGCCGTAGTAAGCTAAAGGCCTGATACCGACCAAACCAATTGCATCACAAAAGAAGACGACGATCACCAAACAAAAGTGAAAAGTGAGTTGTTGTTAGAAGTGCTCAAGGAGATAGATGATTCTCTTGGTTGAGTTATTGATTAAGTTTTTTTCCCATGATCTTCGTCTTCTTTTATGACCATTTTATTGGGGGTATCAGGCCAAGAGTTTACGAAGCCACGGCCTCGTCATGTCAAACAAACTCACCAACTCAGTCCTCTCCGCGCAGTCGCAGTCGGGTGCTGGAGGCAACATCAAGTGTTTGCCAATGGCATCAGTCTTTCGATGCATGGGTTGCAGTCTGCAGGCTGAAGCCCCAGGCTTTTAGTTCTCTCTTTACAGTTTTTATCCAGGCCGATTATTTGGGGGATGATTTATTTTTGTATTTTTCTTTCTGTTTTGTCTGAAACTTTCTTATTCATACCTTAGTCCTGCACTTTCCTTTCACGAGATTAGCGGGAGGTTTCGAGGCTATCCTCAACTGCGGTGAAGAATTTAAAGACTGGCTGGAGACGTCCTGCGTGGAGATCTCGCCATACGCCATTACTACTATTCACATCTTTTCAGATTTTTGTCACCAGTGCCTGCTCTGTCATTTGTTACTCGTCTTGTCAGGAAAGTCAAGCAATGTTTATCGTGACAATCAATGATCGTGGAGAGTTCTGGTCCCGATGTTGTGTCCTTGGGCAAGACACTTTAAGCACACATTGATCTACTCGAACAGGAGAAAACTGAACTATTATTGACACGCAACTCCATCCAAAAATCATTGCTAGAGGGAAACGTAGCTGTCAGAAGGGCACGAGGCAAACCAAGGAAGTTCTGGATAGGAAATATGGAGGCCAAAACTGGCAAAAGGATAAATGAATGCTTGGTAATAGAATGGTCTTTGAGCGTGAAGTATGGCGGCGTTCCATGACATTCAACCTCTGTAGGGAGACGGAACTCCGGTAAGGCTAGGTATCCCACTCGACTCAGGTGTGATTGAGCTCCTAGCTACAGACGACGACGGATATTGTAAGTGTTAATGCAAAATGATTTCTAACAGGCGACTGGTACCGTATGAAATGAAAATTTGGTTCCAACTTGCCTGCTGGGGGAATAAATGAAACAGTATGAAGCGAGTTCAGTATGGTTAATCTTTGACTTTATGCTATACTATATTATTTTTTTACTTATTCATCCATTTATTTTCTGTTTACCAGCCAGCAAATGGCATAAGGACACCATCTATTGGAAACCAACAAATTTGACGGAAAAACTTAGCTCTGGTCAGCAATGGTAAGTGTGTCTGTCTGTCTGTCTGTCTATGTACGATCGGTGTGTGTGTGTGTGTGTGTTTGTGTGTGTTTGTGTCTGTGTGTGTGTGTGTGTTTACTTCAAATTTGTATGTCCACCTTTTTCATGACCGTGAATTGTATTACTGTGAGTAAAAGGTGAGTGGCGTCGGCTCCTTTCATTCTTTAAATTTGATGTCGTTATCAGGACTGCCTTTCAGAGAGCCCTTGACCTATGGTCGTCAGTGACCCCTTTGACGTTCCAGTATTCACCGACACGTCCTGACATCGAGATCAAGTTTGCCAGGGGAGACCATGGGGACGGATGGGAAAACAGATTTACTGGGAGAGGTAAGGACATAGATAACTAAAAGTTGTTGAGCTTTTATATTATTATATATTGCAATATCCACTAAACGTGCTCAAAGCGCTTTACAAAGTGTCCCTGACCAACAGCATCACGTATCATACAGAACTAGACATGACGCCTGTTCGGCGATAACACATTTTTTCTCCGACAGAGACAACGCTGTTAACGGCCTGGTACTCATTTTACATTTTACACCTGAGTACGTTGTGAGAATGTGAGTAAAGAGTCTTTTCCAAGGACTCAACTATGCGCCGAGCGAGGCTCGAACCCAGGACATTCCGATCCGAAAGCGAGTGTCATACCACAAGACTACATAGCGGCACAACCTGAGTACGTTGTGAGAATGTGAGTAAAGAGTCTTTTCCAAAGACTCAACTATGCGCCGAGCGAGGCTCGAACCCAGGACATTCCGATCCGAAAGCGAGTGTCATACCACAAGACCACATAGCGGCACAACCAAATTAACATGATATTTCACACTGTCGCCCAGATGGCTCTGTGATGATTCTTAACTGATTAGGCGCCGTATTCCGGAAAGATACGTATTTTAAAATTTAATCAGAAATCCGTCCTTCTAATATCGATCGATTTAAATGATCCTCATCTTGGCACTACTTACTTCTTCTAGGGGGTGTTCTCGCCCATGCCTACGGCCCTGGTGCCGGAATTGGTGGTGACACACATTTCGACGGGGACGAGGACTGGACGGTTAACGCAGGCAGAGGTCATGACCTCACACAGATCGCTGCTCACGAGTTCGGACACGCTCTGGGACTGGGCCATTCCAGGTAAGTCACGGCTTTGATGCCTGTCTTTGTCTTCTTCTTCTTCTTCAAGTACCAATTCTGTGCCAGACATAATAATAATAATAATAATAATAATAATAGATCTTTATTGTCCATAAATATGGCAATTTGTCATTTAGTTACACTTGTTATAATGTTAAACGATAACTAAGATTGAACAGATATTTCACTCCTACTTATTTTCTCTCTCTCTCTCTCTCTCTCTCTCTCTCTCTCCTCTCTCTCTCTCTCTCTCTCTTCTTTCTTTCTTTCTTTCACACGTGCTATATACACAACATAAACATATTCATTTCGTTTTCAATTTGTTACGATTGTGGCAATTCGACACCAAAAATTATCATCATTATCAATTGGTCAGTTAATCTTACATTAAATAAATTAATCAGTTAATCAGTCAACGAATCAATCCTTGGTTTTTCTGTACCATATGAAATATTCAAAATTTTTATTGCTGATGGAACGAACGTTGATTTATACTTGTTAGTTCTACATTTAATCTGACAAAACCTTCTCCCAGATGGTAAAAGACTAAATTCATGGTATAAAATATGTTTTTTATTGTTGGTAATTGAGAATGCTTTCCTTTCTATTGCTTTTCCATGAATTCTTTCTACTCCATCAAGAGGATGGTTTATTATTTTTGATGCCTCTTTGATAGATTTTGAAATTTTTGATTTATCTTTAAGTCGGCATCCTCCAAACCATATGGTGCAGCCAAACGCAATTACACTTTTAATCAATGAGTCATAAACTCTTAACATAGTTTTCTTCCTTACTTGAAATGTTCTCAATTTCCTTAGGATGTATAATCTTTGGGCAACTTTCTTAGAAATTATATTAATATGTTGAGAGAAATTGAGGGAACTATCAATGGTTATTCCTAAATATTTAAAATAGTCAACTATCTCAACATCATCTTTACCGATCGCCACACACTTTAAGTCGTTTTTATTTTTTACACCAAACACCTGTTCTTTCGTTTTTTCAACATTTAATTCAAGCTGATTTTGTTTACACCAATCGGTGAATATATTTATTTGTTTGAAATAATTCTTTTCGGTAACTTTATCTTTTAATAAGCCAAGAATAGCAGTATCATCTGCATATTTCACTATAAAACAATTTTCAAAGGATGGTCTGCAGTCGTTGGTGTATAAGATGTACAGGATTGGGGAACTCACACAGCCTTGGGGACATCCGTTCGACAACGTTCTTTTGTTGGAGATATGTTCACCCAATTTTACACATTGCGGTCTATGGGTCAGAAACTCTTTATACCATTTAATAAGGTAGTTTGGAATATCCATGCTGCACAACTTTTGAAGCAAAATATCTGTGTTCATGGCATTAAAAGCTGACGAAAAGTCGACAAACAGGATTCTGGCGTAATTCGGTGATCACATCGGTGATCATGGTACGCCATTCATCTCTCTGATCAGATAGCCTCAGAAAACTAATATTAGTCTTCTCTTTCTTTGTCAACCAGCTGTTCAAACTCTTCAAATATGTTTTTCTTGGTCTACCTTTACTCTTTTTACCTTCTATCTTTCCTGTGAGAGCAAGATGTTCAATACATTTATGTCGATTTAGGTGTCCTGAAAATTGCATTGGTCTTTTTCTTATTGTACGAATTAGTAACCTTTTAGTTTCAGCTTGCTCTAATACTTCTTCTCTGTCCATGAGATTCTTAACATCCTTCTAAGAAACCACATTTCTGCTGCCTCCAGTTTCTTTCTAATGTCTTCTGTAATTGTCCAGATTTCACAGCTATAATATAATAAAACTGACCATACACAGGCCTTCAAAACCCTATGTTTTGTTGTCATTGAGATATTGTAGTTTTTGAAAATTAGACTCATTTTAGTAAAACTATCTTTAGCTATAGCAATTATTCGTCACGGCTTCTCTGCCCTATTTCAAGTTAAAATGACCAGAATTTTTTGACTTTAACTTTTTTTTCCATTTAAAGAAACTATATAAATTTATCCTCTCGAATAAAGAATATCAACTTAATTTTTTCTTAAATACGCCCTTCCGCTATCGCCTATGTATTCCATGAAGTAATATGTAAGTAAGTAAATAGTAAGCCTCGCAGTCTGAATGACGCTTGCTGAGAATTGGATTCAATAGTCTGATGCCACGTCCGCCCAGCAACGAGCAGCTGGGTTCTAAACAAAGAAATTCTGTACTTTTTAGTCAATATGCTGGCTAGAACATTTTCACATGTCATGTGATCAGAATGTATAAAAGTCAAAACATGATCATATTTATAATGTTTTTCTCCTCTGGATACACTTGTATGCTTTTCGGAGAAGCATTTCATAAGGCCGTCCGCCATTGTTCGGATAGTTTAGAACCAGTTACTAAGTTACTATGCGTCATTTCGAGGGAAGTGACGTCACGACTGTTGAAACCTATTAGAGTGATGATGAGTATAGCTGCTCTCTCCATCCATGTTGTTAATTGTTTCCATTGGTCGCTGTCCTGGACCAGAGTTTTGAGGCTGTCAAGATCTTGTTGTGACTTTAGTACGGAGGGCACTGCAGTTTTTCTTAGTTCTTCAGAGATTAATTCGGCCTCATCTGAATCCACAAATTTCTGATATGTAGAGAGATCCCGGTTCAAGGAATATAGATATACATAAAAGTAGTCCTTCAAAGACATTCGCCCATGGAGCTGGAGTTTATCCCGTTTTCTATAGCGTGAAACGGACAATAGCCTTTGGATAGGACGCTAATCCACCGCAAAATACTTTCCACCAGATCTATCACACACAGCTACCCAATTACTGCTGGGTGGACAGGAGGCTCAGAAAAAAAACTCGACTGCACCCGGGTTCGATCTAGGTCCCTTTGCGAGTGCTCTAGCAACCAAATTAACCGGACCCCCATAGATATACATAAAAAACGTCTAATGCCCGCAGGAATAACCCGTGTTGTCCAATGAAAGCAAGGTAGCGGTTACAAAATCTTGTCCAAAATTTAAAAAAAAAGAATGTGCGGCTATGTGGTTTTGTGGTATGACACTCGCTTTCGGATAGGAAGTTCGAGCCTCGCTCGGCGCATAGTTGAGTCTTGCTCACATTATCTCACATTACTCAGGTGTAAAATGAGTACCTGGCCGTTAACAGCGTTTTCTATGTCGGGAAAAAATTGTAATATAGCCTAACAGGCGTCATGTCTCGTTCTACATGTTTAGTATTGCTGTTGGTTAATGACCATTTGAAAAGCGCTTTGAGCACTTTTAGTGGATATTGTGCTCTATGAAAAGCTCATGTTTTAATCGAAGAAATTGGAACATAATTTGATCAGGTTTGGTAATCGAATTTCTTCCAAGTTAGAGAAAGAAAACTAACTCTGTTCTTTGCATGTGTTCATTTGAACTCGAGTTGTATACGTAATGATTGAAATTTTATGTCAAGAAATAGATAGGTATATCCGGATATAAAACTATCTTGAGATTGAGACGAAGGACGATATATGATCTGGTTATCATGAAAATTATCATCTTCATCATCAGCATCATCATCATCATCATCATCATCATCATCATCATCATCATCATCATCATCATCATCATCGTCGTCGTCGTCCTCGTTGTTATCGCCGTCATCGCCATCATTATTATCACGACCATCATCATCGTCGTCGTCGACGCCATTGTTATTTCTGTTATTATTATTATCATTATTATTATCATTATTATTATTATTATTATTATTATTATTATTGTTATTGTTATTATCATCATCACCATAACAACAACATCTTCATTATCATTATCATTTTCATTATTAGCATCATCATCAATAAGATCACCACCATCACTACCACCACCGCCAGCACCATGACCGTAACCACCACCATCACCACCACCACCACCACCACCACCATCATCATCATCATCATCATCATCATCATCATCATCATCATCATCATCAACTTCGCCTCTTCCACAGCCATAACCCATTATGACCATTTATAATTACATACTCCTTCACTGCCCCCTCCCCCCCCCCCTCATTTCCATTTCATCAGCGTCCCCGGAGCTCTTATGGCCCCCTACTACATCTACAGAGACAACTTGTCCCTCCATCGTGATGACGTCAGGGGTATACAAAGAATATACGGTATGTTCTACGATTGTTTACATATTGTCAGGAGGTTTATAAGATTTTACTTAGTGTGTCCTAATAAAGTCTCTTCAACATTATAGTCCAGTTAACTGCCGCACTATAGAAATACACGTAATTTAAAAATTTGGCCAGAAAAGTCGTCCTTAAATAATAATAATAATAATAATAATAATAATAATAATAATAATAATAATAAATAATAATAATAATAGTAATAATAATAATAATAATAATAATAATAATAATAATAATAATAATAATAATAATAATAATAATAATAATAATAATAATAATGAAATGTATTTATATTGCGCCCAATCCTCTATACAATAAAACTATAGGCGCATAACAGTAACATCAATCCATTTAAATTTCTTCTCTCTCTCTCTCTCTCTCTCTCTCTCTCTCTCTCTCTCTCTCTCTCCCTCTCTCTCTCTCTCTCTCACACACACACACACACACACACACACACTCACACACACCCTGTCTCTCCGTTTCGATCGATTTAAATGACCCTCATCTTGACAAAAACTCTCAAACCTTGGACCAAGTCCCCGGTTTTGGTCCTCGGTTTGAGAGTAAGAAGGATAATTGAAGTCCATCGATATTTGAAGGACGAGTTTTCTGGCCAAATTATTTAATACGCGTCTTTTCAGAGTACGGAAGTTAATTTGGCTTAAAATCCCCATCCCCGATGTAACCAGCAAATGTTAGCAATGTAACTTCTTTTATTCTCAACCATACGTTCGCTGCTCCAGACCTGTCAACTATTACGAAATATTCGTAGAATTACGAAATTTTGGAATAAATTTTAGAAACTTCATGAGAATCTCTAGGCCATTAAAATTTATTGAAAATAAAATTTGACCCCAGACTACATAATTTTAAGGAATTTTAAGTGTCTTAATTGCTGCCTGTTAAAGGACTACAATTTTTATCTCCCAATAATTACAATTTTTTTTTAATTTTCAAGTTGGCAGCAGATCTGCTGCTCACTTCCTTTGTTGTTTTTTAAAACTACATCAACAACTTTCTTCCGTTTAAAACAGGACCGAGAATTTCAACAACCACAGAGTCGATAGGATCTACGACAACAACAACAGAAACTCCACCAACTGCTACAACAACAACAACAGAAAATCCACCACCAACTACGACAACAACAACAACGACAACGACAACAACGCCCTTTGAATTCTGTAGACCTAACTTCAGGCTTGATGCAATTTCTAGAGGTAATTTATCTTATCTTATAAATATATAATAAAATAAAATTCCTATTATTCATCCCATATGGGAAATGTGTCTCTAGGGTCTATTCCAAGGGAAGACTGGAATGACCCAGGCGTCAGCCGAAGTGCAGCGCCGCATATTGGGCTAGGGCGAGGTGACTTACTCAAGGACACACAACGCAGAGACGGGTGATTGAACTCGGTAGCTTTCGGACGAAATAAAAACCGTACCGCTGAACCATGCTGCCCCCTTACCTTATCTTATTAAAGGCTGAATATAGTAATTACCCTTTAAATGCTGTATATAATAGTTTACAATGACAAAATCTCATATAGCTTGAGTTGTATCATTCACAGTTTTATACATCAGGGAAAATATATCAATACGGAAGGCAATGTGAACTGGAAATTAGTATCATAGATTACTGAAGTTATTGAACATTTTTAAGGAAGATTTTTCACAAGGGACTTCAACAAGGGCTTCAACAGTCATGACGTCACTTCCCTCATAATGACGCATAGTAAATTAGTAACTGGCTCTAAACTATCGGAACAATGTCCCTCTTATGAAATATTTCTCCGACGAGCATAAAAGTGTCTCCAGAGAAGAAAAACATTATAAATATGATGTTTTGACTTTTATACATTCTGATCACATGACATATGTGAAGTTCTAGCCAGCATGAAGAATAAAAAGGGCCAATTATAATTATTTAGAACCACACTGCTCGACGTTGCTGGGCGACGTGACATCAGATTATTGAATCCAATTGGTAACCAGTAAACTGCCGTACCCATAGTCCGTCAGGTATTGCAATGCAATGTCTTCATCAGATTGATAGATATTGTGATAAATTTAAATACGCGCTAACTGCGGGACTGACTTATTGGTTTGTTTTGGCAGGTACAATCGGTAGCTATGGAACTAAAGAATGTTTGTCAGGCCTTTTCGTTGATTGGTCACGTGGAGGGAAAGGGCTAAAAGCAAGGAATATTCTGATTGGTTAATAATGCTTAGTAACGCTTGAACCATCCATTATTAGCATCCCTTATTACCCCGATCTAATACACATGGTTATTTATTATAACAGGACCTGACGGGTTTATCTACGTGTTCAGAGAGAGATTCATCTACAAGATTGGCGACACGGGACTCGAACTCTACTTCCCCAAGCTCATCACTAACGTGTTTCCAGGAGCGCCACGAAAGTATATCCGTGCTGTCACCTACGTGCCCGAGACAAGAAAAACCTACATGTTTCACGGTTTGTATCATTTCTAGTCACAACCAGGGAAAAATCAAAAGGGATTCTGAGACAGTGAAATCAAACATTTAAAACTAAATTCGCTTTATTCATACTCAAGGAAAAATTATTATTTTTGGTCTATTCCAAGTATATCCTGGAATACCCTAGGATAAGTCGCAGTGCAGATCCCCAAAGTGAGATAGGGCGAGGCGACTTGCCTAATGTCACACAGCCAGCTTGCACACAGCACCTCGAGGGGAAATCGAACTCCTTACCTTACGATCGGCAGACCAAAGAACAAGTCCACACTACCACTAATTTGAATTTTCTCGGTCACTGGAGATTCCGATTCCTTTAGTTGCAAGGCTGATTCTATTCTATACTCTAAGAAGAATTAAATAATAATAAATAGCATATAAGACACTACTTATCAAATTGAGAAATTAGGGATCAGTAACTGGTGTAAGATAAAGATCTGGGGAAAAAAGTGTGTATGAAAGGTGCTAGACAAAGCAAGAGGGAGCAGGCACTGATGTAAGATATAGATCTGGAAAAAAAAAGTGTGTGCCAGACAAAGCAAGAAAGAAAAATACATGAAAAAAAATCAGTCTACCTCGTTCTGGCACATTTCAAACACACTTGTTCAGATTTTTGAGACACTACTTAGATCGTTTAACTTACAAAATAATCACTCAAACGTGGTGACACGACAAATACAAACCCACATACACACATAAAGAAAATATTGGACTTCGTCAATGGTTATACTATAACTTCCTTCATTCCTTGACATAGAGATATTCTACCATACCTATTCAACTAACAGTTAGCATTTTTTCGGAGTTCCTTATAATTGACGCATGAAAAAAGCAGCATTTTTTATGAAAATTTCAAATTGAGAAACTACTGAGCAGGCACTGTTGTAAGATAAAGATCTGAATAAGTGTGCATAAAAGGTGCCAGACAAAGCAAGAATGAAAAATACAAGGGAAAAAAAACATCCCAAAAAATCAGTCTAGCTCGAGGCAGACCGATTTTTGTGTTTTCTTTTCTTGTATTTTACTGCCTTGCTTTGTCTGGCATATTTCATACACACTCTTCAGAACATTCTTTCTTGTTTTGTTGGGGTCTTATTTTCTGATTAATTACCAATATGTAACCCTCCTTCTCCATGCGGTAATATGTCGGGATGCACGCAATGCTGGAAAATGAATTGACAAACACAAATATGATTCTGGAGGTTTGTGTCTGTTCTTTATGGATAGGACAACAAAAAAAGACCTAAAGTTTGTTAGGTTTGTTTTGTTTTTGTTTTGTTTTATTTTGTTTTTTTGTTTGTTTACGTTTTTGTGTGTGTTAGGGGGGGGGGGGGGGGGGGTTATTGGACGTTTTTGTTTTGTTAAAAAAAAATTGTAAATTCATTTTCAATGTCCAATTCACCCCCGTCATCATACCGTCTTGAAACGACGGGTCACATTTGATGTTGTTGTTGTTGTCCACAGACACCCGTGTTTGGAGATTCACAGGCTTCACCCTTGACAAGGGCTACCCAAAGGTCTACTCCAAAGACAATCACTTCAAACCCTCAGCCGCTATCACCTTGACACACAACGGAATCTCTCAGATTTTCCTCTTCGGGGTAAGTCCAAAATTCTTCGCCCTCGAATATAAGATATTCAGAATTGAGTCGACCTCGAGTACCATTCAGATTCAGAATACCACTTATTTGCATTCCGACCTAATACTGGTTTGATTCGGTGGGTCACATTTTGTGGTCAAGAGGTCAGTTTCCAACACTATGCCCAACCCTACATAATTGATGCTATGCGTTTGGGTAAAATACTCATATCATGCGCCAGCCAGATTAGACGTACCAACAAACAAAATTATGCATAACCGTTAGTCTGATTTTATGTAATTTAACGATAACTAGTCACATTTTTAAAAAGGGCTTAGTGATGTCGCTTTCCTTCCTTCTATATCGCTTTGATCCAGTGAGTTGCAATAATGAAGAAAATTGCGATGTCAAAAAAACTGATTAATTTTTCATTGGAAGTGTAAAATCACTCTTCCAGAGGACTGAATACAAACCTTGTGTAATTCATCCTCTGGTGTCAGAGTGTTGGTATCTTATTTTCTATTTCTAGTCTATTTATTTTATACTGGTCATCAATAAAGATCATCCACCCTCGCTCTTTTAAATCCATAATCCTAAGAATCTGCCTATACATCCTGATACTGAAATAGCAGTTATGCAACCTTTATGTAACCTATTCATTATTAGTTCTCCGAAGGACTGGCTACATACACACTCCCAAGGATTTAGGAACCAAAAGAGTAGAGGATTTGACGACACGACTTTTCTTCCCTATAGATAGTATGCGCTTGGCTAATGAGCTCACAACATTGCCATCCGGAAGTATAACGGACCAACACACAAAACTGTGTGTATCCATGAACGTTTATAGTCAGGTTAATACAGTTCAGTGAGCATTACTCATAAACGGGGATGGCAAAAAACAATAACAAAGACCTGATTGACGTCATCTTCGAACAATCTATTGTATCTATTTGTTTCAATGTTCCCACAGAGCCACTATTTCTGGGAGTGGAGTACTCAAACAGAACAGATTGTTCCAGGGTATCCACTGTCCTCACATCGATATTTCAGATCGACTCCGGTACTTCCTGACGCCGCTTATATGAATGCCAAAGGAAACTTATTCTTCTTCAAATATAACAGGTAAAGATCTCTTTACTCTCTCTCTCTCTCTCTCTCTCTCTCTCTCTCTCTCTCTCTCTCTCTCTCTCTCTCTCTCTCTCTCGTTATTTCTGTCTCACTTTCTTTCCCACTCGATCAATCTAGTTATCTAAATATATTTCTTTTCCCCTCAATTATCTACACATTTTCCCGTCTCTATCTCTATTTTTCTGTCTATAGATCAAAAGATGATGTGCGCTTAGATAATTTACTCAAAACATTCCGTCAGCCGAATATAATGTACAACACACAAAACTGTGTGTAACCTTGACTGTTTATAGTCAGATTAATACAATTAAGTGAGAACTACTCTTAAAAATGACTTGCTAAAAACAATAACAAAGAGCTGAGTGGCGTCAATTTTGTTCTATTTATATTGATGCTGTGGGCTCAGCTAAAAAACATCCCATAAACACATAAAATTTGTGTAAACATGACCGTTTATAGTCTGATTGATACAATGCATTGAGGATTCTATTTTTAGCATTATGTTCACCCTAACGTAATACCGTTTCGGGGCGTTTGGTCACAAACAAACAAAAAAGGCACGTGTGTGTGTGTATGTGTTTGTGCTAAGCATACACTATTTGTAATATTTGATAAATGTTACAATCTATTCCAGATTTGTAATATCTGATAAATTTAAATATATAAATGTTACAATCTATTCCAGGTTAAGGATGTTTGAGTATCGGGGGTCAAAGGCCATCAGCTATCCCATAGGTCCAAGCTTATTTGGCCCTATTTGTGGCTTCAATCCAGCATTCCCTGAACTGGTCACCCTAGAACCTCCACGTGGTCCACCAGCGCCACCTAGGCACGACGGAGTAGCTAGACTGACCAATAAATATGATGAAGCTGGGAGCGTTGACCGGTTGCAAACAGAATCCACTCAAGAGCAGAAACCAACGCGTTTGATCTCTGCAATGCTAAGCAACTGAAAAGACTAGTCCTTACGATTTTATGACAGATTGGGGATTGATGGCGGCGATGTGGATTGCACTTGGTTGTGAGTTTGAAAATAAGGAAGAAAATTCGTGACATCAACAAACCCTTTATAATATTTTAAACAATGGACGTAATGAATAATAACTTATTAAGCTGTCAATTAGCCAATAACAAAGGGGAGCAACCCTTTCCTAGCGTAACTCGATGTATAAGTCCATACAACTGTACGTATTACTTTAGAAATTTTAACAAGTAAAGTGACAATCCAACATTGTAGGTATATAAGCTGTATTCATTTTCAAATGCATTTTGTTAGAATTGGCAAAGTACTCCTACTTCTATGTGTATTATAATATAATATACGTTTGTTTGTGACAATGATAGTGTATTAGTGAATTTGATTTGAATGAGTCTATGAACGTGTGTGTGTGTGTGTGTGTGTATGTGTGTGTGTGTGTATGTGTGTGTGGTTTATACGTGAGTGGATTTGTTTTGTGTACATGCCAACCCAATCCATTCCTATCCAATCCAACTGTTATAATGCGTGAAAACGTGTAAAGAAATACCGGATGTTGATGGAAAGCGATTAGAGATTTCGTGAGTTAGTGCTGGAAAAGAATAATGTTACCTTAGACTCTATAGGCGTATTTTCATCATCATCATCATTTTATTATCATTTTCGTAAGCATTATTATTATTTTATTATTATTATTATTATTTATTATTATCATCATCATCATCATCATCATCATCATCATCATCATCATCATCATCATCATCATCATCATCATCATCATCATCATCATCATCATCATCATTATTGCCATCATTACATAACTATTGTTATAGTCACTATTATCATTATTACGATTTATTTATTTGTGTGCCATGAAGGAATATGAAGAGTGTCATAAATGGAAAAACGATACATTCCAACATTTTTACGCTAAATTATATATTATGTTTGTTTTCTTGTGATTTTCTTTCTCCTTTATCGGACATTTGTGACCATCGGAATCAATACGGTAGTAAGGCGACTAAAACCTGATGGCTAAAATTGAATTTTAAGCTTTGTTTATAAAACTTTAGCTTTTTTATAGCTCAATATCCACTAAACGTGCTCAAAGCGCTATATAAAGGGTCCCTTATAAACAGCAACAGCATGTAAAACAGGACATGACGCCTGATAGGCGATATTACAATTTTTTTTTCCGACAGAGACAACGCTGTTTACAGCCAGGTACCCATTGTGCACCTGAATACGGTGAGAGAATGTGAGTAAAGAGTCTTTTCCAAGGACTCAACCATGCGCCGTGGTCTTTTGGTATGACACTCACTTTCGGATGGGGAGGTCCTGGGATCGAGCCTCGCTCGACGCATAGTTGAGTCCTTGGAAAAAGCTCTTTACTCACATTCTCTCACTGTACTCGGGTGTAAAATGAGTTCCTGGCCATTAACAGTGTTGTCTCTGTCGAAAAATATGTAACATCGCCTAACAGGCGTCATGTCTCGTTCTAAATGTTACGTGTTGCTGTTGGTTAGGGACCCCTTGTGATGCGCGTTGATCACATTTAGTGGATATTGTGCTATATAAAAGCTCAAGTTTTGTTGTTTTTTTTTTTAAATATTACTTTTCACCATCGGATGGGTCCCAGCCTTAGCTTTAGCCTTCATGGGGCTCTTGATTGCTGTGATCCGACGTGCACATAATTGCAGGTCTGATAGCCGATCATGATTATGG
>NC_088362.1:35003881-35040364 GCF_034508935.2 Berghia stephanieae
TTAACAAAATAACCCAAAAGGCAAGCTGCACCCTCGCGTTTCTCCGCCGAAATCTTAGCCACGCCCCAACGTCATGCAAACAAAATGCCTACCTCGCACTTGTGAGATCACAATTGGAATACGGAGCAGTTGCCTGGGACCCCTACCTGAAAGAGGATATTCAAAAACTTGAGAGAGTCCAGAGACAAGGCGCCCGGTTCATAACTGGGAACTATAAGAGCAGAACCCCAGGATGCATGACAAAAATGTAAGAAGAAAGAAATCTCATCAGCCTCCAACAAAGAAGAAAAGAAACCCGTCTGTCATTCATGTTCAAGATAATAACAGATCAAATACCATCAATAAAGGCAGACTCGTTTTTCACGCCACGACCAAACAAAAGAAAAATCCGAGCACTCACTTTCGCCAACCACATAACCGAAAACCCCATTGACAGATACGCCACAAACAATTCGAACTGCTTCAAAATCCCACAGACAAGAACACAAAACTACAGAAATTCTTTCTTCATTAGAACTATCTCGGAGTGGAATGGGCTGGATGAATTGGTCATCATGGCACCACACCTAAACGATTTCAAGGCCCGACTGACATGGGCCCGTGCCCAATGAGGATGCTGCTGAAATACAACCAGACCATTGGTTTCTTCAGCGCCAACCATACAGATACAGAACACTCTAAAAAAAAGACCATTAAAATAAATCAAAATTCCTCAGTGCAGCGTGGAAACGTAGAGGACGCCCAACTTTTCATAGTCTAAATAAGATTGTGTTCCTTTTTGGCAAAATTAACTAAGGCAACCACACATGGAACAAAAATGGCATAATTTTTCTGACGATGATATCACTTTTTTTTTCAGACTCCCGCCCAACTTTTCATTGTCTAAATGAGATTGTGTTCCTATTTGGAAAAAAATAAAGAAGGCAACCACAGATGGAACAAAAATGGCATAATTTTTCTAACCATGATGTCACCTTTTTTTGAGTCTCCCGCAATGTATTAATGTTTTATTGGGGTTTTTGTGTTGTTGGCTGAAGAAGGGTTTTGAGCCCGAAATGTTCCGTGTTTGGTATATAGTGTTTTTTAAAATCTGTTATATTCATTTTTGTTTGTTACTTTTAAAGTCCACAGCTTCACTTAGAGTATGAGGCAAACAAGACAAGACAATTGCTAAGTTTTTTCATCCACAAAGTTTTTCACTGTTTTACATTGAGAGGGAATCATTTTCCTAAAGGTAAAATTAAGTCTCATCTCAAGAATCTTTGGACGTTTTGGTAAACAATGGTACCAGTAGGAATTGGTAGGGGCATTCATCATCAACAGACTGCCATTTTCCAGCTGGATTGTCAACTTGTCGATTTTCCTCTTGGCGTTTTTCCCCCGACAGTCCTGATGTTTGAAGACAAAGTCTCTTTGCTGGCCTAAAGACAAAGACGCAATGGGATGGTTTGGACACAGATCTTTTTCATCGTCCTTATGTTCCCCCATGTATTCATTGCCATCTTGATAGCTGGAAGATACAAAAAAAAGTATTAAGTTCTGATAGAGATTCTGCTGTTTTTATGTTTATGTTTTTAAGGCTATTTATGGAGCTTGTGACTTGTTTATCATTTCAGCGCCAATTAAAAGAAAGAAAATGGGATAATCAAAAATGTCAAGATTTACTATTAAAAACACACAAGTAAAAGTAAGACAAAGGGGAATGGTTCAAATGGGGACAGATGTAGATTCCAAGAGCATACTATCAGTGTATTTGGTTTAAGATCACCAGACATAAGCAAAGGATTCCACTAAGAGGAAACACACTCAAATGTTTACAAACCAAAGAAAAAAAATATCATCTCCCAAAACTAATACATATACTACATATTTGACTGTTTCCCTCTCAGCCAAGGACTTCAACAAGGGCCAGGACAAAACCAAGTGATCCCATTCCAAAACAAAGACAGAGCAACTCAGAAAATAGATAGAGAAGGAATGAAATTTACGCCACTCAGCTCTTTGTTATTCTTTTAAACAGCAATTTTTATGATAAGTTCTCACTAAATTCTACCAATCAGACTGTAAACGTTTAAAGTTTAACACGGTTCTGTGTGTTGTTACATTTTATCTGGATGGCGGATGTTATGATTTTGCCTAAATGCATGGCATCAATAGAGGGATAGAAGACACAGCAAGAAACCTCCTGCCAACTATGGGAGTGAATCCACTAAAAGTGCTAAAAGCACTTTACAGGGGAGTCCCCAGCCAACAGCAACGCATAACATGTAGGACGAGACATGTTACCAGTTACTGTTAGGGGATATTATATATTTCTTCCAACAGATACAACAGTGTTAAAGGCCGCATGAAATTTACACCTAAGTACAGTGAGAGAATGTGAATACAGAACCTTTTCCAAGGACTCAATATAAGCTGTTCAGAGGCAGACTCGAACCCAGGACCTTCCAATCCAAAGGGGAGTGTCAAACCACAACTACACCATTCTCACATCTCTCATCCGTCCACAGTGTTTCATTCATTGTGTTTTGTTAATAAACAGGAAATCCGAAACGTCCACATTATGCTTTGTCATTAAGCACAAGGAATCTTCCTCCCGATGATTGTGCTTAATAAAGACAACATGGACTGGTATTCTAAAACTTCCCATTTCATGTCGCTTTGATTGACATCAAATTGATTCACTTTTTTGTTTTACTTATATTTTACTCCAACATATCAATCAACCAGTCTGAGGAAGTGGTTTACAAATAACAAACCATTTGTTGGTCAAAATTATTATTCAAATTCTACACAACTAACCGATTTACAAGAACAAAATTGAAGTCGTATCCACAGGCTTTAGAAATATCATTTCGCATTTCAAGCAGTAATGGAGTCCATGGTTTAGCAGGTACGGTGTTCCCTGAAAAAGTGTATGTCAGTCCAGCATCTCCAAAGGCAACCTATAGAAACAAATAATGACAAAAGTGATAATGATAAAACAATGCTGATGATGATAGTAGTTAAGTTAAGATAATGATAATTAAATTAATCATGAAAATAATATTAATAATAATAATAATAATAATAATAATAATAATAATAATAATAATAATAATAATAATAATAATATAATAATAATAATAATAATAATAATATAATACTATTACTGCTAATACCACCACCTACTACTACTACTACTACTACTACTACTACTACTACTACTACTACTACTACTACTACTACTACTACTACTACTACTACTACTACTACTACTACTACTACTACCTTCTAATAAAAAAAAAAATAATAATAATAATAATAATACTATTACTGCTAATACCACCACCCTACTACTACTACTACTACTACTACTACTACTACTACTACTACTACTACTACTACTACTACTACTACTACTACTACTACTAATAAAAAAAAAATAATAATAATAACAACAACAACAACAACAACAACAACAACAACAACAACAACAACAACACAACAACACAACAAAACAACAACAACAACAACAACAACTAACAACAACAACAACAACAAACAACAACAACAACAACAACAACAACAACAACAACAACAACAACAACAACAACAACAACAACAACAACAACAACAACAACAACAACAACAACAACAACAACAACAACAACAACAATAATAATAATAATAATAATAATAATAATAATAATAATAATAATAATAATAACAATAATAATAACAATGAGGGATAAAGAATAAGAGCCAAGCCCAAAAACCACCTGTTTATGAAAGAAATGGAAGGCCAAGAATGAGAGGAGGCTGCGGGATTGCTCAGATGGGGTTGGATAAGAATAACAGCTGCAAACGGGTAGGAGGAATGGGGACTGCGAGTGGATTCCTTACAAACGACCTGACATGAATTGGATATGTGACAGGTAGTTAGTTGTATATATGGGGGGTTTTGGTTAAACATAGTTCACATAGAAATGGACAATTCCCCATTGCTAAGCCTATTATAATTATTCTCAACATAGATAAATCATGTCTTAGATTTAGATTAACATTTGATAAACAAATAGGAGATGGAATAAGGAGGTCCAGCTTAATGAGCTTCATCTTTTATATAGAGCAATCTCCACTAAAAGTGATCAAAGCGCTTTACCAAGGGTCTAATGTCAACTGAAAAACTAGGACGAGACATGATCTCGCCTATCACAGATGCAGCCTCTTGTGGTTCACACTACTATGTTATTACGATCGACCCAATCAGCAAAGTCCGGTCCGCATTCGTGCACCGTCGCAAACCCGCCGGGTAGCATCGTCACAACACACCTTTCGACTAGATGCTCTGCCGTCTCGGGTTCTTGCCCACAGCGTGGACATATTGGACAGGTAGTTAGACCCCACCGATGTAACGCACTTGCCGTTAGGCAGCTCCTCGACCGAAGCTCATTCGCAGCTACCCAGTGTCTCCTCTTACTGGTATCAAAGCCTGGCAACTTCTCACCAAGCTTAGAGGAGTGTAGGTCCCCGCCCCCACGAGGGATTGAATTCGTCCAAACCGACTTCCATCTCGTATATGCAGCTCTGTCCGTAGTCAGGGATTCTGCGTACAAGGGTTGCCGGGACTTATTTCGTCTCGAAACGGGGGCACCGTCCATTATGCGCATGAGAGGGGTATCCCCATTCCCTCTCTCTTTGATCTTACTCAGCCAGTTTCCCGTAATCGTCTCCCTCCGGAAATCGGGGGGCTGGATCGCTGCCATTATCGGGCCCCATTCTCTAGGGGTTGTTGCTAGCGTTCCTGACACTATGTGCATCGACTTGCAAAGTTTTACATCCACCTTCTCAACGTTTCTGCTTCTACCCCACACTGGGGCGCAATACTCCGCAGTGGAATAGCATAGTGCCAAGGCGGACGTTCTCAGGAGCGCTTGGCTAGCGCCCCAAGTCGATCCCGCCAGCTTCCTCAGAAGACTATTCCGCTTCTCTATCTTCCGGGCAACCCCTTCGAGATGCACTCGATAGGTAAGGCTGCGATCCAACGTCACCCCTAAATATTTTGGATGCGGCTCATATGGGAGTGGCTGGTCCCCGACTAGGACATTCAGTTTGCAGGTGTGCCAACTACTGCATAAGTGAAATGCAGTGGCCACGGTTTTTGAAGTGTTCATCTTCAGGTACCACTTGTCAAAGTAGGATTTGAGTCTGGTGACGTCCTCGCTGAGTACGCTCTCGAGACGGGTCCACACTTTACTCTGAGTAATGAGTGCCCAGTCGTCCGCGTATCCCAGCCTCAGGGAGGAAGTGTTCAGCATATCGCTAATGTAAACGTTAAACAACATTGGCGCAAGTACCGACCCCTGAGGGACCCCATTCTTCAATTTCCTTACTTTGCTCGCGGTGTCTCCCAGCGCGACGTGGAATTGCCTTTCCCCTAAGATCGAAGAGAACAACTTCAAGGTCTTTTTGCACCTTATGATTTTTGCAAGTTTGAGCATCAACCCTTCGCACCAGACCGTATTGTACGCCGCTGATAGGTCTATAAAGACAGCACCTGTTTGCTGTTTTCTCTCGAACCCGTGCTCAATATGCTCTGTAAGGGCAATGACCTGCTCCTTGGTGCACCTCCTTCCCTGAAGCCTTCCTGCTCGGGTGGCAGGGCAGTGTCTAGGACCGGCCCCCATCGGTTTAATAGAACACGCTCCAACAATTTCACAGATAGGCTAGCTTCTCCAATTATTTTCTTAAAGAGACAACGCTGCTGCCAATAGGTACGCATATTACACTTGAGTACGGACTCAATTTTGTATCGCCCAGAGCAGGACTCAAACCAGAAACCTACAGGGCTGAAGGCAAGTGTCATACCATAAGACCATGACATTCTCGATAGGCTTGAACTTTTAGTTATTGTAATCAGGAGCACATGAATTTCGCGCTCAAGTTTTTGTTGGTAAATTTCTCAATCACCCGGGAAGAACAATGTGCCCCACCATACACATCAGCAACTAGACTATGCATACCACTGTGAAATAAATTAATAATTGGTGTGAAAATAAATTAGAGTGGCAATCATCTGTCATTATAAAAAGAAATTCTTTTAAATTTTAAAGTCAAAGGCTTGAACTTGACCGCCTTCAAAAGAATTTTTTTTTAAATTTTAATGACAGAACTTTTTAAAAAGTAGTTATGAGCCAGCATACCTGTTTCCTTGGAATGTCAATCCACTTTCCAAAGATCCTGACTTGAGCTAGGTGTCCACTATTGTATACTATTTCAGTTTCACATCTGGTTATCAATTCGAATGCTTTTTTACCGTCGTACAGTCTAGTGTAATCTAGGTTCAGATTCTCTCTGCGATAATGAGTCCATTGATTGTTACACGTCTCTATCTTTAAGCATTTATTGGTTTCACGGTCCTCCTCCGTGTGCGCCTCTGAACTTTTTTTAATACCACTGAAAAACTTTGGAATCGAAGTTGAAGTTTTAGTTTGTGATGATGAAGCGCCAGAACCGGAGTAATTCTGAATTTGACTCTGACCCTGAGCCTGTCCAATAATTTTGGACGAATTCTCAGAGTTATCTGGTGATGCAGGCGCTAAAAGCTTTCTTTTTAACATTTTATGTTAAAACGAAAATGAACGTTTGTATTCCAGGCATTTCATAAAAGTAAAAGTGATGAATGAAACAGGAAAATTATATGTCTCTCTCGTACTAGCCATCTAGTGGTTGCTAGCAATAACTCTACAACTTTTCCTTTCGCTTTCAACCAAAGTGGTTCCTTAGCCCTCTATTGGTAGCCGTTGGTTTATTTATAACTTTATATGAAGGAATTGTGTTTTCAGTCCACCAGCGGACTGAAAACGCAGCTGTGTATTCAGTCCACCGGAAATAAAACTACTTAAAAAGGACGACACTTAATCAATATTGACCATATTGATACCCTAGAAAGAGGAGAGCTAACGCAGCTCCTCTTTCTAGGTTGATACTGAGGTTAGGCATAATCAGAAATGGACAGGCATAATATTTATGGCAATTTGACGGCTTAATAAATCATATACAGCGTTTTATTTACTCTCGGAAAGTCTTGATGAGAGTTGCTCGAAATCGGGCGCCGAGATTCTTACCGTGGCTGCTAGATAGCCATTGGCCTGGCCGATTTTGCCACAATTGGCCTCACAGAGAATAATGTTTCTATGATTAATTTAAAATTAACATTCATATCTATTTTTCATTTTTCATAGTCCGCTAGAATTTTTGTGATTATCACAACCGATGATTTTTCCAAGGAGATCAGAGTTTTGGTATTGTTTGCACAAGTAAGGTTCTATTTGGTCACTTTTCACAACGATCACTGGCCTCGAGCACGCCTGTGCCCCTCCCTCCCGCCTCGGGCAGTCTTGACTTTGTCTTCTTCCAACATCCTTTTCTTTCAAAATCATCCCTTGTCCTTCCTCTTGTAGGGCTAGTCTATTGTTGTCTGTCATGTCTTGTAAAATTAGAATTGTTTCCTGGTATCCCATTTCTTCCATTCTACTAGCCCTAAAATGACCTCAATGTTTTATAAGCGCCATCAAACCTTTAAAAACAAAAGGATGTAGAGTCATCTTCCTTAACTATTTTAATTTTCCCTGGTCCGTTAGAATTTTTGTGATTATCAAAACCGATAGTTTTTTCAAGGAGATCAGAGATTTAGTATTGTTTGCCCGAGTAAGGTTCTACTTGGTCACTTTTCACACCGATCACTGCCCCCCCCCCCCCCCCGCGCGCCTCGGGCAGTCTTGACTTTGTCATCTTCCAACGTCTTTTTCTTTCACAATCATTCCTAGTCATTTGGCTTGTAGCGCTATTGTTCCTGGCTCATATTGTTACGTACAAGTCAAAGAATGCACAAGGCAATAAATTTTGACGTCTCACTGTGTTATAAATTAAAATAAGAATATTAAAAGTGAGTAAAAGTAATTCAATTAGAAAAATTCAAACTTCTCAAGTCAACGTGTTGAAGTTGAAAATTTTTTTTTTTTAACTGGTATCCCATTTTTTCCTTTCTACTATTCTAGCCCCTCTCTCTCTCTCTCTCTCTCTCTCTCTCTCTCTCTCTCTCTCTCTCCTCCCCCCCCCCCCCATCTCTCTCTCTCTCTCTCTCTCCCTCAGTCTGACGATCCCTCAAACATATTCAAGACCCTATAATTATAAAGTTGTTCTCTTAACATTTTTTGTTTGTTTTGTTTTGTTTTCTTTCTTTCTTTTTTTTTTTTTTTTTTGTTTTGTTTTGTTTGTTTTTGTGTCGTTTTTCTCCTGACTCGTATTGCTACGTACAATGAATGCACAAGGCAATACATTTTGAAGTCTCACTGTGTTCTAAATCATAATAATAATATTAAAAGTGAGTAAAAGTAAATAAATAAAAAATGTTAAATGTCGTTCAAACTTCTCAAAAAATGTTAAATGTCGTTCAAACTTCTCAAGTCACCAGGAATGGTGACAGCGTGTTGAAGTTGAAATTAAGAATTTGTTTGCTAAGGGAGTACAAAAAAAAAAAACAAAACAAAAAAAAAAAACAACAAAAAAAATGGAAAAAAAAAAGAAAGAAAGAAAGAAAATATTATGCCTAGAAAGGAGCTTGAACACTTAACTCATCCCAACTCGGTTACAGTTACGCTGTGCTAAATCAGACGGCCACCTCGCCTTCTCGTGCTCGACCAAACAGTTTTACTCGTATAATTATAATCTCTTCCGAAGGACTGAATACACAGCTGTGTATTCAGTCCACTGGTGGACTGAAAACACAGTTCCTTATTTGAAAGTTTTAATTTTTGTCTGATTATCTGCGGGATGGCCTTGCTGGTGAGGCATTCCATTGATATAATATATATATCTCTCTCTCTCTCTCTGAGCATGTTTAGTGGATATTGCGCATATATATATATATACACACACATACACAACTGACCTCCGTTCGAGCACCTCTGAGCTGCATTGCGTCTAACGCCTAGATTATTTCAGGATTTTAAAATGTTTATTGTTTAGAGGGACTCTTAAGCTGTATTTATATCTTAAGTGAATAAATGCTAAAAGCAGGATAAAGGCGACTGGTTCAAATACGGAACAGAAGATTCCACGATCAATCCACCGAAGTGCTTATTAAAGGTCCCATCGAGATTGTGCGGTTATGTTAGTTTATCGGGGGTTATGTGGTCTAGTGGTATGACACTCACTTTCGGGTCGGACGGTACAGGATTCGAGCCTGTCTCGGCGCATAGTTGAATCTTTGGAAAAAGGCTCTTTACTCATATTCTCTCACTGTACTCAGTTGTAAAATTAGTACCCGATGGTTAACAGCGTTCTCTCTGTCCGAAAAAAATTGTAAAATCGCCTAACAGGCGTCATGTCCCGTCCTACATGTGATGTGTTGCTGTTGGCCAGGGACCCCTTATAAAGCGCTCTGAGCACGTTTAGTAGATATTGCGCTATATAAGAGCTCATTTTTAAAGCAAAGAGTCCGACTATATATATATATATATATATATATATATATTATATATATATATATATATATATATATATATATATATATATATATATATATATATATATATATACACATATTCTTTTTATTTATTTATTTATTTTTAATTGTTTCATAAAAATTTAAGTGCATTCCTCTTTGGGGGATCTTGTGATGGTGTCTGAGTGAGACTTTTAGAGATTTCGAACTAAGTACACTGATAGTGTGCTCTTGGAATCTACATCTGTTCCCTATTTGAAATAATTCCCCTTTGCCTTACATTGTCCTCAAGCCATTTTACATCTAGAATGTTTTTACTATCCAATTTTCCTTTTTACTGGCGCTGATATGACCTAAATGTGTTGCAAGCGCAGTTAAAATCCTTTTTTTTTTTAATAATAAAAAAAATATATCAACAATACTTTAAAAATGGATAACCATAATAGTATATAACAGAGAGGTGATTTACGATGAAAGAAATATCCCTTCTCAAAAAAAAAAAAAAAAAAAAAGATACTATATACTTGACTGTCTAACTCCCAGCTAAGAATCCCCGCCTTGACCAGGTAAAAAACAAAACAAAAAAAAAACAAGCAATCTCAACCCAGAACAAAGACTAGTAAACATCAGTGCAGTAGGGAAAATAGATTTATCTCTCGTACTACATGAATCAGTTAACTGCCTCACCTTGGAAAAACATGTATTTAAATTTAAGATTTTGGCCAGAAAGCTCGTCCTTAAAATATCAAACGATTTAAATGACCTTCATCTTGGCAAAAATTTTCAAACCTGGGACTGTAAAGGAAGATATTCGCGAGTGTCCCAGGTTTGTGAGTTTTTACAAAGATGATGGTCAAGGGTCATTTGAATCGATCGATATTTGAAGGACGAGTTTCCTGACCAAAAATTTAAATACATGTATTATTTTCAAGAGTACGGCAGTTAATTGGTTAAATAAATAATACAAAGCAAAGGCTATCGAAACTGTAAATACAAAACAAACTTTTCCGTGAGTTTTCGAATAAGTATCTTTTTTATTTCAAAATAATTGTGATGGTAAATTACAATGAATTGAAAATAACACAACCAATCAGATGAGAAATTGGGAAATAACGAATAACGACATTATTTATTCTGAGTAACGAACTTGAACTTGATAACTGTTATAAAATCAAAAGACGTTAAAAGCTACTCTCTTATGACTTTCACTGAGAAACAAAAGTCAAGTTTATTGAAGCCTTAGTTTGGGCCTTTTTAGATTAATTTTAAATCAAATCACACGTGTCGTGAAAATGTTGGTTGATAGTGATGACGTAATCAGTATGAAGGTAATGATGGTATTGATGATGATGATGATGATGATGATGATTGATGATGATGATGATGATGATGATGATGATGATGATGATGATGATGATGATTGATGATGATGATGGTGATGATGATGATGATGATGATTGATGATGATGGTGTGATGATGATGATGATGATGATGATGATGATGATGATGATGATGATGATGATGATGGTGATGATTGATGATGATGATGGTGATGATGGTGATGATGATGATGATGATAATGATGATGATGATGATGATGACGAGGATAACCATGATGTGGTGGTGGAGGATGATAACAATGAAATTCTATATATTACCACATCCTAGCGGAGCGGGTTATTTCATTTAGTCCTACATAAAATACCGGTATCATTATAATTATAGTTGCAGTTATAAATGGCACACTATTGGAGATCGAATATTCATGTAAATGTCCCTATAGAAGAAAGTCCTTTATTCTCACCCTCAAACAAAACAACAACAACAAACAATTCAAAAGATCAGATTTGAGTAAGAAACAGTGTCGGGCAAAGCAGGAAGAAAAATATAAGAAAATATCATCCCAACAAATCAATCTGCCTCGACTTACCCAGGAGGTGTGAGGTTCGATTCCCAGATAAGCCAAGCTGATTTTTAAAAAAATTATTGTGGGCGGGGGGGGGGGGGGGCAATTTTTTTTATCTTGTAAATTTCTATCTGCCTACTGATAAAATCCGGCTCTTGTTCCCATCTCTTCAGATTCAGATTTATACCTTTCACCGCTGTCTTCTCTCTAACTTTTCACTATCAATCAATGGAAATTTTATTTTTGATCAAATCAAAAACAAAAATTCTAGCAAACGAAGCTCTCCCCCCTCCCTCCTCCTTTCCCAACCCCTCCCAAGAATATCCTAATATAAATCAAACAAAAGTTGTTGTTTTTTTTTAATCCTAAATATTTGGTACCTAATTCTAATGAGTAAATTCTGAACGACTTAACATTGCGACCTGCGATATCTTCATGTACCAAAGATATAGTGGATATTCCTGTCAATGAATACGAGTTTGATGCTGCCCTCAACATTTTAGAGTCTCATCATCACAAACAAATTGAAAAGTTAACGGGGTCACCAAATGATAATACTGGAATTTACCATGATTAACAGGCCCCCAAGAAAAAGAAAGCCAATTCTAAACAAATGAGAAACAAAACATAATAATACTACAGCTACAGCTACATATTCTAAGATGCTACAACTACTCAGGAGGTAGATTCGGACACAAGCATCAGGTCAGCAACAAAAAGAAAGGCATTGAAATGGTTACAATACACTTTTTAAAGACTGTTTCGCACTTAAAACAATATAATGTAGGCAGTGCAGTGAAATAATCCCACATCTCCAGTGAAAGGACAATGCAAAAGTATGTGGAATCTTCAAAATGTTGAATTTACAGACTAACAATTCAGTAGTAGTAAGGAGGAGGAGGAGGAGGAGGAGGAGGAGGAGGAGGAGAAGAAGAAGAGGAAGAAGAAGAAGAAGAAGAACACCTCTTAATGGTCCCAAATTTATTGTTCTTTTAGGTAAGTGTGTTCCATTGATAACTGATAAAGTTAACCTTGATTAAAGTCAACCAATCTTTCTGGTCCTAGCGGTGGTTGATTTATCGGGATTCCACTGTTTTTGTCTTTTTTTTTTTTTTTTTTTGGTTCAAACCTTAAATGTGTCCCATTATCTCAAAACAGTGTTATATCTGGGAATGATATTGTAGTCCTTCAAAGCCATTAGGTTCATGGATCTGGAGTTTATCCCAGTTTCTATAGCGTGAAATGGACAATAGCAATTGCTTGTCACCCTTTTTTTGATAGGACACTAGTCTCTCGCAAAGTGGTTTCCGCCAAATCTAGCAGATTCAGCTATCCATTCATTGGTGGGTGGACAGGGGGGTCAGAAATAATTTCGACTGCACCCGGGATCAATCTTGGTCCCATTGCCTGTGAAGCGAGTGCTCTACCAACTGAGCTATCAGGACCCCAGGGAATGATATAGAGACGAAGAAAAATTGAATATAAGTATAAAATAAAATGACCAGAATTGTAAAAATTGAAGCCTTTAGAAGTTGAAGGAACAAAACTCTCATTCTTTTCAATGAAGGCATCAATTTTAACTCGAGTTTTGTATGTTAACTCTTTCAGCGCCATTTGCCGCACTGTGCAGCAAGAGCAGAATCTGTTCTACTGACCAATGGCCGCACAGTGCCACCGGTCTTGAAAGGCAAAAATAATAATGTAATCCAATCCTACTTTCTACAAAAGTATTGTCCTTCTCATGCTGCCTCAATCAGGTATCAGACTTTTTTTTTTTGTGATTGAAATACGAATATAGCCTCAGCGCTGAAAGAGTTAAGGGGGTCCTGACAGCGCTGTCAGTAGAGCAGTCACTTCACATGCAAAGGATCAAGATCAATCCCAGTTGGAGTCGAGATTTTTTCCTGACCCCTCTGTCTACCCAGCAGTGATTGGGTAGCTAGGTCTGTTAGATCTGGTGGAAAATGCTTTGAGATAGACTAGCATCCTATCAAAAGGATAGCAAGCAATTGTTATTTTCCATTTCACACTATAGAAACTGGGGTAAACTCCAGTTCTATGGAACTAAAGGCTCGGAAAGACTGCTTTGTATGTTAAGCTTACAATTACATTTCAAGTGATTTCTTGCTACCCTTTGAGACGCCAGTCTATTGCAAACTACTTTCTGTAATGATTGAGATTCTAAGGGTTGAAAGAGAAATTTATTGTAACCTGTATGAAAGATGTATGAATGCCAATTATGAACAAAGGGATGTAACCATGTATATATTTTAGTGTAAATTAGTAAAGTAAGAATTATTTCCCTTGAATCTTTATATCGCGCTATTTTAGTCAATTATAGTTGTTTGCCCTTTTTGTCTACATGTATATAAACAGGATGTAAATAAAATCATCGTTCACAAGTGCTTACAAGAGTCTTCAGAGTTCATTCTTTATTTCACCCCGTTGGCTATCCAGAGCCATCAGGCTATTAAGAGCCTTGAACATAACATTTGGCGACGAGGATAAAACCTACAACATCTTATTTCTATTCTCATGAAGGTATTTTTCTAGTGTCATCATTTTCAAGATGTCTAGTTTATTTGGCAATATCAGTGAGTTCAATGCTTCAAAAGAAACAATTTCGGACTATTTAGACCATCTGTCATTTTACCTGGATGCTAACCAAATTGAAGAAGACCACAAAAGGAGAGACATTTTAATCACAGTTATTGGATCATCACAATTTAGATTATTAAAAAATTTAGCAGCTCCAAACAATTTAAGAGAATTAACATTTGACCAAGTTTGCAAATTACTTACAGATCATCATGAACCCAAACTTCCAAAATATTTACAAAGAGCTAAATTCGATCAGAGAACAAGACATCATAATGAAACTGTGCCCGCATTCATTGCTGCTCTACGACATTTGGCTGAACATTGCGAATTTGGAAATTCCCTAAGTGAAAGACTATGTGAAAAATTTGTAACTGGCATAAACGACAAAAGAGTTCAGCGAAGACTATTAGTAGAACCTGATTTAAATTTAGAAAAAGCTGTGAAATTATCCTCTTCAATTTTGCAAGCTCATTCTGGTGCTAAGGAGCTAAATCATGCTGCAGACCTCAACTTCAGTAAGCAAATGCCTAAAGGAAATTTTTCAACAATTTCAAGACCCCCCAGCACAAATTCCAGAAAGCATGGCACAACATATCCACATGGTGCTACTCCCAGATCTACTTCTCGTTCACATAACCCAACGCCCGAACATCCTCAACGTAGTAACCAACAACAACAACAACGTCGACAACCATGCTATGGATGTGGTGGACCACATTCTCGACATCAATGCAGATTCCGTGATGAAACCTGTTATAAATGCAACAAGATAGGTCATATCGCTAAAATGTCGTGCTAATACCTCCATTCATCAAGAACGACGACTGCAACACCAGAAAAATCATCTTCTTCAAGAGACTGATGACGACAACCAAATTAGTGGGAATTTTGAAGATCTACATTTATACAACATTTCAAAATCTAAATTAAACCCCATCAGCATAGACTTGATCATCAACAACTGCCCTATCTCATTCCAGCTTGACACTGGTGCTGCACTCAGCGAAATCTCCTACAATGACTACCAACGCTTCTTCGCCGAGACCCCGATCAAACCAAGGACCTGCTCACTGCAAACTTACACTGGAGAAAAAGTCAAAGTTCGTGATGAGATAATAGTCAGTGTTTCGTATGACAATTCAGTTCATAATTTACCATTACTCATTGTAGAAGGAGAGGGACCACCCTTATTCGGTAGAAACTGGCTAGTTAACATTCAGTTAAAATGGAATGAAAGTTTCACCATCAGATCCACACACCAATCACCCTCGCTTCAAAGTGTTCTTGACAAATTTAGTAATGTTTTTGGTGACAACGGCAAATTAAAAAATCACGAAGTCAAAATTCATTTGAAACCAGATTCAGTCCCAAAATTTTCGAAAGCCTGGCAACCTCCTTTTTCTCTTAGGGAAGGGATAGAAACAGAGATTACAAGATTAGAAAATAATGGGATAATCAAAAAAGTGCAATTTTCTGACTGGGCCACCCCGGTTGTTCCAGTAAAGAAGAAAGATAATTCTATTAGATTGTGTGGTGATTACAAAACAACAGTAAACAAATGCATTGAAAACGTCAAGCACCCCATTCCTAGAACAGAGGATCTACTCGACAAACTTTCCGGTGGCGAGAAGTTCACGAAGATCGATTTTTCAAATGCTTACAATCAGCTGCCTTTAGACAGTGAGTCGCAAAAACTTACAACCATCAACACTCACAAAGGTTTATTCCAATATCAACGTCTGTGTTTCGGTTTGAGTTCGAGTCCCGGTTTATTTCAACGAGTCATGGATTCACTCTTCAAAGATATACCTCAGTGCTGCGTTTACTTTGACGACCTCTTCATCACAGGAAAAGACGACCACCATAACACTTTCCACCAGATCTAACAGACCCAGCTAACCATTCACTGTTGGCTGGACAAGGGGGGCAGAAAAAAAAATCTCGACTTCACCTGGGATTGATCTCAGTTCCTTTGCGTGTGAAGCTAGTGCTTTACCAACTGAGCTATTGGGACCCTAAGTGCACTAAGCACAAAAGAAAATGCAAAAATTAAAACAAAGAAACAACAAATGAAATGAAAACAAAGTAAGAGCAAAACAAATGGGTTAGTTCATCACGAACTTGAGAGAATAACAAAATCAAAACAAATTTACTAACTTTCTGAATGCTGAAGTAAACTTCCGTCCTGGTGCTTACACATTAGGAATAAGACGACTGGAACTTGCAATTGTTTCTAATAATTTTCTTTAAAAGCCCACGGAACAATGTTTTTAAAAAAACAACATGGGCAACATCAATAACAAAAAAAGAAAACAAAATATTTTTAAAGCAATCATTTTTTTTCTACATAAACTCACTCAAACCTTGAGAGTTTTGCTACTTTTCAAAATTGGAAAAAATGTATTAAAAATGAGCATGTAAATAGATAGTTTTATTCAACTATCATATGCAAAAACTAAAAACATTAGCTTCGATACCATGCCTATAATTTTCTCAGAAAAATGTAATAAATAGGCATGGGGTAAAAGTAACCTGGGTAAACTACGAATATAGTCGGTGTTAGGGTTGAGTGAGTTCGAGAAAAATACAGAGAAGAGAAAGTTTTTAACAATAGACATAGAACATAACAAGTCTAAAGTGTTCTTTGGGGTGCGTTGATCAACTATTTAGGCTGGGTCTAAACTTTAGAATAAACTCCTTTCATCTTCTCATTCTCATCATATTGTTGTGTGTCGTCTGACACTGGAAAGACCGGAGCCGATTTCTCCACTTCAATTTGACTTTTGAAAGAATTCTTAAATTTCTGTGAATTAAAATAAAAAATGTAAATGAGTCGGCCATTCATTATCCACATGATGATGATGATGATGATGATGATGATGATGATGATGATGATAATGATGATGATGATGATGATGATGATGATGATGATGATGATGATGATGATGATGACAATAATAATAATAATAATAATAATAATAATAATAATAATAAATGAACGAAAACATCTCAAAGCGCTTTACAGATAATGAATTACTTTACGAACACAGTTAGTCAGGATTTTTTTTTTAAAACATGGAAACAAATAACATGATTACTAAAGTATTAGTATACAAATATTACAGTCTGCAGGGTGTAAAATGAATTGTGAAAAAGTCGGTTTTTAAAGCAGATTTGAAGTTTGAAATATTCTCGAATTCTCTAATCGGTGGAGTCAGGGTATTCCAGAGTTAACAATAAACACACCAGAATGAATGACTTCACTATTGTTAACAATAAACACACCAGAATGAATGACTTCACTATTGTTAACAATAAATACACCAGCATGAATGTCTTCACTATTGTTAACACACCAGCACGAATGGCTTCACCATTGTTAACAATAAACACACCAGCATGAATGGCTTCACCATTGTTAATAGTAAACACACCAGCATGAATGTCTTTACTATTGTCAACAATAAACACACCAGAATGAATGACTTCACTATTGTAACAATAAACACACCAGAATGAATGTCTTCACTATTGTTAACAATATACACACCAGCATGAATATCTTCACCACTGTGCCGCTATGTGGTCTTGTGGTATGGCACTCGCTTCCAGATCGGATGGTTCTGGGTTCGAGCCTCGCTCGGCGCATTGTTGAGTCCTTGAAAAAGGTCAGTTAGTCACATTCTCTCACCATACTCATGTGTAAAATGAGTACCTGGTCATTAACAGCATTGTCTCTGTCAAAAAAACAATTGTAATATCAGCTAACAGCCTTCATGTCTCATTCTCCTTGTTAAGTGTTGCTGTTGGTTAGGGACACTTTGTAAAGCGCTTTGAGTACGTTTAGTGGATATTGCACTACATATAAGCTCCATTTTTTAAAACAATCAATAATCAATTACAAACCCTGACAAGAGAGTGTCCCTTTGCCTTGTAGACGGCCTGGACCATACCAATGGGAATGCAGATGACAGAGATGAGAGCAATGACCCACCCCAGCCCTACTGCCCATGGTGGATACTCGTAACCCGCCAAGGAGAGAGGTTTGTATTGAATCATACTGAATATCCAGATGCCCTGCAAAAGTTTATTCCAGGAAATAAATAATAATAATAATAATATAATAATAATAATAAATAATAATAATATATAATAATAATAATAATAATAATAATAATAATAATAATAATAATAATAATAATAATAATAATAATAATAATAATAATAATAATAATAATAATAATAACCCACCTCAAAAGGGAATTGAACCTTAGACCTCAGATATACCGATCAGCGAAATGCAAATCAGCCTGAGTTGATTGGGGATCAAACCTTGGACCTCCTGAGTGCCAGGTGCTTCCGACCAGTAATCAGGTGGTCTGAGGTTCAACACTTGGTTGAGGAAGGCTGATTTTTTTTTTTTTTAATGTTTTTTTTTCTTGTATTTTTCACTTCCCGCGTTGTCTGGGACTGTTTCATACACACCTTTTCAAATCTTTAATCTTACACCAGCGCATGCTCCTTAATTTGTCACTTTGGTATAAGGCAATAGGGGCTGGGTTTCTTGCTAAACGGAAATTCAAGATGCCAAATGCTGGGCTCAAACCTGATCATCTCAGTGAACGGTGAACGTGCAATGCCTTATTAACTTGGCCATTTTGCCCCTTATACTAATACTAAGACCCTTTTTAACTCACTGACTACCGGGCCTTTGGTGAAAATGGCATGTACTTTTTCAACAATGCCCGAAACTGTCAAAATTATTCAATTGTGACAACATATTATATCATTTATGGGTAACTGATTGAAATTAACAGATAGAATCTAGAATGAGAACTTAATTTGGTTTGAAATTTTGAAATGCACATAAATTAAAATAATTTTATAAAATCTGCTTGAAAATAGATTTATGTATAGCATGTGTGTGTGATTTTATGAATATTGGTTGAATCGTTTAGGAGATATAACCATTTGAAAAATGTCAAATTAAAAAAAAAAAATTTGTGACCACCCGATTGAACAACATAGTATTTTGTTTTTTAAAATCTCACACTGGGAAAGAGTTTTCCTGTCCTATGTAAAACTTACCAAAATAAGTAGGGGAGAGGCGACATACCAACAACCGGTGAAGAATATGTTAGGTTTGTATCCCGTCATCAGTTCTATGTTGGATGCTAACCTATTTGCTCCTGAAAGAATAAATAATAATAATAAAGAAAAAAATTATTCTAAAATAAAAAAAAAATTTTAAATGACATAAAATGTGCCCCTCCGTCTCCAAGTCCAAGCGGTATTACGTCAGGGTGTGCTCGGTCCTAGAAATTCAAAGTGTGGCTACAACTATGAAACGTGGAAATAATTTTCATTCGTTATGGTGGAGAATAAAGATGATTTCTTACAGTATGAGGATGATTATAATTTTATAGGCATTGCTTTTCTCGATTATTTTCGTTAATGAAGAATGAGCTTCGACATTTTGAACCACTGCTTGATATGTCAGCTTGGGAAAGTGTTTTAAAGGATTGTGTCCACATATATTATATTTCATCTACAAAAATAAAAATTTTTGTGTCAATTACAAACTGGATTTTTTTAAAACCTCATCTAATACTGCATTATTGCTTAGATTCATCTTTCAGACGACTTTCACTGCACAATATGAATTTGTAGATTTCCTTATAAACATCTGGCAATAATTAGAAAATTTGGAAAAAGCAAAAGTAAGAGATTGGCTCAGGGATGCCAAGTTGACGTTTTTAAAGCAAAAGTCCAAATATTTGGAATATAATACCGTTGTGAACAAAACATAAATTAATTAGAAACGATAACAAATTCAAATTCACTTCCAAATAAAATTGTGCTGCCTAAATTTTAGAAATTGTGAAACAACATATTTCATCTCTACTACCCATGAATCAGAGGTAACATCTCTTGTAATGAACAACAAAGAAAGTCCATCAGCCATTTTAGTTTGTAATGGTACAACAATTGTACACCACAAAAAATTTATATTTCAAGGTGTTAAACTAAATTTACACAAAATTCATTAGCACATTAGTTCATTGCAAAGTTAACATTTGGAATGGCATTAAATTTGACTTTTTTTTAAAACGCTGGTTCTGTTAACCAATTTAAGAAAGTGATCGACAAAGAATTGAATTCATTAAAATACGAATATGTATTATGATTAATATTTGTCATAACCAAAAACAAATAAGATTTATAGGGAATGAGATTAGCGGAAGAGTAGCGTCCCTTGATTGGACGTCACCTTACAGAGAGAGCGTCAAAATGGCTTTGCGCATGCGTCTCTCTTTCGGTGAAGTGTCTCATGCTGCACAACCAACATGACGTTCTCTCTCTAATAACTTTTCCGCTCGTGACTTCCAATCAAGGGACGCTACTCTTCCGCTAATCCCATTCCCTATTGAGCTTGTTTCAATATAGTGTCATGTACAAGGCATTGAAAGGAAAAATTATCCTATTTAGCCTTTTAAATGATAAGATAAGACTTTTCAAAATGTCTGTTAATAAATTGAAAGAATTGTTTACGTTCATCAGCTCTCCTCAGCTGGGGATTCTACTTAAGACCTGTTTAAGAAAACGCTCATGTAAAAAGTCCTCACATACCGTAAAACCAGGAAATGCCGATCACTTCAAAAAAGGCCAAAATCATCAGAGACAAGGCAGCAGCGTAGTAATCAATGAGGGAGAAGAAGTAAAATCCACCCTGAAATTGAGGCAAATAAATAATAATAACAATCATAATAATAATAATAATAATAATAATAATAATAATAATAATAATAATAATAATAATAATAATAATAATAATAATAATAATAATAATAATAATAATAATAATAATAATAATATTAATAATAATAATAACAATAATAATATTAATAATAAAAATCATCATCATCATAATAATAATCACAATAACAATAGCAATCATCATCATCATCATCATCATCATCATAATAATAATAATAATAATAATAATAATAATAATAATAACAATAATAATAATAATAATATAATAATAATAATAATAATAATAATAATAATAATAATAATAATATTAATAATAATAACAATAATAATATTAATAATAAAAATCATCATCATAATAATAATAGCAATCATCATCATCATCATAATCATCATCATCATCATCATCATCATCATCATCATAATAATAATAATAATAATAATAATAATAATAATAATAATAATAATAATAATATAATAATAATAATAATAATAATAATAATAATAATAATAATAACAATAATAATAACAAATAATAATAATAATAATAATAATAATAATAATAATAATAATAATAATAATAATAATAATAATAATAATAATAATAATAATAATAATAATAATAATAATAATAATAATAAATAATAATAATAATAATAATAATAATAATAATAATATAATAATAATAATAATAATAATAATAATAATAATAATAAATAATAATAAATAATTAATAATAATAATAATAATAATAATAATAATAATAATAATAATAATAATAATCATCATCATCATCAATCAATCATAATCATCATCATCATCATCATCATCATCATCATCATATCATCATCATCATCATCATCATCATCATCATCATCATCATCATCACATCATCATCATCATAATAATAATAATAATAATAATAATAATAATAATAATATTAACAATAATAATAATAACAATCATCATCAAAATGATCATCATATTAATAATAATAATAAAAATAAAAGAAGAAGAAGAAGAAGAAACTCTTCTACAGCACACAATATCCTAACTCAGTCATGTATCTAGGTAACAACAAGAGATGAAGTGAATAGAAAAGTGCCAGAAGACAATAGAGAATAAAAAATTTTCGCGGCGGTGAGGGGGTTTGAACCTGCGACCTTATTGGTATGACAACTCCGCCTGGCCGGTGAGAGCGTGACTCTACCGTATGAGCTATTCACGAATCCAAGAAAATTCGTATCACACTCAGGTCATTCATTACTAGAGCTCTCTCTCTCTCTCTCTCACCGACTACTGGAGACCGCGGGTCCATCACACAACCATCGCGAAGTTACCTGGCCAGCAGTTAAGCTTAATAGCCAATATTCTCAACACAAACATATAACATAGAAACAATTGAGACATTGACTATGCTCCGGTATATGGGGTGAATTTTTTAATTTAGAAAAGTGAGTGGAGCAGGCACTTATGTTGGTAACAACAAGAGATGAAGTGAATAGATAAGTGCCAGAAGACAATAGAGATTAAAAAATTGTTGCGGTGGTGATGGGGTTTGAACCTGCGACCTTATTGGTACGACAACTCCGCCTGGCCGGTGAGAGCGTGACTCTACTGTATGAGCTATCCACAAATCCAAGAAAATTCGTATCAAACTTCGCGATGGTTGTGTGTTGGACCCGCGGTCTCCAGTAGTCGGTGAGAGAGAGCTCTAGTAATGAATGACCTGAGTTTGATACAAATTTTCTTGGATTCGTTGATAGCTCATACGGTAGAGTCACCTTCTCACCGGCCAGGCGAAGTTGTCGTACCAATAAGGTCGCAGGTTCAAACCCCATCACCCCGCAAACATTTTTTATTCTCTATTGTCTTCTGGCACTTTTCTATTCACTTCATCTCTTGTTGTTACCAACATAAGTGCCTGCTCCACTCACTTTTCTGAATTAAAAAAATTAACCCCATGTATCTAGGTCTTGGCGATTTACACCAACACAAAAATGTACATCAACACAAATCATGTCACCTGTGTTATATTGGGAAGGCCGGCAAGGAATGAGATGAAGCAGACGATCAACACCAAAAATTCCTTCCTGCGTAGATATTTGCGGACAGTTTTACCAAAGTGATCCTGAATTGTCGTGACGATCACTTCAACAGATGCAAACTGGAGAGAAGTGAAAGGATGAAAGGCATTTTTTATCTTATTGCATTTAAAAATCTGTTTATTGTTTTTGTTTTTAAGGGTTTCACGGCACTTGGAATGAATTAAGGTCGTATCAGCGCCAGTAAAAAGGAAGAAAATGGGATAGTAATAAGTTCTAGAATTACAATTAAAGCAATCAAGAAAAGGTAAGACAAAGGGGAATTGGTTCAAATAGGAAACAGATGTAGATTCCAAGAGCACACTATCAAAATACTTAGTTTGAGATCTCCTAAAAGTCTCATTCAGACACAAGCACAGGTCCCCACTAAGAGGAATACAGTCAAATGATTACAAATCATAAATAATATGTAAACAAAACATAATACAGTGCAAAACAGAGACATGATTTACAAGGGAAAAAATATCATCTGCCAACACTAACTATACATTTGACTGTTTCCCTCTCAGCCAGGGTATCCGGCTAGGGTCAGGACAAAACCAAGTAATCATCATTCCAAGACAAAGACAGAAAGCAAGTTGGAAAACAGATATAAGGGGATAGAAGACACAGAAAGTACCTCCCTGCCAATTATGAGAGGCCAGGAACCCCATCCAGTACAAAATGTGTCTTTGTCCTATAGTTTAGTAGTCCTTTAGAGCCATAAGGCCCATGGAGCTGAGGTCTATCTAGGTTTCTACAGCGATAAAGAAACAATAGCAATTGCTTGTTACCCTTTGGAAAGGACTACTAGCCTATCGCAAAATATTCTCTGTTTGATCTAATTGGCCCAGCTACAAAATCACCGCTGGGTGGACAGGGGAGTCAGAAAAAATCTCAACATAACCCTAGATTGATTCCCAATCCCTTTGCATGAGAAGCAAGTGCTCTATCAACTGAGCTATTGAGACCCCCTTGGCCTACAATTTGGTATAATGCATATGTTGCTCCTCAAAGGATTGAAGAAGTAAAAATAATGACAAAATGAAATAGAAGCTTCCATTTAATTTACACAGAAAAATTATAGGAAAGTTTTGAGTTTCTGTTTTGTCAATGTTTTTGTTTATTCATAGAAGAACTAACAAAGATTTTAATTTTATAATATATTTGTTGATAAATATTTTTGACTTTTTAAAAATTGACCCTTTCCTCACCAACTAAACTGACCCTTTCCTCACCAACTACAAGAAAATCGTCACATTCCTTACTGTTCAATGAACATTTTCAGATTTGTTTTGCACATTACAAAATTCGAAGAAAATTGTTTGTTCATAGCCATAAGAACTAAATGCTGTTATCAAAGCTTGTTTTTCTGTACAAAATTATGTATGGCGTGACCTTATTGTCGCTGAGTTTGAGTGAGCTGCTATGTGGTCTTGTGGTATGACACTCGCTTTCGGATCGGAAGATCCTGGTTTCAAGCCTCACGGCGCATAGTTGACTCTTTACTCACATTCTCTCACCATACTCAGGTGTAAAATGAGTACCTGGCTGTTTACAGCGTTGTCTCTATCTGCAAAAAAACATTGTATTATCACCTAACAACCATCATGTCTCGTTCTTTATGTTACATGTTGCTGAAGGTCAAGGACCCTTTGTAAAGCACTTTGAGCAAATTTAGTGGATATTGCGCTATATAAAAGCTCGACTTTATAAAAGCTCAACTTTTAGTGTAAAAAAAAATCCATTTGAAATTTCTGGAAAAATCTTGAAATGGTCGGAAAAGAGAGAGTGAAAGCAACGACACTCCAAAATCATGAGCTTTTGTGTGGGGGCGTGTGTGGGGGTGTGCGTGTGAGAAAGAGAGAGTATGTATGGGTTTTCGAAACTGTTTTGAAACTTCATCTACATTTTAATGTTTATACATTATTATTGTATTAATGTATTTTTGCCCATCTATGCATTGTATTTTTAATTCCAAACATTTTAAACCAAATGACAAATTTATTTCTTGGACAATAAAGATAATAATTATTATTATAATTATTATTATCATCATCATCATCATCATCATCATCATCATCATCATCATCATCATCATCATCATCATCATATCATCATTATTATTATTATTATTATTTATTATTATTATTATTATTATTATTTATTATTATTATTATTATTATTATTACCATTATTATTATTATTATTATTATTATTATTATTATTATTATTATTATTATTATTATTATTATAATAATTATTATTATTAATATTATATTATATATTATTATTATTATTATTATTATCATTATTATATATTATTATTATTATTTTCATCATCATTATTATTATTATTATTATCATTATAAGTATGAGTCTTCTTCCACACCTGTGAGTCGATGCCAAGGCAGATGAGCATGAAGAAGAACAGGAAGGCAAAAAGCTGCGATGCCGGCATCGTGTTGAAAGCTTGAGGGTAAATGATGAATACTAGACCAGGACCTGTGAAGAAGAAAAAAAAAAGAAAAATGAAAAATATTAATACTCATATAGACATGTCAGAAGGATGAAATTGATTACTGGAAATATAGGAAATAATGGAGGAATGGTTCAGAGAGGCAAAAAAAAACGAAAGCAGACTTTTTTTTGACAAAATTCTATTTGCTGTATCCGAATTCATTATTAAATTCTTCACACTAAAAAAATAAATACACAAAGGAAAAATTAGTTTTTAAAATAATGACTAAAGGTAGGCACTCTCCCATGATGAAAATCTATAAGAATTAACTCATATTTATATCAATCTCCCCCCCCCCCCCCCCCCCAAACAAAAAAAAATCAAAGGAATGATGAATAACAGTCCTTAGATAAATGATCCTTCGCTTACTTATGGAACTATACTGGGTTGTTTCAGGACCCAAAGACTTAATCAAAATTCAAAATAAAGAGAACGATAAAATCTTAGTTTTAAGTTTTTCTTTTCCTTTCTTCATTTCTTTTCAATAATAGCAACAACAAAAAAACCAACATATTTATCTTTCTCATTAGAAAGATCTACATTTATTTCTAGTTTTCCAAATTGAATTTGTATAAGATTTTTCACTTGTTTTGTTTTTGTTTTGAGTTCAATAAAGCTTGGGATATAATGTACAGTAATTTAAGTATTGGGGAAAAAGCAAGAAGTAGGCTTGTGAAGAGGGGAGGCAGAAGAAGGATGAATGACAGAAGAAATCAACCGCAGTAGTGAGTCTACCACATAAAAAAACCCAAAAAGCACTTGACTCGATTAATTGCTATCATTTGATTCACTGCGACATAAAATCAAATTGTGATATGAGTAAACACGACTCAAAATACAATACATCCTTGCAAATTGTTGACTTTATTTAAATGGAAATTCAAAAAAAAAAAAAAATGAATTTGCAACTGATGCCAAAAATGTGACTCGCCATTGGGTTGTGATATAATTTCAAAAACAAATTTTATACAATAAATTTTTAAAAAACAAAAAAAAAAAAAAACATAAAAGAACTTACTAAAGCGTGTATGAAAATAAATTGAGAATGCATTGCAAAAATAACTTAGAGCAATTTATTTAAGTTAGTATATAAAGAATATTATATAAGTGGGTCACATGATTTCATTTTTGAATTAATTTAACGAATTAATTCAAATTAACCGGACTTAGAAGGACAAAATGTACAGTTTAATTTTCTACTGGTTGACAGTTAAAGCCCTTGGCATGTGGAGAAGGCAAGAGTATTTGACCAAAACATAATTAATAAAATAATTAATAAAATAATAATAATAATAATTAATAATAAAATAATAATAATAATAATAATAATAATAATAATAATAAATAATATAAAAATAATAATAATAATAATAATAATTAATAATATACAAATAATAATATAATAATAATAATAATAAAAATAATAATAAATAATAATAAAATAAAATAATAATATATAATAATAATAAATAATAATATAATAATAATAATAATAATAATATATAATAATAATAATAATAATAATAATAATAATAATATATAATATAATAATAATAATTAATAATAATAATATAATAATAATAATAATAATATATAATAATTAATAATAATAATATATAATAATAATAATAATATAATAATTAAATAATAATAATAATAATAATATAATATAATAATTAAATATCACACAAAGGGACCTGAATCGATCACGGCTGGAGTTGAGATTTTATTCTTGATCATTCTAGCATGTTAATGGTAGTTGAATAAAACTATTTATGTACATGCTCATTTTTAATACATTTTTCCAATTTTGAAAATTAGCAAAAAACTCTAGGATTGAGTGATGTAAGCTGTGACAGAGTAGCTCATTCTTACTGACTGCCTTTCATGTAGTTCTAAAGGGCTTAATGCTCAGTGCAAAGATATCAAGAAAAAAAAAATAAGAAAAAGAAAATTCCCTTTATTCCCAGACATCAGCCGCAGTGCAGTGGCGCAAAGTGAGCTAAGGCTAGGTGACGAGTAGTCGAACTCTGTACCTTTCGGGTGAGAAACAAAGACCAAACCGCTGAGCCCCGCTGCCCCATAATAGATTTATGAAATGTACAGTTGCATCTCTCTAATCCAGAACTCTACAATATGGATGTCTCCATTATCCCGACAGGTTGCCTGGGAAGACTGATTTTTCTCTTCTTTTTTCGTACATTTTAGGGACTGATTCCACTATCCGGATGTCTTTGTAATCCAGACAAAACGCTGAGAAAGGAGGTGTTCGGATTGGAGAGATGTGACTGTATTTAGATAGTATTGTGAATCCAAAACCTGGATGCATAAAAAAAATTTTTTTTTTAAAAGGAATAAAATAATTCTGGGGCAAAAAATTTACTTCCAAATAAAAAGCACAAAAGTATATAAATATATCAGAAAGTAAAAATAATATAAATAACACCCAAATAAATAATAATAATAATATAATAATAATAATAATAATAATAATAATAATAATAATAATAATAATAATAATAATAATAACAATAATAATAATAATAATAATAATAATAATAATAATAATAATAATAATAATAATAATAATAATAAAATAATAATAATAATAATAATAATAATAATAATAATAATAATAATAATAATAATAATAATAATAATATAATATATAATAATAATAATAATAATAATAATAATAATAAAATAATAATAATAATAATAATAATAATAATAATAATATAATATAATAATAATATAATAATAATAATAATAAAATAATAATAATGATAACAATAATAATAGTAATAATAATAATAATAATAATAATAATAATAATAATAATAATAATAATAATAATATAAAATAATAATAATATAATAATAATAAATAAATTAATCAATTAATTAAAATAAATAAAATAAATAAATAAATAAATAAATAAATAATAAATATAAATAAATAATAAATAAATAAATAAATAAATAATAATATAAATAAATAAATAAATAAATAAAAATAAATAATAAATAAATAAAATAAAGAGAATACTTGTATATTTATAAAAAATATTAGGTAATTCACAATAATATCCCTGAGCGGGGTCATGGCCACAAGAGATGGCATTTTGACCTCTGCTCACCTTCTTTCACCACATCTGCCACATCTTTGCCCTGGTTGAGAGCCAAATTGCCAAGGATGGAGAAAATGGCGAAGCCTGCCAGCAAACAGGTGGCTGCGTCTACAACAGCCAAGGTTAGGACGTCTCTGCAAATTGGAACATGGACATGAACGACGTAGACGACGACACACTGACCCAGCTTCAACTGTCTCCATTCTCAAAACGAGGCTGGACTCGACAAGGAAGTCTAGATCTATTTTTGTTTTTGAATAAGGTTGTCAATACTCCGAGGGTCCACGACACCTCAATCGGTAGAGCACTCGCTTCAAACGCCCAGGAACAGGGATTAATCCTGAGTGAAGAGATTTTTTCAAAGGCCCTTATGACCACTCGGTAGTGATTGGGTAACTGGATTTGATAGACTAGAGTCCTATCCAAAAGGTAGCAAACAATTGTTATTGTTCTTCTGTAGAAACCAGGATAAACCCCGCCTCCATGGACCTTAAGGCTCTGAAGAACAAGTACTATTTTCAATACAAGCCTATTTGCCCAGTTTCCATTATAAAAACAGGCTGGATTTGAGAAGGGAATCTACATCTATTTTGTCTTGTATAACATTATCAATATCTTCTACGTTCTTATGTCTGTTTCTGTTTTGTTTTGTTGTTTTTTTTTCACCCTCTGAAAGAATTATAAAGCTTACAAAATTACTGGTAGTCTTAAAAAAGTCTCCTTAACAAATAAATGGTTGACTCCAAAGCTATAATGAACTCTAGATGACATGTAGTTAGACCATCATGACATCAGTGATGAAAAGTTCTTTTAAAATTCTGGCATTGTTATAATATAAGCAAGGAGAAGATAGTTGAGTACTCATTTACACCTGAGTCAAGTTGAATGTAGTATGCATGTAAAACTTTTATTAAAACTCTGAATAACACAATAGTGTTTGTTGAATGTTGTTTATTGAATGTTGCATCAATTCATTCATCCATTTTTCGATACAAACATGATATGTCTCTTCCACTTCATTCTCCGTTTAAATTAGATCTCATAAGATCTCGATTGTACCATTTGATATGATCACAGGTCTACTTAGAGAAAGCTTGGATATTATTTCTTCTCAACCATCAAAACAAAAAAAGGGACACATCAATCAAAGGATAAGAGAAGAGGTAGGGAAAATGCAACTTAAAAAAAATAACAATAAATTAAACGTCAATAACGAAAGGTGCAGCACTGGAAATGCATATTTTACATTTTGTTGTTTTGTTTTTTTAACGAGGGATCATAACAGTCGAACAATTTTGGAACTCTTCAAGTAAAGAGTAATTTCAAAGGTGAAGACGACTCTATTACGTTTTTCAAGAAATCTAACAAATTACTGATAGTATCCAGAAAAAGATTCCCTACCAAATCCAATGTACATCACTCACTTTTAAGATATGAATTTTTAGTTTTATAAGAATGAGTAAGTTAGAATGAATTCTTAGAAGTAGGTTTTAAATCAAGAGTTTTTTTTAGCCATTACGTTTTTGTGTTTAATTCAACATAAATTTGCTTCAGCCTTTTCATTCACAGATGTTTTTTTTTTAATTTGGGGGTTATCCTGAGCTCACTTGGTAGAGCACTTGCTTCACATGCAAAGGAACCGAGATCAATCCTGGGTGAAGTCAAGATATTTTTTCTGACACCCTGCACACCTAGCAGTGATTGAGTAACTGGGTCTGTTAGATTTGGCAGAAAGTACTTTGTAACAGGCTGACGTCCTATCCAACGGGTAGCAAGCTTTTACTTTTTCCATTTCAGGTCATAGAAAACATAATTAACATTTACTCCATGGACCTAATGGTTCTGACAGTCTATTTTTTTTTCTAGTTTTTTTTTTTGTTTGTTTTTTTTTTGTTTTGGTATTTCCTTATAGACTCATTCCATCAAGAATAATGAAACGTGATAAAAACAAACGTTTAAAATACTTACCAGATAACTAGAGACTGTACAGAAGAAAAAAAACCCCGTTTATAATCCTATACATGTTTACTATAACGGGCCAATTCAAATTCATATCTGATACAAATTCCTATAACAAAAAAAATTACTTTATAATGCTTTCGAAAATGAAATCCATTTACAAAATAGAAGCCATGTTGAGATGAAAAAAATCAGGGAAATCTCTTTATGTCAATAGATATGTTGATAACTTTAAGTTTTATGTTACTATTTAATCTCTCAGGTATGGCTTGAGACTAATAAACACGTGCAAATGTTCAAGATAATGTATCATCACCTTAAAATGTTGTTGTTGAACTTGTTGTAGCTTGACATGGTGATGAGCCCACCGAATGCCACTCCCAAGGAGTTAAAATTCTGGGCCGCAGCATTCACCCATACCTAAAACAGACCAAAACAATAATTTGTAGAGTTAGTGCAATTGTTCAAAACAAAGGAGTTATTAATAAACATATATCGTCACAATCATCTTCAATCACTATTGGAAAATTCCTCTCCACAATCAATTTTGGTAAAGGCTACTTCTGCCCAAATAAAGCTTCTGGTTTAGGCTTCAGAAAGCAATATAAGCTGGAAGTGGATGGTGAAAATGCAGCTTTCTTCCCTTTTCAATGAGACGAGATTCTGCAAAAATAAAAAAAAACTGCTTAAACCGCTTAACAAAAAGGCAGAATGTGGAACAAAAAAAAAAAAGCATAAAAGTATAATTGGATTTGAAAAGCATAAAAACACGCCTTTTTTGGCGCACAGTTGGCAGCTTTGTTGACCTCAGTCAGAGCAAAGGCCGATAATGATAATGACGCTTCTACAAAGGCCAATAATGACGCTTCTCCATTTGACTCGTCCTTCGGGTGTCTTCTCCAACTGCTTCCGCATTTATCCACCCTCAATAATATTCATGGTCTTCATTTTAGCCATATAGTTTTGACAACAAATTAAATGTCCAGTATTAAAGTCACTGTACCATTCCCAACATGTTAAAGGGAAACAAACACGACCTTTTTAAAATGTGCAGCAATTCATTGTCTTGATTATGTCCCTTGTTTGGTTCAATAAAACTACAGTGCAACCTCGATATAACGACATCGTCGGGACCGGGAAAACGTGTCGTTATAGAGGGATGTCGTTACAGAGAGGTTTCCTATGTGTGTATATCAGGAGGTGTTTTGGGTCTTGTGTAGTGAATGTATACTTTTTCATTTTCCCTCTGTAGTTTATCCGGGCTTGGGACCGGCAATGAATGGAGAGTGGACAAAGGATTTTTAAACAGTCCAGTGTTGACCTGTCACAGGCATTCATTGGGTGAAAGGCGAGCCTTCTGATTGGTGAAAGGCGAGCCTTCTGATTGGCTGCGGTGTTGTACAAATGTGACTATTGATTGGCTGAAAAAGAAGCGTTTTCATTGGCTACAATAAGAACTAGCTCTGGGCTTATTACGAGTAGACAACATACATAGAATGGAAGATACCACTTGTAATAGTTACGAACAATTTCATGGTAGACAAACACCTTCAAGGTTTGTCGGACCAGAAATGTCGTTATACAGGGGTTTTTGCTGAAATGTACGTCGCTATATAGGGGTTTTTATTACTAATGATATATAGTAAAATAAAATGGGACCTGAGTACCATGTCGTTATACAGGGAATGTCGCTATAACGGATGTCGTTACATCGGGGTTGCACTGTATAGTACCTGTTAGTTGTGTATTTTGTTCAGGCTGAATTTCTTTCAAATTATTATTTCTTCATCATCTTTGTAATCCTCATCATCATCATCATCATCATCATCATCATCATCATCATCATCATCATCATCATCATCTCCATCATCATCATCATCATCATCATCATCATCATCATCATCATCATCATCTCCATCATCATCATCATCATCATCACCATCATCATCATCATGATCATCAATAACCATCCCAGGATGCATACTAATACTATACACATATTCAATAAGTTGGGTATTTATAAAACAATACATAAAGAGCACCACACACAACAGGCCACACACACACACACACACACACACACACACACACCTTGGCGTCCAGCAACAAGTGCCATCTTGGTTTAATGAAGAAATCAATGCCAGCTTCCGATCCAGGCAGTGTGACCCCTCTCACGAGTAGAATAGTGAGGACGACATACGGAAATGTGGCCGTGAAATAGACAACCTGGCAGCAAAATAAAGACAGTCATAAGTAAATATCATTTAAAAATATATAATTATAATGTTGAATGGAATAAATGAAAATGTAGGCTACACTCTGGAATACCCCCCCCCCCCCCCCAAAAAAAAAAAACAAACAAACAACTAACCAGAAAATGCAACTGCAGAAATAAAGAACATTGCCCGCTAAACAAACAATGCTTAGAATCAAGTTTAATTTACCAAGCCACAGTCACAGAAACTAAAACAAACAAGCAAGAAAAATATGTAGGACTAACAGAAAATAATTTCAAAACAAGATACAACCTCCACACCTCAACATTTAGAAACACTAACAAAAAAACATCCACAAAACTCACGAACATATTTGGAAATTAAAGACAACAAACTAGACCACAACATTTCATGGAAAATTTTATCTAAAGCAACAGGATACACACCAACATCAAAACAATGTAGCTTATGCCTGGAAGAGAAATATACTATAATCAAACACCCTCATGAAGCCACACTCAACACGAAAAGTGAGATGTACGGAACGTGTCCACATCGGCGGAAATTCTTGTTAATTAACTTTAAACCGAACCACTTCAAGAAACAACAACAGTCAACAAAACAACTCAGTCCTGACGATGGCAAATTAAGCCTGAAACATTAATGTAGACTGTCTCAAACATTGTGGTAAATATTTTAAAAAATATATATATATATATATATATATATATATATATAATATATATATATATAATATATATATATATAATATATATATATAATATATATATATATATATATATATTATATATACATACCATTTATATATATAAATATATATGTTTACCTTCTACAGTGTTTATCCAGATTCTGGTGTTAAACATTATTGAAGTAGAAGTAAATAATCACGCACTTTTATTGTGTTTTTTTATAATTATATATATTATATTATTATATAATATATAATATATTATTAATATATGATTATATATATATATATGTTTTAAGTGACAACGTTCTACGAGTACATATTAAAGATGATGATGATGATGATGAGGTGATGATGAGATGAATGATGAATGATGATGATGATGATGATGATGATGAAGGTTAATGATGATGATGATGATGATGATGATGATGATGATTGATGATATGATGATGATATGATGATATGGATGATATATGAGATGATGATGATGAATGATGATGATGATGATGATGATTGATAGATGATATAATGATGATGATTATAATAAATGAGATTGATAATGACAACGACGCCAATCGCCTACCTTCCCCGTTGATTTCGGCCCTTTCCAAATACAGAAGTAGACGAGCACCCAGCACAACAGCAGAATGAGGAGGAGTTCCCATCGGAGGCCACCTGCATCTCCAATGCCATCGGATCGCTGAGGAGATTCTCACTGAAAAAATAGCGACATACCGTCATGGGACCTGATTATGTGTAGAGTAAGTGTAATAAATAAGCAGAATAAAATTTAATTATGAACATTGATACATGGCAATGCCAATACAAAGACTTAGCACGTTCAATGAAGACAGAATGAATTCATTTTTTTTTTTTCCAATTTTCGCTTTAATAAAAAGATAATTTTAATCAATCCGTTCATCCGAACACCATACCGTTGTATAAAATGGGTCACATATATTATATTGCCCTTCTACTGCAATGGGAGATCGCGGAAATGGACCTCTAAAAACACGTGGATTTCCGTGGATTCGCGGAAAAGTATCATCACTGTATTTGGAAAGAATCGTGATAATATCCTGGATAGAAAGAGTGAAGTTTTGGACAAAGCGGACATAGGTGACCCTCCGCCTCGAAACGGTATTAAGTCGGATTCTTCAATTTTGGGTTTTTGGTACCCAATCATTGCTTATTTTATGCTTTAAAATTTGATATCAAATTGATAAAGTTCGGATTATTCATTGCCGAGATATGATCGTTTCAATTAGGGAATGTGTAAAAACCAAGTTCTGAGAAAATCGACTTTGAAGTGAGGCACCGTTTTCATGCAGTCAAATCAATGGGCAAAGATAACTCCTTAGATACGGGCATTGAAACTTTGACGAGAATAGTAAAATTTGCAGAGACGCCAATTTTCAATTTGACTCACATGTATTTCAGACACCACTCGGAGGATTTCAATGCCAAAGAGGAATTTCCCCACAAAAAAGTGAATTGGGACGGTATTTGGTATTGTGTTTAAATATTGTATAGAAACTGGTTAGAAACTATATTATGATATATAAAACATATTGCAGAATACAACCCCAAAGTTTCCTTATTTCCAATGAAGTAAAGCTCCAAAACCTAATGGTAGTGATTGTATAATGGTGGTAGTGAGGATGTGGTGTTGGTGGTTGTAGTAGTAATAGGAGTAGTAGTAGTAGTAGTAGTAGTAGTAGTAAGTAGTAGTAGTAGATAGTAGTAGTAGTAGTAGTACAGTAGCGGTAGTAGTGATGAATACGAAGTGATTATGGCTGTAGTTGCAGTAGTAGTAGTAGTAGTAGTAGTAGTAGTATAATAGTAGTAGTAGTAGTAGTAGTAGTAGTAGTAGTATTGTAGTATAGTAATAGTAGTAGTATAGTAAGTAGTATAGTAGTAGTAGTATAGTAAGTAGTAGTAGTAGTAGTAGTAAGTAGTAGTAGTATAGTAGTAGTAGTGATGATGATGTGGTGGGGTGGTGGTTCTAGTTGTAGTAGTGGCAGTAGTTGTAGCATGGGTGAAAGTTAACGGGGATCAATTTGCCTGAAAGACAGACTGGTGAAGCCGGTTTGCCTGAAAAAGATGTTAATTTAATTTTTTTTTTTTTTTTTTTTTTTTTTGCGATTCTACGACTCGCAGGTTGAGTGCCAACCTTTCCAGAGTGAAAAGTAATTTAATTCTATGGCCCTAAATGTGTTTTATTTTAAAAGCAAAAAGAAAAAAGCATTTAGTCTGCATGATTGAAAACAAAATTTATATACAAGCTAAACACCAAACCCAAAGCAAAATAATCTTCATAATTTAAACACTCATTCAAAGCAATCTCTAATGATTACAGTATTACCTGGTTTATGGAGACACCAAGATAAGCCATCACTTTAAATTTGTATAGTAAAAGGATCAGAAATTGCAATACCAAGGGCTATTTCAATTCGAAACACCCCAAAGAAAGTATCAAGAGACCCCAACCATGGTACTATTTTGATGCTAGTGTTGGTATAGGTTGTAGTATTGATGATGCTTGTGGTCGTGGTGATAATGATGATGATGTGGTGGTATGGTTGTGGCAGTGTCAAAGCTGTGATGGTGGTTGTAGCACTGGTGACAACAACTACTACTACTATACTACTTTTGGTTCAAATATGGGAAATACCCACCTATGTGATATACAAGTTTGAATACCCTAAAAATAGTCTTAGTGCATTTTTTAAAAACCTACAGCGTTCTTACAGCTCTTACAGCTCCCCCATTTTATAATAAATAATTTAAAAAAATTAGACTCATACAAAATATTAAAGAAATGTTTTTATAAATGTAAACAATCAAAATAAAGTACTTTCAGTTGTATTAAAAGGGAAATAACCCATTTAGTTTACGTTTATTGACAATGCAGTCCTTGATTGAAGGCTTCATTGTCAAAGATGTTGGTCCTATTTTATTGTCACTTGACAAGTTTATTTAACAAGAATTTGAAGCTTAAATGAGATCTGAGACCATTTGAAATAAAATACTTATATGCATAATTCAATAAAACTTCAAAAGGGGTGTGAAAGGTCTAGTGAAAACCA
>NC_088362.1:35040463-35075463 GCF_034508935.2 Berghia stephanieae
ACATTATTGTAGAAGTAGAAGTAAACAATAATTCACAGCACTTTTATTTCGTGGTTTTTATTTTATAACTTATATATATATATATATATATATATATATATATATATATATATATATATATATATATATATATATATATATATATATTGTTTTAAGTGACAACCCTGTTCCCTACGAGGTACATATTTTAAATGATGATGATGATGATGATGATGGTGATGATGATGATGATGATGATAATGATGATGATGATGATGATGAAGGTGATAATGATGATGATGATGATGATGATGATGATGATGATGATGATGATGATGATGATGATGATGATGATGATGATAATGATGATGATGATGATGATGATGATGATGATGATGATGATGATGATGATGATGATGATGATGATAATGATGATGATTATAATAATGATGATGATTGATAATGACAACGACGCCAATCGCCTACCTTCCCCGTTGATTTCGGCCCTTTCCAAATACAGAAGTAGACGAGCACCCAGCACAACAGCAGAATGAGGAGGAGTTCCCATCGGAGGCCACCTGCATCTCCAATGCCATCGGATCGCTGGAGGAGATTCTCACTGAAAAAATAGCGACATACCGTCATGGGACCTGATTATGTGTAGAGTAGAGTGTAATAAATAAGCAGAATAAAATTTAATTATGAACATTGATACATGGCATTGCCAATACAAAGACTTAGCACGTTCAATGAAGACAGAATGAATTCATTTTTTTTTTCCAATTTTCGCTTTAATAAAAAGATAATTTTAATCAATCCGTTCATCCGAACACCATACCGTTGTGATAAAATGGGTCACATATATTATATTGCCCTTCTACTGCAATGGGAGATCGCGGAAATGGACCTCTAAAACACGTGGATTTCCGTGGATTCGCGGAAAAGTATCATCACTGTATTTGGAAAGAATCGTGATAATATCCTGGATAGAAAGAGTGAAGTTTTGGACAAAGCGGACATAGGTGACCCTCCGCCTCGAAACGGTATTAAGTCGGATTCTTCAATTTTGGGTTTTTGGTACCCAATCATTGCTTATTTTATGCTTTAAAATTTGATATCAAATTGATAAAGTTCGGATTATTCATTGCCGAGATATGATCGTTTCAATTAGGGAATGTGTAAAAACCAAGTTCTGAGAAAATCGACTTTGAAGTGAGGCACCGTTTTCATGCAGTCAAATCAATGGGCAAAGATAACTCCTTAGATACGGGCATTGAAACTTTGACGAGAATAGTAAAATTTGCAGAGACGCCAATTTTCAATTTGACTCACATGTATTTCAGACACCACTCGGAGGATTTCAATGCCGAAAGAGGAATTTCCCCACAAAAAAGTGAATTGGGACGGTATTTGGTATTGTGTTTAAATATTGTATAGATAACTGGTTAGAACTATATTATGATATATAAACATATTGCAGAATACAACCCCAAAGTTTCCTTATTTCCAATGAAGTAAAGCTCCAAAACCTAATGGTAGTGATTGTAGTAATGGTGGTAGTGAGGATGATGTGGTGTTGGTGGTTGTAGTAGTAATAGGAGTAGTAGTAGTAGTAGTAGTAGTAGTAGTAGTAGTAGTAGTAGTAGTAGTAGTAGTAGTAGTAGCAGTAGCGGTAGTAGTGATGATGACGAAGTGATTATGGCTGTAGTTGCAGTAGTAGTAGTAGTAGTAGTAGTAGTAGTAGTAGTAGTAGTAGTAGTAGTAGTAGTAGTAGTAGTAGTTGTAGTAGTAGTAATAGTAGTAGTAGTAGTAGTAGTAGTAGTAGTAGTAGTAGTAGTAGTAGTAGTAGTAGTAGTAGTAGTAGTAGTAGTAGTAGTAGTGATGATGATGTGGTGGTGGTGGTGGTTCTAGTTGTAGTAGTGGCAGTAGTTGTAGCATGGGTGAAAGTTAACGGGGATCAATTTGCCTGAAAGACAGACTGGTGAAGCCGGTTTGCCTGAAAAAGATGTTAATTTAATAAATTTTTTTTTTTTTTTTTTGCGATCTACGACTCGCAGGTTGAGTGCCAACCTTTCCAGAGTGAAAAGTATATTTAATTCTATGGCCCTAAATGTGTTTTTATTTTAAAAGCAAAAAGAAAAAAGCATTTAGTCTGCATGATTGAAAACAAAATTTATATACAAGCTAACACCAAACCCAAAGCAAAATAATCTTCATAATTTAAACACTCATTCAAAGCAATCTCTAATGATTACAGTATTACCTGGTTTATGGAGACACCAAGATAAGCCATCACTTTAAATTTGTATAGTAAAAGGATCAGAAATTGCAATACCAAGGGCTATTTCAATTCGAAACACCCCAAAGAAGTGATCAAGAGACCCCAACCATGGTACTTATTTTGATGCTAGTGTTGGTATAGGTTGTAGTAGTGATGATGCTCTAGTGGTCGTGGTGATAATGATGATGATGTGGTGGTAGTAGTTGTGGCAGTGTCAATGCTGTGATGGTGGTTGTAGCACTGGTGACAACAACTACTACTACTACTACTACTTTTGGTTCAAATATGGGAAATACCCACCTATGTGATATACAAGTTGAATACCCTAAAAATAGTCTTAGTGCATTTTTTAAAAACCTACAGCGTTCTTACAGCTCTTACAGCTCCCCATTTTATTAATAATAATTTAAAAAATTAGACTCATACAAAATATTAAAGAAATGTTTTTATAAATGTAAACAATCAAAATAAAGTACTTTCAGTTGTATTATAAAGGGAAATAACCCATTTATGTTTACGTTTATTGACAATGCAGTCCTTGATTGAAGGCTTCATTGTCAAAGATGTTGGTCCTATTTTATTGTCACTTGACAAGTTCTATTTAACAAGAATTTGAAGCTTAAATGAGATCTGAGACCATTTGAAGTATAAAATAAGCTTATATGCATAATTCAATGCAAATCTTCAAAAGTGGTGTGAAAGGTCATAGTGAAAACCAGCGTTTAATAACCAACTGAAAAGATAAATATAGTACTAGTACAAAATGTGACTCATCAGCTGATGTGTAAACAGATCAAATGTATAAAAGAAAAGTGACACATGTGTAATAGTAGTTGTAGCAATGGTGGTGTGATGGTGGTGGTAGAGATGATGATGTAATGGTGGTTGTAGTATGGATGGTGATGTGGTAGTTGTTGTAATAGTGGTGGTAGGGATGGTGATGTGGTGGTTGTAGCAGTAGTGGTAGGGACGGTGATGTGGTGGTTGTTGTAGTAGTGGTGGTAGGGATGGTGATTTGGTGGTTGTAGTAGGGGTGGTAGGGATGGTGATGTGGTTGTAGTAGTGGTGGTAGGGATGGTGATGTGGTTGTAGTAGTAGTGGTAGTGATGATTGTAGTAGTAGTGGTGGTGATGGTGGTTGTAGTTGAAATAGTAGCAGTAGAGATGATGATGATGTGGTGGTGGTTGTAGTAGTATTTTGATCCAGAACGGATTTTTTTTTCCGGTGAAACCGGAGTTTTGGCATCACTGTATTGGCTACATTTGATAATGTACATACAAATTTTTGAAATAATCCAATTATTACTTCTCTCGTTATTCATTATTATGTAAGATGTCCTTAAAATAAATAAAACACCCCCCAAAAATGCCGACAATTTTATGACATTGCTCAATTTTTGAAGAAATTTTGATATTTAAATAAGTAATCAATGAAATAAGAATTATTAATGTGACATTTTTGTCTTATTAATTAGAGGAAATAGGATTTCAAAATGTCAAAAGTTAAAGAAGGGTTTATAATTTCAAAGTTCAGTTTTGAAACTATGTGAAGCCGGGTGGGCAGGGCAAGAAATATCAAGAAACAGGATGAGAGTGGAAGAGAAAGAATGAGAGAGTAAAATACACACACACACACACATACACACACACGTGAGAGAGCGAGAAAGAGGGAAGGAGAGAGAGAGAGAGAGAGAGAGAGAGAGAGAGAGAGAGAGAGAGAGAGAGAGAGAGAGAGAGAGATAAAGAAAAAGAGGAGCGAGAGGGGGGGGGGAGAGAGACTGCTTGTGCATTAAGAGGGCACGAGGGAAATTGAGTAAAGATTGACGCCTGACTGTATAACTCTGTGTGTGTGTGTGTGTGTGTGTGTGTGTGTGTGTGTGTGTGTTTGTGTGTGTGAAAGAAACAAGAGTGAGACGGAGAGAGTGAGGTAGAAATGAAGAAAGGGATGGAGGCGGAGCAAAGAATTGTAGGGATAGTTTAATAAAGCTTTTTGTTTCAAAATAAGTCATAGTCAATCAACTGGAAACATTGACCAATGAGATTGCAATTAAAGAAATGGGCTGGTCAAATTATTCATTGCATTGTTTCCATTTTGAGTCAGATGACAGCTTGAGGAGGAGGGGTGGGGCTTATTGTGTAATGACATACATGTAAACGTGTTATTGAATCTGTCAAGTTTTTCTTAGCGTTCACCACATTGTTGATTGTCTAAAAAGACTCCCCCTTCTTTCAGTATACAAAGAAAGCACGACAAAACTCTCTCTCTCTCTCTCTCTCTCTCTCTCTCTCTCTCTCTCTCTCTCTCTCTCTCTCTCTCTCTCTCCTTTGTACAGCGCTTTGAACACGTTTAGTGGATATTAATATTGCACTATATAAAAGCTCATTTTTAAAAATATACATTTCCACATAACGAGATTACGGCCTTCGAATCCCACGAGCTAATAAGAAGAAATAAATAACAATGTGAAATTGAATGGGAGCTTCAATTTAATAAACGAAAACAGATAATGTGGACTTTTCCCCTTTATCAAGAAGGGGAGGCGGGGAGGAACTGTGTTGTGCAGTTAAGTATAGAAAATGAAATAAAATAAAGTGTAGACGAATGTGAGAAAATACATACAAATGGAATTGGAAATAAATACAAAATATAAGGGATGTAGGTATTAGTATAATCATTAGTGGCAGTAGCAGCAAGCGGAAGTAACAGTAGTAGTTTTAGTAGTAGTAGTAGTAGTGGTAGTAGTAGTAGTAGTAGTAGTAGTAGTAGTAGTAGTAGTAGTAGTAGTAGTAGTATCAGTGATGATAATTTTCCGCGGATTCCGGGATTTTGGGATTTTCTCAGAAATTTTCGGCTGAATATGCCGTGTCAAACATGTTCCTCTGACTCCGATAAAAGCTCAGGTCAAGTGGTGGATCCGTGAACAAATCACCATGATGTCCTGTCATATTTTGACACCTGTGCTCAGTTGTATGAGTCTAGAAAAAGTGGCGTCAGATGTCAAAATTGGATCAAGGAATAGTTTAGAACCAGCTACTATGCGTCATTACGAGGGAAGTGACGTCATGACTGTTGATTGAATTTCTCCTATTAGTGACCCTACGCCTCGAAGCGGTATTAAGTCGGGATTTGGAAAACGAAGAAAACCGGTTTTAAAGTGGATATGGTCAAAATCTGGGTACAGCTGGGGCGACCATCCCCAACCCAGCGCGTCCACAGGTGGCGGATCGTGGAACGGCCTACAGATCCTGATCTATAGGTTAGCTGTAAAGCCGCGGACCAACTGGCGATAGTCGTGGAGAGTGAGGTTGGGTAGTCTGGCAGCACAGCTACACATACAAAATGCCTCATATACTCTATGAAGGGACTATCAAGGTGAATGGGAGGCGCCTTAAAACCTGCCAAATGCTCCCACTGCCTTGTGGGTTATGACCGGGAGGTCAAAAGGCTATGGAGTAAACCAGATAAAAATCCGTCAGAAGGCAACGGGAAACCACTGACGTATCATCCCAAGATCGTCATGATGTCCGTCCAAGCGAATCTAGTCAACGACGTCAATGGATGTTTTTCGAGCAACTCGATTACAGCCTCGTCCGGTAGAGATAGTCATGCAGGTGAACAGGTGACTCTCGACCGTCATCCAGCTACTGTGCACCACCAAACATTACGAACAGCAACATGGAATGTAAGAAGTCTGTACCAGAAAGGAAAATTAGCAAATGTAGTTATGGAAATGAAGAGATTGAATATCAATGTTTTAGGATTATCAGAAGTTAGATGGAAAGGAGCAGGAGAACTTAATTATGATGACTGTAAAATTATATACTCAGGAGGAGGAGAACACCAAAGGGGAGTTGGAATTATACTAGATAATAAAACGGCGCGAGCAGTCAAAGGATTCTGGCCCATATCAGACAGAGTAATGGCAATCAAACTACAAGCAAAACCTTTTGATTTTGATATTTTACAAATATACGCCCCAACCACCAGTCACGATGATGAAGAAGTGGAAAATTTCTATCAACAAATAGATAAAGCAATGCATCAGTTTAAGTCTTCAGACATAAAACTCATCATGGGCGATTTTAATGCCAAGGTGGGCCGAGAAAGAATAGAAGATATTGTGGGCCCACATGGTCTGGGAGACAAAAATGACAGAGGTGATCGTCTTATTCAATGGTGCCGTCAACATGATCTGACAATCACAAATACTTGGTCAACAAACCACAATAGAAGGAAGTGGACATGGAAAAGTCCTGGAGATGGAGTGAGAAACCAAATAGATTACATACTCATCAGCAAACGTTTCCGAAACTCGGTTTTGTATGCCAAATCTATGCCGGGGGCTGACTGTAACAGCGATCATATACCTGTGCTATGCCCCATACGAGTTAAATTGAAAATCTGCAAAAGAGCAAAGGCTAAACCTAAATACCAACTAGACATTCTCCGGGAGGAACAGAAGATACAAGAAAAATTTGAACTATCAGTAAGAAACAAGTTTGAAGTGCTTGGAGAACTAACAGATATAGAAGAGAAATATGAGCAGTTTAAAGACAGTGTTGCTGCATCATTAGAAGAAAATGTTCCAACCACACTTAAGTTGCAGAAGAAGAAATGGATTACTCCAGAGATATTAGAACTAATGAATGAGAGAAGAAAGGCCAAAAATCAGGAAGAAAAATACAAGACTCTGAACAGGCAGATAAAAGAAAATGCAACGAAGCTAAAGAAGACTGGATAAATGAACAATGTCACTATATAATGTCCTGCAAAGAAAAAAATGGCAAATTCTTCCATCAGAAAATCAAAGAAGTGACAAACAAAACTAAATCAGGTGCTAAAAGTGGATGCATCAAAGACAAGCGTGGAAACACCATCATGGACAAAGACTGCATTCTAAACAGATGGTCAGAATATATTGAAGAACTTTTCTTTGATAATCGAGGAGAAATGCCTATGATAAAAGAACTGGAAGGGCCTTCTATAATGAAAGATGAAGTTAGGAACGTCATGAAAAGCATGAAAAATGGAAAAGCTGCAGGACCTGATGCCATAACAATTGAAGCCTTGACTGGCCTGGGTGAATGGGGGATTGAATTCATCACAAACCTTCTAAATCAAGTGTATGACACAGGAAAATGCCAACTGATATGAAACGATCCATTTTTATAGCACTACCAAAAAAGCCAGGGGCAGTTGATTGTGAACAACACAGAACTATTAGCCTAATGAGCCACCTCACAAAAATTCTTTTGAAGATAATTTTACTAAGAATAAGAAATAAAATACGACCTGAAATTGGGGAGATGCAATTTGGTTTTGTTGAGGACAAGGGTACCAGAAATGGAATATTCACATTATCAATGCTGATGGAAAGATGTATTGAAGTAAATAAAGATCTGTATATGTGTTTTATCGACTATTCAAAAGCCTTTGATAAAGTACAATACGAAAAACTATTCAAAATTCTATCATCCTTGGACATTGATGGTAAAGATTTAAGAATATTACGGAATTTGTACTGGGAACAAGAAGCAGCAATGCGTGTTGACAACGAACTAAGCAGTTTTACACCTATTAGAAGAGGAGTTAGGCAGGGGTGTGTTTTGTCTCCAGATTTATTCAACCTCTATAGTGAAATGATATTAAGAGATATCGAACATAAGAAGGGGGTGTGTATTGGAGGAAAGAATGTAACAAATCTGAGGTATGCAGATGATACGGTTCTACTGGCAGAATCTGAACATGAACTACAAGAATTACTGGATGTTGTAGTCAGGAGCAGTGAAAATATGGGACTGGAACTGAATATATCTAAAACAGAATGTATGACGGTATCTAAAAATAATAACCCACCAGCCTGTGTAATAACAAGCAGAGGACAAACAATACAACAAGTTGAATGTTTCAAATATTTAGGCTTCAATGTAACATCCAATGGAAAATCAGATTGTGAAATAAAGAAAAGAATAGGTATGGCGAAGAATGCATTCAACCAGCTGCATACAATTATGAAAAACAGGAATATTAGCATGAAAACAAAAATCAAAGTCCTGGATTGCTATGTACTGTCTGTGCTGCTATATGGTTGTGAGAGCTGGACCATAAACAAGACCATGGTTAAAAGACTGGAGGCAGTGGAAATGTGGTTTTACAGAAGAATGATGAGGGTGTCATGGATGGAAAGGAAAAGAAATGAAGAAATTTTAGAAATGGCAAACAGAAAAAGATCACTGATAACAAAAATCATCAAACGCCAAATGGAATTTTTAGGACACATTATCCGCCACCCTGGTTTGGAAATACTCGCCTTGACTGGAAAGATGAATGGAAAAAGAATAAGAGGAAGACAAAGAATAACGTAGTTGAAAGGGATAAGAACTTGGACAGATGAAGCCGAGAAAGGTGGCGCTGCTTTAATAGAATTGGCAAGAGATAGATCAGCTTGGCGGAAGATGACCTCCGACGTCTGCTTCAGATATGGAACTACATGAGATGGTCAAAATTATCAAATTTCATTTTTTGGTTGTTTCAGAAACTACAATCATTTTTCTACATGAAAATATAATTATCCAACATAGATATTAACGATAAGTTATATAAATTTAAAGTTTTAAAATGCAACTATCAGAGAGACATTCAAAACGAGAGTTGACTTTCTCTCAGAGAGCCACCATTTCCAAAACTTAGTAATATTAAGTCTTTTCGTACACCAATACCATGTAAGATACCACAGCAAAGGGCGTGTCTTTATCTATCTCCGAGAAAGCATGACTGTTTCCATAATTTCATGGTTCAACCAATAATGAACTTTTAAAAATGTAAACAAGTCTAGGTTTATCCCTGACAACCTTACAAATGAATGATTCTGATTGGTCAAGGATCATCATATGCACCTGTTGGCCATTAAAATGCCCGGGCAATGTGTCATGACGTCAGCATGCGTGTGTTACATATGTATTTAATACACACCGCGTGCTATTACTTCTTTGTCTATCTGCATTGGTTAATGATTGAGATGAGGGTCCTTTGTCCCTCTTTCTTTTTTCATGATATTATAGGAAATGCTAAGACTTTAATAGGACAAGAGTTGCGCAATCTTACACTTACAAAGATTGTTGTAGGATAAACATTTAATTTTAAGCACAAAAGCAGAATAGTAAATAGAGCCTTTTACAATTAATGAACTGCCGATGGAAATGCGTGTAACTAAAAAATGAAAAAGAGTTAGATGTATGGATAGATAAACAGCAACACGTAACATGTAGAACGAGGCATGATGCCTGTTAGGCGATACTACATTTTTTTTTCGACAAACACAAGCTGTTGACGGCCAGGTACTCATTTTACACCTGAGTACAGGTGAGAGAATGTGAGTAAAGCGCCTTTTCCAAGGACTCAACTATGCGCCGAGCGAGGCTCGAACTCAGGACCATCCGATCCGAAAGCGAGTGTCATACCACTAACTACTAGACCACATAGTCGCACATTGTTTAACATAAATACTGGTACTTGCAAAGCACTGAACTAAAAATGATTAATTGAGACGTGATTGCCCAGCCACTAATTCCAGCAAAACCTTCGGGGAAAACAGATTAACAACCATAACAGTTACAGTCAGTCCAAATGTCATGGCCATAATATCACGCAACACTTATCGTCTCCAAACGATTAACGAACATTTCTTTTTTTTAAAATGTATAATTCAATCTATTAAATAACTAATCTATTAATTAAATCTTTAGATGATTTTACATTATTATTATCACCATTATAATAATAATAATAATAATAATAATAATAATAATAATAATAATAATAATAATAATAATAATAATAATAATAATAATAATAATAGTAGTAGTAGTAGTAGTAGTAGTAGTAGTAGTAGTAGTAGTAGTACTAGTAGTAGTAATAGTAATAGTAGTAGTAGTAGTAGTAGTAGTAGTAGTAGTAGTAGTAGTAGTAGTTGTTGTTGTTGTTGTTGTTGTTGTTGTTGTTGTTGTTGTTGTTGTTGTTGTTGTTGTTGTTATTATTATTATTATTATTATTATTATTATTATATTATAATCATCATCATCATCATCATCATCATCATCATCATTATTATTATTATTATTATTATTATTATTATTATTATTATTATTATTATTATATTATTGTTATTAATATTATTATTATTATTATTATTATTATTATTATTATTATTATTATTATTGTTATTAATATTATTATTATTATTATTATTGTTATTAATATTATTATTATTATTATTATTATTATTATTATTATTATTATTATTATTATTATTATTACTATTATTATTATTATTATTATTATTATTATTATTACTATTATTATTATTATTATTACTATTATTATCATTATTACTATAATTTTTTGCCTTGCTTTATTAAAGATTGTGAAGTGTTATTTAACCTCTCCTTATCAACTACCGGAAAATCGTCACATTCGTTAAGATTCAATGGAAAAATTTTCTTTTTCAGATTAATTTTTTTAGTTCACAAAATTCAGAGAAACATTTTTGTTATAGTTATAAGAACTTGATGCGTGTTTCGTAAAGCTTGTTTTTTTTCTGCACACAATTACGTATAGATAGTATGCTCTCTTTGCTTCCGAGTTAAAGTGTAAAGAAATTAATTTTTGTGTTAAATAGCTATGACATTTTGGAAAAATCCTGAAAAATGTTCGGTAGGGCGAGAGTTAATCATTGTGAGTGTACATTGTTGATTTTTAAAGCTAACTGGAGTGACTACCAATATTTTTGTTTTCAATTATGTCCTCAGTTTATCCCGGTTTATATGGCGTTAATCGGACAGTGGTAATTGCTTGCTATCCTTTGGATCTTATCGCAAAGTACTTTCCGCCAAATCAAACAGACCCAATTACTCAATCGCTGCTGAGTGTCCTATTACAGGTGGATGTGACAGGAGTGTTGGGGGGGGGGGGAGTGGTCAGGAAAAATCTTGAATTTACCGGGGATTGATCGAAGTCCCTTTTCGAGTGAAGCGAGTGCTCTACCAACTGAGCTATTAGGACGGCGGGTAGTCGATCTTTATCGCTTTTGGGTTCGAAGCAAAGACTACATGGCTAAGCCACACTGGCCCGCACAGAATGAGGGAAAGGTAAACCGACTATATTTTTGGTCCCATGAGCAGGACAATCTGGGAGAAATGCATGACGAATCAATACCAAATTAAGTCAGTAAGAAAAACGGATTTGGCAGTCAAGGTGAAAATGCCAGGGGCGACGTGTAGGTATATGCAGGTCTGACACCCGAACCCAATTATAGATCTTGTTTAACATTGTTCTAATGGGCAATATGTTGTGTCATTTTAAAAAAAGATTTCCATTATAACAATGAGCCCATAATGAATTGGATTATCAGACCTGCAAATATGTGCACGTCGGACAGGGGTCATTTTGGCCATAGGACGACTGTATTAGCGCTTTTATTTTTTGGTCAACGAATGAAATCAGTTTAAAAAGCCATTATCATCATTGCTGTAAAACTATTCTGACTGACAGTGTCACGGTTCAATAGACACGAAAAGCACCCCTCCCCCCCCCCGCTCCAAAAAAAAAAATTAATAAGTAGAGGGGACAGGGGTGGGTGGGTGAGGTGATAATCGATATTAATAAAAGAGAAAAACCCCAGTAAATCCCGAGCCTGAAGGACAGCGACAGTAGACCTAAACTTCGAGAGTGGTAAAAGGGTTTTAAAACTCGTCCGATCGATCGATTTAAATGACCCTCTGGGGGGTCCCGACAGTTGGTAGACCACTCGCTTCACAGGCATAAGGGTTGAGATCGATCCCAGGGGCAGTCGAGTTTGTTTTTTTCTGACCCCCCCCCCCCCCCCCCCCCCCCCTTGTCCACCCAGCAGTGAATGGGTAACTGTTAGATTTGGCGGAAAGTATTTTGCAATAGACTAATGTCCTATCCAGAGGGTAGCAAGCAATTACTATTGTCCGTATCACGCTATAGAAACCGAGATAAACTCCGGCTCCATGGGCCGAATGACTCAAAATGACTACTTTTTTAAATGACACTGATCTTGGCAAAAAAAAAACAAACTCTCCAATCTGAAAATCTAAGGAAGACTTCTCGAAGTCCCGGGTTTGAGAGTTTTTGCGAAGACGACGAGGCTCATTTAAATCGATCGATATTTAACCCTCTCCTTACCAACTATAGGAAAATCGTCACATTCGTTACGATAAAACCAACATTTGTCTTATTCAAATTTCTCTTGTACATCATAACATTTAGAGAAAATGAACAGTGTGTAGTAGATAGATCAAGTCTTGCTAAAGAAATTATGTATCGGAAGAACTTTACTGCTATTATGTCTGAGTGATAAAAAATATATTTTTGTGTTAGATGGGTGTGAAGTTTTGGTGAAAATCCTGAAAATGTGGCTGGTAAGGAGAGAGTTAAATGATCAGTTTTCTTTCCAGCCACAAAAAAAATAAAAATAAATAAATAAATAAATAAATAAATACGAGTTGTTTTGGGTTTGTTTTGTTTGTTTGTTTTTTCCCCGAGTATCGTACGGCAGTTAACGATAAGGATAATGATAAACAACAACAACAAGGCAAAGTGATCAGAATGATGGAATTTAACATTTGTCGAAGTTTAAGAAACAAAACTCATCTCCTCAATAATGGCCTTTATTTTAACACAAATTATATGAGTTAACTCTCTCCTTACCAACCATAGGAAAATCATCACGATGCAACAAGCACTTTTCTCATTCTGATTTCTTTGTACATAACAACATCTTAAGATGTATTTGTTAAAGCTAGAAAAGCTTGACATTGTCGTAGAGCTCATTTTCCTGACGCCATTACATATAGAATGTACTTTTTGCTTTTTTGTTTTTTTAAGTAAGAAAAATCTATTTTTGGGTTGGGTGGGTGTGACGTTTCAGGGAAAATTAAGAAAATGGCTGTATGGAGAGAGTTAATCTTCAAATTCTTTTGTAAACATCAGATTCACTTTGATTAATTTGCTGTTTGGGGATGGTTGGTCAGACATTTGAGGAATAACAAAGTAGTCCTTCAGAGCGATTTCTATGGACAATAGCAATTGCTTGCTATCCTTTGGGTAGGATGCTAGTCTTTCGCAAAGTACTTTCCACCAAATCTAACAGTCTCAGCTACCCATTCATTGCTGGTGGACAGGAGGCTCAGAAAAAACCTCGACTGCACCCGGGATCGATCTTGGTCCCTTTACATGTGAAATGAGTGCTCTACCAACTGGTCCTTGGTGAAGTCGAGATTTTTTTCTGCCCCCCCCCCCCCCCCCCCTGTCCATCCAGCAGTGATTGGTTGACTGGGTCTGTAAGATCTGGTTGAAAGTAATTGCGATAGACTAGCATCCTAAAAAAACGTTCGCTTAAAACATATCTGTTTCGTCTTTAGTAGATGTTATGAGAGGCAAGATAGGTCTGTCTGGTTTCTATTGTGTGTTGTGTGTCTGTGTGTGTGTGTGTGTGTGTGTGTGTATGCTTGTGTGTGTGAATAAGCATGTGTCAGCCAAAGTAATTTGTAATTTAAGCGCTTAGAGGCTGGTGTCTCGGAGTTATAGCGCTATATAATTTTTCAGCATTATTATTATTATTATTATTATTATTATTATTATTATTATTATTATTATTATTATTATTATTATTATTATTATTATTATTATTATCCTATCAAAAAGGTAGCAAGCAATTGCTGTTGTCCATTTCATACTATAGAAGCCAGGATAAACTTTGGCTCCATGGGGTCATATATGTGCTCTGAAGGACTTTTTTATTTTTTATAAAATTCTTCTGTTATTAACTTTTTAACAGTGAAATACTCAATAATTTTACATGCCTGATCAATCCTACTAGTCTACTATCACAAAAAAAAAAAAACTATGTGAAACCTTCAACGTTTATAGTCTGATTAAGAACTTATCACACAACTAGCGGTAGACTATAGAAAAAGTAACCAAGAGCATATCGAAATCAACTTCCTTTATTCTATTGTTTGTAAACAACCAACCATGTTTGTCTGAGCGGGCTTAAGAATGTGTCACAAATCCCATATATTCATTGGTTAAAAATCTAATGGTAAATATATAATATATAAACAAACTTACCCAACTCTCTCTTTGACTTAGATCCCACGATTTAAAATTGTTAGCATCTCCTAAAACTAAACTTAAATATTTTGGTGATAGGTCTCATGAAATTCGGACCCACGATTTGGAATGATCTCCCTCAATCTGTGAGATTTTCGAGTTCAATAAACATTTTCCAAAAAAAATCTGAAAACATATCTTTTAAGAAAATATTTACTTAATTGAATTTTAAATGTATCGTTTGTGACTTTTGTATTGATGATGTTTTTGATGCCCGGTTTATGCTCTTAATTGTTTTGATATTTTGGTTGATTTGGACTTGCAGTATTGTTACATGGGTAAACAATGTCCCTTTTAAAAAAAAGCCTTTAAAAAAAATAATAAAAAGTGCTTTGAGGTTTCGTCGAAAGGAGCTATCGAAATATGCTTATTATTATTATTTGTTTTTTTTTTTAGCATGGACTCTACTCTGACATAATCGTGTTTTCAGACAAGAGTTCACATTTTAGGTTCAAACAAAGTCAAACCCAATTCATTAGTATAATACAGTTAAGTGAGAAGTACTCATAAAAGTGGAAGGCAAAAAACAAAAAAACAAAAAACAATAATAAAGATCCGAGTGATGTCAATAGTTAATAGTGTCAATAGTGATAGTTCGAAGATGACGTCACTCAGGTCTTTGTTTTTTGCCATCCGCGTTTATGAGTAATGCTCAGTGAACTGTATTAACCAGACTATAAACGTTCATGGATACACACAGTTTTATGTGTCGGACCAACACACAAAACTGTGTGTATCCATGAACGTTTATAGTCGGGTTAATACAGTTCAGTGAGCATTACTCATAAACGCGGATGGCAAAAAACAATTACAAAGACCTGAGTGACGTCATCTTCGAACTATCTATATAAACAGGGCAATATTCACTCTCTCTCTCTTTCTTCTTTTTTCCCCCCAAAAATGTAATTCTAATCAAGACGATAAGAAAAAAAAAGACTTTTCAGTTGTTTACAGTGTATTATATCTCGGTCATAACGAATAGAATGCCACCTAAGGTTTTATATTTGTGTCTATAAATTCTATTTATGCGGCTGTGTTGTCTATACCACTCGCTTTCGGATCGAAAGGTCCTGGGTTGAGCCTCGCTCGGCGCATAGTTGACTCCTTAGAAAAGGATCTTTACTCACATTCTCACACCGTACCCAAGTGTAAAATCAGTACCTGGCCGTGAACAGCGCTGTCTTTGTCGGGGGAAAAATTGTAATATCGCCTAACAGGCATGCGCTTGGCTAAGAAGCTCACAACATTGCCATCCGGAAGTATAACGGACCAACACACAAAACTGTGTGTATCCATGAACGTTTATAGTCAGGTTAATACATTTAAGTGAGCATTACTCATAAACGCGGATGGCAAAAACAATAACAAAGACATGAGTGACGTCATCTTCGAACTATCTATAAAAGCTCGAGTTTATTAAATGAAAAACGTTGTAGAAAACAGTGCCAAACAAAGCAGAGATAAAAATACAAAACAAAACAAAAACAAAAAAACAAATATCAACAACAAAAAATCAGCCAGCGTCGACTGGGGATCGAACCTCAGACCTCCTGATTACCAGTCAGGCGCGCTACTATGACACCACAAAGGTTAATAATATTCTTCACTAGGGTATGCGTGTTCCGGTGCAATCTGATAATCAGGAGATCTGAGGTTCGATCTCCAGTCGACGAGGCTCATCTTATTTTTCATTTTGGATTTTTTTTATAATACATTTTTTTGTTTGTTTGGGGGGGGGGGGGGGGGTATAATTACTTTGCCTGGCATTGTTTGAGGACACCGATAGCTCAGTTGATAGAGCACTCGCTTCACTCGTAAAGGGAAAAAGATCCCCGGGTGCCGTCGAAAAAAAATTTCTGTTCTACCCAGCAGTGAATAATATGTAGTTGGGTCTGTTAGATCTGGCGGAAAGTACTTGGAGATAGACTAGCGTCCTATCCAAATGGTTGGAAGCAAATGGCTATTGTCCGTTTCAGGCTATAGAAACCGGGATAAACGCCAGCTCCATGGGCACCAAATGGCTCTGAAGGACTACACAACTTGTTATATTTTATTTCTATCGTCCACCAGTGCCTGCTCCCAAATTTCTCACTTTGATTCTGTCTGTCACGTATGATAGTATTGTGCTATTCAAAGTGACAATTTTTTTAAAATGAGCTTTTATATAGCGCAATATCTACTAAACGTGCTCAATGAGTTTTACAGGGGGTCCCTGGCCAACAGCAACAATTAACATTTAGGACGGGACATGACGCCTGTTAGGCGATATTACATATTTTTTTCGGACAGAGACAACGCTATTAACGGCCAGGTACTGATTTTACACCTGAGTACGGTGAGAGAATGTGAGTAAAGAGCCTTCTCCAAGGACTCAACTAAGCGCCGAGCGAGGCTCGAACCCAGGACCTTCCAATCCGAAAGCGAGTGTCATACCACTAGACCACAAGGTCCTATCAAAGTAGGGAGCAGGCCCTGGTGTAAGATAAGATCTGAAAAAAGTGTGTGTGTGTGTGTGTGTGCGTGCGTGTGTGTGTGTGTGAAACACTGCCAGACAAAGCACAGAGTAAAAGAAAATAATCTTTAAAATAAACATTTTAAAAAATCAACCTGTCTATTTTTATTTATTTATTTATTTATTTCAAGGGGTTTCCGGCGCTTCCAACACATTTAGGTCATATCAGCCCCAGTCGTCGTGGACTTAGTAAAGGTCACTAAGGCCCCAGTAAAAAGGAAGAAAATGGGATAGCAAAAACATTCTAGATGTCTGTACAGTTAAAAGGATTTACTTAGGACAAAGTAAGACCTAGGGAAAATGGTTCAAATAGGGAACAGATGTAGATTCCAAGAGCACGTTTTCAGTGTACTTAGTTTGAGATCATCTAAAATTATCATCCAGACACCAGCACCTTGAGCGTCACCTCGCCTTAGCTCAGTTTGCGGCAATGCACTGCGGCTGACGCCTGGATTTCTCCAGTCTTCCCTTGGAATAGATCCTAGAGACAAATTTCCCCTAAAGGGAATTTTATTTTTATTTTATTTATGTTATTTAAAACTTAAAGACATTAGAGATTATTTTAATTTGTCGAAACATGAAGTAAAATGTTTTTCTACCCAAATTTTGTAAAAGGCATTTTGTTATTGTCTGTCAGATTGCACTTTCATGTCCACTGGATCATAATAGCAAGTTAACGTTCCCAACCTACAACGCTGACGATCGACGAACGACGAGGAAGAAAACGAAGATTTGTCCTGCCTGGAAAAGTAGAAAACGGTAGGGGCTGCCTGAAGCCTGTGATCGTGAAAATACTAACGAAAGAGTGAACATGGAGAGGCTTCGTATGGGAACAATACAGACAATGGACGTTTCAGGTACAAACCCTTCGTCAGACCAACAATACACAAATTAACGTGAAAAAAAAAACCCAATAAAATAAAATGCAAAATAATTGTCTGTATTGTTCCCATACGAAGCCTCTCCCATTTTCACTCTTTCGTTAGTTTTCATCAGGACTGCCTGAGGATAGATCTTCCGTTTTGCATCCTCGTCGTTGCTCGATCGTCGTAGGTTGGGAACGTACTCGTCAACTCGCTAGTGTGCCTAGAATAACTGAGGTAGGTATGCAAACATAATTTGTATAACTATGTAACTATGTAGTCTTACGCACACAGAAAGCTCGTCAGTTTGTTTTATTTGGTTTTTTTTTTACCAATTAACCAACAAATAACCTAAAGCAATCAGAGATTGTATTTTATTAGCCATGGACAAACTACAACAGACCTGCCAACTAAATGGTTGACCCAAATAGGGACATTTTAATTAAGCGCACGCGGTTTTACTGACGCGGCTAAAGCGTTTTTGTTGTATGAACAATTTATGGCTATATTATCACATATTCTGCCGTTTTATTAAAGAACACAGTATATGCTATTTGGTTAACATTGCATATACTGGGTTTTTTAAAACAAAGGCAATATTAACAAGATACTTGCCTACAAAGAACAAAACAAGAGTAGAAATGTGATGCCATAGTAAATATGATATTGTAAGTTTGTAATCCAAAAAGAATTGTCAGCAGAAAATAAATGCATTATATATACATATATATTTTTTCTTTTGTTGTTGTTGTTGTTGTTGTTGTTGAAAAGATAATATTGTGTTCAGCCAGGCCAAATCGGGACAAATCCGATAAAGTCGAGACAGTTGGCAGGTCTACAATTACGAGTAGGTACTATCAAAAGAGCCGACTACATACTAGGTACATTGGACCTTTGTGTTAGGAATCGAATCGATGACCACACAAGGTCAATATCAAACTTCGGGTAAATTTCCTATGGTGAAGATTAAACAAATTTTCCTACATTGTAAAAGATAACAACAAGAGATGAAGTGAGTAGGAAAGTGCCAGAAGACATTAGAGAATAAAAAAAATTTCGCGGCGGTGATGGGGATTTGAACCCGCGACCTTACTGGTACTGACCTTATTCCACCCCCTCCAAGTAAGATTATTAGACATTTCGTGACCAAATTGTATGCCATCCACGTTTATGAGTAATTCTCACTAGACTGTATTATCCAGATTGTAAAAGTTCATGGTTACACAGAGTTTTGTTTATCGGTCCGTTATCCCTTTATTGCATAAACAAAAACTGGTGGGGTTAGTTCGTTGTAACTTTGCATACAGCACATATAGGGCCTAGAAAGAGGATTTTCACAACTTATAGGTCACCGGGAGCATTAGGAGCCTTGGGCTCATGCGTCTAAAATATTAGACATTATGCATTCCAGGTTGCGGAATTCGACCGTTATAGAGACAATGAAGGTTATATTATAGCCATCAACACAAGACCTCATATAAAGAATTCCAAGTTTATTTCATTATATTTTAATGTTCATGTAGCATAGATTTATCAATTTTCATTAAATTTATATTACCTTTTGAGGTGTTTTTACCATACATTATACAATGAGCAGGACATAATATGATCAATAAACAAGCACATGAAGAACAACAAAGACATTGGAAATACGAATTCTATATGTCTGCCAACTATATTTCAAAACTTGCTTACTATCAATGTAGAGTAGAAGTAAAATTCAATGTAAATTAATTATGTAATTAATTAATTTATATATTTTTAAATCTAATTTATGTATTTACATTTATTTATTTATTTCTGTCTACTGTCAGTACCAACTACTTTTTTCGGTTATGGTGAAAAACATAAAAGCAATCATCTGCCTCACCAACAGGGGTAATGCACAATACAACATTACACTTCCTGCATTTAAATTGTGATTTCCTGCTACAGCCTGGCAATTTGCATCTTTGGGGAAATTTGGCTTCTTTATCACGCATTGAGAAATGATCCACCTTGTCATATCTAAGAGCCTCATTTACAGATCTTACTGAGCAACATCAGGCATCAATTCAGGGACAGCTTGAATACTTTTTATGAAACCTTGGGCCAGCTGGAATTTAAAAGCACATAAAGAAATTGCACAGTCTGCCTTCTTAGCTTTGTACAAGAGCCATGAGTTTACTACACATAAATCCAGCAGATGGAACAGGATTCTTTTATACCATTTTTTGCTTTTGAAATCCATGCGATAGAACTCGAGCAGCATGTCACACTTATCAACGCCACCCATGCTTTGGTTGTAATTTTTTATAAGGCCAGGGCACTTGACGTAAATATATTCATTACGTGTACGTCATATCGCCTAACAGTATGAGTCGGTTCAACCCCGTGAATATTTGATCCCACTAAGACTATTTTGTTATCAAACCATTCACATAATAGAATGGTGCCATCACTATCACTCCTATAATCATAGGAACCCCTACCACGTTTTTTCAAATCTTTCATGGCAAGCAGTGGGCACTTACGACTTCTATTTGGCCTTACAGTACATGTGGCATTCAATTTCCTCTCCTTCAGCTCAACAAGAAGTTCAGGGCAAGCAAAGTAATTATCAAAAAAAATATAAGAGTTTTCAGGTTGATTTTGTGTGAGGGATAACACGACTTCACCCGGTTTACCTACAGGAAGAGACACATTTTCGACAGGATTCACTGTGTTGTCTCCAGAAAATTGTAGCCTGACCTTCCCGCATGCACCCACACTTTGTAACCCCATTTCTTAGGCTTTTTCATCATATAACATTTCAACCCATGACGGCCTTTGAACGGTATCATTTGTTCGTCTATAGCAACAAATGCTTCAGGCTCAGCGTTTGCAGTAAACGATCGGTTTATAATGTTTATGAGAGGTCTTACTTTATGCAGCCTGTCATAACCGACTTCACCTTTACCTTTCATAAGGGTATTATCATTGCAATGAAACAATGACATAATGTCCTCAAACCTATTTACTGTCATTGCATTTGCAACAATAACTTGCCTAGTGCCCGGGGACCAATACATTCTCCTAGAAGGTAAACATACAATGCTCATGTACATGCAAATACCAACAAATGTTTTCAATTCTTGCACATGGATCTTGGTACACCTTGTTCTTCCACACTGGTCCATGAATCTATTGCTTTCGAGGGTAAACAGTTCAAAAGCATCATTGTCAAAGTGTGCCAGAAACATCTCCATGATTGTTGTAGCACCAGCAGCCTTCCCTCGTGGAATCAGGTGGTTTTCCGGATTTACATGGGCGGGAAGATCTTTCTTTACCCAATGGAAGGTCCTTGGTGCCCCATCAACCATAGTTCTGGGTGAAAAACAAAATAAGAAAACGATACCGTACCATTATAAATCAAATAAAGAAAATCATACATTAAAAAATGTACTTTTCACTGTGGATGAAGCACTGATTAGTAAACATTATAAGACTTCAAATTAAAAATCAACAAGTTTGATCCCTTTTGCCCTTCATTGCGGCTCGAGAAGTTTTCCTTTCCATTAGTTAATTTAATGTATTTGTAGCCGATAAAGCCAAACAAATCAGTTCGCTGACACACTTTGGGGAGTTGTATACATGGCAGGGACAACATTCGCCTTTTATTCAATAATGGATTAAACTATTCTCTCACCTTTGCCGTTTGCTTGGTTGTGATTGAGTTGGGTCATTCAAGTCATCATCACATTCTTCAACATAAGAATGGTCAGGAGATTGGCCATCATCATCATCCTCGTCACTAGTTGTAGACGTTTCATCATCTCTATCGGGTACAGCAGGTTCAAAGTTTGGATCTAGCTCGTTATCCGTATCATCTCCATCAAGACGCTCATCTTCACTGTCGCTTGGTATGTCATTTTCAAACATTTGAAGCACCTCGTTTCCAGAATAAAATCTGGATTTAGGGCGAAGACTGAGAAGAAAAAAAAACAACATTTGGACCTTTTAGACGAGTAGCTTGAGCGAAAAAAGATATACAAAAGTATTCAAAAATACATTTATTTATACTTATAAACTCATCTTATTTATTGCTCATGTAATAAGTTACTCAAGCAAACCACAACAGTAGACTAGGTCAAATTCATAAGAGGTAAACACTTAAACAAGTTACTATGTATTAGTTATCCTCTGTGCATAATGTGCAAAATAGTAGACACGTCTATTTTTAGCAACAGGTCCGGTTTGCAGGATGTGTAATATTTTAGACATGTCTATTTTTAGTAACATACCCGATATGCATGCTGTGCAATATTTTAGACATTGGAGATAAAATGCCGTTGTAAAATAACTGTCACAATCTAATGCTTTATGTTCGGCCATAATAAGCTTTAGTATGTATATTATATAATAGGCATGGTATTAAGAGGGTTTTATAACTATTTGAATGATATAAATGGTTGTAAATGTGCTTACCTTCGATTGTTGTCAGAGGCCATCTTCAAAACGCAACAGCGAAAAAATGAATTATTTCCCTTGAGTGACTTTTGGCGCTTTTGTGTAAAAGAGGTAGAAAAAGTGTCTACAAGCAAAGCATTGGTAAAATTGGTTGTATATTAATATCAAACCCTCATGAGAACTTCGTCTAAAATATTAGACATTATGCAATAAAGGGTTATACTTCCGGATGGCAATGTTGAGAACTTCTTAGCCAAGCGCTATATCATTACGCGTTACCGGAGCTGCCTACGTTCTTAGTTAAGCAAAAGTCACTATAAACAGCTTTAGAAATAAATAATTTGCTATCAGCATGGTCCAAAAATGCTGATTATAGGTTCTAAGAAGCTAGACGTATCTTCTCAACAAGATTTATTGAGTCAAAGACACCTATGCAGCTCTGTGGCTGGACCAAAAAAAAATCGTATTTCTACGAATTTTTCGTAGTACTATGCAGGCCTGCGTTACTATTTAGGGAGAGGAGTGGAATAATATGTCTTATCATTACTTTTAAGGGTTCGGTTCACCCCGACATAATAAAGTTTTGAGACGAGGGTCACGTCTAGGGCACACCCATGTGTTAGCCTAGGTCACGTCTTATACGGCACAACATCCACTGAACGTGCTCAAGAAGGTCCCTGCCTCGCCAACAACAAGGCTTACGACGCGACGCCTCTTAGGCGATATCACAATTAATTTTTTTTTTTCGACCGAGAAAACGCTGTTAACGGCCAGGGCTACTCATTTTTACACCTGAGTACGGTGACAGAATGTGAGTAAATAGCCTTTTCCAAGGACTCCAACTGTGCGCTGTGCGCTGTGAACTGGGGGGACTCGAACCCTCGACCCTCCAGATGTTTCGAGTATTTTACATGAACGCATAGCATCAATAGATTTAATTTTCAGCACGTAGGTGGGTCAATATGACATAACCCCGTTTTGAGGCGATATGTCACAAATGGAAGGTCGGGGGTTAAAGGTTGAAAGGAAGAAAAGTAAGCGTAACTTCGGGGTCGAATCGGGTTCGTTCAAGAGACCCAATTTTGTCGTACTCTGAAAAGAAACATTTTAAACAATTTTGGCCTGAAAAATCGTCTTTCAAATATCGATCGACTAATAAGCCTAATAACCCTCATCTTGTTAAAAACTCTCAAACCTGGGACTTCAATGATGTCTTCAAGGAAGTCCCAAGTTAGAGAATTTTTTTACAAGATGACGGTTATGTTAATCGATCGATATTTGAAGGACGAATTTTCTGGCCAAAATTTTATATCCGTGTTTTTTGGGGTTTTTTCCCGAAGTACGACAGTGTACCTTTTACCGTTTGTAATCAATAAATTAACTTCCAGACCAAAACCATTTATTGTTGTACATTGTGACCAGGGTTAGACCTACCCAATTGTCGCCTTTTGTATGGTAACAAGATGATCATATAATATACAAGAAATGAAGTGAGTAGGAAAGTGCAAGAAGACAATAGAGAATAAAAACTTCGCAGAGGCCATGGGGGGGGGGGGGGGTTGCTCGAACCCGCGACCTTACTGGTACGACAACTCCGCCTGGCCGGGGAGATCGTGACTCTACCGTATGAGCTATCCACGACGCTATAAAAAAAAAGTCGCTTCAAACCTTAGTCTAACTAGAGCCTTCTCTCCCCGACTTCTTGAGGTCACGGGTTCAACACACACAAACGCCGCGAAGTTAGTTGGCCAGCATTTCAATATTCTCAACACAAACGTGTAACATAGAAACGATTGAGACATTGAGTATGCATAATATAACATTGTGTTACCGCCAAGTGCATGATAACTGGTTGAGAACTCGGTCACTGTGACCTATTGCAGCTGTCAAGGTGACGTCGCTCGGCTTTTTTTTTTTTTTTGGTTATTGGTTTTAGTAACGAATGAGTGAAAATGGAAAGGCCTAGGATGTGAACAATTGACACACTTTACAAGGCAGCAGGTTATTCATACATTTATCTAATCAACATTCATCGTCTGTATTGTTCCCATCCGAAGCCTCTCCATTTTCACTCTGTCGTTAGTATTTTCACGATCTCAGGCTTCAGGCAGGCCCCACAGTTCTCTGCTATTGTTTTTAGACAGCCTGTTATTAATTAGATATCACTAAATTAAATCAATCAGACTATAAAAGTTAAAGGTTCCAAGTGGTTTTTGTGCGTTGGTTCGTTTTATTTGGCGGGCGGCTGCTGTGAGTAATTATTTACTTAAAAGCACAGCATCAGTAGCCTGGGATTGGTATTTTTCGAAATGGTGGGCGGGTCTGAGAATGAGGCGAGGAGAGGTAATGCCAAAATTACTTTCTCAGTGAAAGTTTGTTTATTTAAAAAAAATTTGACTCAAAATTATTCAAGTAAGCTTAAAAATCGGATTTTTATCATCTGATTTTCCCCGACATAATAAAGAGTTTTTTAAAAAGTTTATTGGATTTTCAGACTGAGGAGAAGCCCGACCTTGGGAGGTTAGGGAAATATTATTATAACATCCCATAAAAACCATTGTTAATATCAGTCGCTATAAAAATAACCAAATATTATTAGATAGAATCTTGACGTAAGGTGAGGTTAGCAGCACATTTCACTTTAATTCAAAGTATCCAATATATATATATATATATATATATATATATATATATATATATATATATATATATATATATATATATATATACTCTTTACTCACATTCTCTCGCCGTAATCAGGTGTAAAATGAGTACCTAGCCTTGTCTCTGTTCGAAATAAAATAGTAATATCGCCTGACAGGCGTAATGTCCCGTCCTGCATGTTAAGTGTTGCTGTTGGCCAGGGAACCCTTGTAAAGTGCTTTGAGCAGGTTAAATGGTTATTGCGCTGTATAAAAGCTCAATTTAATTTATTTACTTACATGTAGAAATCTTCCGTAGGAGACCGCGATCCATTCGGTTGTAACACAGATCCTTGTGCTCCACCAATCTCCTGGGTCAGTGTATCACTATTGTTGCCCCCAGAGGACATGTTGATGTAGTTACTGTAGTTATTGTATCCAAGTTCCGTGTAAGAAATCAGCAACCCGGAGGCGTTATCCCCGTTGCCCAAACCCCCGACCGCCCCTGAAGCAGCCGATGCTCCCCAGGATTTGTTTTTGATGGTCTTGCCGTCCCAGCAGAGATCCGAGCTCCAGTCGTTGTCGCAGTCTGCCCATGGGAGGTGGTCCGTGAAGGTGTTGAAGAGGTAGTAGAAGGCCCAGGCAATGATGACCACGTAATAGGTGGTGAACAGGAATGAGATGACCACCGTGGCCAGGCCGGCACCTGAGAAAAACAAATCAAATGAATGAAGCTGACGTCACTCGGCTCTTTGTCATTGCTTTAAGAACGACAGCTGAGTGATTCTTCGTTAAAGGCATCACTCAGTTTTTTGTTGTTTTTTTTTTTGTTTTTTTTGTTGTTGTTGTTGTTGCTGTATTTTGAGGGGGGGGTTGTGGGGGGGGGGGGGGGTTGTTGTTTTTTTTTTTTATATCTTTGGTTTGTTTTTTTTTTTTTTGTTTTTTGTTTGTTGGTTATGGAGATCTGGTGGGTAGACCGGGTGAGTATTTTACTAACACGCACAGCATCAATACATTCAATCATATTTGTTTAAAACCCCAGAGCTTTAATATAGGACAATATCCACTGAATGTGCTAAAAGCGTTTTTGACGAGGAGCCACAAGCCAACAGCAACCTTTTACATGTAGTACGCGACATGACGTCTGTAAAACGATACGTATTACAATTTGCTATCGACTGAGACAACACTGTTACCGACCTGATACTCATTACACATCTGATTACCCAATTCCTTATGGGCTCATTGATGTAATGATAATCTTTAAAAAATGACCCATAATTATTGTTTTTTTTTAATAACTTGAGCTTTTAAATCGCGCAATATCCACTAAACGTGCTCAAAGCTTAGAGAATTACTAACAAACATGGATGGTAAAAGACAATAACAAAGGCCTGAGTGACGTCATCTTCGTTCTATCTATATATATTGTATTAAAATTCGTCGAATAAAACATTTCAGTGGGTTTGTTTTTGATTCGAAAATGTAAAATAAAGTACTAGGTCTACATCTTGTCCCTTAAATCAATCCATGACCCGAACATCCCACGCCTCTGCCTATCACCCGAAGCAAACAATGTGTATGTGTGTTGTGTGTGTGTGTGTGTGTGTGTGTGTGTGTGTGTATGTGTGTGCTGTAAACCATGCACAACATGAATAACAGAGCCCACAGTCTACGAGTCATTGAGAGATAAATATTGATAAGCTAAATCAGTGAGGACTTCCTTGGATCTAGGACGAAGTCCCAGGTTTGAGAGTTTTTGCCAAGATGAGAGTCAGTGAAATCGATCGATATTTGAAGGACGAGTTTTCTAGCCACCTTTTTAAATATGTGTTTTTCCAGAGTACGGTAGATAATTTCTTGACGGCCCCGGTGGAGCCTTGACATAATAACTGATACTGATAAGGGGCTACTTTGTAAAAGGGATAATATTGGGGGGTTTTTTCAAAGCCCCAATGGGGCCCTAACATAATATACTAATAAAGACCTACCTACCCCAATGGGGGCCTGGCGTGATAAATAAATAAATAAATAAGGGCCTATGGGGCCCCGGCATTACAAATAAATAGGGGCCTAACTTGGAAGAAGAGACGTACTCTCTTGACGGCCCCAATAGGGCCTTGGTGCGATAATTCAATAAAGTCTTATCTTGGAAAAAGGGGAGACGATTTCTTAATGGCCCTAACATCGCCCTCACACGATACCTTATGAGTCTACATTGGACGATAGGACATCATTTTTGGGCGGCCCAATAGGATTCACAGTAGTGGCGTCACTTCCCTCGCAATGACGCATAGTAACGTAGTAGCTGGTTCTAAACTATCGGAACAATAGCGAACACCCTTATGAAATACTTCTCCGACGAGCATAAAAGTGTATCCAGAGGAGAAAATCATTATAAATCTGATCATGTTTTGATTTATACATTCTGATCACATGACATGTGAAAATGTTCTAGCCAGCATGGATAATAAAAAGTACCGGTTTTCTTTGTTAGGAACCAAGTTGCTCGTTGCTAGGCGGACGTGACATCAGACTATCGAATCCTATTGGGGCTCTGGCATGATAAATTATTAGGGAATACCTTAGAAGAAGGGAAATGGTTTCTTAACGGCCAAAATGGGGCCTTATCAAAACACATAAAGATGGGCTAACCTTGGAAGAGACGACATAATTTCTTGACGGACAAAGGGGTCCTGACACCTTGAAAGATGGAAAATAGTTTCTTAACAGCTCAAATGGGGTCCCGCCATAATAAATAAATAAGCGCCTACGTTGGAAGAAGGGAAAAACTTGCTTTACCGTCCTAATAGGACCCGGATAAAAAAAAAATTAAAATAAATAAATAAGGGCCTACTTTGGAAGAAGGGAAAAGCTTGTTTTATGACCCGAATAGGACCCGGATAAAATAATAAATAAATAAGGGCTTACCTTGAAAGAAGGGACACAGTTTCTTGACGGCCCCAATGGGCCCCTGGCGAGTGTACTGGCCCACAGCCATCTCCATGAAAGCCAGAGGAATCCCGCACAAAACCAGCATGATGAAGAAGGGAATCAGAAAGGCACCTGGTGGAAATATAACATATATTAAGAAATCAAACATGATTCAAACTTTCGTTTGAAAATAAGAGAGCATTTATATCGCGTTGTATCCACTAAAGGTTCTCAAAACGCTTTAGAAATAGTCCCAAGCCAAATGCAACACGTAACATGTAGGAAGAGACATGATAATAATATTAATAATAATAATAATAATAATAATAATAATAATAATAATAATAATAATAATAATAATAATAATAAATAATAATATAATAAATAATAATAATAATAATAATAATAATAATAATAATAATAATAATAATAATAATAATAATAATAATAATTATTATTATTATTATTATTATTATTATTATTATTATTATTATTATTATTATTATTATATTATTATTATTACTATTATAATAATAATAATAATAATAATAATAATAATAATAATAATAATAATAATAATAATAATCATATCATATATATTAATATTATTATTATTATTATTATTATTATTATTATTATATAATAATAATAATAATAATAATAATAATAATAATAATAATAATAATAATAATAATAATAATAATAATAATAATAATAATAGTAATAATAATGTACTTTATGTAAAGCGATATATTATTTGTTTCGACAGAGACAACGCTGTTACCTACCAAGTAACAGCACCTAACAGTACCTACACCTGAGTACGGTGAGAAAATGTAAGTTAATAGCCCTTTCCAAGGACTCACCTTCGCTTCACTCAGAGCGGGACTCGAAACTTGGACTGATCGGTTCGAAGGGTATGACAAGAACACACAGAGCCGCTCTTAGTTTGAAAGTTCCCAGTTTCATTGCTGCAAACCCTGTTATGTCCGACTTTCTGGTCTTATGGTATGACACTTGCTTTCGGGTCCCGTAGCTGCGTGACCTGAGCCCTGCTATGCACAGCGAAAAGGCTCTTTACTCACATTCTCTCACCTGACGGGTGTAAAATATGGTGTTTCATTCATCCTGTTTTGTTGATAAAGGGGAAAACCGAAACGTTCATTTGATCTGTTTTTGTAATTAACTTGAAGCTCACATTCAATTTCACATTATTATTTATTTCTTCGAGCTTCGAGCAGCAACATTTACATTAGCTACATTTGAAAAATTACACACTTGTATTGTGTGGTAAGCGTGATAGCAACGTGCTCTACTTTACAAGTCTGACAACCTAAATGGGAGTGATCTATATTCAAGTTCTCATCCAACCTTGTCATCGATCAAATGATTTGCTGCTATACAACGATTGGACAGCTAGTTCTCAATGAATGTAAATACGCTGTTTTGTTAATGAAAGTTGTAAACATACCCATGAGCCAAAATGACCAATTGTGACGTTGGTTGTTTCTCAAACGATGAACACTTTTCACTATGTGGGTCATTTTGAGCACACATTGCAATCTGACCAATGACCCCGAGCACATGGAAAGTTAATAATATAGATCGTCCCCATTGCTATAGGCTCATTGTTATGATGGAAATACGTATAAACCTACGTGTACATATTTGCAGGTCTGACAGTCGAGCACAATGATGAGCTTGATGTATCATTAGTTTAACGGACAATAAAGTTTACGTCATTTCTGAGAACCTTTCCATTACAACAACTAGCCCAAAACAATTTGGTTATCAGACCTGCAAATAGGTACATGGTGTCATAAAAAATTATAATAATAATAAATAAACTTCCTTCATTCATCCCCAAGGGGAAATTTGTCTCTAGAGTCTATTCCAAGGGAAGACTGGAATAACCCAAGCGTTAGCCGCAGAGCAGCGCCACAAATTGAGCTAGGGCGATGTGACTTGCTCAAGGTCACACAACAATGCGGGTAGTCTAACTCGGTACCTTTTGGGTACGAAGCAAAGACCGTACCACTGAACCACGCTGTCCCTTAATAACCAGCATAAATTAAAGATTCTCCATGAGAACAATGTTTAAGAAAAAGCCCATCAATGCACACTGTTACCAGACCTCTGCCGTACTCTAGAAAATCCCATGTTTAAAAATTTGGCCAGAAAATTCGTCCGTCAAATATCGATCGCTTTAAATGACCCTCATCTTGGCAAAAAAAAAAAAACCCAAAAAAACAACTCTCAAACCTGGGACTGCGCAAAGTGTAACGTTTATAGTCTGATTAATAGAATTTAGTGATAACTAATCATTGAAATGGTTGTAGAAAAACAATAACAATGATCTGTCTCGTTCTATCTATAGATAGTTCGAAGTTGACGTCACTCAAGTCTTTGTTATTGTTTTTTTCCATTCGCGTTTATGAGTAATTCTCACTAAAACTGAATTAACCAGACTATAAACGTTCAAGGTTACACACAGTTTTGTGTGTTGGTCCGTTATATTTCCGGATGGCATTGTTGTGAACTTCTTAGCCAAGCGCATAATATCTATAAAGACCATTGGACTTGCTTTCTACGTGCACCTTATTGTTGGTCAGACACGAATATGGCCTTGCTTTTAACAATGGGGATGATCTACACAACCTTTCTCTGTGCTGGAAGTCATTGCTGGCAACGCGGTGTTTTTTGCACAGCTGCTTGCGACCACCAATGCGACCGCAAAAGTAAGGAAAATTTTCTGATTTGCATTACAACCGCAAAATCTGTACGTTTTGCTAATTTTTGACAAATTCTTTGATTCTTTTTTTTTTTATTATTATCATTTTTGCGAAATTTGCGTTTCCTACGGTGATGAAGATATCTGGAGTGGTTCCATTGAGATTTTAAAGTATTTTTTTTTCCATTTATTTTAGATCATGATGTTGCCATGTGCTACTGAACTTCAGGGGTGCCAGGACTGAGGGATGTCCCAGAATATGAAATTCGACGTCACACCAAAGAACTAGGACCAGTAAAGAAGCCATTAGGAACAGTCCAACACAAGCAATGAACACCATTTTACTTAGAAACATACAATCGATAGTAAAACCTGTGTAATTTGCTATGTTTACCAATCACTGTCAGTGTTTACATTATGACGTGGATAGCTCATACGGTAGAGTCACGCTCTCACCGGCCAGGAGGAGTTGTACCAATAAGGTCGCAGGTTCAAACCCCATCACGGCCGCGAAAATTTTTTATTATCTATTGTCTTCTGGCACTGTTCTATTCACTTCATCTCTTGTTGTTACCAACATAAGTGCCTGCTCCACTCACTTTTCTGAATTAAAAATTCACCCCATATACCGGAGCATACTCAATGGCCCAATTGTTTCTATGTTATATGTTTGTGTTGAGAATATTGGCTATTAAGCAGAACTGCTGGCCAGGTAACTTCGCGATGGTTGTGTGTTGGACCCGGGGTCTCCAGTAGTCGGTGTGTGTGTGAGAGAGAGAGAGAGAGAGAGAGAGAGAGAGAGAGAGAGAGAGAGAGAGAGATATCGAGTAATGAATGACCTGAGTTTGATACGATTTTTTTGGATTCGTGGATAGCTCATACGGTAGAGTCACGCTCTCACCTGCCAGGCGGAGTTGTCGTACCAATAAGGTCGCAGGTTCAAACCCCATCACCGCCGCGAAAATTGTTTATTCTCTATTGTCTTCTGGCACTTTTCTATTCACGTCATCTCTTGTTGTTACCAACATAAGTGCCTGCTCCACTCACTATGTTAAACATGTTACACGTTGCTGGTGGTCAGAGACCCTTTGTAAAGCGCTCTGAGCACATTTAGTGGATCTTGCGTTATACCGTTATATAAAAGCTCAAGTTAAATTTAAGGTTAAATAAGTGCAAGTTGGTTGGAGAGTATTTCCATTACAACATCAATGAAACTATTCTGACGTGTCTTATTTGCAGGTCAGATAACCCAAAATTTTATGGCCTTATTGTTGCAATGGAAATACTCTCTTGGTGCATAGTTGAGTCCTTGGAAAAGACTCTTTACTCACATTCTCTCACCGTGCTCAGATGTAAAATGAGTACCTGGACGTTAACAACCTTGTATCTGTCCGAAAAAAAATGTCCTAATATCGCCTAACAGGCGTCATGTCTCGTTCTACATGCTAAGTGTTACTGTTTGCTGCTAGGACTCCCATGCAAAGCGCTTTGAGCACGTTTAGTGGATATTGCGCTATATAAAAGCTCATTTAAAATATTATATATATTTAAAGTCAGTTTGAAAGTTCGTTGAGTCAAACAGATATCATAACATATGTACCGACGACACTAACACTCTCAAAAACAATGAATTAATTTCGACACTGTAAAAAGGTGTCAGTTTGGCGTTTTTACGCAAATCGTTGCATTCGAAATAATGTATTCGCTTAATTACTTTAAGTATTTCAGATCTACACTAAGTTTTCAACAATTTTCATCTATTTATGACATCAAGTATTATTATTGCCCCTTTGATGCGTTCAATGTGATGGTTTTGGGTGGATAATACCCAGGTTTAACTTTTGGCCACACCCTCAACTCTATCACTCTATCAGTCCAGTATAAACATCACGTACAGAGATTTGTCCGATTTCAGAAAATCGTGGCATTCATAATGATATTATTCAATTGATCACATTAAGGTATTCGGATTTACAAAAAAATTTAATAAGTTTCACCGACTAACAACATCAACTAATATTACTGCTAATATTGTGTCGTCTTTATGCCATCGATGTGATAATTATTGCCCTGGGAAATATTTCGTTAAACGTTATCGGCAAACTGTCAATTGTATCTGTCTAGCTTCTAGCCCGAACAAACCAAAAGTAGATATATTAATGTTATTATGATGGAATACTAGATACTGTTCGCGTCTGCTTCAGATTTTCATTTGAACAGGATTAAAGTGGTCAAAACACCCATTTTCTTTCATGTAAGTATAGGTCAGTGTATATTACTTAGTTTTGAATTATGGGCAAACTCTCCATTTTACCAATCAACAATCAATACATGATCACCAGTGCACTGTACTGTAAGGTAAGTTCTCGAACCCAGGATCGGGGAGACATTCCGAAAGCTCCTACATCCCCAGTATTCTTTCAATTTGTATTTTCACCGTAGACCTTTTGTCAGGCGTTTATTTATTCAATTTGTCATCATATAGAAGCAATTTAAAAACTCTAGAACAAACCTTGATAGATTTGTGAAAGTTTAAAATTTCCTAATTTGACTATTGTTTTGATTCTCGGCCGCCATTTTGATTTGTGAATTATTGAAAGGTAGTGCAAAGCAGTCCGAGGATTTGTTTTTATTTCTATTTGTGTTAGCTGGAGATCGGAGGATTTTATTTTCTATTAGGGTTAGCCATAAGTCTTAGCATAGCAGCTAGTGTGTTTGTTTTTCCTATTAGGGTTAGTTAAAGGTACTAGGTTTTTTTTTCTTGGGGTTAGTTGAGGGAATATTATTTGAGTTGTTTCCCTTTGTAGGAGCTTTCGGAAAGCCTCCCCAGGATCGTCTTTCAACTCTGCTCACGTCTGCTACTTCAGGTTTATTTTCGCAGTTGATTTCTTACCACAACCTGTTTTCACACACGGACAACTGTATGAAAATAGTTGTTTCGCCGCGAAAGTGCGGGCTTTTTACTAACATGTATATATATATATATATATATATATATATATATATATATATAATATATATATATATATATATATATATATATATATATATATATATATATTTGATGGCCCGTTTTTTGGGTTTTTTTTTTGTTTGTTTTTGCTTTTTTTTTTTTAAAGTCCTTATGTCGACGCGTGAAGTAAAAAAAAATGAAGTTGTTTTCTTTCTGCCACGAAGATTACGTCCTGTGTCTTATCCATTTGGATATATTTGATCAGGAATTAAATAATTGAACAAGTGTGTATGAAAGGTGCCAGAGAGAATAATACCAAACAACAACAAAAAAGACCCAAAAAAAATAATAATACATTCCTCAGACCTTCTGATTACCGGTCAGACGTGCTACCATTACACCATTATATACGCCTGGTCCTTCATTTCTAAATTAGATAATTGCAAAATTGTGTCTAATTCAGATGACGGTTGAAAACAGCTGTCGTCTCTCATGCCAATCTAGAATTTAACGTTTAAAATAGTTGAAAATAAATGGAACAATTTTACGATTTTCATTGCGCCTCAACACGATCTTTTTGCTTTCCACAATAGGTATTATAAAGATAAACAAATTACCTGTTGGGTTTAAGATAGCACTTTCAAAGTAGGTCTACACGTAACTGTCTTATCAAGTAATAATAATAATAGTCTTTATTGTCCTCAAAATAGTGGCAATTTGTCATTTGTTACACATTTATAACAATATAATATTTTAAACATAATAACATATTGATATATACACACTCACACATACGTACACTAGTATATATATATATATATATATATATATATATATATATATATATATATATATATATATATATACTCTAACGGACACGATATATTATTATAATTTCATCAAAAGGTAGCGTTCAATATAGAAAAGAAAGCTCCGTGTCCATCTCGTATTCCAAATCTATTCTCACCATACATCACAATTGGATTCACTAGTCTGATGTCACTTCGCCCAGCAACGGCGAGCAGTCTGGTTCTAAACAAAGAAAATTGGTACTTTTTATTCTTCATGCTGGCTAGAACCTTTCATATGTGATCAGAATGTATAAAAGTCATAATATGATCATATTTATAATGTTATTCTCCTCTGGATACAAATTTATGCTCGTCGAAGTATTTCATAAGGGCGTCCGCCACTGTTCCGGTATTTTAGAACCAGTTACTAAGTTACTATGCGTCATGAGGAGGAAAGTGACGTCATGACCGCTGAACCCTATTGTAACACAATAATGGTACTGAAGCAACGCTGTTTACACAAACGTGGAAAATTGGGTCGCAATAAATAAATAAATATTAATATAGATATATGTGTATTGTTTTGTTTTTGTATGTGTGTGTTTGTTTTTTGTTTTTGTTTTTTGTTTTGTTTTTTGTTTTGTTTTTGTTTTGTTTTTTTTGTTTTTTGTTTTTGTTTTTTTTTTTGGGG
>NC_088362.1:35080463-35122963 GCF_034508935.2 Berghia stephanieae
CGGCTACCTGGAGAAATACTTGTAAATGTTCCTCATTGTAACAAATGTGCATTTTTAATCCATAATTTTATCAGTTTCTATGAATGTAGAAATCACAACAGCAAGCTACGTACCCTGGCTTTCAACAAATAAATTGTAACAATTGTTTATGTCAAATGTGCACAAAGTGTACAATTAATTCTCTTATTAATAGGATTCAATAGTCTGATGTCAAGTCCACCCAGCAACGAGCAGCTTGGTTCTAAACAAAGAATATCGGTACTTTTTATTCTTCATGCTGGCTAGAACTTTTTCACGTCATGTGATCAGAATGTATAAAAGTCTATAAAAATGCTATTCCAATATGATAGATTTTATGCTTAAATTATCAATTTATTGTTGTGTTTTGTCTGCATTGTAAAGCGCCTCTGAGCACATTGTGGATCTAGGCGCTATATAAATTCATCCATAACTTTACGAAGGCCACGATTGAACCGTAGCCATCGTTAAGTTATAGCCTGACACTGGAACCCAAAAAGACTGGCATTTTGACGTCATTATTTGGTTTTTGCACCGCCTAGTGAGTTGTTGTTAGTAATGCTCATGGAAACAAGTTGTCCTATTGGCTGAACTATTGAATACAACTCACGATTTGTTTTCTCTTGTGGCCAAAGACTGGCATTTTGACGTCATTTTTTGGTCAGAGTCAGGCTACAAGTAAACGATGGCTACGATTGATCCCAGGGTGGCAATGGTAGTGAGTCGTGAACATAGTGGGCGAGCTCAGTGATCATTATCATAACAGAATTCACTGTGTATAATATTGTTAATGTAAAACATCAAACTGCTCAATAATCCCAGACCCTTCGTTCTTTATATATCTACCGTAAAGAAGAAAAATCCTAAAGCAGGGTACTGTAACCGATGGGAAAAATCGGCTTACTGTCACTCACAATCCTAGTGTTCGAGCCAATGGGAGCGATCTATATTAACTTTCCACGCGCTCGATGTCATTGGTCACATTGCAAAGTGTGTTCAAAATGACCCACATAGTGAAAAATGTTCACAATTTGAGAAATATCCAACATCACAATTGGATTCAGTAGTCTGATGTCATGCCGCCCGGCAACGGCGGCCATCTTGGTTCTAAACAAATAAAATCTTTACTCTTTATTCTTCATGCTGGCTAGAACTTTTCATATGTCTTGTGATCAGAATGTGTAAAAGTCAAAACATGATCAAATGTATGTGTTTTTTTCTCTGGATACGCTTTTATGCTCGTCGGAGAAATTTTCATACGGGCGTCCGCCATTGTTCCGATAGTTTAGAGCCAGTATTACTAAGTTACCATGCGTCATTAAGAAGGAAGTGACGTTACGACTGTTGAAGAGTATTGGTCATTTTCCTCAGCAAGACACATGAGTATGTTTACAACTTTCATAAACAAAGCAGCTTGCTTACATTTATTGAGAAATGTCCAATTAGTCTAGAGGAAACCTTCATAACCCTTTCATAACGTCCGCCAAAAATGTTTTAACGGAATCGGAATGCGATATATATGCGGAGTGTTATCATGATTAGTGCCGGTCTGTAGACATTGAGCATTTTTAATAAAATGTGATTTTGTATGCGATAATCATAGGATCCATAATTGGTTACAATGGTTTTCCATACGTGACTCGCGGTTTGGCCTTGACACAGCACAGACTAAATGTGTCAGTTCACGGCAGCAAACGTACACGCCGACTGCTCCGTCTGTTTTGTTTTATCAGAACACTGATGTCTATAAACCATATTAGGTACCCTTTTATGCCCCCATCACAGTTAAATAAAAGGTAAATGTTTTAAAAAAATGTTTTCAGTTAAAGTGACCCACTTTCATTCTTTCAATCATTCATTCATGTTTTCTTTCTTTCCGGTAGGTAGTAAAAGTATGGTGCTCCGTTTGAGCACAATATTTGTTACTGGGTACATGTATGTGTATAGTGCACTGTCCACTAAAGCGCTTTACAAGGGATCCCTCTCTAGCCAACAGAAACACTTAACAATTTGAACTGATGTAATAGCAATATATATATATATATATATATATATATATATATATATATATATATATATATATATATATATATATATATATATATATATATGCTCCTGGCAACCTTTTTTCCATTGATTCCAACTCTGAAAAAAAAAAGAGAAAAGAAATATTTGTCCTATTACTATTAACTCATCACTATTATACTCCTTTTAAAAAAATAATATTTTGAGCCATGTGGCCCCTGGTGCCTGAATTTATCCCGGTTTCTGTAACGTTAATCGCCCTCATAGCGATTGTCTGTTTAACACTCAAACACTCTACCATTCAGCGATGGGCCCTTAGCCTTCACACCAGCAGTCGTCTTCTGAAATGTTTGTCTGAATTGACTGAGAGTTCCAAAAAGGACTTTCTGGAAGTGCATAAAGAGGAAACGAATGCGCGTAAAGCTAGTGATGCGCTGGACAGGGAAAAAATTCGGACAAAATTAGATAGATGCATCAACCCCTAAGTGCAACTGCGCATCCTGTTTGCCTTGAGAACATCGCTGATGGAAAAGTAAGCCCTCAATCCGTCAATGTATACGATTCTATCAGCATCGGTACCACGGACATGAAAGAATTTGAGAAAACATGGCCCCATGAATTCTATAAAGCACTTTCTACCAAAGTGACAACAATGGCAGCCGGGAAAAAATATATTCAAAGTGACCGTGGTCCAATATACGACACAAGTTTGATTTATTCTCGCGCTATGGGATTAATGGCTTGTCGAGATTTTGACATGGAGTCTCTCTTTAAATATGAACTGGCACCATTCCCGACATCTTTATTCAGTGACAATGGAGACATACGTACTGCTACTACAAAAGCTGCTCTGAAGAGAAATCTGCAATAAACTGTCTCTGCTTGTGGGGGACAACATCCTGAGATCGTGATCTTAGATGGATGCGCACTTCTTTATTGTGTAAACTGGCCATCCAAAGGAACCATCCAAGACTATGTCAATAGTTTTTGGACACTCTTATTGCCGAAAATGGACAGAAGTGACGTGCACCTTGTCTTTGACAGATATCATGATTTCAGCATCAAAAGTGCTACTCGACAAAGTCGCAGTATAAAAGTTCGAACGGTACACACTCCTCTGCCTGCTCAAGGCTCAATTCTTGCTGCAATGAGAACAAAAAGCAATTGATTAGCATACTCTGTACGGAATTAATGTCCAGGGCTGTAGCTCAACCACGTGAAAGGCGTCTCGTTATCACAGGACAAGAAAATGCTCCTCTCCAAATTAAAAATGGAAAAGTCTCCACAAGGACAGACTTGGAGACGACACACGACGAAGCGGATGTCCTTATGGTGAAACAAGCAATACATGCTGCTTCATTGACCAATGTTGTTAAGGTGGTTAGTGACGATACGGATGTCTTTGTACTGTTAGTTCATTTCTACCACAAGCTTGACTTGGACTCCAGTCACTGCTCGATGATGATGGAAGCTACAAGTAGGGACCGTGGACTTGTTGACATTGGGAAAACGGTCTCGAGAAATCAAGAAATTGCGCCTTATCTTCTTGCAGCACATGCGCTATCTGGCTGTGATACTGTGGCTAAACCGTATGGTATAGGGAAAAACACAGTCATCAAAGTTCTTCAAAAGGGACACAGACTAGACAACCTTGGAAACACCAGTGCCAGTTTTGAAGATGTTATCAAGAAGCCACCTTCTTCATAACTGCATGCTACGGCGTTCACGATGAAGCAACTATGCCTGCGCCAGGTACAAAGTTTGGCTGAAGAAAACGGGGAAAAATCATTAAAAAGGTCCCTGACTTGAAAACCATACCCCCTACCTCAGAAGCATTCTGTGAGAACACCAAAAGAGCGCACATTCAGACAGCATTTTAGTATCATAGTCTTCGAAAAACTCCCCCAGATTTACAACCAACAGATTTTGGATGGATGAAGTTGCCAGCAACCAAATCACTTGTTCCAACCACAGTGCCAAGCAACACACCGAGTGTACCGCCCGAGTTGTTAGAGACTATTCAATGCGGATGTTCTTCTGAACAACCTTGTGGATCATCAAAATGTGGCTGTGTTGCCGCGCAGCTTCCATGCACAATATTTTGTAAATGCCATGATCGTGAGTGCTGTCAAAATCTCCTTTATCAAGCTGCTTCCATGTCAAGCGATGAGTCAAGTGACAAAGACATTGATGATGAGTGATGTAGTTTACCAGAGATACATGTCAGATATGCCGAAAATTGTCATTCTATTTTTTGTACTTCAGTAAATATCAATGTAAAAAAGCAAAGGCGAAGAAAACTAAAGACTCAAAACAAGGCACGGTCTCTCTATATGGAGACTCTCTCCGTGTTTTTGTGTGATCTGACACCTTTTCCACACAAAATGTCAATTTTGATTATCCCAATTATACTTTCACCTCTGTAGGAAATTTAAATACCAACAAATAGCATAAATAACCTAAATTCTGTATTGGTCTTGTCAAGGCCTTCAATTTGATACCAAACACGGCTATATTTGGGTCATTTTACGAGACCATCTTGGCAGTGACCTTGACCTTTTGGATAGTTAAATTGCTAATAACTTGTCAACTATTCGGCCAATTTTTAAAAAAGAAGTATTTTTGTAATTGATTTGACTAAATCTTTCATTCTATATAATATAAAATGATGTTTGAGGATTTTTAAAAATGACCTTTTCGTGACCTTTGTGACGTAATTTCTCAAAATGCTCAATGTGCTCAGGGCAGCACTATTCAGACATTTAATCTTGAGATGTTCAACTTTGATAAAATGCAAAAAAAAATTTGGCGGACGCTTTTTTTGGGTTATGGTTAAAATCATGATTTGGCAACCAGACTAAATCGTTGTACAGCAAATAATCATGTGATGATTGGACGAGGTTGGACGAAAACATGAATATAGATCGCTCCCATTATCATTCAAATCCATCAGAAGGTTGTGAAGATATCCACGTCAACGCGTGCGCATGGAATGTGGAACGGACTAGAGATAGAACGAAATTGATGTCACTCAGGTCTTTGGTATTGTTTGTTTTGTTGGGGGTTTTTTTTTTAGGTTCTTTTTTTTTTTTGGACATCCGCGTTTATGAGTAATTCTCACAAAACTGTAATAACCAGAGTATAAACGTTTAAGGTTACACATAGTTCTGTGTGTTGGTTCGTTATACTTCCGGGTGGCAATGTTGTGAGCTTCTCAGCCAAGCGCACACTACCTTTCAACAACATAATAAACGCTTAAGATGCGTCGTTTTGCTTTGAGACGACATATTCAGGTCAAGTGTCTTTGTTCCAGGTCATTGATTTCGAGTAAAACTAGGGCGACTGGCTAGTCTCTCTCTCTCTCTCTCTCTCTCTCTCTCTCTCTCTCTCTCTCTCTCTCTCTCTCTATATATATATATATATATATATATATATATATATATATATATATATATATATATATATATCCCTCTCTCTCTCAAGCTCTCTTTATCTCTTTCTCTCTCTCTCTCTCTCTCTCTCTCTCACACACACACACACACACACACACGCTCTCTTTCTCTCTCTCTCTGTCTCTCTCTCTCAAGCTCTCTTTCTCTCACACACATTTCCTCTCTCTCTCTCTCTCTCTCTCTCTCTCTCTCTCTCTCTCTCTCTCTCTCTCTCTCTTCTCGGTCTCTCTCTCTCTCTCTCTCTCTCTCTCTCTCTCTCTCTCTCTCAAGCTTTTCTCTCACATACTCTTTTTTTCTCTCTCTACCTCTCTCTCTCCCTCTCAGGTTCTAGTCAGATCTTCAAATACATCGTGTGTCTGTGTGTGTGTGTGTGTGTGTGTGTGTTTGTGTGTGTGTGTGTTTGTGAGTGCGAATGTATACGAACAAAGAAAGTACGAATATAAAATGGATTATTTGATCAATGAAAATAAATTGGGACCCAATATTATCTATAAAACGACGGTCCACTAGCAATCCCAATCGTACCAGCTTTAACACAGGTCTTGTCGTGGCTGGTCTGCACATAATATCTTTACATGAGATAAAACAAGCAACGTTGTTACCAAACATCTGTACGCGTTCGTCTTAATGATGGCCATCATAATCTACAATCTATCCAACCACTGACCACGCTCGACATGGCTTGAGATTAAAGACAGCTAAGAAGTTTTAAGTAAGGCCTGTCTCTCAAGTCAAGACGCTAGCTTACTACTCGTTATTATTGCCTTGGTCATTTATTGTGAATTTAGGGGGAAGGTGGCGTGGACGTGATAGGTATCCAAACAAACACATTTTTGTTTTTTTAATAGGGTTGTAGATCAACCACCACCACCACACTATCATCACTACCACTACTACTACAACCACCACCACCACCACATCATCTTCATTAACACTACTACTTGAACCACCATCACCACCAAATCATCATCACTACCACTCCTACAACAACCACCACCACATCGTCATCATTACAACTGCTACTACTACAACTACAACCACCATCACCACCACATCATCATCACTACTACTACAACCACATCACCATCCCTATCACCCTACTACAACCACCACATCACCATCCCTACCACCACTACTGCTACAACCACCACATCACCTCCCTACAACCACTACTGCAACAATCACCACATCACCATCCCCACCACCACTATTACAACAACTACCACATCACCATCCATGCCACCACAACTACAACCACTATTACATCATCATCTCTACCACCACCATCACATCACCATCCCTGCAACTACTATTAAAACCACCACAACGCCACCCCTACCACCACAAATACTACTGCAACCAGTGTTGCAAGCGCCGTAAAAACCTTCAAACAAATTTAGCTCAACTCCAGGGACGGCTGGTAATAATGGGCAGGGTGGGCAAATACCATCACCATGCACCCCGTAATGATAAACCAGGATACGCTGTTCTTATAATCACCCCCCCCCCCCCCCCCCAACCACTCCACTCCGCCCACATCGTCATCTCATCGTCGGACAATTAACTCCGATTTTGCTGTCTGGCCTCTCGAGTTCTAGGTCGGGCGACACGGAATGAGCCCTCCTTATAAATCAGTGAACACTAAATAGAGATTTTGGCAAACGAACTTTTTCTTATTTATTGCCTTACTTGTGCTGGTACCATTGATGTAATGACTTTGGGAAAGTTCCAGTATTGAATTAAATTGATTAATTTACTAATATTATGTCCGCTATTAACGATCTATCGCGGCAACAAAAAGAACTTAGGATCAGGATACAAAACACGAAAGACTCGGAAGAAATAATAAACCTGAAAACGGAACGAAACAAAATACTGCATTCAATTCGATCACTTACAATAAAACACAGAAACGAGGAATCAGACAAAAAAGTGGAAGACATAGAAAAGTCCAAAAATAACGCATCGTCTATGTTCAAAGCGACGAAATCTCTGAACCGAAAACCATTCGAGAACCCAAAACTACAGGATAAATTTGGCAAACAGACAACAAATCCCAACGATATCCTTGACATTGTAACTGACCACTTCCAGCAGAAATTTCACAAACAAGTCTCACAAATATCGCCCTTCTCAGGAAACCCTAGAGACCTAAACAACCGCATCACAACAACTGAAGTTAGAAATAGCATAAAGTGCCTAAACAATAACAGATCCCCAGGCGAAGATGAAATTCCCGCTGAATTGCTGAAATGCGGTACCTTCTCCCTGGATCTGAGCATTGCAAACATAATGAACAAAACATTCTCAACACACAAAGACTGGGACATAAACAGCGGTGTCCTAATTACAATACAAAAACCAGGAAAAACGAAAGGGCCCGTAAACAACCTGCGCCCAATAACATTACTGAATACCATAAGAAAAACACTGTCAACTATTGTCCTCAACAGAATTAGACCGAAAATAGGAAAATATCTATCACATAGCCAAAGCGGGTTTCGCCAAGACCGAAGCACATCGGACGTTGTATGGACACATAAATGGTTGGCAGCAAAGGCACTCAAAGAAAACATATCCATAACAATAACCGGAATCGATATGTCCGCAGCCTTTGATACGATCGACAGAGGAAAACTTTTGGAGATATTAACAGACATAGTAGACGAAGACGAGCTCCGAATAATCCGATTTCTCCTCAGCAACACAAAGATACAACAATGGATATACGGGGCCACAAAACAGACGCAGTTCGAAAGTAACATCGGGACCCCCCAAGGAGATAGTCTGAGCCCGATTCTGTTCACAATATACTTAGAACACGCTCTGAAAGAAGTTCGAAAAGTCATTCCAAAAACCAACGACTCATATTGAGAATGCAATCCCTAGAGAAATCGCCTATGCAGATGATGTCGATTTTATTGGATCAACACCAGCAAATATAGACATCATACAAAATACCCTCATGAAATATAACCTCCAAGTCAATGCCAATAAAACCGAATTTACAACAACAATATCGAGGAACAAAGAGGAATGGAAAAGAACAAAGAAAGTAGGCTCACTAATTGGAGACACCGAGGATGTACAAAGAAGAAAACAGCTATCAAACGCCGCACTCAGTAAACTCAACAATGTATGGATTAGAGGTGACAAAATAAAGAGAAAAACCAAACTGAAACTGTACCGTGCTCTTGTAAAACCGGTACTTCTGTATAACTGCGGCACTTGGGCGTTGACAAAATCCGAAGAAGAACATCTGGATGCCTTCCATCGCACACAGCTAAGAAGGGTACTGGACATCAAATACCCAAAAAAGATCTCAAATGAATCACTCTATAAGATCACAAAAGAAAGACCAATCTCCCTTGACATTTTACAACAACGATGGCAACTTTTCGGTCACATACTACGCAGGGACAAAAACATACCAGCTAACCAAGCCATGTCGGGATACTTCCAAAAACACGGGAACCTTTTCAGAGGAAGACCGATCACAACACTCCCTGTGATCCTAAACAAAAACCTCACAACACTTAGACAAAGCATTAGTCTCATAACGGCAGGGGACCTTGAAAATCTGAGAACCCTAGCAGAGGGCCGGCAATATTGGAGACACCTCACACAGGAAATACTGGAAACAGCCAAGGCGACCCGATCTTTCGGCCGAGACGCGAAAGGCATCTAAGTCAGTAAGTCATGTCAATTTAGACGTCTAGTATTAATCTGTGTTCTTTTTATAAATTTGTTTATCCATTTAAATTATTTCTTTTTTTTTTCTCTCTCGTTTTCTTTAGTGCTTCTCAAAACTCATTTATTTAAATTTTCTTTTTTTTTTTAACAAATTAATTTGTTAGTTCTTTTTTTTCAAATTATTAAAGTAATTACCGCTGTATTTTTATTGCCAGATTAAATATTTTTGCAAAACAATGTAATTTTCTATTGTATTCCCTCTAATAACAAAACACTTTTATTCAAAAGTCACGACTTAAATATAAAATACAACCACCATTTTGGTTTTCTCAACAATTGAATTAGTATATTATGAGAAATACTCTTCTGAGAAAGGAGAGAGTTGAATTCTAACTAGACGTTACAGAGGAAATAAATACGTTTAAAGGAAGGGTGGGCAGATTCCGTACTTGCCCGTCCTGACATAGGTACATAAGATAGTTCGTGATGAAGAGGCGGGAAGCTAGGGGTTGGTTGGGTAAGGAGCAAAGATAACACGGTCGTTATTGTGATAGTCTAACGAATGCATGAGGAGAGATTGGTTGCATTATTTTGTCTTAATTGTATTGTATGAACTATTGGCGAAAGCCTAAGATTAAATAAACTTTGTTTTTGTTCGTCTTATTTTGACTATGATACTTGTCATAGCAGACCTGCCTACTTGAAATAGGAAAATAAAAATCGTAGTTTTCAGGGTTAATAAATTATCGTAGATATATTAACTACCCTTTAAAAAGATCACCGAATTTTCGTCTGTTATAGGTATCAAATTTTTAAAAAACGAGATAAACTGATTGGAAACGTAATTATGATGGTGGTGGTAGTAATGATGATGGTATTATTATTATTATTATTATTATTATTATTATTATTATTATTATTATTATTATTATTATTATTATTATTATTATTATTATTATTATTAATATTATTATTATTAGTAGTAGTAGTAGTATTGTACGTATTGGTGGTATTACGATTGTTGTATTTTTTTGTGGTTATTAATGGTATCAGTTTATTGTTTGGTTCCATTTACCATTTTTTTTTCCACTTTCATGTATGTTGTCATCAAATTGTATGATTTATTGGCGAAAGCCTAAGATTGAATAAACTTTGTAATATCGTATAGTAATCATCATTGTCGGCGACATCGTCGTTGTCATCATAATAATCATCATCATTAACAACAATAACAACAACATTAACAACAAGTACTACAATAGCAATAAAAACAATATCAACATCATCATATTATAATTTCCGTCATCGTCTATCATTCTAACCAACAGCACCACCAAAACCACTACCATAATTAATCCTCCCTCACCGTCTCCTCTTCCTCCTCCATCACCACCACCGCTACCACTATTCCAACCACTACCACCACCGGCACAATCATTCTAACCACCAAGAGAGCCGAGGAGAGCAGTAAAAATGATGCAATTTGAGCTCTAAATGAAACTCGAGTCATATCGCTGTTGTTGCTTCTCGATGAAAACTTTAAAGTTACTACGTACTACTGAAAACCAGTAATGTAACAGAAGTATTAATCCCGCCGTTGAGGGATTAAAGCAACCCTTTAATTTTTTGAGTGAACGAAATGGACTTGTATTGTCAAGGTGTTGTCGCATTATGTCTCTTCGCTTTATTTCTTTGTTGTATTCTCTTTCGTGATTCATTTTTGATTACGTTTGGAATAATTAAAATCTGCTGGTATTGTCATTTCATTGTGAATGTGATTATTTGTGGTTGAAATATTTTTGTTTTAAAAGGTGAAAAAAAATAAAATAAAATAAAATATATATTATATATATATATATATATATATATATATATATATATATATATATATATATATATATATATATATGACCGAATCATCTTTGCCCCACCACTATAAATAGGCTAGAACTGCCACTGCTTAACTCTCTCTCTCTCTCTCTCTCTCTCTCTCTCTCTCTCTCTCTCTCTCTCTCTCTCTCTCTCTCTCTCATTGTCGTAGTGAATTCTGAGCTGCCAAGTACTATGGAATGCAAAATGTAATGTCCAAAGATACAGCTTCAAAAAAAGTAATAAATAAATATAAAAAGAACAAATTATCTTACACGGAATGTTTCGGACTCAAAACCCTCCTTCAGCCAATAACAAAAAACGGTTTTAAAAAAACGTTAATACATCGCATTAAGTACAAACCGGCGCGTGGCGCCATTAAAATGTAAATCGAATTGTACAAGTTGAGATCAGTTGAAATATAATACCGGGTTGGGAAGGTAGGTTACAAATGTTATCAATACTGACGCACACTGGGAGAAAAAAAAACCGTTTTTGTTTGGGTTTTTGTTTTTTTTGTTTGTTGTTTTTTTAATTTGCGCGGGGAAAAAAACACTTATTTCTACATTAATAAAATCGATGGATTAAAATGATCCCAACTTGTCAAAAATTATTTAACAAAGATATCGAATCAATGTGAACTTATTTAAAGATAGGGTAAACGTTGCTTCCGAATCGATCAAAAGTTTGGCACATTTTGATGATCAATAACTTCAGACTGTGCTCTTCCTTATTTAATCCTATCGCAGACGGACGTTGAAATGGAGGTGCTCCATTGAAAGTATGATATAAACTAAGACTATAGACTACAACCTAACAATAAAGACGTTATTTATGAATGAAAATGTTTTCACAAAAAAATAATAAAGCAGCGATACGACACCCGCTTTACTGAATCCCGACGTGCACTCATTTGCAGGCCTGATAACCCAATTCATTATGAGCTCATTGTTGTAATGGATATTTATTTTTTTTAATGACGCAAAATATTGTCCATTACATTTACAACAATGTTAAACTAGGCCCATGAGTGAGTTCGGAAGTCAGGCTTGCATAAATGTCCACGTCGCTGGAGCCTTTACGCTTTGTCGTTGGTGGAGGATCTTGAAAGGAAAGGAAGCATGGGGGAAATGATGATTTTTTAATTTTTTTAAAAATCGGTATCATACCAATAGGTCATGCAAACCCCGTTCCTGTTGTCTAACACAATACGAGGCAAAGCCGGTTCGGCCTTGGATATTATGTAAAGATAAAATAACATTGAAATTAGATGTATTTGTTACTCACCTCCGCCACTTCTGAAGCAAAGATACGGAAATCTCCACACATTTCCTAAACCCACAGCATAACCTATGATAGCCAGCATAAATTCTAGTTTTTTACTCCAATTCTGTCGTTCCTCCATTATTTTATAAATTATTATTTAATCTGAAATAAACACGACGTTGCGATGAACGAAATATAAAGAAATAATTAATTTAAAAGAACACGCGTCTCTGCTGTCCACTATTCACAACACAACCTACAACTGGGTGCGTGCGTGTTGCGAGTTGCGAGTGTGTGTAAAAAATCTCTCGACTCTAATGTTTTCCCATCGGTTCCGTTTGATCACCGCGCGATACTGACGGCTCAGCGCACATCTTCCCTACCCTCTCACTCACGCAGCGCGTCCTTATCGTTCGATTGGGGTTTGGATATCAATGATTTGTACCGATAATCGAGGCGATTAGCGATTAACGTTATTATCGGATAATTCGATAAATATCATGCACCGTGGAGAAACAGATAAAAATTAGAAAATGTTTGAATGAATGAATGAATGAATGAATGAATGAATGAATGAATGAATGAATGAATGATGATGATGACGACGACGACGACGACGACGATGATGATGATGATGATGATGATGATTATGATGATTATGAATATTATGATGATGATTATTTTAACAATGATGATGATGGTCGTGGTAGTTGTGGTGGTGGTTTATCATGGCGTGATATGAATTACAAATATTTGTGGGAATCAGACCGTGTGAGAAAAAATGGTACGTGCAAATGGGCCATAAAGGGGCCATACCATGGCGTACTAAAAGAGTCATTATAGTAGGGCTATGGGCCATACACATTGGGATTTTTACGCGGGCCGGAACTGGAGACGTGTTGGCGCCACTGATCAATACAAACCGACCGTCACCGGTTAAAGTTACTGCCTCTCTATTCTATCTTTTCGTCTTGTTCACAATCGTGATTATTTCTCTTTTAACTAAATTATTATATCAGACTATGAAAGGAACGAAATTGACTTCACTCAACTTTTTGTAAATGTTTTGAGACAGCCATTTTATTATTATTATTATTATTATTATTATTATTATTATTATTATTATTATTATTATTATTATTATTATTATTATTATTATTATTATTATTATTATTATTATTATTATTATTATTATTATTATTATTATTATTATTATTATTATTATTATTATTATTATTATTATTATTATTATAAAATAATAATAATGCTGAAAACTTATATAGCGCTCAAGGACAACTATAGTATAGTATAGTAATCCTTGATAGCGCTATAACTCCGAGACACCAGACTCTTAGCGCTTAAATTACAAATTACTTTGGCTGACACATGCTCATTCACACACACAAGCACACACACACACACACAAACACACACACACACACACACACAACACACACAATAGAAACCAGACAGACCTATCTTGCTTCTCATAACATCTACTAAAGACGAAACAGATATGTTTTAAGCGAACGTTTAAAAATAGACAAAGATTCTTTTTCACGAATGCTCTGTGGTAAGGCGTTCCAAACAGACGGTCCGAAATGAGAAAAGGACCTCATTCCAGCATTTTTCCGTATTCGAGGGACAACTAGTTTGGTGGAATCACTGGCCGAACGTAAAGGGCGGGGTTTTGAATATCTTTCAATTAGTTCCGAAATGTAAGAAGGGGCAGTACCTTCAAGACAACGATACACTAAAACACAAGCTTTGAATTTAATCCTTTTCTCAACAGGCAGCCAATGCAGGTCATGAAGCAGAAGTCTGGCAGAATCGCACCTACGCTTCATGAATACTCGTCTGGCAGCGCTGTTTTGGACAATCTGAAGACGTCTCAGATTATATTGCGAAACGCCAAACAACAGAGCATTGCAATAATCCAATTTCAATAGTACGAGGGACACAACCAGGTGTTTGGTCACATCCTGAGATATGAACCGTCTAATGAAAGCAATCTTTTTTAATTGGAAAAAGAGAGATCTAACCAAATTATTAACCTGATGCTCCATCGACAGTCCAGAGTCTAAGAATGTGCCAAGGTTTTTCACTTTATCAACAATTTGAATGGAGGCATCCCCCAGCTTCAAATCTGTATCACTTTTCCACTTCCTGTTCCCAACATACAGCACCTCTGTCTTATCATCATTTAGTTTCAGTCTGTTCTCATTCATCCATTTCTTAACACTTTGGATACAATTCTTACTATCGGCTGATACTTCTTGTAAATTTCTCGTATTGGAAACGCAGTACAATTGCGTATCATCAGCGTATTGGTGGTAAGACAGACCGAAACTTCTGATGATTTTAGACAGAGGTCCAACGTACAGAACAAAAAGAAAGGGTCCAAAATACTGAACCCTGGGGAGCCCCACAATCAAGAATGACTTCCTCAGATCTATATTCATCCACCATAATAATCTGTTTACGATTAAACAAATATGACCTAAACCAATCAAGTGCTACACCAGACACGCCATAAGTAATTTCAAGACGTTTGAGGAGAAGATTGTGATCAATAGTATCAAAAGCAGGCGATAGGTCAAGCAAACTCAGCAAAGAGCATGAACCATTGTCTATGATAAAGAGGAGGTCATTAACAACCCTAACAAGTGTTGTTTCCGTCGAATGGTGTTGCCTATAAGCCGACTGAAATTTTTCTTCAAGACAATTATTTTTAAGATGAGACACCTAATTGTTTCAAAACAAACTTTTCTAAGATTTTAGAAAGAAAAGGAAGATTAGAGACAGGGCGATAGTTTTTTAAGTTCTCTTTATCTAGATCAGGTTTTTTCAAAAGGGGTTTGACATGAGCAACTTTGTAAATGTCTGGTACAGCACCTGACTGCAGCGAATTATTAACAATACATGTAAATGGTGTTAAAGTTACATCAATGCACTTTTTTTTAGAAAGGCAGTATTTATGGGATCTAAATCACAACTTTTAGTTGGAGACGAGATAATGCAGTCACGTAAGTCAGCTTCAGTGATCATTGAAAAATCTGTTAACGAATCACCATGAAACTTGTCAAATGTTGTTTGGATCGATTCAGATGAGAGTTCTTTCCTGATGGTATCCGTTTTTTTTCTTTAAAATATTGACCAAAGCGAGTTGGTAGATCTGCACGATCGATTAAAGATGGGAGAGCTGCTTGCGTCTGTTGTCCCAGCAGATCCTTGGTCAGGGCAAAGAATTGTCTCGAACGCTCGACGTTTTTCAGGCTGACTTCATAGAATTTCTTTTTGGCCCTGAAATTGACGGCTTTCGCATCATTTCTAGCCGCGATGTACAATTTTTTGTCAACAGCATCTCTGGACTTGAGCCATTTTCTTTCTGTCCGCCTCCTGGCTAATCCAGTCAATTTCATTTCGGTATTATACCAGGGTGCTTTACATCTCACCCTTACTGTTCTGGTTTTTAAGGGAGAATGCTTGTCCACCGTACCAACAATCGACTCGTGGAGACCATTTGCATCATGTTTATTTTCAACGTTATGGTCAAGGTCTTGTTTAAAAATGTTCATGTTTATATTCTTCATATTACGAGATGTTATCATTTTTTTTATTTCAAGCTTCACTGGGAATAAAACGCAAAACACAATTAAATGATGGTCCGATATTAATTTATCAATATTCGAGACAGGTGAAGAGAGAGACTGTTCAATGTCTGTAATGACATGATCTATGGTGTGGCCATAGTTGTTTGTAGTAGTAGTGGTAGTAGTAGTAGTAGTAGTAGTAGTAGTAGTAGTTGTAGTAGTAGTAGTAGTAGTAGTAGTAGTAGTAGTAGTAGTAGTAGTAGTAGTAGTAGTAGTAGTAGTAGTAATAGTAGTAGTATTGTTGTTGTTTCTTTTGTTATCATCATCATCATCATCATCATCATCTTCATCATCATCACCACCACCATTATCATCATTATCATCATCATTACCATCATCACCACGACCATCACCACTATCATCATCATCACCGCCATCATCATCATCATCATCATCATCATCATCATCATCATCATCATCACCACCACCACCATCATCATCATCATCATCATCATCATCATCATCATCATCATCATCATCATCATCATCATCATCACCACGACCATCACCACTATCATCATCACCATTATTATCATCATCACCACCACCACCACCACCACCATCATCATCATCACCATCACCATCATCACCACCATGATCATCACCACCACGACCATCATCATCATCATCATCTTCATCATCATCATCATCATCATCATCATGTTGAGGCGATGTGGTCGTGTGGTATGACACTCGTCTTCAGACCTATAGGTCCCTGGTTCGTGGCCGCTCTGGTGGAGCAAAGTTGAGTCCTTGGAAAAGGCCTCTTTACTCACATTTTCTCATCAAACTCGTCTGGTCGTTAACACCATTGTCTTTGTCGAAAAAGACGCATATATAAAAACGCCTTACACGCGTCATGTTTCATAGATGTTGCTGTTGGCTTGGGATTACTTGTAAAACCCTTTGAGTACTTTTAATGCGTTCAACAACAAGCTTCAACATAACCTATCATTGATAACTGCAATGCTATGCTCTTATGTACTCCAAGTTATTCAAGTAATGTTTCTTTTTATTCTTTTTTTTTCTCTTTTTTGTTTTGTTTTTTTGGGGGGTTTTTATTTTTTTGTTTGTTTGTTAAATTGTTTGTTTGTTTTTTGTTTTTGTTTTTGACAGGGATTTACGGCGTTTGCGACACATTTAGGTCATTTGAGCACAGTAAAAAGACAAAAAATGTGATAGTCAAAAAAAAAAAAAAAAAAGCAAACACTAGTGGGGAGTGGACCTGGGACTATGGAAGGGAGGATGTCAAAGGGAAATGAACCTGGGATTATGGGAGATGCTTCCCAGTGGGAATTAAAGTCAGTACTAGGGGAGGTAGGCACCAAAGGTGAATGAACCTGAGACTATAGGGGGTGGGCAAAAATGAGAAAAGAACCCGGGACTACGAAATGTAGATACTAGTGAAGAGTGAAGCCGGGAATATGGGATTTGGACTGGTGTCTACCTCCCATATTGCTGGCTTCACTCTCCACTGGTATCTGCTTCTCGTAGGCACCTCTTGTAGCAGGTTAATTCCCCATTGGTGCCCACCTCCTGTAGTTTTAGGATCATTCTCCTCTGGTGCCCATCTACCATGTCCGGCTTCAATTCCCACTGGTATCCGTCTCCCATAGTCCCAGGTTCATTTCCCTCTGATATCCTCTTCCCATAGTCCCAGGTTCATTCCCCACTTGAGTACACTTCCCTGAGCCCATGGCTCACTCCCCACAGCTGCCCACTTCCCATAACTTTGGTCATTTTCGTCAGGTTTTGGCGGTTTTCGTAAAAAAAGGAACCCCCATTTTGTGTGTTGGTGCGTGATATCCACAATTTTCTATCCGGCCGTTTCTTGTCATTCCAGCCCGTTTCTCACTGGTATCAATCTCCCATATTCCCAGGTTCATTTCCCTCTGATATCCTCCTCCCGTAGTCCCTGGTTCACTCACCACGGCTGCCAACCTTACATAACCGTCGTCGTTTCCGCTCGTCTCTTGTCGGTTCCGGTATTACGTAGCACCCCAATATTACAAAGGTGAAAAAAGCATACAAATTATGCTTTTTCCGTGTACAGTTGGCAGTCCTGTTGTACACACCTGCTAGACCATTGTTTTTGTTTGTTTGGGTTTTTTAAAGGGTTTTACGCCAGTAAAAAGGAAGAAAATTGGATAGTTAAAACATTAGAGAACTACAGTTAAAAGGACTTGAGGGAAAAGTAAGACATAGGGGAAATAATTCAAATAGGGAACAGATGTAGATTCCAAGAGCACAGGATCAGTGTACTTAGTTTGAGATCATCTAAAAGTCTCACACAGACACCAGCAGAGGTCCCCACTAAGAGGAATACACTCAAATGTTAACAAATCATATGTTAAAATATATGTTTAAAAATAACATTACATAACAGAGATATGATTTACAAGGAAAAAAATATCATCTCCCAAAACTATAACTATACATTCAACTGTTTCCCTCCCTGCCAATGACACTCCGACCAGGATCAGGACAAAACCAAGTAATCTGATTCCAAGAGAAAGACATAAAGCAATTGGAAAACAGATACAGGGGAATAGAAGAAAGAACACGTACCTCTCTGCCCACTATGGGAGGTCGGAACCGCAACCCGCCATGCACACTAGGAGGCGGACCCACCCTGCCCATGTGAGTCAGACCCACCCATCTGCCCATTGGAAGGTCAGGAACCCCATCACTAGAAGCAGGACCCCACCTGCCCACAATGGAAGATCAGGAACCCCACCCAACCTGTCTAGAGAACCCCGCCTAGCCTGCCCACTATGGGAGGTCAGGAACCTCACCCAGCTTTGCCTACTATGGGAGGTCGAGAACCCCGCCCAGCCTGCCCACTATGGAAGGTCAGGAACTTCAAACAGCTCTGCCCACTATGGGAGGTCGAAAACCCCGCCCAGCCTGCCCACTATGGGAGGTCGACAACCCCGCCCAGCCTGCCCACTATGGAAGGTCAGGATTCCCACCCAGCCTGCTAGACCATTTCGATCTCAAAATAATCGTCTGATTCGTCTTCTTCTTTCAGCTTATCCCGCATTCTTCACGGTTGTCATGATGATTGCCACATCTCCATTCCATGCATCTCGGTTAAATGCATCATCTTCCTCCAGGCCAGTTCTTTCATATTACATTATGTGCGGCTATGTGGTCTAGTGGTATGTCACTCGCTTTCGGATCGGAAGGTCCTGGGTTCGAGCCTCGGCGCATAGTTGAGTCCTTGGAAAAGGCTCTTTACTCACATTCTCTCACCGTACTCAGGTGTAAAATGAGTACCTGGTCGTTAACAGCATTGTCTTTATCCGAAAAATTGTAATATCGTCTAACAGGCGTCATGTCCCGTCCTACATGTTAAATGTTGCTGTTGACCAGGGACCCCTTGTAAAGCGCTTTGAGCACATTTACGAGATATTGCGCTATATAAAAGCTCAAATTTTTAATGATGTTTTTTTTTACTGTATTATCCTTTACCCTGTCTTTTTCGGTATGTTTTTTTTTTTTCGTCCCTTGTATTTGTCTCTCTGCTTTGTCTGCCATTGTTTTATACACACTCGAGAGATGCCTAAATGAGGCAATAAAATGTATAATAAATTAAAGGGAGAAAAAATTCTTTTCTTAGAAAACATACAAAACAAAGTAAACGACGTTTCGGTCTTTGGCCTTCTTCGGGTAAACAAGAACAGGAAATATGTTATATTACATTGGCATCAAGTTAAAACATTACACACACATACACCCCCCCCCCCCCCCCCCCCCCCACACACACAAACACATTTTGTTTTACCTTTAATGTTTTAACTATAATGCCAACGTAATATAACATATTTCTTTTTCTTGTTTACCTGAAAAAAGCCAAAGGCCTCAACGTCGTTTACTTTGTTTTGTATCTTTTATAAGAGTCATTTCTACTCCCTCTATTTTACTATGCATATGAGTTCCAACTCTTTAATTTGTTTTGTTTTTAAAAGTTTTACGGCCTTGCAACACATTAAGGTCATGTGCCAGTAAAAGGGAAGAAAATGGATTATTAAAAAGTTTTAAAATTACAATTAAAGCACTCAAGAAAAGGTAAGACATAGGGGAATTGGTTCAAATCAGAAACAGGTGTAGATTCCAAGAGCATACTATCAATGTACTTAATTTGAGATCACCAAAAGTCTCATCCAGACACAAGCACAGGTCCCCACTAAGAGGAATACACTCAAATGTTTTACAAATCATATATAATATAAAGAAAACATAATACAGCGCAGAACAGAGAGATGATTTACAAGGATAAAATATCATCTCCCGAAACTCTAACTATACATTTGACTGTTTCCCTCTCAGCCAGGGCATCCGACCAGGAACAGGACAAAAACCAAGTAATCTCATTCCAAGACAAAGCCAGTTGGAAAACAGATATAGGGGGATAGATAACACAGTAAGTGCCACCCTGCCCACTTTGGGAGGCCAGGAACCCCACCCAGCTTTAATTCGTCATTTTGATATCAAAAAGATAAAAATGTAATCAGGCATATTTTGATTGTATCCATTTTTTATTAATTCATTTAAACCCTCAAGAGTCCATTGCACATGATAAAAAATAGAGGACGCAAAAAAAAAGTCATAAGATAATCAATTATAACGTCACATAGAGTGAATAAAAACATGACAAATTTGCCCATTATTTTGTTTGTTTGTTGTTGTTTGTTTATTTGTAAGGGTTTTATGGCGCTTGCAACACATTCAGGTCATATCAGCGCCAGTACAAAGGAAGAAAATGGGATAGCAATTTTATAACTATATGCCTAAAAGTTTACATATTAGCTTTGTGTGTTGGCTGGATTCATCACGTGAGCCAGAACATGTGGGTATTTTACCTTAACGCATTGCCATCGATACAAAAATTACGATAAAAATTACATTTGCCGATAAGAGAACTGATTGTGTTGCTACATCACTTAACCACTATTTCAAAGTAGTGTAAAATTTTAGCCTTAAAAGAAAAAAAATGTTTTTTTAATTCCTTCTCCAATTTTGATAAATCCTGGAGGAAGAAAACTGTTATTTAAAACAAGGCATTGAAAGTAACCTAAACATGCATTAAAGGAGAGGGGGAGAAGGGAGGATGGGCAGTGAGAGTTTATGACGACTGTGGATCGTTCTACACTTGAAAAAGGAGTGTGGTGTAGAGCAAAACAAGTAGAAGGAAAAGAAAAAAAATACCAATAGGATAGCAGTAGTAGTAGTAGTAGTAGTAGTAGTAGTAGTAGTAGTAGTAGTAGTAGTAGTAGTAGTAGTAGTAGTAGTAGTAGTTTATTTTTTATGTCATCGTGCAGTAATAACAGTATTAAATTTCAACGTTCATTAATTGGGGTCCTTTTATTGGATATTCAGAAACCCTTTCTGCATCTCCTATCTGTTTTTGTCTGTTTTTAAGGTTTTTACGGCGCTTGCAACATAATTAGGTCATATCAGCGGCAGTTGAAAAAAAAAAGAGAAGAAAATGGAAGTCAAAAAATTCCAGATTTACAGATAAAATGACCCTAGAAAAAGTCAAAATAGACTGTCAAATATAACAGGAATACTGCCAGTTTTTCTTTTTTTTTTAATGGTTTAAAAAAAAAAAACAACCAAAAAATTTAGTTTTTTTCAAAAAAATAAATCAGTGCAATGCTCACGCTAAACTACAAACATATTGTGATAATATTTGTCTTTTTTTTAATGTATTTTATAAATAAATGGTGGATAATCGTTGAAGAAGGCTATTCTACTGGGAATTATAAAATTGCAACTTAAAAACAAATATCAAATAAAATTAAACGAAATGTTAGATTTGGATCGCAAAGCACTTTTCGTGGATCCACCACGGGTAACAATCCATTCTGTAGATAGGTCGATCACCCAGCGTTTTCTGTGGATCCATAGAAGACAATCTACAGAATATGCAACAAACATCATTTCTGCCTTCTTTGGATCCACAAAAATTATTGTGCAATCCACCGATCTACGGAATGCGGAATGCGTAAGAATCAATGGATTGTTGGTCCCTGAAAAACGCTTAATCGATCCATAGAACACACAAATTGACAGAATGTGTCTAACATAAACAAACAAAGAGAAAATCTTAATAATCGTGAAATAAATCCGGTTTAAAAATAATAAAAAAGCGACCTTTAAGTGTTAGTGTTATTGTAGTGAATATTGCTTTGAAGGTAAACTATTACAATTGAAGAGGTATGAAAATGATTTTATCATTAATAATAGGTGTGAAAATGATCTTATCATTAATAATAGTCAAGAAATCAAAAAAATAATAATAATAATAAACATAAACGACTAATTCAAAATAATCGATGAAAATGAACAGATTGCAAAAGTCTAAAAATAAAGGCAAGTAAAGATGGCATCCCCCGATGAATCAGATGAAAATTTCTGATCTCATTTTCTATATCATATTCACTTCCATATTATAAGCCAGATGATTAGAAAGGAAGCCAAGGTGTCCCAATTGGATGGCTCAGCAGTATGGTCTTTGCTTCGTACCCAAAAGGTACAGAGTTCGATCACCTGCCGCTGCACTGTGTGACCTTGAGCAAGTCACCTCGCCCTAGCTCGATTTGCAGCGCTGCATTGCGACTGACGCCTGGGTTATTCCAGTCTTCCCTTGGACTAGACCCTAGAGACAAATTTCTCCTATGGGATGAATAAAGAGGAATTTATTTATTTATTTATTTTATTAAAGAGGCCCTAAGTCAGTCAGTAAGTTATATTATTATAAGCCAGTTCAAAACAAGACATGGAGGGGCTTGCTCACTGTCTGATGAACTAAAAATGGCAGGCCTCACTTGGGAGGCCACCAATAAGATGGCCATAGAACTGAAGCAGATGGCAGACGCTTGTAGAGGCCCTTGGTTCCACAAGGAACGCATTGGATTGGGTCAAGAGACCGCCTAAAAGTTCAAGCAAGACACTTGTAGATTCTATGATCTTATCATAGATTTATACAACAATATTGTATGTTCAATGAGCGTCTGTTTTTGTATTTAAAGGTTTTTCCAGCGTTTGCAACACATTTAGGTCATTTCAGCGCCAGTAAAAAGGAAGAAAAATGGGAGGGAACAGATGTAGATTCCAAGAGCAAACTATCAGTCTATCTTGGTTTGAGATCACCTAAAAGTTTCATCCAGACACAAGCACAGGATCCCACTAAGAGGAATACAATCAAATGTTTACAAGTCATATTATATTCAAACCAACCAATAAAACAGTACAAAACAGAGAGATGATTTACAAATTTTTAAAATTTCATCTCCCAAAAACCATCATTTGACCGTTTCTCTCTCAGTCAAAGACTGGCAAGGGCCAGGACAAAACCAAGTAATCTCATTCCAAGACAAAGACAGAAAGCATGTTTGAAAACAGATAAAGGGGGATAGAAGAGACGCAGTAAGTGCCTCCCTGCCCACTTTGGGAGGTCATGTTTTGTTTTGTTTTTGTTTTTAAGGGTTTTATGGCGCTTGCAACACATTTAGGTTATATCAGCGCCAGTAAAAAGGACGAAAATGGGATAGTAAAAAGTTCTAGAATTACAATTGAAGCATCCAAGAGAAAGCAAGACATAGGGGAACTGGCAACAAATAGGGATCAGATGTAGATTCCAAGAGCATATCACCAATGTACTTAGTTTGAGATCACCTATAAGTCTCATCCAGACACAAGAACAAAGTCCAACCAAGAGGAATACACTCAAATGCTTACAGTATACATTAAAAAATAACAAATATACTAATACATAACAGAGAGATGATTTACAAGGAAAAAAATATCATCTCCCAAAACAATAACTATGCATTTGACTGTTTCCCTCCCAGAGGACCCCGACCAGGGCCAGGAAAAAAAATAAGTAATCTCATTCCAAGACAAAGACAGAAAGCATGTTGGAAAACAGATATAAGGGGATAGAAGACACAGCAAGTACCTCCCTGCCCACTATGGGAGGTCAGGATCCCCACCCAGTTTGGGAGGTCAGGAAACTCACCCAGTAACAAAAGGGGTATAGTCAAAGTGGTAACAAAGACTAAGAAACTTAATCAGCATTGAGATAGGATAAATTTGCAAGAGAAAAGAAATAAATAATCTCCCACTGAAACCTTTGACTGTCTCCCTCCTGACAAAAAATCCCAGTTAGATCCATGGCAAAACAAAGCCACCTCTAAACAAGCACCTTACAAAATATTTCCTGAAAATACACAATACTGCACACACAAAAAATTTATAAAGAAAAAAATCTTACCCATGTTCCATGCACATTTCAAAGTTGTTGAAATTGCCTTGTGCTGTCAATGTTCCCCATTGGCAAGCACAAAACCAACAAAGACACATATAAAATAACACAAGTGGTCGTAAGAATAAATTACACAGATCAGGACTAGGGATATAAATAACATTATTTATAATTGGTTCAAAACTTTGAAATGCAAAAAAAAAAAAAAAAAAGAGATTACAAAAAAATTTTGATTTTTCTTCACCACTTTCTTTAAGGAAGTAGGGTAGAGGGGGGGGGGGGGGGGGGGGAAATGGCACAGAAAATACATTAAAATAAAATACTCAAAAGTGAAAGCTCCCATATTATTACTGGGTCTTCATTGCTGACACCAAAATATTAAGATTGTAAATTTTTTAAAAACAAAACAAAAAACCCCGACAAATAATGAAGAAATAAAGTGAAAAAAGAATCAAAGACATGAATTCAAATACCAGGATTTACAAAATGAATGACTATAAAAAAAGAACAAGGAATTTTTCGGGTTCAAAACTCTTCTTCAGCCTATAACAAATGACATTTTCGACAATGTACTTTCGGACCTGGCAAGCCGAAAACTTCTCTTTTGTCTGTCTGGATATAACCTGGTGTGTTAACTTAACCTTTTAACTGTTTTTGTTATTGGCCAAAGTCAGGAAAATGAGGGTGAGGTGTAGGTGAAGTTGGAAGATAAGTAGATAGACAGACAGGCATACAGACAAATAAATAACCATTACTTTTTCTCTTAAAATATTAACATCGTAATACATAATATATACACCATTTCACTATTTACAGTAATTGAGAAAAAAAAAAACCCCAAACAAATCAATACAATACGAATCAACTTAATATTCACATCAATGTTTTTTTTCTTTCACTGACGATGCTTGTTGCAAGTATAATATATAGTATATAATACGTTTTTATAGATGAAATGCCATCAAAATCCTGTATCAAAGAATCTACAGCCATAGCAATAATAGTCAGTACTGAGTACCCTAGCTCTGAAAAAGAAACAAAAAACAGTAAGAGTCACGCTGCATAGCCTTGGTCCAAAGAGCACTCGCTAACAAGTGATGAAACAGTTAATCTATCACAGCTGCAGTCAAATATTTTTTTTATCCCTCTGTTCATCTAGGAATAGGTACCTGGATATTTTAGATCTGGTGAAAAGTATTTAGAGATAAACCAACGTCCTATCAGAAGTAGTCCTTTAGAGCCATTGGGCCCATGCAGCTGGAGTTTATCCCGATTTCTAAACCGTGGAATTGCTTGCTACCCTTTGGATAGGACACTAGTAATCACAAAATACTTTCCACCAAATCTAACTGAAACAGCTACCCATTCACTGGTCAGAAAGAAAATAAATCTCGACTGCACAGGGGATCAATGTTGGTCCCTTTGAATGTGAAGTGAGTGCTCTACTAACTGAGCAGCAGGGACCCCCCTTATCAGAAGAGTCGCGTGTAAAAACAAATAATATATAATGGATATATCAATCCTTGCATAGAACACAGTCTGGACTGTGTTTGGGGTTTTTATTCTAGGCTTACTAAACACACGAAACAATATGCATGACCAGATTATCTTTTATTTAGCAAGGAAAACTTAGTGACAATTACTGACCTTGGAAGTGAAAATTTTGCTTGAATCGATTTACGTAAGTATTTCATACATAAAAGGACGAATCGCAAAGATCTGCATAGGTTTATTGAAAGAAAATATCTAACAACAAACAACAACGTAATTAATAATAGAAAATAAATTAACTAAATAATTGTTTAGATTTCAATGAGTTACAATGATTTACAATGATTTACAATGAGTTACAATGAGTTACAATGAGTTACAATGATTTACAATGAGATACAAGGAGTCACAGATATGATTATTTTATTTTTGTTAAAATTATAAATCTTATTGTGGAAGTCTTGAAGTGATATGAAAGCAATGAAATCTCTCTCTCTCTCTCTCTCTCTCTCTCTCTCTCTCTCTCTCTCTCTCTCTCTCCTCTCTCTCTCTCTCTCTCTCTCTCTCTCTCTCTTCTCTCCTCTCCTCTCTCTTCTCTCTCCTCTCTCTCTCCTCTCTCTCTCTCTCTCTTCTCCTCTCTCTCTCTCCTCTCTCTCTCTCTCTCTCTCTCCCTCTCTCTCTCTCTCTCTCTCTCTCTCTCTCTCTCTCTCTCTCTCTCTTTCTCTCTCTCTCTCTCTCTCTCTCTCTCTCTCTCTCTCTCTCTCTCTCTCTCTCTCTCTCTCTCTCTCTCTCTCTCTCTCTCTCTCTCTCTCTCTCTCAAAGGTTGATAGCATAACAATTCAAGTGTTACACATGAAAAAAAACAAAAAAAAAAAAAACCATATGATAGCAATAGATAACAACCATAACATTGATTGTTCAATTGTTTTCAAGACAAAAACAAAAACAAAACAAAAAATCTTTCAAGTATTACTCTAAAGGCAATTCTCATCAGATTTTTTTTTTTTTTTTTTGTTCTTTTAAAGGGTTTTACGGTGCTTGCGACATATTTAGGTCATATCAGCGCCAGTAAAAAGAAGAAAATGGAATAGTCAAAATATTGTAGATTTACAATCAAAGGACCCAAGAAAAAAGTAAGACAAAAGGGAATTGGTTCAAATAGTGAACAGATGTAGAATCCAAGAGCACACCATCAATGTTCTTAGTTTGAGACCACCTTAAAATCTCATCCAGGCACCAGCACAGGATCCCACTAAGAGGAACACACTCAAATGTTTACAGAATACATAACTAACAATACATAACAGAGAAGTGATTTACAAGGAAAAAAATATCATCTCCCAAAACTGTAACTATACATTCAACTGTTTCCCTCCCAGTCAAGGACTCCAGGCAGGGCTGGGACAAAACAAAGTAATCTCATTCCAAGACAAAGACAGAGAGCAACTCGGAAAACAGATATAAGGGGATAGAAGACACAGCGTAACTTCCTGCCCACCATGGGAGGTCAATGGACCCCACCCAGAATTCCCATCAACGTTAGATAGTTTGTATTTTGTTTTTTTGTTTTTGTTTTTTTTTAATTCCTAAAAGTCAGTCGTGATTCCTTTATAATGATTGGTCCTTTGTAAACCATTCTCTTCAACAGGATTGTGAAACATAGCCTTCGTCAACTCATTGCCTGATGCTTTCCTAAAGATTACATAACAATACGAGATGACAATTGCGAAAAGAAAGTGGAAGGTGAGTTGTTAAGAGAAGTGTTCATCTAAATAAATTATTCCATTTGGTTGATTATTCCATTTGGTTGCATTAGTGAATACAACTCACAATTCACTTTCTTTTGGTGGTCATCACCTCGCATTGTGATGTCATACTTTGGTCAGTGTCAAGCTATGAGTTTACAAACGTTACAGTTTGTATAAGTCAAACTATGGGACAAAATCAGAGAGAGAGAGAAAAAGAAAACTTATCCCTGCAAAAGAGTTACTTATCGATTATCTCCCTTGCTCTCTATCAAAGCTTGCCATGGGACGTCTGGTACTGTTGGCAGCGTATGTGTTGGCAATGGTCTCATACTTCATTAAGGAGTTAGACATGATATCCCTTGCTCTCTATCCAACTTTGCCATGGGATGTCTGTACTGTTGGCACCATGATGGTTTGGCATCTCAACTTATTCAAGGGTTACACATTGTTATCCTTCCTGCTCTCTACAACGTTGCCATGGTGACTGTCTTGGTACTGTTGGCAGCAATGATGGTGTTGGCAATGGTTCTCATCACTTCATTCAAGTCGTACGTGTCCAACGTGTCTGGTGAAAACATTCATGGGGTCAGACATGTATGACCTATTGCCTCAAAACATTCATGGGGTCAGACATGCATGACCTATTGCCTCAAAACATTCATGGGGTCAGACATGTATGACCTATTGCCTCAAAACTGTAATTAAATAACAATCTTAAAATGGAATGGAAAAGACGAATGATGTGTATGTTTCAGGTTTCCTCTTTGTCAACAAAACACCATGAATGGGACACCTAAGATGTCTTTAGTGTCTTGTTCATCATACTTTGTTGACAAAGGTAAAACCTGAAACGTCTACATCTTCCGACTTTGTAAATTAAATGGAAGCTTCTATTCAATTTAAAAGGTCCTGATAGCTCTCTTGGTAGAGCATTCGCCTCACACACAAAGAGACTGAGATAGATCCCAGATGAAATTGAGACCCCACTCCCTGTCCACCCAGCAGTGATTGGGTAGTTGGAACTATACATCTGGTGGAAAGTACTTTGCAATAGACTTGCGCCCTATCCAATGGGTAGCAGGTAATTTGTTATTGGCCATTTCCCGTTACAGAAAACTCCGGCTCTAGCTCCATGGACCTTACGGCTCCAAAGGACTTCTACTTTTTAACTGTAATAGAAGTGTCAATATAATTTACGAAGAAAAAATATTGAGCTTTTCAAAGCGCTTTACAAAGGGTCCCTGGACAACAGCAAAACTTAACATATAAGACGGGACATGACGCCTGTGAGGCGATATTACAATTTTTTTCGGACAGAGACAATGCTGTTAACGGCCAGGTACTCATTTTACACCTGAGTGCTTTACAATACAATGTAAAACTGTATCCAAACAGAACTTACTTGGCAGATTGACTGGATGAATTGACAGCACTGGTGTGTAGATCCATGTGTTTCTGCAGTCCAGTGATTTCAGCCCTCAGCGAAGTCAGGCAAGACGACAGCTGATCCAAGGGCCTGAGAAACACAAGACAGCACAAAAGAGGGAAATCAGCAGCAGACATATACATTCAAATTGTTTATTGGAATGTAATGAACTAATAAATAAATAAATACGTGGAACCCAGATAAAGACGTATCTTAAACCTCTACTTACCACCCATATGAAAATCGTCACATTTGTTACGATGCAGCCAACATTTTTCTCATTCTGATTTCTTTTGTACATCATAATATTTGAACAAAAATGTTTTCTATAGTTTTAGTGTATTAACACGGTAATGAAGAGCTCGTTTAGCATAAAAAATATGTATAGAAAGAACTAACAGCTTTTGTGTTTGAGTGTAAAAAAATCTATTTTTGTATAGGTTGGATGTGAAGTTTTGGGGACAATCCGGAAAATGGCCGGTAAGGAGAGAGTTAAATAAAGAAGCATTCTCATAAATTTCTTATCACTCTAGGCATGTATTTAATATTCAATAGTGAAGAACTAAAAAGGAATTCAATATAGCTCAGTTGGTAGAGCACTTGCTTCACACGTAAAGGGACTGAGATCGATCCCAGGTGCAGTCGAGATTTTTTATGACCTCCCCCCCCTGTCCACCAAGCAGTGATTGGGTAACTGGGTCTGTTAGATCTGGCAGAAAGTATTTTGCGATAGACTAGCGTCCTATTCAAACAAGCAACTGCCATAGGCCAATGGCTCCAAAGGACTACTTTTACAAAATATATATATAATTGTTTATCCCCAAGGAGAAATTTGACTTTAGGGCCTATTCAAATAGAAAACATCAGCCGGAGTGGAGCAGAACGCCACAAAGTGAGCTAGAGTAAGGTGACTCACTCAAGGTCACTCTTTACTTTGCAGTTGCAGACCATACCTCTATACCACACTGCCCGTAGACTTCTTCTTCTTGGTTTGGTTTGTTTTTAAGGGTTTTACGGCGCTTGCAATACATTCAGGTCATATCAGCGCCAGTTAAAAGGAAGAAAATTGAATAGTAAAAAGTTCTAGAATTACAATTAAAGCACCCAAGAAAATGTAAGACAAATGGGAATTGGTTCAAATAGGAAACAGATGTAGATTCCAAGAGCACACTATCAAAGTACTTAGTTTGAGATCACCTAAAAGTCTCATCCTGACACAAGCACAGGTCCCTACTGAGGAATACACTCAAATGTTTACAAATATATAATATGTAAACAAAACATAATACAATGCATAACAGAGAGATGATTTACAAGGAAAAAAAAATCATCTCCCAAAACTATCTATACATTTGACTGTTTCCCTCTCAGCAAGGGAATCCGGCCAGGGTCAGGACAAAACCAAGTAATCTCATTCCAAGACAGACAGAAAGCAAATTGGAAAACAGATTTAGGGGGATAGAAGACACAGTAAGTGCCTCCTTGCCCACTTCTTGGTAGTCAGGACAGCAACGGCATCATGCTAGTGACAAGTGCTGCACCAGGTCTTGTTCATGACTTAATACTGTCACTGGGGATCTCAATCAGTAAGTTGGTAGAGCAAAGGGGCTGAGATCGATCCTGGGCGCAATTGAGAGTTTTTTTCTATAGGGTAATTATAGATACCAAGATTACTCTATGGGCCAAATGGCTCTGAAGAATGACTTTTTAAAAATTATTGTCACTATTTCACCTAGCACTTTGTTCAATTCCTGTATCCTGTAAGGTTCATGGAAAAAATCTCTGTGGCCTATATATTGTGTTTGATCAGTGGATTGTGTATGTCAAGGAGTGGGTGGTGCACAGTGCTATAGACTAGCATCCTATCCATAGGATAACTGTAGAAACCGAGATTAACTCCAGCTCCATGGGCCAAATGACTCTGAAGAATGACTTTTAAAAAATTATTGTCACTATTTCGTCAAGCACTTTGTTCAATATCTGTATCCTGTATGGTTCGTGGTAAAAACCTCTGTGGCCTATAGATAGTATGCACTTGGCTACAGAGCTCACAACATCCGGAAGTATAACGGACCAACACACAAAACTATGTGTAACCTTGAACGTTTATAGTCCGGTTGATACAGTTTAGTGAGAATTACTCATAAACGCGAATGGCAAAAAACAATAACAAAGACCAGAAAGATGTCAACTTCATTCTATCTATATATTTCATTTGATCAGTGGATTGTGTCTATCAAGGAGAGGGTGGTATGAGTGTCTGTCAATTGACAGTTGTGGATTGTTGTTGTTTTTCAAATTTGAATTCGTCAATGACGGTATTTGTTGAGGGAAAACAATCTTGATTGTTTTCATTAAAAAACCAACAAAAAACAGCTATCACTTACTTGCTTTCCAAAGGTGTCACCCTCGTGTCTTGCAGCAGTTTCTCAATGGTTGAAAGTTCAAAGGGCAAAGGGGGAATCATGACCTTCTTCTCGATGTTGGCCTGTGTTCCTTTGTCCACCAAATCATTCTCATTGAGTCGCTGTGTTAGCTGAAATGTGCACAAAGAAGAAATTTTTAAAATGTGCTGAAAAGCTTAGATTCAGATGTCAAGTAACAATGTATAAAATTAATTATATAGACTGTTAAGTAGTAATAGTTTTTATAGGATGCAATATATAATCAATTAAATATGCTCAAATCACTTTACAAGCGATCCCAAGCCAACAGCAACACCTGACTTGTACGATGAGATATCATACCAATAAGGCTGTGCTACAATTTTTTATTTTTCTCCAGAGACTGGACTGGTTCTTTTTTAAAACCTGAGTACAATGAGAGAATTTGAGTAAAAACCCTTTTCCAAGGACTCAATTTTGCACTGCCCAGCGCAGAACTTGAACCTGGTTACTGAAGACGAGGGCAGGGCCATACCACGAGACTACAAAGGAAACACAATAGACAAACATGGAAGAAAACTGGCTCTAAGTATTTAGTCTTTGGCCGAAGAGAGCACTATACACATATTATTATTATTTTTAAACTTGAAGTTTTATATAGCGCAATATCCACTATACTTGCTCAAAGCGCTTTACAAAGGGTCCCTGACCAACAGCAACACTTTACTTGTAGGATGTGACATGACACCTGTTAGGCAATATTACAAATTTTTTTTCAGAAAGAGACAATGCTGTAAATGGCCAGGGACTCATTTTACACCTGAGTACAGTGAGAGAATGTGAGAGAATGTGAGTAAAGAGTCTTTTCTAAGGACTCAACTATTCGCCCCAAGCGAGGCTCGAACCCAGGACCTTCTGATCTGAAAGCAAGTGTCATACCACAAAGCCACACTAAACTCGGATGGCTTCCTCTAATTTTGTTGAATATTACCGAGGGGTAATTTTGCCATGTTTTCTTCTCTGTTGTAGCGGTTCGTGATCTAAATAATTTTAAAGATTCTTTTTCTTTGTTGTTTTGATTTATAAATTTCATTGCTCTGGTTTGTTTTCTTTAAATTTCTTGGATTTCTGATTTGTGGTGAGGGTCCCAGAGAGAGCTGCTATATCAAAGGTCTATCAAAGGCTTTGTAGCACTTCCATTACATTTCCCTCCTATCACCTACAAAAGCTCTGCTCATTTAAATCACCATCTACACATTTCAGTACACACTGTTTTCCTTTACTGTTCTCGTGTTGCAAAAGTTATTTTGAACCACAAATAAAGCGTTATATTTCATTGTCTTATAATCTTTGTTAATACAAATTATTTCAGAAATGTCATTCCATACTTTGTGATGTTGAACAGAAGCTTTTAAAGCTCCTCTCAGTTCTGTGACCTGTGACCTTTGTTGAGTCTTTTCTTGTCGAAGCACTGACAATTCCGTCTGCAGGGCATCAATTTCATACAGCTTTTCCTGATTAAAAGCAAAAAGAGAGAAAAAAAAAAAACGGTTCATAAAAATCTAACAGTTCAGACCTGAAATAGAATAAGATTTGAGACAAGAAAATGTTTGCTCTCTTGATCGTTTCAAAATTCCTACTGATGCTATGTGTTTAGGTAAAATACCCACTACATCCACGAGTCGGATGTAATGTACAAATACACAAAACTATGTGTAACCTTGAATGTTTTTAGTTTGATTAATACCATTTAACTGATCATGAAAATGGCTGTCTAAAAACAATAGCAAGTGAAGTCAATTTGTTCCTTCTATTGATCGAGATAAAAACATTTTTTACAGATTTGTTTTGGACTGAAGAGATAATGAATAGTGTCTACATAATTTAATGCTATGAAATGTGTGAAATGATTGGTGAGTGTTTTTAAAAATTCTATTACAGGCACTTAAAGGACTTACTTTTCCTAGCCTTGAGTTGACTGTGTGATATGATAAATAACGACACAAAACCAAATGTAAAAAGTAATAAACAAAAATGAATATAACAGCTTCAAAAAAGAGGAACAAAATACCAAACATAGATTATTTCAGGCTTAAAATCCTTCTTCAGCCAACAACGACACAGTGCAATATCCACTAAATATCCAACAGCAACACTTAACACGTAGGATGAGACATGATGCCTGTAAGCTTTACAACTCTATTTTGATAGAGACAACACTTTTAACAGCCATGTTCTCATTTTACAATGATTGCAAATCTGTCTTCACTGTGACCTTCCAGACTTTATCTCAGTCAACTCAGATATGAATGACTTGTTATAAGCAAAGACTAACATTGTAAGAGTACTGCCATAAAAAGGGTTGCTTGATATTAGCTGACCTGTTCTGTATAAAATGAAGTAATTTGAATATAATGAAATAGTTCACTATTTTAAACTATACCATTCCATCCAACTCCTTCTAGAATCAATGCACATCAAAAGTAATTTTTTCCCAAGAATTATCAAAACTTGAGATTTTTTAAAATAGCTTTTTATATAGCGCAGTATCCACTAAATATGCTCAAAGCGCTTTACAAAGGGTCCCTAGTCAACAGCAACACTTAACATTTAGGTCAAGATATGACGCCTGTTAGGAGATATTACAGTTTTTTCCAACAGAGACAATGCTGTTAACGGCCAGGCACTCATTTGACACCAGAGTACAGTGAGAGAATGTGAGTAAAGAGCCTTTTCCAAGGACTCAACTACGCCCCGCTCATGGGTGGGGGGGAGGGGGGTTCCAAAGGCGAGTGTCATAGCATTAGACCATATAGTCGTTTACCTTCAACATTTAAAGCTGTGACAATATGAAATGGAAAACCACTAGCAATACAATTCCAAGACTGACAACTCTTACCGACAGAGTTGCTTTCACAGCCTCCACTTCCTCTTGACCCCTGGCTTCAACAAGCTTGATTTGTTCCATGGCCGATTCCAGTTCACGACCTTTCTGACTCAATTGCCATTCAAGACTCTGGAATCAAAACAAGGATGGGGGAAAAAAATATTAAATATTTCTTCTTTTTTTTTTTTTTTTTAATGGATCCTGATCATTTCGACACCGCTGTACCAGAAATATTGGTTGACTTTAAGAAAGGTGGACTTTATCCAATACCAATGGAACACAATTAAATTCAGATAAAGAACAGAAAATTTGGGACCAATAAAAGAGGTGTTGACTTAAAGCAAAACTTGACTTGAAACAGAAATTGACTTCAAAAGTGTTGATGATTTTACGTAGAAGTTGACTTTAAGAGTGTTGACTTGAAGCAAAAGTTGACTTGAAGCAGATATTGACTTTAAGAGTTTTGACTTTAAGCAAAAGTTGACTTTAAGAGTGTTGACTTTCAGCAGAAGTTGACTTTAAGAATGCTGAAATTAAGCAGAAGTTGATTTTAAGCAGGGGTTGACTTTTAGAATATAGACTTTAAGCGGGAGTTGACTTTAAGCAGAAGTTGACTTTAAAAATGTTGATTTTAAGCAGAAGTTGACTTTAAGAGTGTTGACTTTAAGCAGATTCCACTATGCTATGTTGGGATGAAGCATGCTTAAAGTGCTTTACAAGAGGTCCTTAGCCAAAAGCAATACTTACCATGAATAATGAGATATGATGCCTGTTAGGCAATATTACTATTTTTTCAAACATAGACAATGCTGTTAACGATCAGATACTCGTTCTGCACCTAAGTACAATGAGAGAAGGTGAGTACAGAGCCTGTTCCAAGGACTTGACTATGTGCTGCTCAGAACAGGCCAGTGTCATACCACTAGACCACAGCCAGACATAATACTTTGTTGAGACAATTGGTCCAAAATTTATAACTGACATTTACCTGGATTTGTTCCTGCAACACGGGGTAGCGTGCCATATTCTCAGCCAGTTCACGTTTGACGCGTTCTAATTCCGCCTCCATCGTCCGGTGAAGAGAAGCATTTTCTGCCACTTCCCTCTGCAGGGCTTGTGACTTCTGATTGGCCAGTTCTAGCTCAGACCCTGCCTGTGCTGCCATCTGCTGGCTGGTGGAAAGATCCTGTTTCAACTGATCGACCTCCAACTTTGTCGACTCTTGCTGCTTTTTCAAACGTTTGTTTTCCATGATTTTTACACCCATCTGAAATAGAACATATTTATTACTTTGTATCACATCTGTACAAAGAAGTTCTGTAAAGGATGAAGCACAGTATTATTATTACTGGGTTTTTTTCTTCAACTACTACTACTACTAGAACTCCTCCTCTTCCTCCTCCTCCTCCTCCTACTATTACTATTACTACTACCAATATTACTATTACTACTCTACTACTTCTACTACTACTTCTACAGCCACTACTAGTACTACTACTACTACTACTACTACTACTACTACTACTACTACTACTACTACTACTACTACTACTACTACTACTACTATTACCACTACTACTTCTACCACTACTACCACTACTACTACTATCATTACTACATCATTATCATTATTGATGCATAACTAACCTGTTTCCTAATGTCTCTCTGCACAGCGACTTCCTTCTCCACAGCCGTTTCCAGACTGGAGATGCGGGATTTGAACTTCGACTCCCTCTCCTCCAGGCCTAGCTGTGATTCCTCCACCGTCCTCCTCAACTCTTCCAGACAGGACTCCCGATTGGCCAAAGCTCCCTCCAACTGATGACTGTGGTCTTTCAGCTCTTGGTTCTTCTGGGTCAGGCCTGAAAATCAAATAATTGTTTCAAATAGGATTCAATAGTCTGATGTCATGTCTGCCCAGCAACCAGCAGTTTGGTAGAAAAATATATTTTTTTTTATAATAATAAATTAATTTACTTTTATCACATAAATATATTAAAAACAAAACAAAAAACAGCAACTTTAAATAGTTTATAATAGTGCAGTTGATAGGGAGCTTTGTAAAATACGAATGTTTGAGTAAGCCTGCCTACTCCTACGAAAAATTCATAGAACTGTGAAATTTTGATTCCAATTTCAGAATTTCATGAGCATCTCTTAGTCATCAAAACTTATTGAAAATGAAAGCTGACGCCAGACAACATATTTCTAAGGATTTTGAAGTGTCAGTTAATCAGTGTGAGTGTAAATTGTTGATTTTTAAAGTTAACAATATTGACTACAATGTTTATCTCCTAAATATTATGAATTTTTCAGTTTTCAAGTAAAAAAAAAGAAAAAAAACAATTTTTAAAAAATTGAGCTTTTGAGCGCAATATCCACTAAATGTGCTCAAAGCACTTTAAAATGGGTCCCTGACCAAAAGCAATACGTAACATGAAGAACGAAACATGACGCCCGTTAGCGATATTACAAATTTTGTTTCTGACAGAGACAATGCTGTCAATGGCCAGGTAGTCATTTTACACCTGAGTACGGTGAGAGAATGTGAGTAACGAGCCTTTTCCAAGGACTCAACTATGCGCTGAGCAAGGCTCGAACCCAGGACCTTCTGATCCGAAAGCGGGTGTCATACCACAAGACCACATAGCCGCACAGGTAGGCAGGTCTGAGAAAGGCTCTTCCTCACATTCTGTCACTCTAAGGAGATAAAAGTAGTCTTTCAAAGCTATGAGGCCCATGGAGCCAGAGGTTATCACGGACAACTGACAATAGCAATTGCTTGCTACCCTTTGGAAAGGATGCTAGTCTATCGCAAAGTATTTTCTGCCAGCTCAAACAGACCTAGCTCCTCATTCACTGCTAGGTGAGGAAAGAAAAAAAAAAAAGGGGGGGGGGGGGGGCAGATTAGGGAAGAAATCTCGACTTCATCTGGGATCGATCTTGGTCCATTTTCATGTGGAGCGAGTGCTCTACCAATTGAGCTATTGTTGGCTATAGGGACACCTACACCAAGAGCTACTTACCTAAAACTTTTCCTTTCTCCATTTCTAACTCCAGCTCCAATCTCTGGTTCGTTTCCTCCGTTTCTGCCAGAGACGACACCTGGGACTGCATCGTTTGTAAGGCTTGGGTCTGGTACTCCAGGCTGGACTTGAGGTTTTCAATTTCCGCTGCTTTTTGCGTTTGCAGAGCTACCAGTTGCCCTTGGAGATCTTGTTTTTGCTTCTTTTCATTTGACACTTCAAGTGAGAGAGTCTATTGGAAATTTAAATGAAGAAAATCGGTAAGTTTTTTATTGATTCCCATAAATATTTGGGGAATAAAAAAAAAAAAACCAAAGAAAAAAAGTCTGGGTGAAAAGTCTTAAATAATCCTATAATAATAGACAGAAAAAATAATAAGGCTGAAGAGATAATGAATTTTGTCTTTAAGACATTTACTGGTGATTATTTTTTATTATTCTTATTCCTTATCAAAGGCACTTAAAGCATTTACCCAGTGTATATCCCCTCTCTCTCTCTCTCTCCTTCCCTTGCTCACACACACACACACACACACACACACACACACACACACACACACACATGTCACTCTTTCAGTAGCTCCCTCTCCCCTTCCATCATCCTTTTTTCTTTTAGTAATTTGACTTCATTATACAAATGTAAAATATTTTGTCCTCATTCGTCATTATCCGTATGTTTTGTCTGTTGTCTGATGAAGGCCAAAGGTTGAAACGTCGTTTGTTTTGTGTTGTCCCCTTTTATATGAGTCACATTCACTCACTTTATTTTTCTCTCCATCTTGTTGGCTCATTTAGGCACCTCTTGATTTTGGTTTTACACGATGTGCACTTATTTGAAGGTCTGATAATCCAATTTATTATGGGCTCATTGTTCTAAAGGAAATCTCAAAAAATTATCCAAAATATTGTCCAAAACAACAATGTTAAACTAGGCCTATAATTGAGTTTGGATGTCACACCTGCATATATGTACTCGTCAGTTTTACTCCTCTTAGTCTTTAACCAACATGTACTTCTCTATAGGTCAAATTATTACTCGTTTAAAACAATGCAAAATATGTCTGTTACAACTTTGTTAAATCACACCCATTTCGGCTCGGTTATCAGACCTGTCTGCTAATAAGTGCACCTTGCCTTCAACCTATGATAATGATATGTGATAATCTACTTGTACCTGAATTTCCTCAGCAAATGTTTCCCTCTCCTCCATCTCGGAGAGTTCCTGGGATCTTTTGGCAATACACAGTTCTGTCTCCAGTTGTTGATTAGTTGTGTTCACCTTTGGATATGTCAAAAATAATTCTTTTGTATTTCATTAGGTCTCTAGGTTAAAGAGAATGAAATCATCTTTAAATTTATTTTTTAAAATTCAAATCTTTATTGATTCAGGAATAATGAACTAACACTATTTTACACTTTCTCCTCTTGCACATGCAAATGTGTGCATTGAAGAAATCGATCAAAAATAGTTGATAAATTGATTATAATTATTAACTTAATATTAAATGTAAATATCATGTCATAAACACACATAACGTATAAGTAACATGCCTTTATATTTTGAACAAATGATGACTATATTTTTAGAATACAACGATACTCACTCGTAATTAATAAAAATATATTGAATATACTGAGATAATTAAAAAAAGAAAAAGCTCATAAAAGAAATGACATTGCTAGTTGAATTGTACATAATAAAGAAAGGTTATCTGTCATATTTATCAATCACATGAGCTAATGTCTTATCTACAGCAATCTTGGAGACTTTAATTAAAATAAAAATTGTTGGTTTCAAATCTGTTTGTTTGTTTGTTTGTTTGTTTGTTTTTAAGGGTTTTACGGTGCTTGCAACACATCAAGGTCATATCAGCGCCAGTAAATAGGAAGAAAATGGGATAGTCAAATTCTAGAATTACAATTAAAGCACCCAAGAAAAGGTAAGATAAAGGTTCAAATAGGAAACAGATGTAGATTCCAAGAGCACACTATCAGTGTACTTAGTTTGAGATCATCTAAAAGTCTCATCCAGAAACAAGCACAGGTCCCCACTAAGAGGAATACACTCAAATGTTCACAAATCATATATGATATGTAAACATAACATAATACAGTACATAACAGAGATGATTTACAAGGAAAAAAATATCGTCTCCCAAAACTATCTATACATTTTACTGTTTCCCTCTCAGCAAAGGTATCCGTCCAGGGCCATGACAAAACCAAGTAATTTCAATTCCAAGACAAAGACAGAAAGCAAGTTGGAAAACATATATAGGGGGATAGAAGACACAGTAAGTGTCTCTCTGCCCACTATGAGAGGTCAGGAACTCCACCCAGTGGTTTCAAATGTAATTTTGTTCCAATTGGTGATATGTCTTAAAAAATACAAGAGTTTTTCATTACATTTGATGAACAAATCTCAACGGAAAATTTTAAGATTTAAATTCAAAATTCAGAGAGACTTGATCAAAAACCAATTTACCTCCTTCAGCTTCCCTTCAAGAGCAACGACGTTTTCCTCATATTTCTGCTGCCTTTCCATCAATTCACCTTTCAACCTCTCCATCTCCTTCTTCAGCCTGTTCTTCTCTTCCTCCACCTTGGCCACCCCATCCTGACCTCTAGCCTCTAAAGTCTCAATCTGGCCACGAAGTGCGTCTATCTCAGCCTCATATGCCTGCACTTTTTCGACAGGGATGCTGAATTTGGAATCCTCGACTTCCGTCTCCAACTTGGCCATACTTGCCATGAGAGATTGCTGATGAATGCAATGAAACAAAATTCTGTTGTATATGAGAATATTCAAACTAACAATTTTTTGTCAAAATTTATTTTTAAAATTTTGGACAAATTTTACTTCATTTCATTAATTGCCTCCCTGCCGACTTGGAAATTTCAAAATCAGTAACCGACACAAAATTCATCAGTAATAAATTACAAAAATTAAGTAATAATAAAGGGGTCCAGATAGTGTAGTTGGTAGAGCATTCGCTTCACACGCAAAAGGACTAAGATCAGTCCTGGGTGCAGTCGAGATGTTTTCTGACCCCCCTGTCCTCCCAGCAGTGAATGGTTAGCTGATTCTATTAGATTTAGCAGAAAGCACTTTGCAATAGACTAGTATCCTATCCAAAGGATAGCAAGTAATTCGATTTCATGCAATAGAAACCAGGATAAACTCCGGCTCTATTGGGCTCAATGATTCTGAAGGAAACCAAACTATAAAATGCTAAATACAATCTTGTATATGTAAATGCAGGTGATATTTTCACTGTTGTTGGTGGCCACCATTATGGGTTTGTGATCGACTTAGCCATCATGGGCGTGGAACTGAGGGTGGCCTTTATAACTTTAAAACAAAAACAGTTAATATTGGGGTAAATGAAGAAAAAAAAAAATGTTTCCTCTAACACTGCAACTTAATTGCAGTGAAATCAAAATCCGTAATTTTTCTTCCATTTCTGTAAATCTGTTATTGTTACCAAATTTCTGTAACAATTACGGATGATCCGTAAAAATAGGCAGGAATGTAATTGTAACTCTGTTTTTAAGATTTCATATGCTAGATATGACAATAGTTTCTTCTTATTATTTTATTTTAAAGAGCACTAGTCACATTTTAAGGTTAACAAGACAATATTTCGTGCCTTAAGTTATATTTTAACACCATCCATTTGTTCGAGTTTGCTTATATGTTTGATCAATTTATTTTGATTGAAGGAAAACCTGAATCTAACCATCATCTGTCTTATGTCATTTATTGAAGCTTAGCATTTTCTCCCCAATCCATTTCATTTGGATTCAAGCTTCAGACAGCATATTTTGACATTATAAAAATGGTAAAAAATATTTCATGGTAACAAGCCGTGTCTTTTACAGATTAACTCTCTCTTTTTCCAGATTTTCAACAACAAAAAAACATCACACCTATCTAACACAAAAATCGATTTTTCAAACTCAAAAGATATAAATATATGCTATACATAATTTTGTTTTTCAAAACAAGCTGTACAACACAGCATTAAGTTATCATAACTATAATTTTTTTTTTTAATGTCTTCAAATTTTGTGAATACCAAAGAAATCTTGTGCGGCTATGTGGTCTTGTGGTATGACACTCGCTTTCAGATCAGAAGGTCTTAGGTTCGAGCCTCGCTCTGCCCATAGTTGAGTGCTTGGAAAAGGCTCTTTACTCACATTCTCTCACTGTACTCAGGTGTAAAATGAGTACCTGCCAGTTAACAGTGCTGTCTCTGTCCGAAAAAAATTGTAATATATCACCTAACAGGCATCATGTCCCGTCCTACATGTTAATGTTGCTGTTGGCCAGCAAAGCGCTTTGAGCATGTTTAGTGAATATTGCGCTATATAAAAGCTCAATTATTTTTTTTTTAAAGACAATTTTCTGTAGTTGGTATGGAGAGGTCAAAGCAATACCTTGAAAAATTACTCACCACTTTCTCTGCCTCCACGACAACATTTTGCTCTTTCTGTGCTAAAGCTGCTTCCAACATGTGAACCTGTAAATAAAAAGCACATTTAGAGGAAACTGAATAATAACATTGAACGCAGATGATTAAACAGTAAAGCTGTTGTTATAAATCATCGTTTTAACATAAATGTATAACACAATGTAGTAACTAAAATAAATTAAATAAATCAGAAAAAGGCAAGAAATCTCTTGACAAGGAAATAAGACGAATGACAATCGGTCCACAATTAAAATCATTCTGGAACAATTGAGACTTCCTCGAAATTCTACCCGTCTCTTTCAACAATAAACCCTTTTCAGTTCAAACTTCTTTCCAAATACAATTTCAGACTGGAACTTTCCCCCCTGGGATTTAACAACTGTCGAAAATTTTGGTTCTTTTAAGTCAGCTCTATTAACTCAATGTCATGAGAAAAAAATGAAATTAGGGGGCAGGCACCGGTGTAAAATAAAGATCTGAACAACAGTGTAGTCAGAAGGTCTGAGGTTCGATCCTCAGTTGAGGAAGATGTTTTTTTAAAATGTGACCCTCCACCTTGAAGCAGTATTAAGTCGGGATTTGGAAAACGAAGAAAACCGGTTTTAAAGTGGAAATGGTCAAAATTATCAAATTTAAGTTTTTGGTTGTTTCAGAAACTACAATCATTTTTCTACATGAAAACATAATAATTCAACATAAACAATGACGATAAGTTATATAAATTTCAAGTTTAAAAATGCAACTATCAGTGACACATTCAAAACGAGAGTTGACTTTCTCTCAGAGAGCCACCCTTTCCAAGGCTTAGTAATACCG
>NC_088362.1:35125463-35277963 GCF_034508935.2 Berghia stephanieae
CTCAGCTACCCATTCATTGCTGAGTAGACAGGGATTCAGAAAAAATCGACTGCACCCGGGATCGATCTCTGGCCCTTTGCGTATAAAGAGAGTGCTCTATCAACTGAGCTATCGGGGTCCCCAAATATTCTATTGGACTTTTTTAAAATTCAGACGTTATAACTGGGTTTTTTGGAAGGAAGAAACTAATGAAACTCATATTATTTGATTAGTAAAAACACCAAACGAAATTTTAATATTATTGTATTATTTTAAATGACAACACTGCGATAGAAAGGAGTGGTGACAAGTAATGGACAAAAGAAAACAAAAAATCGGATTTGCTACTTGCTAGGTTCGACACACACACACACAAACACACACACACACACACACACAAACACACACATCTTTAGTAGTCACATACATTTCAAACAATAACCCATTAGAGAAGAGGGGTCATGCCTTCACCATAGATCTTTGTCATTGCGATCATTATGGTGTAGTAAATTTTGAAATTTACCCCGTATAATGGAATCGTCCAAGGCGTGCGCCTCCTGTTCCCCCCATCTCACACACGAAAGGGCGGTTTGCGGAGTGGAGGTTGGTGGTCGTCTGCCTGTATGGTCGTCTGTGTCGTTTAGTGTATGGCAAAGGGGGGTGGGTGCGATTAATTAAGTGGGATGGGTGGTGATTGGTGGAAGATAGGCAACCGAAGGCAACGAATCGCTGGGGAAGTAGTAGGCTATGGCGCGAGACCGAAGGTGATCAGACCGGTCTTCAGCGCGGCACTAGTTGAAAGGTGATAAGAAGTGAGGACCGCCGCCGGTCTTCACTATGGGACCGATCCCCGGTTCACAGCTAAAAGACCGTGGGACCGGTCCAAGGACCGGTCCTCAGCGCGGCACTAATGATTAGAATTGTATAAATTTGGTATCAAATTTTAAAGCATAAAATAAGCTATGATTGGGTACCAAAAACCCAAAATTGAAAAATCCGACTTAATACCGTTTCGAGGCAGAGGGTCACAAATAATAATTTTCTTTCTTGCATTGTCCGCTAACATTTCATACTCATTTGTTCGGATCTTTGAGAAAAATGTGATGAGTTCTAGGCATTATGGTGATTTGTGTGTTATGTCTAATAATCAAAGGTGGGAATTAAAAATCATGGTTTCAGAGGGAAAAATGGTTCCACCACCCATACCAAGGATGCTGAGCACCGCCCAAAATATCTGGGGGGGGGGGGGTCAAGAATATGCACTCGTAATTCGCAACAACCAAAAACAGTTTATATTTAGTATAACCGAAAAAGAAGTCAAAATTGTATTATGGTGTTTGGGGTTGATGATGTGTTGGTAGCAATTATGATGATATGGTGTCAGTAGTGGTCATGGTAGCAGTGATGATGATGATGATGAAGATGATGATGAAGATGATGATGATGATGATGATGATGATGATGATGATGTGGTGATGACAATGATAATAGAGGGGATTTTTTTTTTTTAATTATACATTTCATTCTGTAAGTAGATGACTTTTCACTTTTCAGGTTTTAATTTGAAACTGCAAACTGCTTATGAAATAAGGGACAATAGGAAATGCTTGCCACCCTTTGGATAGGACACTAGTCCATCGCGATTGAGGCGATTGGTCACATATTTTCAAAATAAATTTTAAAAACAGCAATACATCAGTTACCTTTCTTGTTAATTCTTCTTTTTCCAACTGCAGCCTGCCTTTCTCAAAGGCCATCTCTTTCTGAGTCTCATTCTGACCCTGGAACGTTCGAGTCATAGAGTCGACGCTACGACTTTTGATGTCGAGTTCGTGTTGAGATTTGTCCAGCTCTTCCTGAAAATAAAACCAATAATTTAAAAGAAATATTTAATATCTTATGTACATTTATCAAGCTCCCCCTGAGAAAAAAAACAAATAGTTTAACATTTATTCCTCATCAAATTAAGACAAATAATTTAAAAAATTATGAAAGTGATCTTATGTGAAATTATGAATAGGAACTCTATAAAACAAAACACTTACAATTTTCAATAACATCTCTAAAAAAAAAACTAAAACTCTGAACCAAAGCATCAAATATTTTTTAAAAATTAACTTATATTTCAAAATCACCAATTATATAATCCAAATGCCATTTTTTCTTACGTTTTCTTTTTAGTATGCATAATGGAATATGGTCAAACTGATATGATGTCCACTGGTCTATGGCAGCTATCAATTGGGAAAACCAGTTTGTGAGGTCTTTTTATTTGTTCCAAATGGAAAATTTGTCTTTGGGGGAGGGGGGGGGGGTCATCTATTCTAAGGGAGTGGGTCTAGATAGTTCAGTTGGTCGAGCATTCGCTTCACAAGCAAAGGGAGTGAGATGAGGGAGTGAATCCTTGGTGCAGTCGATATATTTTTTTCTGACACCCCCCCCCCCCTGTCTACACAGCAGAGATTGGGTAGTTGGGTCTGTTAGATCTGGTGGAAAGTACTTTGTGATGGAGTAGCATCCTATCCAAAAAAGTAGCAAACTTTTGCCTTTGTAATTATCACGCTATAGGAATCAGGATAAGCTCTGGCTCCATGGGCCTATTGGCTCTGAAGGATAACTTGAATTATAAGGGAAAAATAGAATGACCCAGACGTCAGCAACGAGGTGGCACCGCAATCGACTCTGACTCTGAATGTTACTTGAAGTTGACTCAAATCTAATTATTTGTATTTGAGGGCGGAGAAAGTTGTTGAATGTGGCAGCCATTGATGATGTTTAGGCTGAAGAATTTTGATAATCTTTGCTTAAAGGTGTTCACACATGATTCGGGAAGAGCATTCCAGTCTTTAGTTATGCGGGGTGCAAATGAATACTTGAAAACATTTGAATTTCCAGATTGGTGTTTTAATTATTAGTGTTCACCGCAAGATGAACTAAAGCACAACGACTTGCTCAAGGCCAAACAGCACAGCGGGTAGTCAAACTCGTTACCTTCAGAGCACAAAGCAAAAACCATAAACACTGTACCAAGCTCTCCCCTTTATGTTTAACTAAAGATCATTGATCAGAAATATGTAAAATGAAATATTACCTGTAATTTTAATTTCTCTACTTGCGCCATCTCCAATTCTGCGAGTCTGTTAGAAAGTTCCTGTTTCATCTGCTTGAAACTTTGCTCGACCTATATAGACAAGAATGAACTTGTAATCACATGACCTCTTGTACACTATCTGATGGATGTACACTCTCTCCTACTTGTATTAAATCACCCAACGTTTTCCTCTCATGGCAAAAAAAAACAAACCCCAAATAACAATAACAAAAACTTGAGTTGTTATATAGCCCAATATCCACTAAACGTGCTCTACGCGCTTTACAACAGGTCCTAGCCAACAGCAACATTTCAGGACAAGCCGTGATGCTTGTTAGAAGATATTACAATGTCTTTTCCAACAAAGACAATCCTGTTAACAACCAGATACTCAATTTACATCCGAGTACAGTGAGAAAATTTGAGTAAAGAGCTATTTCCAAGGACTCAAATATGAGCCACTCACAGCAGGACTCAAACCTTGGACCTTCCAGACTAAAGGCGAGTGCCCTACTACAAGACCACAAGATAGCCTCATGATCCTTGAATAAACTGATTTTCATCTTAGTGTATAAAAAGACGAGGGTCCAGTTGGTAGAGCACTTGCTCATACACAAAATGACAGAGATCGACCCTAGGTGAAGTCTAGATTTTTTTCTGACCCCGCCCCCCTCTTCCCTGTCCACCCAGCAGTGATTGGGTAACTGGGTTCTTGGCAATAGACCAATGTCCTATCCAAAGATTAGCAAGCATTTGTCTTTGTCCGTTTCACGCTATAAAATGTATTGAACAAAAAATGAATATAAAGCTTTAAAAAAAAATCTAAAAACGATTACTTAACAAGGAGTGTTTATGGTGCAATACTGTTCCTCACTTAACAACAAAAAAAAGTCAAAATGGTAACACTCCAGATAAAACTATTGTTGTTTTTGGCCCTGGAAAGGTTTTGAGCCCAAAACTTGCCATGCTAAACATCTCATTTTTTTGTTGTTTTTATATCATGTTATATTCATTTTTTTGTTTTAAAAACATTACGTCTGAGATGAAGGTTGTTCGGGGGTCCTGTTAGCTCAGTTGGTAGAGCATTCACTTCACAAGCAAAGGGACCGAGATCGATCCTGGGTGCAGTGGAGATTTTTTTCTGACCCTACTGTCCACCAAGCAGTGATTGGGTAGCTGGGCCTGATAGATCTGATGGAAAGGACTTTGCGATAGACTAACATTCTATCCAAAGGGTAGCAAGCAATTTCTATTCTGTTTCACGCTATAGAAACCAGGATAAACTCCAACTCCATGAGCCTATGGCTCTGAAGGAGGTAGGTTGTTCAAAGTCTGAATATTTTTCTTTTTTAAGTAAAGAGCAGAAAATAAAAAAATAAATAAATAAAAAAAGAAAGAAAAAATAAAAAAATAAAAAAATACAATACAAACAAAAAATAAATAAAAACAAAAGAAAAAAAAAGAAAATAAAGAATAAAAACAATAAGTGAGATCCACGAAAAATATATATAATTTCCAATTCACCTTGCCCATGTCGGCTTTGAGAATTTCCAAGGCTTTGTCCACGGATGTCTTTTCTTGCAAAGCCGATTTCAAGGCAATCTCGGTACATGCCCTTTCTTCCTTTAGTGACAGGATCTCACTGTCTTTCTTACTCAGGTCTGACATCACAGCTTGGAGTTGATTCTCCATCTAAGGTAAAAAAAAAAAATTTTCAATCAGGAGATATAAAAGAAAAAAATCACTGTCATCATCATCATCATCATCATCATCATCATCATCATCATCAGTAAATCATCATCATCATCATTTCTTACTGTGAGAACAAGTAAAATCTTACAGTTTTACTAAAAACCAATGTCAACAGTCTGTTTTGCCCTAACGTGACAACGTCATTGATACAGAGTGTCACATTTATAACATTTGTTCAGAGTCACAAAAACGTGGAAAAATTACAACTTATTATCCCTCTCCACAATGTAACAAATTGAAAACAATTGTATCCGTCTATATTGTGTGTATACATGTGTATGAGTTCCTGTGAGAGAAAAAGAGGAAAAGAGATAGAGAGAGAAAGAGTAGATAGAAGTGTTCTGTTGAATATTATAGTTATCATATAACATTATAACAAGTGTAACTAGATGACAAATTGACATATTTATGGACAATAAAGATCTATTTTATTTTTTCTCTCTCCTTACCGATCCCTTTCAGTATTTTCCCAAAAATGGCAGGCTTACCCAGCAGAAAATGGATTTTTTTAAAGACAAACAATCTCTCTACAAAACAACTGTATGTTCTTATTTGTGAAATACAAAATAAATCTAAATAAGAACAAATGTATATTATTGTGTCGTAACAAATTTGACGATTTTGCTGTAGGTGGTAAGGAGAGGGTTAATGCAGCTATCGACATCACCTGTATCAGCTTTTGTTCCATCTCTTCCATCAACTTGTCTTTCTCCGTCAAATTCTCCCCAGCCAAGGTGAGTTTCTTCATGGCATCCATCTGATTGTTCTCCATAGACAACAATTGTTCATGACGTTTCTTCGCTTCGCCGTGAGCTCTGTCCAGCTGTCCCTCTAGCTCAGCAGTTGCCTGTTGCAGTGACGCTAATCTTGACTTCTCTTCTTCGACTGTCACAACCTGTTCCAAAATGGAAAATAAAGGAAATAAAATATTTATTTTTTTTAGATTAAAATAAAGCTAGGTAGAAGGGTTATAAATTTTTTCATGGCAATAACAATTGATAGTTCAAATGAGACTGGGTGAAAAATTTTCTGTGATGCATCAAAAATTCATGCCCATCAATAAAATTGTTTTCGGACCAGAGCCCACTAACCTTTTTGGAAAATTTTACACGAGTCTGAAACGCCAGACATCAGTGATGATAATGGCAATTTGTCAAAAAGGATGAAAATGTATCAGCCCAGCAGTCGAACTCAAACAAAATCATAACCTAAAATATCATAGTTTTGTATAGTATATTACTACTTCTAGTGTTCATCCATTCTTAATAGTAGTGATATAACTTATTTTATTTAAATGTTTAATGAATTGTCTTTTCCTTATAACAATTTTAAAGATATGCCTTCTATTCAAGAGATTTAAAATTAAGTTTTGGTCAAAAGGCCTGAAAGCATTTGTTTTTACTTGTTTTATCTTTGCTACTGTATGTGGATCTTACAAATAAGACTCAAGTATATTTCAGGCCTGCATCTGCCCCCTGAAAAAATTGCCTGAAAATCCGAAAGACGTTTGGGTCAGGGTCCAGGGCGGATCCCTGGTAGGGGGTTAGGGGGACAACGGCCCCCATGAAGCCAAAGCTTTTTCAATATAACATGAGCAAAGATCCCCATTTCCAGAAATATTTTCTTAGAATTTTACCATTTCAATAGGCTGTGAAACAAATTGAAAAATTTTTTTTAAATTTTTCCCGGCGAGATTGCCGGAATGCCGGCAAATTTACAGGCCTGATATTTAATAAATCAAAATTGTGAAACATAGTAAATAGTAAAAAGAGTGAACTAAGTTGAGCAGCCCTTATGATTGTAACTGAATAACATCATCTCTCTATAACCAGATGACCTTTATAAAGTTAATACAGAAAGAGAGAAACAGAGAGAGAGAGAGAAACAGAGAGAGAGAGAGAGAGAGAGAGAGAGAGAGAGAGAGAGAGAGAGAGAGAGAGAGAGAGAGAGAGAGAGAGAGAGAGAGAGAGAGAGAGAGAGAGAGAGAGAGAGAGAGAGAGAGAGAGTGAGAGAGTAGTTTAATTGATGTGGGGGTCTTTTTGTTTCTAATTTGGGAGAAGTTATAATAATTTTCATTTTAAACGGACCTATAACTGTACTACCAAACTTGACCTACTTAGAAATAAAATCTAGACTCAATTACCCTTTCCTCCATCCCCCTTTTCGACCATCAAAGCCTTGTCTCACTTTTGACATCTGGTACCAGTTTGACTAGACTGACGCCATAAAAATGGGAATGTCGCCAACATTCATGCAACTGCGCACAGGTGTTAAAACATGACACAAGACATGATGGCCAATTTTTTTCACAGATCAACCACTTGACCTGAGCTTTTATCAGTGGAGACATGGACCAAATAATCATGTTTCCAACCAAAGCCAGATAAGTGATTTCCTTGAAGGGCATAATTATCAAAAAAAACATTTTCTATAGGACATACCTGGGAGTTAAATGTATCCTCGTACAATTTCCGTTCTCTTTGGATTTCCAGAAAAGCTGCCTCCCTTTCCATCATGTCGTTTTGAATTCCCTCTAAATGCCGGGCCAAAGCCTCTTTGTCGCGCAGGGCTTTTTGCTGCACATCACCGAGTTGTTGCCTTAGTCGACCAGACTCTGTCTTCAGCCTCTCTACGATTGTACCATGTGATGCTGCCTGGGCCTGGAGTGATCAAAATTGATGATTATCACATCAGACAACCACATAAAAATGGCAGAAATTCTACATGCCATATAAATTTTATGTCGTAGATAAATAGTGTAACTCAAAATATAGCTATTTCGCATTACCTGAAATTTTTCTTTTACTGAGTTTAATAAAGATTTCGTAACAGTTGGTAACTTTTTAAAAAGCATTTCTAAAGCATTGATTGATAGTTGGTTGTAATGAGAGATTATATAGAAATTCACACATTTATCATTGAGTAAAACAGGGCAATCCAATGAAAGAAAAAAAAAATGAAAAGAAAGTCGGTATAAACAATTCATATTATTTTCAATGGCTTCGCTTACTTCATACAGTAACAAAATTGAGCAAAAGGACAATTTATTACAATTTTTGGTTTCTAAACTATTACTCAATCAATAATAAATTATATTCATTTTAGCATCAGCTATCAAGATTTATCAATTAACAAACAAACAAACAACAAATTAAAAAATAAATAAAAAGCAGGAATATATTGATGGTTTATATTTAAGTAAAATAGTCACCAGTTATTTTATCATGTGTGCCAGGTCAAGCATACCAACACACAAAACATTAAGCTTTTATAGTCTGAATGAAAGAATTTAATGAGAACTAATCACCCAACTGGCAGTATAAAAATAATAACAAAGAGCTGAGTGACGTTAACTTCATCCTTTTTTATAGAGGATAGTCATTCGCTTACTTGTAAGACAGTGATCTCCCTTTGCAGCTTGCTTCGTACATCGTGCGCTAATTGCAGCTGTTCCTGGTACCACTCCTTGGCCTTCACCAAGGTCATAAGGTCATTACGGGCCGTGCGGGCTTCTGTCTCCGCATCCATCTTAGACTGAATACTAGTCTGAACCTCCACATAGAGCTCAGCTGAAAGAATAATTGTAGTGCAAAGGAATATTGCAGTAAGCAGGATGTGAAGGGTGTGAATTTTCAAGAAAAAAGTTTAAAAGTCTTCAAATTTAGTCATTTTTATGTCAATTTTTTGTAATTTGACAAGGAAATTCGTAATTTCTGAAATTGTGTACGAACAACCACAATATTATTATAATAATAATAATAATTATGATTATTATTATTATTATTATTATTATTATTATTATTAATATTATTATTATTACTACTATTATTATTATTATTATTAAAATTACGAAAAATTTGTAAGATTCGGCAGGTATGTGGAAATGTTGCTTAATCAATGTTATAAAAATTAAAATGATTTAAAATACAGAGTAAAAAAAAAATTAATAAAAATATCTAAACAATTACTTGACAAGGATAAAAACCAAAAGGAAACAAAAATTATAATAAATCAATAACGAATTACCAATTTTGTTTTTCAGTGCCTGAGTGTTCATATCCTTTGCTCGTATTTCATCTCTGAGTTCTTGGACTCGAACCTTAAAATCACAGATGAAGAAAAAAAATTATTCACATGTTTTACGTCTTACAAATATAATTTTGTAAGTTAATTGATGATAGCTTAAAATCAAGTGGAACTGAAAATGTACTAAACGTTAAAAATTAATTTATGAAATAAAACAAGATATTTCCAACCTCAAACTATTGGAATTTAAATTTGTATGTGAGATAGTCATATGAGGTTGACTCTGATACCCATATATTTTTATTGAACTTCGATGATATGATCAGAGTCTGAGAGATGAGTTTTACTGTCTAATATTTCATTTAACTATTCAATTCAGTTTCTCAATGCATTACAATCACAGATACAAGAGATCAACATAAAAAAAATACAATATTTCTCATCAAATTCTTTCATGTGACTAAATTATCACCTTATAAGAGGATACAGGTTTGAAATATTTATTGGCAGATACAAAACGAGAATTCGGGTAAATTTTATTACTAACAGAACCGTAAAACTTTTGAACAGTGCCCAAAAACAGAACCAAGTTTGATACATAAAATGATTCTTATGTAGACAGATTCAAAATAATGTTTGATAAAGAATGAATCAATTCCGATATAATAATATCTAACTAAATGTCACTTCCCATGACATGACATGATATGATATGATATGATATATGATATGACATGATAGAGTCTGTGAAATGAGTTTTAATGTCTAATACATAGCGCTAAACTTTTCAAAGAGCTTAAGGGGACACCCTAACACACAATACCCTCATGACCCAAAACAGCAGTATGTTTGGACCATTATAAATTATATAGTATAATCTAGATTTAGAGCTTTTTTTCTGTTCCTTGTTTTAATTTGCTTGTGAAACAAGCATAATCCTGAGACAATGTATGGGGCATGTCAGGACAGTGGGACACTACGCTAATATTTCATATAACTATCCTATCAAATTTCCCAATGTATAACAATCACAGAAATAAGAGATCATACAGAAAAAATACAGTATTACTCATCAAATTCTTTAATTCAACTAAATTTTCGCCTTTTTCAACAACAGAAAAGATAAAATTATCTATATGAAGTTACCTGGAATTTTGTAGTCTGTTCCTGTACAGACTGCAGTTCATCTTGGATAGTTCTGAGCTCTTCTGCCTTCTCTGACAGGAGACGATTTGCATCGAGTATCGTCTGTTCGAGCAACTGCCGAGATTCTCTGAGACTGAGGACCTCCTTGTGCAAGTCCTTGGCATTCAATCCTGAAGAATCTTCTCCAGTAGAAGCTGCAGCCAGCTTGGCTTGTAGAGCTGACATCTGGGATTGAAGCTCAGATCGTTCCTGGAAAATAATAAATGATTGTGTAAACCAAAACCATGCCAAATACAGACCTGTCTATTTGAAAAATCCAAAAATTCTTAATTTTTGGGAGATAAAAAGTGTAGCAGCTCTAGTTAACGTTAAAAATCAACAATTTACCCTTACAGGGATTAAAAATCCTTAAAATTCTATAGCCTGTCATCAACTCTCGTTTCAATAAGTTTTAATGACTTAGAAATGTTCATCAAGTTCTGAAATTGGGACCAAAATTTCGTAATTCTACGATCTTTTTGTAAAAGTAGAAAGGTCTGAATATATCATTTTCCATGAGCAATTATAACAATCATTTTTTACCTCAAGTATTATCATTCTAATTGTTTTTGTTGTTGACTAGAGTGCAACCATATGGTCTAGTGGTATGACACTCCCTTTCGGATTTGAAGGTCCAGGGTCAAGCCTCGCTTGGTGCATGATTGAGTCCTTATAAAATAGGCTCTTAACTCACATTCTCTCACCATACTCAGTTGTAAAATGAGTACCTGGCCATTAACAGCATTGTCTCTGTTGGAAAAAATTGTACTATCGCTTAACAGGTGTCATGTTTCGTTCTACATGTTACGTGTTGCTGTTGAACAGGGACCCCTTGTAAAGCACTTTGAACACATTGAGTGGATATTGCGCTATATAAAGCTCAAGCTTCAGGTATGAGTGATGATAGTAATACTATAGGTGTGGAGTGGTGTAGTCGTCGAGGTTGATAGGTTTGACGGGAGGTAATGAGCGGATAAATTCCTATAAATAAATAAATATATGAATGAACAAATAAATAAATTAATTAATTAATTAATTTAAAAATAAATCTAATGAATAAATTAATTAACAACCACCTGGAGAGAACTAGAGATGATGGCCAAGGACTGAGTTGGTGAAAGGAGAAAAGTTATTGATGGCCTTAGTAAGTAAGTAAGTAAGTAAGTAAGTAAGTAAGTAAGTAAGTAAGTAAGTAAGTAAGTAAGCAATAACATCATTAAAATCACATTTCAAAACAGTTTTGTTTGGTTTAAAATCAAAATAAAGTAGAATCCATTTCCTGTTCTTTCGTCTCCTTACCTGTAGCATTGTGTGAGATTCGCTAGTGAGAATTTCTAGCTGCCCTTGAAGCTTCGCTTTCTCTTTGAGAATCTTCTCATACAATTTCCTATCTATTGTACTGGATGGAGGTGACCTCACTCCAGACAAACTATGACCTTTCGGTGAGGTGGTGGAATTTTCTAGAGATGGAGATGGTGCAACATTTGAAACAGAGGAGGGGAAATTAATGGAACTCAGGTCATTGTATACAGGAGATTCAAGGTAAGACGGAACAGCCTGATTGGGTGATTTGAGAATAGTCGTGTTTACAAGAGTTGGTGTTGCGACGACTTGCATTGATGGTAATTCGGATGGATGAGATTGAGTTTGCCCAGGTTTATCAACGGCTGGTCTTTGGCTTCCTCCACCTGCCTTTGCTTGTGATCTTGGTTTAGATTCGGGTATGAAAGATGGAGGTAATACTATAGGTGGAGTGGTGTAGTCGTCGAGGTTGATCGGTTTGATGGGAGGTAATGAGCGGAGAAATTCCTCCGACTCCAGTTCGTAATCACTCGTGGAAGGAAGGCTAGCTTGTATACCAGTATAGCTTTCAAACTCCATTTCGCTGCTGTAGCTGGCCTCGCTGATTGTATCCATAACGTCAATTTGAGCACTGCTTGAAGAAGCTGATTTCGGCAATTTCTGAGGGTTAGAATTAATCTTTGCACCAGGGATTTGTTGTTGCGAAGGCTCAGGCGAACTTGTTAAATTTTGAAAATATTCTGCAGTAGTCATGGGTACGGTTTGGGAAACTGGTGGAGTCACTTTGACCGCTTGTGGTTCTATGAGGTTGGAGTTGTTTGAAACGACGTTGCTAACGGCAACTGGGGGTTGTTGCTTCATCTGATTGTTATTGTTATTGGAGTTGTCATTTTTGGGGGTGGATGGGGTGCTGAGGGTATTGGAAGGAGTAGCTGCTAAATTTGTAGGTGACGATGGGTGTAGAAAATGGCTGATGATGGACCCGGAATGGGCTCTTTCAATGGTAATCTCAGAGGGACTAATCATTGTCAGTTGATGAGGTTGTGGTTGTGGCAACTGATTTCCTGTCAGGTGTGATGGCAGTGAGGACATCAAAGGTGGTGGAGATACAGGAGTCATTGTGGAGGCTACAGCAGGCTTGATATCATGTAATGGAAAAATAGAGAGCAGTTAGAGCTGACTGAAACAAAAACCTGGGATTGAAAAAATACTTATTAATAAATAGATGAAAATGGAAAAGATTTGGAATGAAATACAATACATATCCCGGATTAAACCTTGCATAAGCAAATCAAACAACAACAACACACAACAACAAAAACAACAACAAAGAGACAATACGTAGTCAGTCTCACTATATTTGTTTACTTCTTTTCACTGTTTCCTTTTTTTTTTTGCTGACAAAGGGTTTGCCCACGAAAACTCTATTGTTTGTTTTAGTTCATCCCAAAACCTTTTCCATTTTAACCTTTTTGTTAGTACTGGATAATAAAATGTCATGTAATTAGAGGAAAGATTAAAATATTTTTTTCAAAGAGATTTCATTGACTGACCTTACCAAGATGATTATAAGAAGTTTGGAATGGACAGTACATAAAAGAAAAAGATAAACATCTTTATTATGAGTAAAACACACCAAAAAAAAAAATAATAAAAAAAAAATAAAAGAAGCATTTTTTTTATGAGACACTGGTATTATATAGAAGTAATTTATGAATTTAACGATAGGAATAGAAGACCAAATATCTAATATTCACAAATTCAATTTCAATTACTTACAATGCTCAATATATCTATAGGATTTGCTCCGTTATGAATTAAATCTGAACAAATAATGTAAATAAAAAGTTGATGATATTTTTTAAAGTACATCGATAGGATAGTTAAGCACTTGAATACAATGGCTGTGTAGTTACCTGCACCATGCCAGAGAGTGGGATGGGCGATTCACGAGGAGTCGACGTGATAGACAAAGGACTTGAACCACCTGTCTTCAATTTCCTTTCAGCTTCAGCTACAATCTGAGCCACCACGTCTGGCGGTGCCGGTGCCAATGATTTATTACCTGGAAGGTAGGCAATATGATGATGACGTAAGCTCCTATCTTTTTTGTATGAAAAGCAATATTCACTAAATGTGTTCAAAGGGTTTTACAAGGAGTCCTAAGCCAACAGCAACAATTAACATGTAGGATGAGACATGACGCTTGTAAGGCATTATAATTTTTTTCCAACAGACAACTATGTTACCAGCCGAGTGAAAGAATGTGAGTAAAGAGTCTTTTCCAAGGACTCAGCTTTGCACTTCCCAGGCCTGGACTCAAACAAAGGAATAGCCAGTTAGAGGATGTGTGCCATTCCACAAGACCACAAAGCCACATGACGATGATGATGATGATGATGATGATAATGATGATGTTGACAACAATGACAACATTGATGATGATCATTATGAAGATGATGATGAGGACATTGACTTGAAGTTGTGGACGAATGCAGTGAAAAAAAAACAAAAGCCTACTTTGTAATGGAATTATGTAGAAATATTAATAATATCAAAGATGATGATTATGTCAAAACATATGACGTTGACGTATGTACCGTACCTATCACAGATTCCTGAAGCTTTAACGCCTCAGCTACAGTTTCAAAACTGTTGTCTTCCACGGGACCGTTGCCGCCATCATCAGAAGATGTGGAGACGTATGAGATAGTGTCAATGCCAACACTCTTAGTCGGAACATTTGAGGCTCCCTTGGCCCCCGAGGGAGTTGATGACGAGGTGTCCTGAGTATTCCACATGCCGGACTTCCAAGGAGGTGGGATCGGGGTAGAGGGAGAGGTTCTTGTCCGGGCTACAAGTATTTTATGTCCTTCCCGCTTGTATTCACGAGATACGGCAGTTGTGTTTGATGAAATCTGTTTGAAGAAAAAGTAAAAAATATTTGAAACAGGCGATACATTATTATGGTACTATAAACTTAAACTTGAGCTTTTATATAGCGCAATAATATCCACTAAACATGTTCAAAGTGCTTTACAAGGGGTCATTGACCAACAGCAACACTTAACACGTAGGACGCGTCTTGACGCCTGTTAGGCAATATTACAATTTTTTCGGACAGAGACAATGCTGTTAACGGCCAGGTACTCATTTTACACCTGAGTACAGTGAGAGAATGTGAGTAAAGAGTCTTTTCCAATGACTCAACTATGCACCGAGTAAGGCTCGAACTCAGGACTTTCCAATCCAAAAACGAGTGCCACACCACACAGCCGTAGAGAGATTTATGACCGTTGTAGTCAGTTGTATCAACCCCATCATATGCCTTGACTGTTTATGCCCCTTTGTCCACATGGGAGATAACTATCATATAAAACTAAAACCCACTCACTCATTCATTCCCATGACTGGATGGTTGTCAAGGGGACTTGCAGGATGAAGTCGTACTTTTACAATTCCGTGCCACACACAGTAATTGGCTTTCTCTATCAACTCGTACAACCAACATCAATCCTGTCCATTCCTCGATGCTATCCATCCATATTTTCTTGTGTCTTCCTCTTCTACATTAACCTTCCACCGTGCCTTGTACAACAGTCCTGCATAAGCTGTCATGTCTGACCAGATGTCCAAACCTTGAAAAATTTCCCTTCTTTTAACCAGGGTTGCCAATTCAGGAAGCAAAAATTTACTGAACGTTTTCACAAACACATTGACCAACACCTGTCCGAGCGCTGAACTCCAGTAAAAATGACATTATGTTCTTTCTTTTTTAGGTTCAGCAGGTGATTGGAAAACATACTGAATTCCGTAAATATACAGAAAATTAGCAACCTTGTTTTCACCATTGCAAGCAGAAAATTTTAGTATACAGTCAAAATTATGAAACTTGGGTGAGGTAAATTATTACATATTCTTAAACAATTGACAGGAAACTGTATGATTCTAGCCTTCTGACCTGAGGGTCCTTGGTTTGAGTCACCTCACCATCCTTAGGTGTAACAATGATTACCTGGTCGGTATTAGCATTGCCTCTAATGCAAAATATTGTGACTGCCCCTTATACGTGTCATGTCTCATCCAATTTAGTCAATGTTGCTATTGGCTTGGGACTGTTTGTAAAGCATTTTGAGCACAATACATGGATTTTGCACTATATAAAAGTTCACATCTTTTTTTTTTCAGGGGGGGGGGGGGAGAGGTTTGGTTTTATTCTTAAAATTTATTTATTACTATTTTTGAATACATACCTGAGCTAATGTCTTCAAATCAGCCTGTGTCAAAGACGGCGAAGGTGGCTTTGGAGAATGACCCTGACCTAAATGATCATCCGGGTGGACAAGAAATGAGAGATGAGGCTGGCCAGAATTTGTTCCGTCCTGCCAAACTGAAAGATGCTGGACCGTGCGACCTCTTCCAGTTGGAACTCCTCTGTTAGTTGTTTGTATAACGCTTGTGGTTCTAGGTGTCGTATTGTTATCTGAAATAATGAAAATAAGTCATATTCATATTGATTAATGTTACAGTTTAATAATAATAATAATAATAATAATAATAATAATAATAATAATAATAATAATAATAATAATAATAATAATAATAATAATAATAATAATAATAATAATAATAATAATAATAATAATAATATGGTTTTTATATAGCGCTTACCCTGTACATCAACAAGCTCAAAGCGCTTAACAGTAACGTAGCTACTCTCACTTAAACATGCTACTTTCACTCAAACATACAACCACTCGAACAAGCGATATGAAACAAAGCAATATAATTCTACAGTGCTACATATTAAAAAGATGTTTTTTAAAGAAATCTGCATCATTGCGTCTTCATTAATTAGATTGAAGCTTCCATTCCACTTGACTATCGTTGAGCATAAATAAAACTACAGCACGATGACTCACAAGAAAGAAACACACAACGTAAGAGTTATCCGATCCATACATGTTTGACAAATCAGTAAATACATTTGGAAGTGCATAATATCTAATTCTTTCATTTCGTTCTATTATTAAACAATTTATTTTTGCGAGTATGTGTTATAGCATGATTTTTAAAAAATTAACGAGTTTAATAAATACAAAGAAATGAAAGAGTACTCTTATTCCACCCCTCAAAATAAGATTCGTGGATATTTCATGACCAATAGTATGGTAGTGTAGCACTTCGATTCGCCATAATTTGTATTTTTCTCCTTCAGCTTGAATGGCAACTTGACCCAAATAAGAAAGCGTTGGATTTGTATTTATGCACACCAAAAGATTATTTTTAATTGCCAATCAGCGGTCTTTTACACATTATTTTAAACAAATAAAATGAGTGAAAATATTCTGCAATCGTTGAATAATTATTTTTATTCAACATGTTCAAAGTATTATTCAACAAATACGTATCTGCTAAGAAATTATAGGGTTTTCCAATGGAAGGAGTAGAATAAAGTAAATTATTTGTGTTTGACAATTGTAAAGTTAGCATGCATTGTGTGTTGAGATGATTGACAATCAAATCCTAAATTTACAAATGTTAACTAAAAAAAACAACAAAAAAACATGTTGGTAACATGTGAAAGCTTTGAAGTTCTGCGCAATTATCGTTTTTTCTTCTTTTCTATAAGCTTATTCGAGGAGGAATAATATGTAAACCATTAACATTATTCCTTGTAAGCATATGGAATACAAAACCTTATAGAGAAATTATTCCAATTTCTGATATATGAAACAGTCCATTACAAATTGCTCTCTCCACCCTTAGATAGGACAAAAGTTCCCAGCATTTAAAAAATAAATAAATAAAACAAACAGAAAAAAATGCTGATCGTTTGCATGTGATAATCTCCTTTCCACAGAGAGTCTATCTGAATCTGAAATTATTCACAGCTCAACTGTAAATTTAGATGAGATATCAAAAGAGATTAATAAGACGTGTAGAGTAAAAAGTAATAAACAAAAACGAATATAACAGCTTCAAAAAAGAACAAAATACCAAACAGACTGTTTTGGGCTCAAAACTCTTCTTCAGCCAACAACAAAACAAACAATAAAAACATAATTGCTGTCGTCGATCTGGTTTTTTTCTTTCAAAATGTATGTTTTTATTGGGGGGGGGGGGGTTGTTATTGGTGGCTGAAGAAGGATTTTGAGCCCAAAACGCTCCATGCTCGGTCTTTTTTGAAGATGTTATATTCAATTTTGTTTATTACTTTTTACAGTTTACAGCTTCTAGCAGCTTCGTATCACTATGGCAGTGGGTAATGATTCACCTAATTGATGGACTGATATGAAATTATAAGGAAAGAAGAAAATGGGTTATGAAGGAACAAAAGTGGCTTTTTTTTTAAAGTGTCATACATTGTGGTGATTATGTTTTTCATGATGTTGATCTTCTTTCTGATTTTCTATTTTTTTTTTTATCATTGTCATAAAATCCTGCAATTACTTTATTATTTTTTATGCCTTTGTAAAATTAGATTCATCACCTGCACGTCCAACTTTTCATTCTTTAATAATAACAACAACAACAATAATAATAATAATAATAATAATAATAATAATAATAATAATAATAATAATAATAATAATAATAATAATAATAATAATAATGTACAATTAATATAGCGCTTTCTATGCTGTCATACATATAGAAAAGTGGTCCTTCAGATCCATTAGGCCCATGGAGCCAGAGTTTATTCCTGCCTCTATAGCATGAAATGAACTATAACAATTGCTTGTTATTCTTTGGATAGGATGATAGTCTGTCCAGATCTAACAGACCCAGCTACCTCATAACTGCTGGATGAATAGGGGGGGGGGGGGGGTGTCATAAAAAAAAACAACGCCACCAGGGATCAACCTCAGTCCTTTTGCTATGGGGAACGCCTTACTATCATAAAGGAGAATAAAAATGGTAAAACATTGCTTGGAGTCAGGCATTGCGTCGGTTAGAAGGGGGGGGGGGAGATAGGTAGGTATTTGTGTGACACTATTATGTATGACTTGAGTGAATGTTACGAATCGATACACTTTACATTGGCATGCTTTAGAGAAAGAAAATAATACAATATCAGTTGAAATTTCTGAAAATTTTTACATAGCGGCCAGCTTTTCATCAAAGAGCTAAATCAGGACACATCAACGCACAATACCGTATGACCCAAAACAGCAGTATGTTTGGACTATTATGTAATAATAAAATCTAGATTTAGAACTTTTTTCAGTTCCTTGTTTTAATTTGATAGTTTTAAAAAAGCATAATCTTGAGATGTGCAAGGGTCATTTCCATACAAATAAAGAGTCAAAATCTTTTTTGGCATTAAATATTTTCTCAGATTGCACACAAATAGTCAAATTCTTTTTTGCCATTAAATGTTTGCTCAGATTGCACAAAAATAGTCAAATTCCTTTTTGGCATTAAATTTTTTCTCAGGTTGCCAAATTGGGACAGTCCCGATTCAGTCCTGAGTTTCTCAGGAAAGTTGGCCGTTATGATTTGTTATCAGCTGCTGAAAAAAACCCCATAAAATTCCAGCAATCTGGGGTGAGCTAGTAATGTAAAGAAAAGAGGACAATATCATTATATATTTTTTGTTCAGGGCTGCCAGGCAGAATCACAAACATTTTCTGAGTGCTGAACACCATTAAAAAGACGTTATGAACTTACTTTTTTTTCTGTTTAGCAGGTGATTGGAAAGAATACTGAGGGTTTATAACATACTGAATTCCGTAAATATACGGAAAATTGGCAAATGGCAGGATGGAAATCATCCACTCCAAACAGACGTGGCATCTCTTGGACACCGACCAAAATCACTATGAAAACTGAATTTTGAGGTGAGGAATAAAAAACTGTTACATTTTATTTTTAAAATATCATTTCAATGTAAACTCTTTAGCAACGATAACAGTACAATGCACACCTTAAACAAGAGAGTACAGAGTAGATAGAGGGATTATTGTGCTGAAGAAATACATTAAACTAACTGAGCAAAGTCAGTTTCAAAGGCCCCACCCATCCTAAAAATATACCTGCAAATTTTTGTGTTTCTGCAATTATCTGGCAGCCCTGTTTGTTGTGGTTACTTTTATTTCTTTATTTTTTAGAATTATAAATGAATTCTGAATGATACTGATACCTCTTCAGAATCACATTTCGATAATCTCTGCTGAAATTGTAAATCTGTTAAGCAAATAAGACGACGACAGTTGTATCACTTAACCGATAATGTCATAACACATTGATGTTGGGTGGCTCCATGGAACAGTATCTCGTCTGGTCACAAAAGTCAAGCAATGATAAGTATAGTCAGTGACCAGATGGGGTGACTGTGATGTGGAAAATTACACAAATTACCCCACTCGATTAAGGTGTGAATGAGTACCAGGCTAAGGCAGTGAGGGATATTGTAAGAGTGTCCATTAAAAAGGACGCCAAACAGATGAGTGGAACTGTATGAAATGGAAATATGGTTCCATATAAATTGTGAAGCACATTGAGCAAGGTAAATTCATGAAAATGCATATAAATCACATTCATAATTCATTATTTATTGATAAGGGACTCAAGAAATAATACTTGTTAAAATATAAGATAAACATATACATATATGAACATATAAAAATATACCAGCTAAAAAAGCTATGAATAATTTTTCCACCCCATCTGGACACAAGAAATATAACGACAGACCACCCACGTCAATTCACACTGTCCTGAATAGAGACCAAAAATGCCTTCAAAATAACAAAGAATTAAAATCAAAGGAAGATCTTATGAAATTAGCATCCACAGCAAAAGACCATGAATTGTGGAAGGAATTGGCACAGATGATTACAGAGGCAGCTGAGGCATCTCAATAGGATAATTATGAAGCAAAGGGCCTTATGTCAGTTAGTAAGTCACGAGTTGAACATAAATGATTAATCGGGATAAAACGCAAATAGGCGAAAAATATAACACATATCACACATTACTTATTAGGGTAATCTAAAAACCAATATCAACAAGTGTTGATCAAACTGAAATAAAAAACTTTTTCTTTTTTTTAATTTCAAAGAAAGACAAAGAGGAACCCAAAGCCAAAATGTGGCCTATCGACCGTTTAGAGTATTATATTGGCTTGGACATGCCCGAGAAAAAAAAATCAAAACAACCAGAAATGTGAAGTCTTTGTTACTTTAAAGAAATTGTGGTCATTTTCATCATTGACAGAATTTTGTTGGCTTTCCATTGAGTTCAGAGCTCAACATCAACAGGTGTCAGCCATGTTGACCAGTTTCATCAATAAAATATTTAAAAACTTGACCCAATTCTCATATTTTTGACAATAAATTAATTTTTTGGCATCAATTCAACCGGATATAGTAATAATAATAATATAATAATAATAATAATAATAATAATAATAATAATAATAATAATAATAATAAATAATAATAATAATAATAATAATAATAATAATAATAATATAATATAATAATAATAATAATAATAATAATAATAATAATAATAATAATATAATAATAATAATAAATAATAATGTTGTACACTTTTATAGCGCGAGCTTCTCATGCAATATGAGCTCTAGGCGCTTTACAAAATTAGATTTTATATATATATATATATATATATATATATATATATATATATATATATATATATATATATATATATATATATATATATATATATAAAATTAAACAACTTTCATAGCTATTAGATTAAGATGGACACATATTCAATATTTCAAGCGCTATCAACATGGAAATACATGTAAATAACAAATTTAAAAAATAAAAAATAATCAAGCCAAGAAATGTTTTCTAAGGAAATATAATGCTGTTTTGGGGCCAGTATGTCAGATAGTTTTTAAAAAGCAAGCAATCAAAAAGAACGTTTCCAAGGAGATGTAAAATAATGAAGAAAAACAAACTTTAAAGTTTAAAGGAAAAATGCGTGAAAAAAAAAAGATTATAATTGAACCATCACCTTTCCAGGTATATTGAACTGTATTCACATTATATTCACTCAAAGGCAAAGTCTGATCCGATTGGCTAAAACTGAGGTCGTAATTGACCACGTTGCCAAATGCGTCCGAGTCTTCGTCCAGAGACGTCACCTCGTGGAAGGTGATGTCAAACGGTTCCATCGGCCAAAACCCAGCTCTTGGAGACTCATGACTGTGAATACTGGGGAATGAGGACAGGTTAGATTATTTCTACAAGGATATGTGAGTTTTGATTACTTGAAACCCAAGAAAAGTTTTGTTAATTGGATAGTATTTCATTATTCATCATGGAAAAGTCACTGTTTGTCAATTTGAAAGGATTCCATTATAGAAAAGTCACTGTAATGCATTATATTAATAGCTTTAATTTATGCCTTTTTTTTCAGAATGTCGTAATAGAAACAAATAGCAAGACGGTAAAACCTGGGAATTGTCAACTCAACAAGAAAAACTAAATCTACAGTATATTTATCATCATCATCATTGTCGTCATCATCATTAAAATTATTAATATCATTATTATTATTATTATTATTATTATTATTATTATATTATTATTATTGTTATATTATTATTATTATTATTTATTATTATTATTATTATTATATATTATTATTATTATTATCATTATTATTATTATTATTATTATTATTATTTTTTATTATTATTATTATTATATTATTATTATTATTATTATTATTATTATTAATTATTTTTAATATTTTCATGACCATTATTATCATTCAAATAAATAAACAAATAGAAAATGATAAACAATGATATACCACCTCAATTAAATAGTTTACATTCAACGGGAAATGGAAAATCTCATTCCCCATGGACCCTTTGAATAAAGCAGTAGTTTAGAAAAAAAACACAAAGTTTCCATTAATTTTAAAGGCTAGCGAGCTGTGCAAAAAGAAATCATTAGCACTAGATCCGTGGAAGATCAGTATGTGTGAGTGTGTGTGTATGTGTGCGTATGTGTGTGTGAGTGTTAAGTCATTCATACATTTCTTTTAAATCTTTCAAGCCTGTGATCCTCTCCAATTATCAAGACTTATCAAATATTATACCTCTCCCCAAAAAAACCCCAAAAAAAATGAATCACAAAAAAATTGATGTTTAGTTTTGTTCTTGTGTTTTTAATATTCAATAGATAATCTTAAGTAGGCATTGTTTTGTTGTATGTTTATGACTTATTAAGTCATATATCCATAACAATAAGATTTAATATTGGCAGTCTTTTCTTTCAATTGCCACCAGGTTTTATAATTCAAAACAGTGAGCTGTAGTCTTTCAACTCCTGTAATTTTCTTTTTAAAATTGTTATATCATCGTGATCAAAAAGGATACTTACACACAAAATGCATTTTTATTTAATCCACCTTTTCTTGCTATTTCTATATATCATACAATCCATATGCCGTATAAAAATACATCATATATTTTTATGCATTAATATTGATAATGTAGATGTGTTTTTACTATTAACTTTATTTTAATTATATTTACTATATTGCTGTATAAAATTATGGAAATGTGTTTTATAGTGCCTATTTATTTATTCTTATGATTCAGGTCTGTGAACCCAATTTCATTGTGGATGAAAAAAAGTTTTATTTATTTATTTATCTATTCATTCATTTACTTATTTATTTATCTATACTTTAAAAAATTTATTTATTCATTTACTTATTTATTTATTAATTTATATATTCAAAGTTTATATAATAAAGAGAAATAAATGGGAAAAATGTGTGGATAAACCATAACCCAGTAAGCAGGAGCATATCTGAAGGGTAAAAGAAGTAATTAAAAAAATTGGACAGATTAAACGATTACATAACTGACAGAACAAATTAAAATTTAAAAAGCAATTTTGAAAATAGACATTGACTTCAATAATGCTAACTTGGAAAATAAAAAAATAAAAAAAGGTAAATTTTAATAAGTTATATGACGTTACGATAATTCTTCTTCTTCTTTTTTCTCCACCTGTGAAAATGGGATCCAATGATTTACAATTGTCCAAGTAAAAAAACTCACTAAATGTATATGAACTGTACCATCACAACAACAAAAATAAATTTAGAAAGGCTTTGTCTTTCTTGAATAGGGTTTGACTTAAACGTAATTAATATATACTATTCTTTTATAATCACTGGTTATGTGCATGATATGGCTACAAGCAAGCTTGGGCTGTGAAACACCAAAAAAAGTTTTACTATAAATTACTCCTATTCTATAAGCACTCTCGCAAAAATGAAATCAGCTTAAAAGCATTCATATCTTTCTAACCATAATTTTTTTTTTTTTTAAACAAACATCAAATAAAAGAAAGAACAAAAATAAAAGAAATATTTATTTATTTCAATATTAAAATTTTAAGACGGTTTACATATGCAAACAAAATACTTTCTGACGTTTGAACCACACCTTTCTATGCTTTCACAACATTTATTGTGTTAAATACGGACCATTGAATATACCCATTGAATTAGTCAACGTTATCTCATTCATGACTGAAAGGGACAATACAATGCAAGACGATCATAAAATATGTAGTTATGTACAGAACAGGGTATGGTTGGTTCGAGGGGACATTGATGTAATCATTACGGTAGGGGTAGAAGGAGGTTAAAGCCGGATCACAGAAATGGAGAATGATTTAGCGTAATCTCTATTCAGACAAATTACAATTTCCTTCTACCCTCGCCCCAAATCTACTATTACTACTGTATAATGCTGTCGCATGATGGTCCCTCTAAGCTTAGGCCACCAAGTCTAAAATAATAAAGTCACTACACAAGAGAAAGAAACTAATATTACTTTACATTAATAAGGCAATGAGTTACAGGCCTGTAACCTGATGCATACTTCATGGGAAAAGAAGAGAAAGATATATTTGATACATTGTTGTTATCTGGGCATCACAAATAAAATACATTGACTTTCCCTTTCACAATTAATCAAGTAGAGAGGTGCACGTAAAAAAAAAAAGACGTTCCCTCTCAAAATTCCCTCAAAATCAAAGTAATGAACCCTGGATGTTGACCGATTTTCTCAGACTAAACATGTCAGATTATAATATTCCCTAAATTGTGATGTTTTGAAAGAGAAGGAAGGTCTGGCGATTTTTACAAATTAAAATTTCTTACGAAGGGAGGCCTTCCGAAAGCTCCTACATCCCCAGTATTCTTGTTCTAGTAGGGGGTTTGGGAGGGGGGAAACTTTTTTTTATGATGTTCTACCTAGTAGGGGGTTTGGGAGGGGGGAGACAGTTTTTTTTTTAAGTTTCCCCCCTCCCAAACCCCCTTACTAGAACATTATATATAAAAAAAGAATACTGGGGATGTAGGAGCTCTCAGAAGGCCTCCCAAAACAAGAATCCTGGGGATGTAGGAGCTTTCGGAAGGCCTCCCCTTACGAACGTTCTTGACACTGTCACTGACACTGACAGAGGGACAGTTGCGTGAGTGTGAGTTGTCAAATATACACGGTTATTGTTATGTTTAGGCAAGCTTTGCTTTATCCTCGAAGCCCATACTTCTGAACAGAGACCAAATGATAGAATATAAATGTAGGAGACAGAAATGAACAAAACTTGCGCATCGTTCTGGTACCAAAAAAAAGCTTTCTTCCTGACTGTGTCCACAAGATTATAAGCCGGCCCTGCCGGTCAACAAGTCACGCAAGAGCAAATGGCAAACGCAGATATTAAATAAAAATATAAATCTAAACTCCATTTCATTTATTGTAGAATGCTTCTCTTTCAACAATACTCACACTTAATCTTGTCATAGAAATGCAATTAGTATTTAGACAAGCCTATCTATGTTTCTCCCTCTCCTACATCATTGTCCTGGAAGTTGGAAGGTTCTGTTTTTGTTGATATCCAACAACCCTCTTCTGAACCAGGGTTGCCAGATAATCTTTTATAAATGATTTAAACCATTATGAAAAAAAAAATCCAAATTTCAGAATAATTTTCTTTTAAAAACTTGAGCTTTTACAAAGTGCAATATTTACTAAACGCCTTCAAAGCGCTTTACAATGGGTCCCTTGCCAATTGCAACGCTTAACATGTAGGACGTAACATGACTCCTGCTGGCGATAGGTATTACAATTTTTTTTTCGGACAAAAACGCTGTTAACGGCCAAATACGCATTTTACTCCTAAGTACGGTGTAAGAATGTGAATAAAGAGCCTTTTACTCAACTATGCGCCGAGCGAAGTTCGAACCCAAGACCTTCCGATCCGAAGATGAGTGTCATGACACAATACCACATAGCCGCACTTTCTCAAGCTGACCCTAATAGCTAGAGAAATAGAGAAGTTAATGCCATCACAAGAGGAACGGTAAAAAATAGTGTTATCCAGAATATCGTATTGCTATTGCATGAAATAATATGTAATTTTGAAAATTTCTTACAGGCAAAAAAAAAATAATAATAATAATAGAGCTAATAATAATCCAATAATCCAAACTTAGAATGACAATCCAAAGGCGTCAAAAATAATCCAAAAATAGGCGGTTTGGATAAAAAATAATCTAACCTGGCAATCTTGTTCTGAACGTGGCAATTTATTCCATAGTTCTTGCCCTTGGTCGTCGTAATTAATGGTATATTCGCCTTTTTAATATGTATGTATAATATAATAATATAATATTGTAATAAATCATAAAATATTTTATTTTTTTAAAATACAATTAGTTCCAAAAGAAACTAATTATACCTTCTTATTTTGTTTTCATAGTTGAACTACCGGGTTTTTAATCATAATGCAATATATCTTTTAAAAGCGAGGTTCTATTTTTATATAGTATAATATTTATGATTATGTTCTATCAATCTCAGAGATATGATGATATCCTCAATCAAAATCGATAAAAAAAATAATTAAGAATCGGGTTTCGCAAAAATTGGGAATTCATTTAATAAATATATTCAACAGTTAATTCAATACACGAGTGACAATAATCACTTTGTATTACTGTAATATGGAGAGTTAATCTTTGAGTTACATATGTAGTCTATGGAGTTAACTTTCGTTTGGTGATCGTCGTCTTCTTTTGTGATGTTAATTTTTTGGTCTGTATCGGGCTTTTAGTTTACGAAAGCGACGACCAACTTCACTCTATAATTTCTTCTTTCATACGACACTGTCAAAAACTATCACTATCATACGAAACTGTCAAACACAACACTAAAATACTATCACACAACACTGTCAAACTGTGTCACTTCCGTCTCCAATTCCAAGTTGACTGACAGTTGATGGCTTCCCAAAAATTTGACATCAGTCTAAAGAATGAATGAAGTTGACGTCACCGCAAGCGACACATTTAGGTCATATCAGCGCCAGTAAAAAGGAAGACAATTGGATAGTCAAAAAATTCTAGAAGTACAGTTTAAGCACCGATGAAAAAGTAAAACAAGGGGGAATTGGTTGTTTTGTTTTGTTTTTTTTTTTGTTTTTTAAGGTTTTACGGCACTTGCAACACATTTAGGTTATATCAGCGCCAGTAAAAATGAAGAAAATGGATAGTAAAAAGTTCTAGAATTACAATTAAAGCACCCAAGAAAAGGTACGACAAAGGGGAACTGGGACAAATAGGGATCAGGTGTAGATTCCAAGAGCATACCACCTATGTACTTAGTTTGAGATCACCTATAAGTCTCATCCGGACACAAGCACAAAATTCAACAGAGAGGACTACACTCAAATGCTTACATTATACACTAAAAATAACAAATATAATACTACATAACAGAGAGATGATTTACAAGGAAAAAAATATCATCTCCCAAAACAATAACCGTGCATTTGACTGTTTCCCTCCCAGCGAAGACTCCAACCAGGGCCAGGACAAAACCAAGTAACCTCATTCCAAGACAAAGACAGAAAACATGTTGGAAAACAGATATAAGGGGATAGAAGACACAGTATGGACCTCCCTGCCCGCTATGGGAGATCAGGATCCCCACCCAGGGGAATTGGTTCAAATAGGGAACACATGTAGATTCCAAGAGCATACAATCAATGTTCTTAGTTTGAGATTACCTTAATGTCTAATCCAGACTACAAGCAAATGATCCCACTAAGAGGAAAACTCAAAAACAAAAAATATAACTATCACTACATAACAGAGATGATTTACAAGGGAAAAAAATGTCATCTCCCAAAACTAAACCATACATTTAACTGCTACCCTCCCAGTCAAGGACTCTGGCCAGGGCTAGGACAAAACTGAATAATCCCATTCCAAGACAGACAGAAAGCAACCCCGACAACAGATTGATTTAGGGGATAGAAGACACAACGTGACCTCCTGCCCACCATAGGGGGTCAAAGACCTCAACCAGTAATCAGACTAAACGTTACAGGTTACACATACTTTTGTGTGTTGGTACATTTCAACGGGCAGGCGTATTGTACTTAAACACATCGCATCAATTCATCAATAGAATTTCAGTGAGTCTCAGGGTGTAAAATGAGTACCTGGCGGTTTAGAGTAGAGTAGAGTGTCGTTTGTTGAAAATAATTGTAATACAGCCAAACAGGTGTCATGTCTTGTCCTACATATTAAATGTAGCTGTTGGCTTGGGACCCCTCATTATGCGCTTTGAGCATGTTTGGTAGATATCGTTTGTTGTTTGTTTTTAAAGGTTTTACGGCGCTTGCAACACATTAAGATCATATCAGCGCCAGTAAAAAGGAAGAAAATGGGATAGTAAAAAGTTCCATAATTACAATTAAAGCACCCAAGAAAAGGTAAGACAAAGGGGAATTGGTTCAAATAAGAAACAGATGTAGATTTCAAGAGCACACTATCAAAGTATTTAGTTTGAGATCACCTCAAAGTCTCATCCAGACACAAGCACAAGTCCCCACTAAGAGGAACACACTCAAATGTTTTACAAATCATATATAATATAAAGAAAACATAACGCAGCGCATAACAGAGAGATGATTTACAAGGAAAAAATATCATCTCCCAAAACTAACTGTACATCCCTCTCAGCCAGGACCAGGACAAAACCAAGTGCAGTGGAACCTCCCGATAACGACATGCCACGGGACCGAGTTTTTATGTCGTTATCCGGAGGTGTCGTTATTTACAGGTTTCCAATATGGCGGACAAAGTGGGCGTGGTAAGGCCCGCGGGACCAGTTTTTTTTATTTTTATTAACCATAACCACGCCACAACAGTACCATTTTTCCCTCTGCAGTTTATCAGGGCTGGGGACCGGCATGTGAACAGCTATTTGAATACAAAGGAACACATGGCCTCATTAAAAATGTTTGGGGGTTTTTTTTTTTGTTATTTTTTGTTTTCTTTTTGTTTTTTTACTTTTATTTTTGTCTCTCTCTATCCATTAAAAATGTATAAAAAAAGGTTCATCATCCTTGTTATTTTGTTATGAACATGAAGACTTGTTTGGCTCCAAATAATCCTCTATCACTGCTTGACGTTTGGCGCTGGAAATGATAGCAGATACTTTGTCCTCCATTGGGATGAGCATGTCAAATAATTACGCACCGTTGTCATGTTGCATGGCAAAAGTTCTGAGAGTTGTTAGCGCCATAACCGCTTCACTGGCCGTCACAACAGGGAGGAGCATCGCCGTCAAGATCATCATCGTCTTGATTTTCTGTTGCTGGTGTCTTTGTCTCATTGGTTCAAGCAGGAATCGTTTTTATAAACTTTGAGTACTCATACTCGGTATTTTTAGTATCTGATATCTACGAAAACTGCCGAAAATCACCAAAATGATGTCGTTATTCGGAGGTTTATCAAAAAGTGCGTCGTTATTTGGAGGGGGTTTTTTTACTGATCTTAAATAGAAAAAAAATCGGGACCAGGGGTCAATGTCATCAGGAGGTTGTCACTATTCGGGAGGTTCCACTGTAATCTCATACCAAGACAAAGACAGAAAGCAAGTTGAAAAGCAGATTTAGGGGGATAGAAGATGCAGTAAGTACCTCCCTGCCACTATGGGAGGTCAGGAACCCCACCAAGTTGGTAGATATCGCGCCACAGAATTGTCTACCATGCACAATGTTCTGCCACATCTCAATTCAAACAAAACCAAGATTAACAGATTCTTTTTTCACTATTTTTCTTTCACATTTTATTTGTGTCAATAATGAGTAAAAATTACAGATGTGAAAATGGAAATTGAACAATATGCGTAATCTTACTTAAAAGGAAAAAAAAAAAAAATTTAATGGAGTGATTCATAAGACTAAGTCACCATAAAAGAAAGTTGTTTTTTTTACAGGAGAGAAGTTAAGCATATTACTACAGTACTTTTTTTTAAAAATACTGCTTTTATGTTCATCACAATAACATTGGAGTCTTAACGAAATCGTGCCTACAGACATATGAGAAAAGAAAAGCCCGGATCTAACCTCCTACGTCACACATTTCATCGCCATGAACGAGATCTCTTAAGATCGGTAGTACCGATGCTGCATATCGTTTGAGAGCCTTCACGTTCCATGTACGTCATGTACAGACATACCCATCACAAAGGCAGAGAATGTTGTGTAACCTCAAAGAACATGGTCGGCCAAAAGAGATGAGTGGTTATGTAACACCAAAAGCCCCGTGGCCCGAACCACAAGGTTGCATCACTGCCTCATCGCTCAGGAATTAATTAGTACGACTGGACTCACAATAAAAAAAACCAAATTTGTGTTTTAAACTCTTTTGAATCAAACGAGTACACCAGCGTGTTCGTCTCATTGAGATGTGAAAAATGATATAAAAATCAAGAAAATCGGCCGATAAATTTTAAAAAGTTACTAAAAAAAGGTAAAATAAACAAAACTTTTTAAATCAAATTTATTCGTAAAACAGTTGATTTTCAACCGATTTTTCTGAAATAAAGACCAATGTTCTTCTTTTTTAAAGCTGATTTCAGCAATGTGACTTTCAAATTCCTCACAATTATATTTTAAACTTTTAGCTATTAGGCCCATTAAAAAAGGTATATTTTTTGCATAACAGAAGCGTAATACCTTGACAGTAGACCAAGTTGAGATCCTGTGATTGGTCAAAGACTTTGGGAAGCTTGACTCACAATTATACATGCAATAGATGGTGGCAGTAGATCAAAGAGGGCAACATTTTTATTCACCAAACATTATTCTTGGTGCTAAATAATACAAAGTAATAATTTCGCATCAGAAAAAATAACTTTGAAGTTCCTATCTCTCTATTACAATAAAATTGATACCACGAATTACAAAATCGGCCCACAAATAAGGGAGATATAAATTATTCATAACAATTTTTAAAGTTACAATAATTGACATCAATGTCATTTTTCATCACCAAAGTCATAATTTTTGTCAGATCTTTATCAAACAAAGTGCAATGTCAGCGTTTTCCACCCACAAATAAAAAAGGATCAAATCGCAATTTCTAGAACCTATGTCATTTATGTCGCAAATTGATAAACTGTTTTCATCTTCTAATGTGAAAGGCAGAATAGTCGTGATGAGAGAATGGAAAAGAGAATTTGATCAAGTGATCAAAAATTCTTGTTCGTCTCACCCGACGAGTGAAATCGTTAACTTGGTATTACATAACAATATCATTACAATGTTGTGATAATAATTTGAAAACCTCGTCTATAAATAAGCCAAGAGAATCCTTAAGCCAAAAAAATATTACAGTATAAAAATAAAAACTAAACATCATGCATGATTATATGAATGCAGTAATGTATTTATTTACAGACCCAACAGATCATAATCAAATCTAAAAGATATTTATATCTAAACAAAAACCAAACTAATATAATAAATATAAACACTGATATTCTTCTGAAAAAAAAAAAAATCCTTCAAGGGCCAAACAAGATGAATTATACATAGATTATCTATTTCATGGTTTAATACAATAACTCCACACTGATTATCTTTCTTTATGCATAAATTCATTTATACATAATTTATCACACCCTCATTTTATCTAATGAATGAATTGGAATTAAACTCAATCGACGAATATATTGTTGAATAAAAATTCTTTTGTTCCCATATCTCAATGACAAATAACCGACATTGACAATGAAGAATATATGACACCATTTTTAGGATGCAAGCGATAAAAATTGATTTGGAACTCGTTCAATTGTTTGAAGATTTGTATTTTTGATTAAGAAATTATTTACACCCATTGTCAGCCCCCCCCCCCCCCAAAAAAAAATTATTGAAGCTGAAAAAAAATATGTGAGAAATTAACAGCTCAGCTCCAAAGTTAAACTCAACAAAGCCAAATTCCAAGCTACAGGGACTGGGATAAGAGTTGGTACAGAAGGCCATCAAATTGTAAGAGTCAAACAGACATGCGTACAAACCCACCGCTGACTTTTGCAAGTATTCATATGATATAATAAATTGTTCAGCAGTGTTTATGTTTGAACACTTGCATATTTCATTTAGATATATATTCACCATAATTTTTTTTTTCTTGATCCAGCCAAACAATTTATCACACACACACGCACATACACAAGAAGCGTCAACCGTCCACAACCAATTTTTTCACCTCACACACCTTTCTTTCCACCTTTTTGTCTCACACAACATTCTTCATGCTTACAGTACAATCACACATTCACCGCATCTAGCCAAATCAAGAAGAATTGTCGATCAATAAATTAATATCAATATTCCACGAATGCTATACACGTTGGCCATCAAACTACTGAATAATATTAAAGGATTGTTGTTAAAACTTGAGCCGTGGATGTGTGTGAGTGAGTATGTTAGTCACCGCTGGTAAATGGAAGGATGGAACTAAAAGAAGACCTAATACACTGGGACTGAGTGATGATAATGAAGATGCTATAGGAAGTAGTCTGGTTGTGGCTTCTTGGAAGGTATACCTCTCGATTCCTGTAACAAAATCAAATAAATACATTATTAATGAAGAAAATTATTCACACATTAAGATTTTCTTAAAAATAAAAGATACAAAGAAAAGATCAGAACAACAATAAACAAATGAAAAAGAACAATCATAGCAAACTTCTACAAATTAACCATGCTCTACTCACTTCACAGTTCATATATCCTCCCCGAACAGGTCATACGGAACCATATTTCCATTGCATAGAGTACCAGTCACGTATTGAGCACCATTTTTGTATTGATACTATTACATTATCCTTCTCTGCCTATAGTCAAGTACTTATGCACAAATTGATTAAATATATTAACCAGGGCTGCCAGCGTCAACACAAGAAAAAGTGTAACATTGCTTGTCAAAAAGAGTAATTGTTTGTTTTCGTTTTTAAGGGTTTTATGGCGCTTGCGACACATTAAGGTCATACAAGAGCCAGTAAAAAGGAAGAAAATGGGATTGTCAAATATTTTAGAATTACAATTAAAGCACCCAAGATAAAATAAGACAAGGGGAATTGTTTCAAATAGGGAACAGTTGTAAATTCCAAGAGCACACTACCATCCGTGTACTTAGTTTGAGATCACCTAGCCTAAATGTCTCACCTGACACAAGCACATATCCCCACGAAGAGGAACACCCTCAATTGTTTACAAATCATTTATAGTGTCTTGATTGAATAAAAATTTCAAATCGTCAAGTTAATTTAAGGGTGAAAAATTGTACATTTTGTGAAATTATGAATTTCCTACAGGAGGGTGAAATTTAAGTGATTTGAAAAAAAAAAAAAATAAATAAATAAATAAAAAAACAACCAACCAAACAAAACAATACCTGTGGGGCTGCCTCAAATATTGTGAAATCTCTTTTTAAGTTCTCATCCAATTCCAAAATTGCCGCTACATTTCCACATCTGCAAGAGGTAGAGAGAGAGAAAAAAAAAATTGCACAATGATGAAAAAGTGCAAATCGCAAAATATCTTGAGGAAAATTAAAAAAAAAAAAAAAAAAATGATAAATATTTTTTAAATACAAAAATTGAGATTTAAAAAAAAACACCAAAAAAACCCCCCTCTTTAATAGCAAATTTCCACAGATTTACTATGCTCAATGTGCTCCACCACATTTTATCTATTCCCCTAGGTTATATGGAACCATAATTCTATATCATACAATACCAGTCAACTGTTGGGATCCTTTTTGTAAAAACACCTTTAAAATATCATCACTGCCTATAGCCAGGTAGGTACTCATTCACAACTGAGTTTAATGTAGACCTTAAAGGGAAAAAGCTTAGTCGCTCAATCAATAGAACGAGCTATCATACACGTCAATTTGAGCATCTAAAAATTCTTAATTTTGGGGAAACAAAAATTGTACTTGCTATAGTTAACATTAAAAATCAACAATATAGCCTCACAAGGATTAATTAACACGTCAAAATCCTTAAAATTATGTAGTCTGGCATCAACTTTTATTTTCATTAAGCTTTAATCCCTTAGAGATGCCAATGAAGTTCTGAGATTAGAGGCAAAATTTCATAATTCTACAAACTGTTCGTAACAGTAGGGAGGTCTGCCCTATCTACTGTTCCAGTTGACCATGCACAGACCTGCCAACCTTCCCAGGATGAAAAGTGTATTCCATGACCCTAAAAAGTGTATTTTGTCCACACATGTGGAAAAAAAGTGCGCACTATACAAAAATTATTATAAAAGCTAACATCAATCCCAAATCAAAATAAACTCTGATCTTCACCATTCAAGCAATGTCTAGTGATTACAAAATTATCGATTTATTGAGAAACTAAAACTTAATGGCCATTTAAAATTAGCATAAGGCTCAGTAATTGCAATATCAAAGGAAATTGCTTTCGAAACACTCAAAGAAATGACCCTTAACATGTTGGTAGTATTGATGCTAGTATCAGTGGAAGAAGTGTTGGTTGTTGAAGCGATGGTGCTCTAGTGGTGGTGGTGGTGATGATGATGAAGCTGTGGTGGTAGTTGTGACCATGACAATGCTGTGATGGCAGTTGTAGAAGTGATGATGTCATGATCTTGATGGTAAGAGATGCTGATGTACCAAATGAAGCTGTGATGGTGATATCTGCTAGCCCAGTACATCAGTTATGAGAAAGTTTTGAGATAAAATATCTGGGAGAGTGGTCTTCAATTCAATAGATGACAATTTGCAACAGTAGCAAGATATTTCCCGCAAGATATGAAGTGAGTAGAAAAGTGCCAGAAGACAATAGAGAATAAAAAATTTTTCGCGGCGGTGGTGGGGTTTGAACCTGCGACCTTATTGGTATGACAACTCCGCCTGGCAGGTGAGAGCGTGGCTCTACCGTGTGAGCTATCCACGAACACAAAAATATTCGTTTCAAACCCAAAGTCATTTCTAGATCCCTCTCTCACCCACTTCTTGAGACCGCCGATTCGGTCACCACCATCGCGAAGTAATTTTGACCAGCAGTTAAGCTTAATAGCCAATATTCTCATCACAAACATATAACATAGAAACGATTGAGACATTGAGTATGCTCCGGTGTATGGGGTGAATTTTTAATTCAGAAAAGTGAGTGGAGCAGGCACTTATGTTGGTAACAACAAGATATGAAGTGAGTAGAAAAGTGCCAGAAGACAATAGAGAATAAAAAATCAAGATATTTCCCATACATGTTACCTAATGACATCTCTCTCTCTCTCTCTCTCTCTCTCTCTCTCTCACTCTCTCTCTCTTTTTTATTGAGCATTCACTACTACTACTACTCCTCCTACTACTATTACTTCTATATACTACTAATACTATTACTTTGGTCAAATGATGGGAAATTCGCAAAGTATGTAATATGCAGAGACAAGTTAAATACTTCTAAAATGGTTCTAAAAAATTCATTTTGAACCAAATACCGTTCCTAAAGCTGCCCACTTTGTAATTCAAGACTCGTACAAAATAATAAAGGAAAAAATAGATCATTATAAATTTTATAAATCAAAATAGAGTAATTTAGTTATTATAAAGGGAAATAACCCATTTATGTTTAAGTTAATTAGCAATACAGTTTTTAATTGAAGGCTTCAAAGGCAAAGATGTTGGTTCAATTATATTTTCATTTGGAATTTTCTATTTAATAAGTGGCAAAAGTTTAAATGTGGTCTGAGACTATTTAAAGTATAAAACAAGCTTATATGCAAATCCTCAAAAATGTATGAGAAAAATATTGGTGAAAACCGGCATCATATAAGCAACTGAAATGATAACTATAGTATTAAATGTGATGCATCATTCATTCAGAAACACAGTCTACAGTTGGTGTACGACACGTGTGTATCAATGCATCAATATCATTCACATCACATATCTTTTAAAAAATCGTATTAAATCCACTAAAATCCTATCCGCGTTTTCAGGGTCCAAAAATCGTACTAAAATATGATTAATCATACTGGTTGGCAGGTCTGCATGCATTCAATTTGCATCCTATCAAATAGACAACCAGGGATTGTAACTAATTTAAATGCTTCCTGTTGAAGAAAAAAAGATCCTGTTTCTAGGGTCTGAAAATCCATTTTCATGCAGGGACTAACCCTAAAAAAATAGTTCCTGATGATTCATCTCTCTCCTGCATGAATTAAAAAATTGAAAATTTAGAAACATTGTTTGTTTGTGCTGCTATGTGGTCTGGTGGCAAGACCAGACTGATCAGAAGATCCAGAGTTAGAGTCTCACATAGTTGTAAAAGGGTCTTTACTCAACTTCCCTCACTCAGGTGTAAAATGAGTAACTGGACATGGACAATGTCTCATCCTACAATGCTAAGTGTTGCTGCTAGCTAGGGAGTCCTTGTAAAACGATTTGAGCATGTTTACAATACAAGGGGAGTGAAAGAAAATATACTAAAGCCTATATCAGTAACGTTTAAACAAATAAAATAATAATCAACATGTGTCAGGTTAATAATGCTTACCTGTAGCAATAGTTGGGTGCAGACCATACCGTTAACACCATCTCCCCAAAATGCCACTTGTATCCTTCCATGACCAACTGGTGTGCTCGGCAAATCAAGTCAACTTCATTTTCCTGGCAAAACGAATTGACCACATCGCTCCCGAACAAAAACCCAGCACCTCGTGGACTCACTCCCCAGCCTTGCATATCTGCATGTTGAGTGAAAATCACAATAAATTGTAAAGATGAGGGATAAAAAAAATGTAGCTGGAGAAGGAAAATGGAGAAGAACATTGGGTGGAAACAAGGTAAAGTGAACGACCGTTTAGTTATTCAGGGTTGCCAATTCTGGAGGCTAAAATTTACTGGAGTTTTACACAAACACATAGACCGACCCCTTTCTGAGTGCTCGATTCCAGTAAAAGGACATTATGTTCTTACTCTTTTCTGTTTAGCAGATGATTGGAAAATATACTGAGGGCTTATAACTTACTGAATTCTGTAAATATAGGGAAAATTGGCAACCTTGGTTATTATTATCTCATATGATGAAATTTAATGTCTCAAATCAGTACCAATTCCACACATATTAAGAATCCAATTTTTCTCTTCCCCATTAAACATTTTTTCTCCAAACTGCCAAATCAGGACAATCCCTATTTTATCAGGACAGTTGGCCTCTATGCAGGTGTTGGCCCAAAGGTATGTTAGTGAAAATCTCTCACCAATTATTCCAGAAATTCAGAGAGAACAGAGACAAAGCCAGATCAAAAGGAGCTTTCTTACCTTCAGGATCAGACCATAATAAATCACACATAGGGCCGTCATGTGGGACTTCCTGTTTCCTGTCTATCTGTCGAATTTGGTCCAGGGATGTGATAGAGGGAGATAAACCACCATGGACACAGAATATCTATTGACGGAGAATAAAATTAAAATTGTATTTGCATGCATCCTGACAACCATCCCCTGAGTTTTCCTTATGACAAATTCATAAAATAAGAAAAACAGGTTTTGAAATGTTTAGTCAAGTCTTTAACAACAGATTGGTCTTTAAATCAATATCCATAGTTAATATATGAAATTCAAGATTACGTTACCAAAAATAAATTCACATCTCACTTGACTTATTGCTACTAGAAAACTGAGTCTAGGGGTGGGGTTATTAAAATCTAGTCAAAGAGGCAATCCCAACAAACTGGTTTTTTTCGTCTTAGAAAAAATATAAGATCTTTAATAATGTCACATTCTTCCCAAATTCAAATTTCTGAGTAAATCAGTCATAAAGAAAAACCTAAATATTATTTTAAACAAATGTATTGGATGCCCTATTCAAAAAACAAACAAACAACAACAACAACAACAAAAAAAACAACTCACTTTTCCATCAACAATTGCAGATAAACTAAGATAATCAAAGATTTCTGTACAATATCTCCATACTGTGATGGACCCATATTTTCGTAAACACTCGTCATAAAACCCATAGACTTGTGTGATCTGTCGACTTTCATGATTTCCTCTGATCAGTGTAATTCTGTCTGGATAACGGACCTGGTGAACAATAAATAGCAAAACAGGGGGAACAATCAATAAATAAAATCATATAATAGTAAAATAGTATTCTAAAAAATAAAGTGACAAACAAAAGACAACACCCCCCCCCCCCCCCCCCAAAAAAAAAAAAACAAAACAAAAAAAACCTCATTTATATAACACTAAATAAGAAATATCAATTTTTCACCATGAGCAAATCTATATTTGTTTCAAAGCAGATCAAATGAAAATAAATTTCGAAAGTATTATATACATGTTATTGGTTAGACATTTGATAGATAAACTGAAATCCACCATAACAACCACATATAGCATGTATAATTTGATGACAATGTACAATGTAGGACAACTACATAAAACTGAACAAGACTCAAAAATACTCTCTTAAAGAATAACTCGAATACAGAAAAATGCTGGAATAAGACCCTTTTCTCATTTCGGACCCTCTGTTTGGAACGCCTTACCACAGAGCATTCATGAAAAAGGATCTTTGTCTATTTTTAAATGTTCGCTTAAAACATATCTGTTTCGTCTTTAGTAGATGGTATGAGAAGCAAGATAGGCCTGTCTGGTTTCTGTTGTGTGTGTGTGTGTGTGTGTGTGTGTGTGGGTGTATGCTTGTGTGTCTGAATGAGTATGTTTCAGCCAAAGTAATTTGTAATTTAAGCGCTTGGAGTCTGATGTCTCTAAGTTATAGCGCTATATAAGTTTTCAGCATTATTATTATTATTAAGTAACATTTTTGCCGGTGATATATACAATATATACATTTTAAAAATTATTTAAAACAAAAAAAAAAGGGACACACAGAGATGAATATTTCCGTAACATGACATAGTGATTACTTATTTTTTTAAATGGCAGCAGCTTCTTATGGTTCACACTATTATGTTATGACGATCGACCCAATCAGCAAAGTCCGGTCCGCATTCGTGCACCGTCGCGAACCCGCCCGGTAGCATCGTCACAACACACCTTTCGACTAGATGCTCTGCCGTTTCGGGTTCTTGCCCACAGCGTGGACATAAAGGACAGGAAGTTAGACCCCACTGATGTAACGCACCGGCCGTTAGGCAGCTCCTCGACCGAAGCCGATTCGCAGCTACCCAGTGTCTCCTCTTACTGGTATCAAAGCCTGGCAACTTCTCACCAAGCTTAGAGGAGTGTAGGTCCCCGCCCCCACGAGGGATTGAATTCGTCCAAACCGACTTCCATCTCGTATGTGCAGCTCTGTCCGTAGTCAGGGATTCTGCGTACAAGGGTTGCCGGGACTTATTTCGGCTCGAAACGGGGGCACCGTTCATTATGCGCATGAGAGGGGTATGGCGAAACACAGAATGAACATCAAATTCACAACATGTCATCAACACGCAGGACACACATACCTAAATCCTTAATTAAAATATCCACCCACTGTGTTACATTAAAAGCTAGTGAGAATTAATTTTTTTTTTTTTTTTTTTTTTTTTGTTTGTTGCTTTAGGTCTCTTCCAACACAATTGAGGTTATATGAGAGACCGCTGAAACAAAAAAACAAGCAATCTAACAAAAATAGTACAAATGTCAATCAAAATCATAACCTAAAGATATCATAAGCTAAATTATAAATAACCAAGAACAAACAGGCAGAAGATTTACAGAAAAAAAAAAATATCCCCTGTCAAAAATACAATCACAAACCAAAGAAACAGGATAGGCTAGTAAAGAGAAGAAGAAACGACATCACTATCGGATCATACACCCATGCGAACATCATAGGTATATGATTCAAGGGTGATGCTCCCATCCAACCACCCGCTAGTGAGAATTAAGAATAACATTTTAAAATAAAGGGGACATGGTAAATAAAACATTAAAGGCTTTGAAATAATCAATCAAAACTCACCTTTAATGCAAGTAATAAAAGAAATGTTTCAACACTGTAAAATCCCCTGTCGACAAAATCTCCCATGAACAAGTAATTTGTCTCTGGTACCTTCCCTCCTACATTGAATAACTCTTTTAGGTCATAAAATTGACCGTGGATGTCTCCACAAACCTGGGGACAAAAAAAAAGAAAGAAAGAAAGAGTGTACATTAATTTGTTTTAAACTGTAATTATAAAACGATAGGGATAAAACTCTTATAATGATAGAAAATTAACATTACTGCCCATACAAATAAAGCCTTTGTCTTATATCAACAACATGCAGTTTAAATAGTTGTGGTGGTAGGAATGATGATGTCGTGGTTGTTGTATTGGTGGTAGAGATGATGATGTAGTGGTTGCTGTTGCTGTAGTAGAGGTGGTAGAGATGATGATGTGGTAGTTTTGATAGTGGGAATGATGATGATGTGTATAGTAGTGGTGATACGGATGATTATAACGATAATGATGACATGACAGTAGATCATGACTGCAAAACTTCATAATCACCAGGTGGTCAATTTTTTTTTTATTTGCAGGACAGACATGATTTTTTTCAAATATCCGGGACTGTAGACACACCTGCTATACGAAATATCTCAAGCGACCCTTACATTGCCGATATTATTGATTTATGACATACTGCCAAAATAAACATAGCACTAAGAAAAGAAGAGTTTCTGAAAGACGTTTAACAAAAGATAATAAAGCAAAGCGAGCAATAATACGAATGGACACTCACTGTAACAGGGGAGTCAACAGCTTGGACATTCCCCTCTTCAACAAGAATCTCTCTTGCCTTTGCACATAATGCTTTAACTTCACTCTCTTTGATTACTTCACATCGTTGGAGCTGCTCTATTTGTCTAAAAAAAAAAGAAGCAATACCCCCAAACATTAATTAAAATGATCACAATTGTAATAAGCAGTTATAAAAATATAAAAAAAGATTATGGTAAGGACAACCTGGACAATTTGCTCAATAAGTAAATATGATAAAGACCATATGTTACAGTGAATGACAAAATAAGTTGGATGGTGAAAAGGTTTGAACTGAGATATTGCCAAGTTTAGTTAGAAGGTCAATTTTTATACAAAATGAGTTCTTGTCATAAATGATTAAATCAACCCTTTTTGGACATCTTCGGGAAACATCAAAGCTTATTTTCACTTCTAAATATTTTTTACAGCTGAAAAAGTATGAAATTTGAGAAAAGTAGCTGGATACCTTACACGATTTACTTCACAATAAAGATTAAAATGCTCTGATGAACATATTCTTTCAGAAAATACAAAAAAAATGCAAATCCAAAATTTTCACCTTCCGACTGATTATGTCATGCACTAAAATTTACATTGTTGGTGTTTCTAATGAAATTAAAAACAAGAAAACTTACACAAATTCATGATTTGGTATGGCAAATCATTGTCTCATAAAAATGTAATTGCCAACATAAGGACACGATTTACTTCACAATAAAGATTAAAATGCTCTGATGAACATATTCTTTCAGAAAATACAAAAAAAATGCAAATCCAAAATTTTCACCTTCCGACTGATTATGTCATGCACTAAAATCTACATTGTTGGTGTTTCTAATGAAATTAAAAACAAGAAAACTTACACAAATTCATGATTTGGTATGGCAAATCATTGTCTCATAAAAATGTAATTGCCAATATAAGGAAACACCCCCCCCCCCCCGCGGAAAAGTAGCCCTTAAGAACCGTTAGGCCCATGAAACCAGAGTTTATCCTGAATTGCATAGTGTGAAACGGACAATAGCAATCGCTTGCTACCCTGTGTTCTCTGCCAACTGGGCTATCGGAACCATAGCAATAATAATGGGTAGGTTTATTTACTAATTCCAGTGTTCCTATAACATCCACTGTTCCTTTCCCAAAATCCAATGAAATCTTACTATCAATAATGTATAGATAATTCGAAAATGACATCACTCAGGTCTTTGTTATTGTTTTTTGCCATCCGCATTTATGAGTAATGCTCATTGAACTGTGAATTATAAACGTTCATGGATACACACAGTTCTGTGTGTTGGTCCGTTATACTTGGCAATGTTATGAGATTCTCAGCCAAGCGCATACTATCTATATGATGAACAGAAATCTTTGTCTTTACGATGAACAGAAATTATTTCCTATGTATTTATATAAGTACAAAACAAATTGAGACACATAAAAATATATGTTGAAACTCACCTATCAAGATCGCTCATATCACTCATCTTGAACCATAAAACTTGAAAATCTGAAATGAAATAATTGCCCTTTAATTTCAAATCAACTCGACCAAAAGGAAAATAATAAAATGATATACACCATTGCCTGCATACTTGAAAATTTCAAAATCAGTAACCAACACAAATTCATCAGTAATAAATAGTAAAAATTCAGTAATTCTAACACTAAACCAGACCTGCCACTTCACGAAAAAGGAAATCAGTATGACATTGTAAAAAAATCAGTATCTGGGGAAAAAAATCAGTATGAGACGTAAAATTATCCAATGGTTGGGCTACTCACCTAATTCTGACAATTTGACACTTGTCACTCAAACTAACCAAAGCGTCACAACCTCCCCCCCCCCCCCCTTATTTTTCCCCAACACCCAAAATGGCACGCACAACGCCAATCTGGCAATCGGACTACTAACTTATTTAAAGATGGCGGCACTTGGTAACGAGTCAGAAGCCAGGGACCGCGGTGGTTTACCAGTACAGCTCGCTGTCGCTTCACAAAGGAAATGAAAAACTAAATAACGCGCCGTGTGTGTTTTCTATCTGTGTGAGGGCATCACAAAGAGGCTCGCTACGTCATGTGATCTATCGAGGTATCGCGGGACGGGTCAAAGTTCACGAGACTTGAAAATTTTAACGTGCAACGTAAAGCAAAAAGTTAACGTAAAAGAGAGGGGTGGAGGGCTGCGGGCCCTTGGTCACTTGGTGAAATCGGTACGATCGGCAAGTAAATCGGGAAATCGGTAAATACGAAAAAAAGGTCTTGCAAATCGGTATGATACCGATTAATCGGTATGAACGGCAGGTCTGCTAAACCATAAAAAATTGTTACATAAAAACTTTTATAAGTAAAATAAAATTTGTTGTTGACTGTCACCATTACTACAAGTTAGCAATCGACTTAGTAATCATATGGTACTGGTACATAGCGGTACCCTTTTTATTATTATTTTAAAAAATCTCCTTCTAAAGAATAGCGGTACTAAAGAAATTTTTTTACCCTCTAGTTAACCCTTGTAATTGTAAAATGCTTTGTGCATGTTTAGTGGATAGTGCAGAATATAAAAGCTCAAGTTATATTTTTTAACGGCAGTGGCTATTCTCACCAAGTTTTTTAACACCAAAATGGCTGTGAATATCATTCCAACATTGTTATGATAAACGAAGTGGTTATTCAGAGTCGACTTTGGATAACTGTAGATGGTTATTCAGAGTCGACTCTGGATAACTGTAGATGGTTATTCAGAGTCGACCCTGGATAACTGTAGATGGTTATTCAGAGTCGACCCTGGATAATCATGTGTACAGATATTTAGAGCCGAGTAGCCTATCGAGTTGAGTTCTCGCGAGATGAGTTTCTTTCAATTTGATACCAGTTTACTACAGTTACTTTGTGACTTTGGCAATTCTAGTGCCAAATTCTTAAAACTTGGCGATTTTTCAACTTCAGTCGCTTATAAATAAGAATCTTTAATCAATTGCAAAACATATTCCATCAACAAAGCAAATTTAAATTATCTTATAAACAATCATTTCTTAAATCGATCAGCCTAACTTATTAATATTATCTCTCTAAATGATATCTATAAACATAATATGAAGATAGAAGGGTGGTTGAGAGAGAGAGAGAGAGAGAGAGAGAGAGAGAGAGAGAGAGAGAGAGAGAGAGAGAGAGAGAGAGAGAGAGAGAGATTAATGAATTGATTTTTAATTTTTTTTTAAATTGTTTTATAATTAGACACAAGTTGTAATGAATTCTATTAACAAATTCAGAACAATCAAACAAAAACAAAAACAAAACAAAAATTAAAAAAGGAAAAAAAAAGACACGCTTATAAAACTTATAAAATCGCCAAATGAATGTACTATCGTGCTACAGCTAAAAAGTACACAAATATTTACACCCATTTGCTCCATCCCCTTCCCTTTCGATCATCTTCCCATTCATGGCCACCATGTGTCTTGTGCTACTTTTGACGCCACTGTGTCTAGACTAACGTCATAAAGAAGGCTGTCATTATCCCCAGACACCTGTCTGGGGATAATGAAAATTCGTTATCCCCAGACACCTGTCTGGGGATAACCAAATTTCGTTATTCCCAGACACATATTTGAAACTCCGCTCTTTTAAACAATTATCCGCATTCCAGAATATTGAATGTTTCCAAATGCACATAGAAATAAGGAAAGTTAATAAAATATCTATAAAAATATAAAATTAACCAACATTAAACCAGTTATTACTACATATACACAATATGCGTCGACTTCGAAGTGGGTGTCATGGCCGAATGGTTTAGTCGTCTGCCCTGGAAGTTTTACCAGAATCGACGTTGCGGGCTCAAATCCTGGTTCCGCCACTTTTTTTCTTTTTTTTTTACAATCCGTCTTCTTTTTACAGAACGGTGCAAGGGATAAATGTCCCATCCATCCTCCACCCACCTCTTTTTTTTTTTTTTAACTCTCGCTCTCTCTCTCTCTCTCACTCTTAGTTCCTTTCTAGTTTCTAGCAAATTGTCATATTCGTCCCCACTTCGATCTCAAAAAGTGTCTAAAAAGGGTAAATAATTAATAAGCAAAGAAACAGAAATATTCAGAGAGCGACCAAATGGTCAGATAGAGGAGAAAAAAACAAACAATAATTTTTTTAAAATAAAAACAATTTTAAGAAATTCATGCTCAGAAACGGAACAAAAGGTCAAACAAAAAGGAGAAAATAATAGACTCGCGCAAAAAAAAAAAAGGTGGGGGGAGGATGGATGGGACATTTATCCCTTGCAACGTTCTGTAAAAAGAAGACGGAATTTTTTTAAAAAATAAAATAAAAAGTGGCGGAACCAGGATTTGAACCCGCAACGTCGATTCTGGTAAAACTTCCAGGGCAGACGACTAAACCATTCGGTCATGACACCCACTTCGAGGTCGACGCATATCGTGTATATGTAGGAACAACTGATTTAATGTTGGTTAATTTTATGTTTTTATAGATATTTTATTAACTTTCCTTATTTCTATGTGCATTCGGAAACATACCATATTCTGGAATGTGGATAATTGTTTAAAAGAGCGGAGTTTCAAATATGTGCCTGGGGATAATCACAGCGCATAAATAAAAGAGTGTCACCAAAATTCATGCAACTGAGCCGAGGTGTCAAAAAATGATAGAAGGCATATTATTGTTTTTTGTCCCCCTGAACTACCACTGAGCAGAAAATGTTTGACATGACAAAAACAACGGAACGTTTATGAACAAATCCTAAAATCCCAGAAATCTGCGGAAGATTATCATCACTGGTTCCCACTATATTTTAAAAAACATTTCTTTCTTTTTTTTTTTTTTTTGGCAAAATCTCGAAAATTTGCAAAAAAAGTGTAAATTTTGCGGCCGCAATGCAAATCAGCGATGCAAAAAACTGCCATGGCAGAAGAGACATGAAAATACCAAAAAGTAAAACGATTTTTTCCAGTAGGGTTAAACAGAGGTGGAGAGAGGAAAAAACAGAAAAACCGTGTGATTGGTAACTGGAAGTTCATCACTCATAACTGTCTTAAGTTATTCAGAGTCGACTCTCCGACTCTGAATAACTGTAGACAGTTATTCAGAGTCAACTGTCTACAGTTATTCAGAGTGGAGTCCCCGACTCCGAATAACTGTCTACGGTTATTCAGAGTCGACTCTGAATAACCGTACACTTATTCAGAGTCGACTCTGAATAACCGTAGACAGTTATTCAGAGTCGACTCTGAATAACCGCAGCCTATGATAAAATGGGGAGGCCTTCCGAAAGCTCCAATATCCCCAATATTCTTTTTAAAAAATATAATTAGGGGGTTTGGGAGGGGGGGAAACTTTTTAAAAATAATGTTCTAGTTCTCTAGTACTAGAGAGGTGGGCCGGTGTTACCAATACTTAGCTTCTATACCAGGATAAATCATTCGTTTGGACCGAAAAATAAATAAAAAACTTACCGCTTACAGTCAAAAGCAGTTTAGATTTGAAGATGCATTTGTTTTCTATCAAAAAACATTCGGTACTGGACAATCCTTGATGAATTTCAAAAGTTGTGTTGAAATTATATCCTAATTTTTTTCATGATTCATTCCTCGCGAAATCGTGTGGGTCTCGTTTCTGTTATCAAGGGTGCCGCCCCCAGGCAGGGTTGCCAGATCATTTTTGAGTAAGAGACCAAACTGCTATAGCAAGAGGCCAGATTCCTCGGCAGGAGGCCAAATACCACCAAACCCACCTTAGCCTCGCGAAAACTCTTTAGATTTGTTGAACAATTTATTTCCCCCATTTTTGAAGAAGAAAAAAGAAAATTAATTTAAAGGAACATTCGCTGTACTCACCTTAATCAAAACACCATTTCGCCATTGCAATCTGTGGCGTTAGCACGTGTTGCATTTAGATATTTAGATTGCCAAAGTTTTACCGGTACCAGAGTAAAACGATATAACGGGGAAAGTCAGAGGAAGCCAAAAAGTTGGTTACAGGAGGCCAAGTGGCCAAACCAAATTTTGGGAGGCCAAATGGCTTGGGAAAAGCCACCAGGAGGCCAAACTAGCAACCCTGGCCCCAGGTTTTTTAAAAAGTTTATTGGGAAAAAGATACGGGAAAAAGTGTCCATAGATAGGTATGCAATTTGGTGCATTAGTGCAGTAAAAATTGGTGCGCAAAATTAGTTCGTAGCGGATGCGAGACTGCGTGCGTGCGTGTGTGTGTGTGTGTGTGTCTCTTTTTTTTTTTTTTTTTTTGGGGGGGGGGGGGGGTGTGCCTGCGTTGCGTACACGGTAACGGGGCATCTCGCCTCAATTAAAATGTGCCTACCTAATAACTCTTGAAGACGGGTTATTTAGAGTTGGGAGCTGCTATTACCGCACTGAGGAATTTTATAAAATAAGATCGTTGCAAGTCTCAAGTGCGATTAGATTATTCAGTATTCAGCTTACTGACTGACACTGAACTGAATGAGAATGAGAAAGTTTCAGATTGGCGTTGTAGTTGTATTGATGGCTAAACTGATTTACCGTTGCAACACAAGCAATAGATGGTCCTCGCTGTCGTGACCGCGCGCGCTCGTGTGTGTGTGTGTGTGTGTGTTATGTTTTTAAAAATCAAAACAATTTTAACCATTATTGGCGAGATTCCATCTTACACTCCCCAAACTCCAGATCTTAGTCTTAATGTTATCATTAAAAGACAAGCTTTGCGATTTATAGTTTAATTGAAGCCCGAGTCGAAATATACTCTTACTACTGCTCTCTTGGTGGAAACGATTTATTCTGCATAAGCAATCTGCAGAAAAAAAACTGTCACTGTAAAAGGTTAAAATTTCACGAAGTACGCAGCGTGAACACCGCTGTAACAATCCTTTGATCTACATCATCAGGCAACCCATTGTTTCTTTCATCTTTTCCCATTCCCCCTTACTATCCCCCCATCCCCCCGCCCATCGCTCTCTCTCTCTCTCTCCCTCTCTCTCTCTCTCTCTCTCTCTCTCTCTCTCTCTCTCTCTCTCTCTCTCTCTCTCTCTCTCTCTTCTCTCTCTCTCTCTCTTTCTTTCTTATCATAGTGTTATCCCTTCCCATCTCAATGTAAAATAAAAACGTTCTGCTGTTTGCAGATACATGTATGATTGTTTTGTTTTTTCTCTCTCACTCGGCTAGGATTAAAAACCAAGACATCAGGTAATTGGTGTCTAATGCCAAAGTATAGATTCTCTCTTTGGCCAATTTAGTCACGCACGTGGCAGCCCAGCTATTTATTATGTTCTGCCTATAACACACAATAAGTGGAATTTTGGGGGTGGGTACGAAAGAAATCAAGGTCATAAGTAACCGTGCACAAGAGCTGTATAGGGAATTGGTTTCTGGGGGTCTTGCAAATACCAAATATTTTATGGAAAGCTCTTTCGAACTCCAAGACGTCTGGTTTGTTTTGCTATCTTGGAACAAACGAAACAGAGATGTCTTGAGGTGTGACCTAGTTGTCTGATTTTGTGACCTGGATGTAAGGTTTTGTGACCTAGATGTATCCTTTTGTGTGTGCAAGCCATGCGGGTATGTACAGCGATTTAGCGAGGAATGAATCATGAAAATCTTTAGGATATAATTTCAAACACAACTTTTGATATTGGTAGCGTCAATTGCCAAGGACCTTGACAATTGTCAAATCGTCAATTGCCAAGGACCGTGTCAGTTCATCAACTACGCATGTGTACTTTTAACTGCCACGGAGTACCTTTAGTGTCATGAAGTGATGTATTGCCACAGAGTGATGTTATGTATTAATATTAATTAATAATACTCTCTTTTACTCTTCTTTCTCTCTCTCTGTCATTTTCTCATTTCCCTCTCTGCCATTTTTTCCTCTGTGTATGTATGTCTCTGTCATTTCCTCTCTCTCTCTCTCTCCCATATTTCCTCTTTTTGTTACGGACCTTGCCAGTTGGTAAATCGTCAACTATTTACTATTAATGCCACGGATTGATCTTGTTGCACAAATGTTTTACGTTAATTATTCCGTATTAAGACGATGTGCAGTATATTTCCTTTAAAATAAAGGCAGAGATTTGCCACTTCGTTCCCCCCCCCCCCCCCCCCCCCCCCCGAATCCGAAATCAACAGTAATTTTTGTTTGATATAATCTTAACTCATCTTGGAATTCGTGAAAGGACAGAAAAATTAAAAACAAATGCCAACGATTGACAAGGGATGAGTGAAAGTGAATGGCGAAGGGAAGAAAAGAAAGTGACAGTGACTGTGACAGGGTTCGAGATTCGTATGCGCGCAAATCGAGGCTCGACTGAAATCACCACATGCAACTGATTGAGGCCCGACTGAAATCACCACATGCGGCTGAAGAGTTCCAATTTGACTCCTTGGCAATTGATGAACCGTCAACTACCAAGGACTCACTCCTTGGCAATTGACACTTCCTTTGATATTCATCAAGGATTATCTAGTACCGAATGTTTTTTGATAGAAAACAAATGTATCTTCAAATCTAAACTGCTTTTGACGGTAAGCGGTAAGTTTTTTATTTATTTTTCTGTCCAAACGAATGATTTGTCCTGGTATAGAAGCTAAGTATTGGTAACACCGGCGCAGCTCTCTAGATACTACGCCGGTCAGGCTCCGCATCTTCATATTACTATTTATAGCCGAAAAATCAATTAAAATGTGCCTACCTAATAACTCTTGAAGACGGGTTATTTAGAGTTGGGAGCTGCTATTACCGCACTGAGGAATTTTATAAAATAAGATCGTTGCAAGTCTCAAGTGCGATTAGATTATTCAGTATTCAGCTTACTGACTGACACTGAACTGAATGAGAATGAGAAAGTTTCAGATTGGCGTTGTAGTTGTAATTGATGGCTAAAACATGACTCAACTAAAAGTAACTCATCAACATACATTTGAATATTACACTTCATACTCACTTTTTTCACACGTATCTTTTAAATTATCCTAGAATTTAATTGTCCTGCTAGAAAAAAAAAATTATCTTGGCGACGGTCGACCTCTTTTCTCCGACGTTACAACCACAGCGAAGTTGATCATGTAAAATCTCGTCATAATCTCGTCATGGATGGAACTAAAAATAGCAACAATCATTTGCATTTAAAGTGAATCTCTTCATTGTAAAAGGATGAAAATATTGTTACTGTTGAAGAGCCGGAAAGATCTTGATGGTAATACAATATGAATAAAAACATTTTAACTACAGCAAAGTTTTGAATGTATGTATGTATGTGTGTGTGTGTGTGTGTGTGTGTGTGTGTGTGTGTGTGTGTATGTGTATGCGTGTATGTAGTAAATGGGGAGGTTGGGTGAAAAAAGAAAAAGATACAGAACATGTGCTGTATTATGAATTTGTTTTCTTAGCGTTATAATTTCATCTTTTATGATATCCATTTTTCATAGTCATGTTACTATTATTATTATTATTATTATTATTATTATTATTATTATTATTATTATTATTATTATTATTATTATTATTATCATTATTATTATTATTATTATTATTATTATTATTATTATTATTATTAATAATAATAATAATAATTTTATCATCATCATCGTCATCATAGTCATAATTGTCAACCTTAATATTATTATTATTATTATTATTATTATTATTATTATTATTATTATTATTAGTAGTAGTAGTAGTAGTAGTAGTAGTAGTAGTAGTAGTAGTGGTAGTAGTAGTAGTAGTAGTAGTAGTAGTAGTAGTAGTAGTAATAGTAGTAGTAGTAGTAGTAGTAGTAGTAGTAGTAGTAGTTGTTGTTGTTGTTGTTGTTATAGTAGTAGTAGTAGTAGTAGTAGTAGTAGTAGTAGTAGTAGTAGTAGTAGTAGTAGTAGTAGTAGTAGTTGTTGTTGTTGTTGTTGTTGTTTATAATTATCATCATCATCATTATCATTATCATCATCATCATAATCATCTTCAGTTTCATCATCACCATCATCATCATCATCATCATCATCATCATCATCATCATCATCATCATCACCATCATTGTATGGCGGAGCGGTATGTTCCCATCGACTCGCATATTTCAGCCTAACTTCACGACATAGAACAATGACAAATTACTCTCACCACCTGCCCAAGTAGGCTAAATGTGATTTACACTTTACATCTCGTCAAAATAATGTCCAAATGCATTGATGTCATTGTCCAGTGCACAAAAATAAAAACACAACAAAAACGAACAAATAAAAAGAATCCCTTTCCTAAACTCTCTCCTAAACTCTATCCCTACCCCCACCCCACCCCCACCCCAACCCTTCTGACATCGCATATTATTATTTTATAAGTGCTCTTTTTTATTTTCATGTAATTGTTGCTGCTCGAAGCTCGAAGAAATTACTAACATGACTACTACCACCACCACCACCACCACCACCACTACTACTACTACTACTACTACTACTGCTACTACTACTACTACTACTACTACTACTACTACTACTACTACTACTACTACTACTACTACTACTACTAAACGTACTACTGTTGCTTCTGCTGCTGTTACTGCCACTTATGATTATACTAATACCTACATCCCTTATATTTTGTATTTAGTTCCAATTCCATTGTATTTACTTTCTAACAATAGTCTACAGTTTATTTTATTTCACTTTCTGTACTGCATTACACAGTTCCTCCCCGTTTCCCCTCCCTTGACTTAATTAATTGCGCACCTTTCATAAATATCCATTGTTCTATTTTAATTCGTGCTTCCTTACAAAGGAGCATACTATTCCTTGTCCCATATTTTTTTGTTTATTCATCCTAACAACGCCACTACCACATATCTCATTGGTCTGTAGTTTTTAATAATTTATCCTGTTTTGTTGATAAAAGGGAAACCCGAAACGTCCATTTATCTGTTTTCGTTAATTAAATTGAAGCTTACATTCAATTTCACATTGTTATTTATTTATTTATTTTTTTTTTCAATAAATTCACAGAGTCGGGCATGTTACTTCTATGTGCAAAACATGCATTTATCTGATATCTGCGCAGGTGACTTTTTCATCGACACAACTCAGGGCAGCAGCCTCTTATGGTTCTCACACTACTATGTTATGACAATCGACCCAATCAGCAAAGTCCAGTCCGCACTCGTGCACCGTCGCGAACCCGCCCGGTAGCATCGTCACAACACACCGTCCAACTAGATGCTCAGCCGTTTCGGGTTCTTGCCCACATCGGGTACATATGGGACAGGTGGAAAGTCCGCAGGGCAGAATTTGGTTGCCGTCGTCCCCAATCCTGTCACTGATCACATTCAATGTTGCTTGGTTAGAAGGAACTGACAGGACAGTGGGATTATAAAAACAAAGAGAGAAAAGGATCGATTCCCTCTTGTATCTAGCATTTAATTTCTGCTAACATTTCTGATAGAGCAGTAAAGTTAGGTGCCCCAAACGTAAACAATAACAAGTTGCTTGTGATTTCCGTTAGGGACCGGAATAATTTACGCACAATATAGGTCTCCCAATTTTGTAGTTTGAGTTGTAGGCAATACACTTTCAGTATTGAAAATATGTTTACATAAAATCTAACAGTTGCAGAAATAATAATATAAGGCTAAATTATTATGAAAATCAGGCTCCGAATAATTCTCGTTTTGTTCACACCAGCGCAATAATTTGCTCTGGTCTAAAAATAGATAGACTGTAACTTTTGATAAATTTTAGAAAATTTTACCTTTTGTTCCATAAAATATCCATATCTAGACATTATTTGATGCATGATCGAGTATTTATGAATATGTGTTTCTTTTGCCACCTAACAGCCAAATTTTAAAGGTTATTTTTTTCTATTATTTACATTGGAACGTGAGCTGTCAAGACAGGAACATGTGGTTTGCCACGTGCTTCTCGACCTTTGTTTACGTTTGGGGCACCTAACTTTACTGCTCTATACTGAATTCCATAAATTCAGAATTAAAAAAAAATTATCTCATTGTTGAACTTGAACCTTGACTTATTCCGTTCATTGTGTGTGTGTGTGTGTGTGTGTGTGTGTGTGTGTGTGTGTGTGTGTGACCCATTTAGGTGCGATCAAGAGTGATGCTCCAGCTTGCTGCTATCTCTGTGCTTGTCTCTCTAATTTTAGATCTCGTTTGTAACGAGAGTGCTGTCCTTGATGAGTACAGGGGATTTGAGATGTTACCACTTTGGGCCTTTTGTTACTAAAGATCTCTTTATAATGTCTTTTAATGGACCAATAAATGCTTCTTGGCTCTAACAAGTATTTTTGTTGTTGTTGTTGTTTTTTTTTTCTGTCTTTTAAAAAAAAATATTTTCTCTAACTCACTCAACCCTAACACCGACTATATCCGTAGTTTACCCGAGTTACTTTTACCCCATGCATATTTATTACTTTTTTTTTATGAGACAAATTATTGGCGTCGTATCAAAGATACGTTTTTTTTTAGTTTTTTTTGCATTTTAAAGATAATTGAATGCAACTATCTTGATATGCTCATATTTAATACATTTTTTCCAATTATGAAAAGTATCAAAAATCTCTAGGATTGAGTGAGTTAACTAGTTCTCTCTGCGTCTTACAACCCATCACTATGCCCAGTATATATGTTTACTATTACTGTAGTCTGGTCTTATTATATCACCTCACCTCACCTCATTCTCATGACTGGGGAGGACGTAGAGAAGAAATGAGAGATAATTTAGTAAGGAAATTAATTTTGGGTTATCCATCCTCGTCAATTATTTTACATTGTTAATCCAGCACTTTATTTATTTATTTTATTTTTATTTTATTTTATTTGTTTTTTTTTTGTTTTTTTGCCGTCCTGACCTTTCGTCTCCACCTGCCTCCTTCCACAGTCCCTCCTTACATAATGGTTTTGCTAATGTTTCATGTAGATACACACAGTCAAAACAAGACGATTTTCTCCTTTGACAATAGACAGGGAGGATTCATGTTGTCCTAGAACAACTCTTCTGTGAACCTCTTCATGGGACACATGGCCTTTTCAAATGATGTCTAAAATGCTCCCAAAGCATTCATTTTCGAATGATCCAATCCTTTTAAAGATTTCTGAGTTTTATGTCAGCTTTCACAACCATGTAAGATGATTTGTCTTACGAATGTCTTATAATATAGTTTCAACTCACTGTGTGTAGTAGGTATTACAATTAAAGTTTTTTAAAATCATCAACAGAAAAAAAACAAAACAAAAACAAAAAAACAACGAAAGTAGAAATATCGTGTGTTGAAACACGAATCTAAGTGTGATATAACATTCAGCCACAATTTGCGAGTAGGGACTCGTGATATGCGGACTTGTACAACGGGTTTATATTCAACTGGCGTCTGTTTGCGTGCAAAACCTCTCTCTAACTCTAAGCCGGAAAGGTTGGGATGCTGAAGTTGGGTCCGTGCGATAAAACGTGTTTCCTTTCTGCCTTTTAATAGCCGCGCTCTTTATGTGCATGATTTGTTATTGCGCCAGAAACCAACTTTCAGTAGAAAAATAATGCTCAATGTGCAGATTGTCCATATATCAATCGGAGCTGTTTACAAACAACTAGAATAATAAATTATGTACATATCTACGAAGGATCTCATAACGGAACTGAAATTCACCATGGTATAGTAGAACGACGATAAAAGTCTTTCACATCAAATGAACAGGTAACACTAAACAGAGCACGGACAAAACTAGGGAGAACAGTTGGAAACATGAATAAGTGGGGGCTGTCTGAGACTAGTTTGTGTACACGTGGATGCCCAGAGCAAACGACGGAGCACATCCTTAGAGAATGCAAGGACGGGCCCAGCTGCACTAACCATGACCTAAGAGTATGCTCCCCAGATGCTGTGGAGTGGGCTCAGTGTTGGAGCGACAAACTATGATGAACCCTTTCATCGGTTTGTTTTACTTTCCGGTAAATGTCTTCCTGTTTCATAGGTGAACGAAGTTTCTGCAAATGATAATGAAAAAAAATATTTGAAGGAATAAAAATAGGTGTTAAGACTCGGGAAATTATGGTTGTTCTTTTCTTTCTTTCTTTCTTTCTTTTTTTTTTTTTTTGGTTCTGTTTTTTAAACGTCGTTAACCAAAAATAATATTTTGGTAACTTTCATATTACTTATCTGGCAAGTAGTTTTCTCTTATCTGTGTACTGTGTCGAAACCAGGAAATTTCGTTATTTTGCAATAACTTTACGCTAAAAAGCTCTTTTGATTATTATATTTCGAAACATTGCATTGAGGCTGGCCAAACATGGGTAACATTCATATTTGTGGCCCTAATGAGGCACTTGTGATTTCAGGTAATAATAATAATTAATCAATGTTGTCTATACTATACTCTCCATCAATCTCTCATTTCATTTCATTCTTCGCCATCGCCTAATCACTGAACTGATCACACCCAAAACTCACCCACTCCACAACACACACTCAATTTACAAACTGTTCTTATTGAATTGCCAACTGCTCTGTCCTAACGATGTAAAGAAACAAACGCAACTACTAATCAACCAATGCATTTATCTACATGACAATTGCTGACGATTCCCCCACTTCACTCATTCACTCCCACTCCCGGTCCCGGTACAGTACTCAGTACTCACAGAAACCGAACTAAGTACTGTGTCTGTGCTGTTGACTGTGACTGTTGTGTAAAAAAACTAAATGAAAATGAATGCGAATCTGTGTAAATAAATAAGGCTGTCATTATTCTCCGCCGGGCGGAAAATAGTCCTTTTTATTTTCCGCCGGGCGGAGAATAACAAATTTGCTTATTTTCCGCCGGGTTTTTCAAGTTGATCTTTGAGACGAAGAGGACTCCCATAATCTGACCTTCGTGGTGTAGTGTAAATAATCTGGTCGTTATTTGCTTAATTTTGTTAATTTGGAGAATAAAGGGAGTTGACTTAACTCTGCTCTTTCTCACTGCTAGTTGTGTGATTAGTTCTCACTAGTGTTGCTCAATCAGACTGCAAACGTTTGTGGGGAAGATTTTATGTCACTGATTATTGTGATAAGTTTATGTTGTTGTTGTTGTTTAGTGTTTTTTTTATGGTATGACTGTCGTGTCTCGATCAGGCTGTTGTGAGTAATCTTCATGTTGTGTTTGTTCACTGTCTCCCGCGTAAACGTGACGTCATCGTGTCTATCCTATAAAAGCTTGTGACACCCTTCATTCTTTTCTCTTCGACACCAAGCCTAATTCTAGATCTACTATTTTGCCTATCGTTTGTATCTGACAGATCCGATCCGCCATACTATGTTTTAGAATTAGACTGTACCGGGACGATTCCCGATGTGCTTTTATAGCATTTTTAACCGCCCATATATGTCCTCTACATATATGGAGAACGCTCACTTCGGTGGAGACTTTTTCTGAACTTTTTCCTTTATTTTACACATCGTGAACGAGATTGGGAAATCCGTTCACGACACGTTAAAGGTTACACATCGTCTGTACTGTGATGGGAACAAATAACCACTATGTGTCTATAGCGCTGGTGGTAGGGCCTCAGTGGGTACTCTACTGTGTGTCAAATACCCCCCCCCCCTCCCCATCATGGTAAGGATGCAGTTGCCTTTAGTAATAGAGCAGGCAGTAGGGACTCAGTGGCTAATATTATTGATAGGATGGTGGCTAATACTAATAGAACTGGTGGTAGTAGAGACTCATTGGCTAATACTGATAGAGCTGATGGTAAGGTCTCAGTGGACAATAGAGCTGGTAACAGGGACTCAGTGGCTAATAGGGCTGGTGGTAAGGACTCAGTGGCTAATAGAGCTGGTAGTAGGGACTCAGTGGACAATAGGGCTGGTGGTAGGGACTCAGTCGCTAATAGAGCTGGTAGTAGGGGCTCAGTGGACAATATGGCTGGTGGTAGGGACTCAGTCGCTAATAGAGCTGGTAGTAGGGACTCAGTGGACAGTAGGGCTGGTGGTTAGGACTCGGTAGACAATAGAGCTGGTAACAGGGACTCAGTGGCTAATAGTAATAGGGCTGGTGGTAAGGACTCAGTCGCTAATAGAGCTGGTAGTAGGGACTCAGTGGACAATAGGGCTGGTGGTAGGGACTCAGTGGACAATAGAGCTGGTAACAGGGACTCAGTGGCTAATAGGGCTGGTGGTAAGGACTCAGTCGCTAATAGAGCTGGTAGTAGGGACTCAGTGGACAATAGGGCTGGTGGTAGGGACTCAGTGGCTAATAGAGCTGGTAGTAGGGACTCAGTGGACAATATGGCTGGTGGTAGGGACTCAGTGGATAATAGGGCTGGTGGTAGGGACTCAGTGGCTAATAGAGCTGGTAGTAGGGACTCAGTGGACAATATGGCTGGTGGTAGGGACTCAGTGGCTAATAGAGCTGGTAGTAGGGACTCAGTGGACAATAGGGCTGGTGGTAGGGACTCAGTCGCTAATAGAGCTGGTAGTAGGGACTCAGTGGACAATATGGCTGGTGGTAGGGACTCAGTGGCTAATAGAGCTGGTAGTAGGGACTCAGTGGACAATAGGGCTGGTGGTAGGGACTCAGTCGCTAATAGAGCTGGTAGTAGGGACTCAGTGGACAATAGGGCTGGTGGTAAGGACTCAGTGGACAATAGAGCTGGTGGTAAGGACTCAGTTGGCTAATAGAGCTGGTGGTAGGTAAATAACAAAGTATTTGTTGCAATTCAATATTCTTTATTGATCAACAATACAGAAACAGGCTTAACTTAATATAGTACCTGTAAATAAACCCAAATATAATAGAACAGTTAGAATATCCTCTAGTAGGGACTCATTGGCTAATAGAGCTGATGATAAGGATCCAGTGGCTAATAGGGCTGGCTGTAGGGGCTCAGTGGACAATACCTGTGGTGGGGACCAGTCGCAGTGACTAATACTGTCATGGCAGTTTTTTTGCATCGCTTGCGGTCGCGTTGCTGGCCGCAAAACAAAAAAAAAAAAATGGCAAAAAAAATCCCTGATTTGCATGGCGGCCGCAAACTTTGCAATGTTTTGCACAAAAAAAAAAAAATAATAAATAAAATAAATAAATAAATTTTAAAATATTTAGTGGGGACCAGTGATGACAATCTGGGATTTTAGGATTTCTTCATAAATGTTCCGTTGTTTTTGTCATGTCAAACATTTTCTATGCCTTCTATCATTTTTGACACCTCTGCCCAGTTGCATGAATTTTGGCGACACTCCCTTATTTATGACGTTATCTAGACACACTGGCGTCAAATGTAAAAAGTAGCACAAGACACATGGTGGCCATAGATGAGAAGATGATCGAAAGGGAAAGGGATGGAGCAAATGGGTGTAGTTTAAATATTTGTGTACTTTTTAGCTGTAGCATGATATACATGTGACGATTTTATAAGTTTTTTAAGCGTCTTTTTAAAATTTTTCTTCTTTTTAATTTTGTTTTTGTTTGATTGTTCTGAATTTGTTAATAGAATTCATTACAACTTGTGTCTAATTATAACACAATTTAAAAAATAAATTAAAAAATCAATTCACAAAGTATTCTTGCATTCTCTCTCTCGCTTTCTCATGTCCATATTTGTCTCTCAGCCACCCTTCCTCTATCTTCATATTGTGTTTATAGATATTTGGTAATAGAGAGATAATATGTACATAATAGTAAGTTAGGCTGATCGATTTAAGAAATGATTGTTTAAATTTATAGGCTAATTTAAATTTGCTCTATAGATGGAATATGTTTTGCAATTGATTAAAGATTCTTATATCATCACAAGGTTGCAATAATACAGACACAAGTCGGGTTTGTTATGTAAAAACAAATACCTCCTTGTCTTTTGGCCAAAAATTTCCGCAATTTTTTTTCATTAATTTTTGCAAATTTTGCTGGGATTTTTAGCTTGCAAAATTTGGGATTTTTTTTGGCAAAAAACCGCCATGTCAGATATAGGGCTGGTGGTAGGGACTCAGTGACTAATAGGGCTGGGCTGGTGGTATGGACTCAGTGGCTAGCACGTCAGTGGGAGGGACTTAGTGGCTAACAGGGCTAGAGGTAGGACTCAGTGGCTTACACTAACAGGGCTAGTGGTAGGACTTAGTGGCTAACACAGACTAGGAGTCCTGTATTCTCTATGGCGGCTAACGGTACAGGGCTAGTGGTATGGATTCAGCGGCTAACAGGACTGGTGGTAAGGAATCAGTGGCGAGTGGTATTGGTATGGACTCAAAGGCCAATAGGGCTGGTGGTGAGGACTCAGTAGCCAATAGGCTAGAGGTAGGGACTCAGTGGCTAACAGTAGTGGTTTGTTTTGTTTTGTTTTTAAGGGTTTTACGGCGCTTGCAACACATTAAGGTCATATAAGCGCCAGTAAAAAGGAAGAAAATGGGATAGTAAAAAGTTCTAGAATTACAATTAAAGCACAAAAGAAAAGGTAAGACAAAGGGGAATTGGTTCAAATAGGGAACAGATGTAGATTCCAAGAGCACACCATCAAAGTACTTAGTTTGAGATCACCTAAAAGTCTCATCCAGACACAAGCACAGGTCCCAACTAAGAGGAACACACTCAAATGTTTATAAATCATATAATATAATATGTAAACTAAACATAATACAATTCATAACAGAGAGATGATTTACAAGGAAAAAAATATCATCTCCCAAAACTATAACTATACATTCGACTGTTTCCCTCTCAACCAAGGACTCCGACCAAGGTCAGGACAAAACCAAGCAATCTCACTCCAAGACAAGACAGAAAGCAATTGGAAAACAGATAAGAGGGGATAGAAGACACAGCAAGTACCTCCCTGCCCGCTATGGGAGGTAGGAACCCCACCCAGTAACAGTAGTGGTATGAACCCAGTGACTCACAGGACTGGTGGTACGGACTCAATGACTAATAGCGCTGGTGGTAGGGACTCAGTGTGTAATAGGCCTGATGATAGGTACTCAAGTATGTAATAGCACTGGAGATCAGAACTAAGCAGTCAACCTATATGTCACAACTGGCAGTGAATATATCTTATGAAAAAAAAAAATTATCTCACGTTAGAACGCACTACAGTCCACTTAAAACAAACCCTCATCTGAGCTAGGAAATATTTCACCTTAAAGGAGAACCTGTAGTCAAAAATCCATTTTTTATCGCAGTGCCAATATTGGTATTCCCCTGTTATTTCAGGTGGTAGGAGGTCTAATTTGATGATTAACACACATACACACACAAAAAAAAAAGAAAAAAGCTAAAAACAAATGTGTGGCTATGTGGTCTTATGGTATGACAGACGCTTTCGGGTCAGAAGGTCCTGGGTTCGAACCTCGCTCGGCGCATAGTTGAGTCCTTGGAAAAGGCTCTTTACTCACATTCTCTCAACATCCTCAGATGTAAAAGGAGTACCCGGCTGTTAACAGTATTGTCTTTGTCCAAAAAAATTGTAATATCGCATAACAAGCGTTGCTGTTGACCAGGGCCCCCTTGTAAAGCACTTTGAGCACATTTAGTGGATATTGCGCTATATAAAAAGCTCAATATATTTAAATGTCTTCAATGACACAGACAATATAGGCTAAAATGAGACCAACCCCACCCACCCCACAAAAAAAATAATTTCCGACACTGATGCACCGAAAACCAACGAAATCTTCCAAATTTACACACAATGTTCCCTACAAGAGCTACATCACGATGGAAAGGCTTAGCAAGTCTTGAAAAATATATTTAAAGAATTGTTTTTCGATTACGATTGAAAATTTGGCATGGAACAACAAGAAAAAATCCAATTTAAAAATTCATAAAACTACTAATTTTAGTTTAGCCCAAAACCAAATCCATCATGATGCAATACCCATCATACGAAAGATTCTGACCAAATTTGGTATACAATCTGATGGGAAACAATCCAGTTATGAATGTCAGAAAATCGAAAATGATATTTTGAGAAAAAAACAAAATGTCTTTATTAATTTGATAAACAAGCTAATTTTGCAGACAACGTCCATCAAAATTTCAAAGTATAATCAATATGGAACAAGAGAATAGTCAAATTTGTAAATTGATCAATTTCTGAAAAAAAAAATTGTCTAGAAAGAAATGCTGTACAATATTTTTTAATTTCGGCTGAAATTGTGGTGCGGATCGACAGGAAAAAAAATTAATTTATTAAATTAAAAAAACTTCTAAATTTTAATTTACCCCAAAATGTTTCCATCATGATGCAAAACACATCAAAAAAGATTCTGAATAAATTTGAAAATAATCTAAAGGAAAATGACATATATGGTTCTTAGAAAATCAGAAAATGACACAAAACAGAAATTTGAGAAAACACTTATTTGACATAAGCTGATCCATAAAATTTTAAAAATAATGACTATCATAGGACAAGAAAACACGAAAATTGTGTAGATTGATCTGTCTAAAAAATGTATAAATGATCCGCTAACCCATTCCCTAAGAAAATAAATGCTGAAAAATTTTAACACTATTGTGGTCAAATATGATTTATATCTTACGAATTCATCACTGTAATAAAAAAAACTAATATGATATGACGCACTACCCTCATGTTTTTATTTTTAAAATGCTGCATTGTGAGATAAGTATCTAATCAATTTGAACTACAAAATCAAATCTATTTGAGACCAAAAAAAAACCAGGTAAATGGCGAAAATAGATTTAGCTCCAAATCAAACGCAAATTGCTTTCGCAAACTCCCAGAAAATTTTTTTCTTTCGGCTCAATACAGGAAAATTCAACACCACTTGTTTGCAACCACTTTGTCTGATGTTCCACAAAGACGGTTGATCTTGCTCTGGTTTGAAAAATAGAAAAGAGGCATTTCGTTAGCAATTTTTGGAAAGGTCTATACAATCAAAATCATTGTCATAAATTGAATTTGTCAAAGACATACCAATTTTTTTTAAATGGCCATCATTCTCACCATCACCAACACAGTTGAAATTTCATTGGCTTTACCATACAGGACAAAACTCTTGACAACAAACTATCATTTAGATTAACGAGCATTTATACTCGAGCATGCAAATCTCGAAATCACGGAAATCTCAAACTTGGTACAATTCCCAGTTTTAATCCCTTTATTTCGTTCATATAGTGGACACTCCCTTGCGATCTGTTGAATTTTTTCCCCCACTAATTGATTGTGTTGAACTGACAGAGAAAAGGAAATTGCAGTCTCACTATCGACTCTCTACAGAGTTCATAATAATGGGGAGTTATCATTATAATTATAATACGAATTTTATCAAGACCACCCACATTTACCTCCCTCAAATCCTGTGTAAAATACTCAAATTGGAAAACTAAAAAACACGGAAATCTCGAACAAACAGGCATGGTCCCGACTTGTTCGAAATTCCCATGCTCGAGCGTACTGTATTGATCACCAATAACAGAGATGCCAACCTAGCCTTTTGAAAACCCATATTTTCAAGACCAAAAACCTGTATTTTAGGACAAAAACCTGTACTTACTGCGCCGTGCAGAAATCGATATCAACCCGAAAAGGTCGAATCGGACTTCGTTAACTCTTACTCGAAAAAGGGCAGTGAATTACTTATAGTTATATAGCAGTAGGCTGGGCAAGATTCGCAAAATTCAGTATCGATAATGAAAGCTCTTCTGCATGAAAACACTTTTCATGTTGTGATCGTAATTTCGTGGATTTTTCACTTCAACCAAATCCCGTATTTTTCATGATAAAACCGTGTGCCCGTACTTCGGAAGAAAAACCATACAGAACACGGGAAACCTGTACTGGTTGGCATCTCTGCAATAAAGATGTAATCTAATGAAGATTTCAAAACCGAACATTACTAACCAGTTTCAAAAAGTGCATGCAGATACTCTGCTCTGCTGGCACAGATGATGGTTTGCTGATTAATAAGATTGCCACAACACATCTTGAGCCAGCTATCTTTCTTGATTGTCAGGACACCAGTACCGTCAACTGGACTCTTTCATGTTAGCTGTCAATGAAAAAAAAAAAAAAAATTAAATTCACTGCAGTGAAAATGGCACATACCAATGTCATTGTTTAAGTTAATAATAATAATAATAATAATAATAATAATAATAATAATAATAATAATAATAATAATAATAATAATAATAATAATAATAAATAAATAAATAAATACATTTGTTAAAAAAGTAATGGTTAAAAATGATATCGTTTTTCATTACAGTATCTTATATCATTGTCATTATCATCATCATGAGGCATCTCAATTTCATTCCAAAGTTCTAAAAATTGTGTCACCGCTTCCACTGCTGCTGAAAACTGCCCAGTTGTTACAGTTAATTACAATGCACACAATCACACAGTTACACTTACACAGTATTAGAAGTAAAATCAACGAAGGATTAATCCATAAAGATCACATTGGAATGTAGAACACATGGCACACGTGACAGTCGGCAAGGCGTGTTGTTATTACAATACAATTACATTCTCATTCATTCATCTATCTCCTCATACTCATATCGCCATCAGCATTGCTCGATATACACTTCACTGTCCTGAGTCCGAGCCTTGTTAAAAACAAATACAAAAAAAACAAAAAGAAGAAAAGTCAAATTCTTACCTCTACAGAATCCTGACGAATAAAAATGGTATCAGTCTCAGTCTGCAATTGGTTAACTGCATTTTTGCAATTGTTGATAAGATGAAAAAGTGCTTGGAAATCGAGAGTCACAATCATTGACAATCGAACAAAACAGTCATGGCTTCGCGATTGGCGCCACGGTCGACCGGATGTGACCTTTGACACGACCGGGGGTCACAAGACCCAAGGATAATCCCGGCGGAGAATAAGAAAAAAGGGTTATTTTCCGCCCGGCGGAAAATACTCACTCCCAATAGAGCAGTAAAGTTAGGTGCCCCAAACGTAAACAATAACAAGTTGCTAGTGATTTCCGTTAGGGACCGGAATAATTTACGCACAATATAGGTCTCCCAATTTTGTAGTTTGAGTTGTAGGCAATACACTTTCAGTATTGAAAATATGTTTACATAAAAATCTAACAGTTACAGAATTAATAATAAAAGGCTAAATCATTATGAAAATCAGGCTGCGAATAATTCTCGTTTTGTTCACACCAGCGCAATAATTTGTTGTCTATAATATACTTCTCAATTCTGTTACATTTGATCAATTTTCGAGAATAATGTAACTTGATTCCCATAAAACCATCCACTAACAACATCATTTACAACTTTCATTGAATTGCAACTGTCTGTCCTACGATGTAAAGAAACATTTCTTGCACCTAACAACCAATATTTTATTACAGATATATTCTGTTCTATTATATTACTCATGGACCGGTACAGACTGTCAAGAACGGAACATGTACTGTTTGGCACTGTTCTGCTGACCTGTTGTTGTAACTAATGACAACTGAACTAATCTGTAAATAAATAAACAAGTACACTGACGAAAAATGTACGTTGTATCCGTTTGACTACTATACTGCTACTGAGTGACTACTGCTACTCTGGAAATAGGTTATAGGACTACGACATTTTTCCAAAAGAATATGAGGTATCTCGAAATGATAGAAAATTACCTAGAGAGGAAGCAGAAGATTAGGGAAATGAAAATGAAGACGATGAGACCAGGCGACAGGGAGGTGGGGTATTCATACTCGTTGATAGAAAGCTCACAGGTTTGAGCAAACAAAGTTCAAAACTGACTGTGAAATAATTTGGTAAGCGTTAAAATTCAAGGCCATAAAAACATCCTTGTTGGATCGTTCTACATGCCCCATCAAAACGAAACTGACATCGTAGAACTGCAAAAATCGCTTGAAATAATCAACTCAGAAAAAAATCCAAACCAAATTATTCTAACGGTAACAGGAGACTTTAACTGTCTACCATACAGATATTATTATTACTACTACTACTACTACTACTACTGCAACTACTACTACTACTACTACTACTACTACTACTACTACTACTACTACTACTACTACTACTACTACTACTACTAACTGCACGACTAGTACTGCAAAAACTAATACTACTACTACTAATACTACTTCTACCACTACTACTACTACTAGTACTACCACTACTATTACTACTACTACTACTACTACTAGTACTAGTACTACCACTACTACTACTGCTACTACTACGACTACTTCTACTTCTACTGCAGTCCACTCCAGATAATTGCAACTTTCGGTTAATCGCAACATTTCCCAAGAAACGAATTAATTTTATATAAAAGTCACTGGTTAATTGCAACAAACTTCAGTTAATCGCAATAGATTTTCGACCTCAAATGGAGGCAAATTCAAGGAATCAAACAAAATCTCATGATTAGATTTCATCATGGGTGAAATCATCAACTCTTTGAGACAAAAGGGGCCAGGCCTTTACAGTCCGGGTTTGTGCGGTCACCTGTGAGCATTAGATGTAAGGCAGGAGGGCTGGGAATGGTTTAGACAATAGGTAGACAATGACAGTTGGAGAGACTCAGCGATGATATCCTTTGTTCTGGGATTGGCAACTGTGCATTGTGACCAATGTGTTTGGTGAGAGTTTATTGTCTCTCATCATGGCTAATCTCTTTGACTCTTACAAATGTTGAGAACAAAAAGTGAAAGTGAATCCAATCTGAATAAGATGTTACCTTGCATCAAAGCTGATTTTGTTTGTCAAAATCTATACAGGGCTGCCATATATTTTTTATTCCAATCGAATTGCTCAGTCTGTGGTGGACTCAGAACAATGTTTACAACAACGGGTTTGAGTTTACCATATTTGTGTAAAATTTTGCAATAGCGGACAGGAAACTCAATTTCAGTTAAATGCAACTTCGGTTTATTGCAACATTTTCACTAATTCCAAGGTAATGCGATTATCCGGAGTGGACTGTACTACTACCACTACTACTAGATACTACTACTACTAGTATGTTTTGTATACAATACTTGGAGTGTCAGAAAATTGTCACATTTGTTACGATACCAGGAACATTTTTCTTAATCATATTTGTTTTGCACATCAAAATAAAATTTATGAAAAATCTTTGTTTTATCAAACTGGTTAGGCTACACAAATATATGATATCTAGGTACTTATTTCTCATGAGTTGAGTGCAAAAAGTTGTTCAATGTTGGTTAGGTATAGCATTTCTGGAAAAAAAAAAGATAATGAAAATGGTCGGCAAGGAGAGAGTTAAAGCAAAATTATTTTAAAATTTGTTTTAGGTGGATGTTGTGGTGCACAAGGCAGAAAATATGTCATTGGAAACTCTGCTTGGGCCTGGTGGCTTGTCACTGACACTCAGAGGTAAGTGAGTGAAGAATAAAAGTGCTTATTATATAAATATATATATATAATATATATATATATATATATATATATATATATATATATATATATATATATATATATATATATATATATAAATAATGTATTCAATAGATCAGAAAGGGATTCAATATATGTTATTTTATGTACTGCATTTTGAAATGGAAGCATTTTCATAGTTTGAAAGAAACTGCAATAAGAAATAGATTAAAAAATCAAAAAGAACAAAATAAAAATAAAAAACCCAACAAAATTCAAATAATAATAATAAAAAAAATAATAATAATAATAATAATAATATATAATAATATAATAATAATAATAATAATAATAATAATAATAATAATATCATTATTAATTGATGTCATTTATTATATATATCTTTGAATACACGGTTGCTAAACAGGACAATGACAATGATTACATATAATGATTATTGTAGTTTCTCCTCCTTTCATGACCATGAAAATGAGACACTGCAGAAGAGCAGGCTTTATTTTTTACTAATATTGAAAATAAAAGGATTTATCTGGGAGGTCATGACCCTCAAACCAGTAGAATGGAAGTATACACGGAAACACCAGAGGATGTCCTAGTCATGACATGAGTAGTTCAGTGTAAAATTAATCATCAGGCCACCAAAAGACGAGCCTTTTACTTTTAAGTTATAATGCTAAATTTTAAAAAAATATCCTGTTCTAATATTCCAGTTATAAAAGAAAAAGACGAAAGACACATTTTTTTGGTCCACAAAGTAAGACAAGTTGTCTTGCAAACTTCAAGTGCATTCATGTATAGATAAAAGAGCTGGGTTAATTTTTTTTAAAAGTCCAGAGCGTGATGTGTATGTGTGTGTGTTTTGTAAAAAGCGCATAGAGTCTACATATAAATCTAAGCGCTATATATGAGTTATTATTATTATTAATAATATTATAAGGCCCATCAGAGTTTATCCCCATTTTCTATAGTAGAAAATGGACAATTGCTACCCTTTCGACTAGGACTCAAGTCTATCACAAAGTATTATCCAACAGACCTAACAGACCCAGTTACACAATTATTGCTGGGTCGACAGGGGGGTCAGAAAAAAAAAATCTAGACTGCACCTATGATAGATCCTTGTCCCTTTTGTGTGTGAAGTGAATGCTCTGACAGCTGAACCATCAGGACTCCTTCAGGCTTAATGGCTTCATTTTTATTTTTCATTATTTATTTCTATGTATTAAAAAAAAACAACAACAGAATTTCTCTGGAGGTCATGACCTTGAACCCACAGTGTGAAAGCGTGGAAACGTCAGAGGGTGTGCCAGTCACGGTGACAGGAGTAGCCCAGTGTAAAATCATCAGGTCTCCTGAAATCCTAAAGAAAGCTTGTGAACAGTTCCTTGGGAAATCCACGCAGCATATTGAACATGTCATCCTTCAGACACTTGAGGGTCATTTGAGAGCCATTCTGGGTAAGTATTGTTGAAGAGGGGAATGCCAAAAAAAGAAAAAGCATAATAAAAACTTGAACTCTTTCATAGTGCATTATGTACTTTATGTGCTGAAAGTTCTTTACAAAAGGTCTTAAGTCAGTTGCAACATTTAACCATAAGGCACCATCTGCAAGGTCAATTCTGTAAATGTTATCACCCATTTACTCATTTTTCATCTGTGTAGTGAAAGAGTGAGTAAAAAGCCTTTTCCAAGGACTCAACTTTGCACTGCCCACAGCGGTACTCAAATCAGGGACTTAGGGGTTCGAAGGCTAGTATTGGGCTAGTATTGTATACATACATAAGCTTCACAATATTGAGAATTATTTCCCCTTTCTACAATAGTTTCCAAGAAAGAAATGAACTAAAATTAAAAAGTTAATAATGTCAAAGTGACCAAAGAAATGAGATTATAGGAGAAAAAAAAACCCCAACTCACTTTGCTAAAAACACTAAAGTGGTCCTTTGTAGCCTTTAGGCCCATATAGTTGGAGTTTATTCCAGTTTCAACGGCCTGAAATGGACAATAGCAACTGTTTAATACCCTCTGGATAGGACACTTGTGTGAAGCGGGGGCTCTACCAACTAAGCTAAAACCTCCCCCCCCCCCCCCCCCCCCCCCTCTCCCCCTTCCCTTTGCTAAATGAAGCTGTTGATTTCAAATTTTATAAGTAAAGTTTCCAATTTTATATCAAGCATCAGGTATGATCCGGACATAATACTGCTCTTAGGTGGTTTGTCACATTATACGTGATATTTTTCTTACAGGTACTTTGAGTGTTGAAGCCATCTACCAGGACAGGGACCAGTTTGCCTCCCTTGTCCGTGAAATGGCTGCCCCAGATGTCATCAAGATGGGCATTGAGATTCTCAGCTTCACCATCAAGGACATTTACGACAACGTGGAGTACCTTTCCTCCCTGGGAAGAGCCCAGACAGCCAACGTGAAGAGAGACGCTGATATCGGTGTGGCTGAAGCCAACAGGGATGCTGGCATTAGGGTATTAAAAAATGATAAAATGAAAATAAATAATATTCCCAATATTCATCCCCATGGGGAATTTTTTTTTTGTAGGTCTATTCCAGACTGGAATAACCCAGGTGACTTGATCAAGACCACACAGGTAGTCGAACTCTGTACCTTTTGGGTTAGAAGCATAGGCCGTACTACTAGGCCATGCTGACCCAAATTTTGTATTCGTCATTTTCTGTTCAATGTTTGTTTGCCATGATAATGGAACTGCATTGCGCGACTCTGTGGTCTAGTGGTATGATACTCGCCTTCGGAGTAGAATGTCCAGGCTTCACGTCCCACTCTGAGTGGCACATAGTTAAGTCTTTGGAAAAGGCTCTTTACTCGCATCTCTTACCATATTCAGTTTTAAAATGAGTATACAGCTGTAAACAGTGTTATCTCGGAAAAAATATTTTATGATTGCCTATCAGACGTTATGTCTTGTCCTAAATGTTGTCTTGCTGTTGGCTAGGGACCCCTTGTTAATTGGATATTGTGCAGTATGAATGTCCAACTATTGTCTTTGTTTCATGCCCAAAAGTACAGAGTTTTGTCTTCTTGCTGTGCAGTATGGTCGTAAGCAAGTCACCTCCTCCAAGATTCGCTGCAACTGATGCCTGGGTTATTCCAGTCTTCCCTTGGAATAGACCTTAAATAGAACAAACCCTTCAGGGATGAAGAAAAAGAATTTTATTGATTGTAAATTATTAATTTATTATAATGCAAAGAAGAGTTCATGGTGGAAAATAAAGCATTCACTCGTGAAGAATATGAGTATTAAATTGTCCCAACTATCGATTATCCGATGTGTTGTAATGGTAGAGCCTTTACCTTTACCAGTAATCAAGAGGTCAGGCTGGGTGGGGTTCCTGACCTCCCATAGTGGGCAGGGAGGTACTTACTGTGTTTTCTATCCCCCTATATCTGTTTTCCAACTTGCTTTCTGTCTTTGTCTTGGAATGAGATTACTTGGTTTTCTCCTGCCGGATACCCTGGCTGAGAGGGAAACAGTCACATGTATAGTTATTGTTTTGGGAGATGATATGTTTTTCCTTGTAAATCATCTCTGTGTTATTTATTATTATTATATATTTTTTGTTTTGAATTTATAATGTAAGCATTTGAGTGTATTCCTTTTTTTTGTGGGGGGGGGGGGGGGGGGGGGGGACCTGTGCTCGTGTCTGGATGAGACTTTTAGACGATGTCAAACTAAGTACATCGAAGGTATGCTCTTGGAATCTACACCAATTCCCTATTTGTACCATTCCCATTTGTCTTACATTTTCTTGGGTGCTTTAATTGTAATTCTAGAACTTTTCACTATCCTATATTCTCCCTTTTTACTGGCGCTGATATGACTTAAATGTGTTGCAAGGGCCGTAAAACCCTTAAAAACAAACAAACAAGAGGTCAGGGTTTGATACCTAGATAAGGCAGGCTGATTTTTTCTAGTATTTTAAAAATCTGCTTTGTCTGCCACAATTACAATACCCATCATAAGACGTTTTTACTTATATCTTGATATCCAACTAACTCATCATCGTCATCACCATTGCCTTTTTCACCCTGGGTCAGGGTATAGGCCACAGACAAAGAGTTTCCATCCATCTCTATCTTGAGCTAACTTCTTTATCTCGTTCCATGTCTTATCACTTTTCTGTATATCAGCTTCTTTAACTCTTCTCCATGTTCCCCATAACCTTCCCCTTGATCTTCTGCCCTGAGACTCCAGTCCAATTCTTTCTTTGTTATTGTGGAGTCTTTCTTTCAAACTACAATAGTGAAAAGGCTTGCATTGTTCTAAATACATTCAATATATCTCTACAGGAATTTTTTTGTAGGGAGAAATTAGTATATAGAAAACCTTTTGTAACCAGCATAACCGGTAGAATTTACCTCTGAACCTAATGCAGTGATGCCAAAACTCCGGTTTCACCGGAAAAAATTCCGGTCTGGAGCAAAAAATTCCCGGCTCCGGGCAACTTCCGTCAAATTCCGGTGAGGTCAATTTGTTCCAAGGATACCCCTCCCCCCTCCCTTTCCAACTACCACATCATCATCATTGCCACTAGTATTACAACCATCGTCACTACCACTACTACTGCAACCACCACCACATCATCATTACTACCACTACTACCACCGCCACCACATCACCATCAGTACCACAACTACTACTACTACTACTGCAACCACCACCACCACATCATCATCCACAACTACCATCACCATTACAATCACCACCCCCACATCATCATCACTACCACTACTACTACAACCACCACTATCACATCATCACCACTACTACTACACCACCACCGCCACATCATCATCATCATCACTACCACTACTACCACAACCACCACCACCACATCATCATCACTACCACTACTACCACAACCACCAGCATCACATCATCACTACCACTACTACTACAACCACCACCACCACTACATCGTCATTACCACTACTACCACAACCACCTCCACCACATCATTACTGCCACTACTACTACAACCACCACAACCACATCATCATTACTGCTACTACTACAACCACCACCTTCACATCATCATCACTGCAACTACCACTACTACTACAACCACCACCACCACATCATCACTACCACTACAATACCACCACCACCACCACTACATCATCATTACCATTACTACTACAACCACCACCACCACATCATCATCACTACCACTTCTACTTTAACCACCACCATTACATCATTACTACCACTACTACTACAGCCACCACAACCACATCATCATTACTGCTACTTCTACAACCACCACCACATCACCACATCATCACTACCACTACTGCAACCACCACCACCACATCATCATCACTGCAACTACCACTACTACTACAACCACCACCACCACTTCATCACCACTACCACTACTACTACAACCATCACCACATCATCATCACTACCACTACTACTACAACCACCACCACCACTACATCGTCATTGCCACTACTACTACAACCACCACCACCACATCATCATTACCACTACTACTACAACCACCACCATTACATCATTACTACCCCTACTACTACAGCCACCACAACCACATCATCATTACTGCTACTTCTACAACCACCACCACCACCACATCATCACTACCACTACTGCAACCACCACCACCACCACATCATCATCACTGCAACTACCACTACTAGTACAAATACCACCACCACATCATCACTACCACTACTACTACAATACCACCACCACCACCACCACCACCACATCATCACTACCACTACTACTACAATACCACCATCACATCATCATCACTACCACTACTACTGCAACCACCACTACAGCATCATCATCACTATCATTTGTAATACAACCACCATCACCACCACATCATCATCACTCCACCACTACTACAACCACCACCACAACATCATCGATACCACTACTACTACAAGCACCACCACCACCTCATCTTCATCACTACCACCACTACTACTACTACAACCACCACGACATCATCACTACCACTGCTACTACAACCACCACCACCACATCATCACTACCACTACTACTACTACAACCACCACAACTACATCGTCATCACTACCACTACTACTACTACTACTACTACTACTACTACTACTACTACTACTACTACTACTACTACTACTACTACTACAACCACTACAACATCATCATCACTACCACTACTAATACAACCACCACTACCACATCATCACTACTATTTGTATTACAACCACCATCACCACCACATCAACATCACTACCACCACTAATACAACCACCACCACATCATTATCACTACCACTACTACTTCAACCACCAGCACCACCACCATATCATCATCACTACCACTAACAACAACAACCACTATCACATCTTCATCATCACTACCATTTTTACTACAACCACCAACACCACATCATCCTCACTACCACCAGTACTACAATCTCTACCATTAGGTTTTGGCGCTCTACTTCATTTGAAATAAGGAAACTTTGGGATTGTATTTGGCAATGTGTTTATGTATCATAATATAATTCTAATCAGTTATCTATTTAGAACTATACAATATGTAAACACAATACCATTCCAATTCCTTTTTCTTGTGTGTGTAAATTCCTCTTTCGGCATTAAAATTCCTACAAGTGGTATCTGAAACTCCTGTGAGCCAAATTTAAAGTTGGCGTCTCTGCTAATGGAAATAATATCAGCTACCATTTTGTTTGATAAAGAAGACTAAATAAATATCAAACTGGGGTTATTTTGTCATTTGTAGGAGGCAGAGTGTGAAAAACTGAGAATGGATGCGAAATATGCTGCAGACGCCAAGATTGCTGATTCTTCAAGGGAATTCCAGATGCAAAAGGCCAATTTCGACATGGAGGTCAATGCAAGGGTAAGTTGTATTATTTATTTGGTTTCACTTCCTTGCTGTTAGGAGTAGGAGCTAAGACTTCTATAACATCTCTTTGAATGCTCCTCTTTCGATTGAAACATTTGGTTGGAATGTTGGCCCAACGTCCTATTACTAGCCAACATGTGCCAAATTTCTGTCGTCTGGCTTGATTTTAAGTGATGTATCGATGTTTTTCTTGTTTTTGTTATTGGCTGATGAAGGGTTTTGAGCCCAAAACTTTCTGTGTTTGGTATTTTGTTCTTTTTTCAAGGCTGTCATATTCATTTTTGCTCATTATTCCATTTTATGGTTCTTATTTATTTCAACATGTGCATTAAAATTGTAAAATGGAAATTGAATACACTTTCAAACACGATATTTACAGAAAGCTGAAGCTGAATTGGCCTACGAGCTGCAAGCAGCAAAAGAGAAGCAACAAATCAGAAGTGAGGAGATGGAGATTGAAGTCGTGGAGAGGAGGAAGCAGATTGATGTGGAGGAGAAGGAAATCATGAGGAAGGAGAAGGAATTGATAGCCACTGTCAAGAGACCTGCCGAGGCTCAAGCCTACAAGATTAATCAAGTAGCAGAGGGTCAAAGGTAAGACTCGTATCGTTTCTAATTTTAGGCCATTATCACTCTTCAACTAATGATGCATTGTGTCTATAGATATATTGAGTTAAGCTGTCCATTGAAAATGCTTTATTTTGGCATGTGACAAAACTACTCGCCTCTATTGTCTATTTGTGAGGTTATGTGATCTAAGGGTATGACAGTCGCCTTTGGACCAGAAGGTTCAGGGTTTGAATCCTTGGAAAAGGCTCTTTACTCACATTCTCTCACCATATTCAGATTCAAAATGAGTACCTGCTGTTAACAACATTGTCTCTGTTGGGGAAAAAATGTAATCTCACTTAACAGGCGTTTTGTCTTGTCCTACATGTTAAGTTTTGTTCTTGGCTAAGGGACCTCTTATAAAGTGCCGTGAGCACGTTAAGTGGATTTTTGCTGTAATTATTATTAGACAATTATGTTGTCAATAGTTTTTAAAAAAATTTACTGAATTTTGAGTTTTCCCTGCTAGAATGGTTTATGACTGATGCATTCAATAAGCTTGTGTAAGGACATTTTTAAAAAATGGACTTATCCTTAAATGCTTGGTTGCTTTTTAATCAATCAATTAATGTTTTGTTTTGTTTTTTCTTGTTTTATTTTGTTTTTTTTTGATTGTCATCAGCCAATGATCTATTAATTTTCCAAATTCAGGATTTTCTTGAAAGTGTTGTTGCTTACTCCTTCATAATCTTCAAATAAAGTGACTGAGTTTTACTATCAATGTGAAAATATGAAAGAAAATGGGAGAAAAAAAAGTGCTTTTATGATAATTTGTAGCGAATCTTTAAAAAGTATAATAAAGTAAGCACTCTTCTATAACGCTGAATGCCGAAACCTCAAAGTGCTCTACAACATCACTGAACAAACCATAAACACACAACAGGCCAAAAGACCCATACAACTAACTGTATAAGTTTTGCAATTTAAGATAAAAAGTGACATTAAACAAATGAGGACTAAAAGTAAAACAAATAATTAACTCATCAAGCTGAAAACATCTACGATAAAGGTGTCAAAGGTCTCAATATTGCTCAGAGGTTTGATACCATAGCTATGCTGTTCCATAAGGTGAAAGTATTTGGGGAAAATGGGTAAAGATAATTGTCTTATAAAACATATTCTAGACAGAGACAATATATTTTCATTAGGTTTATTATAAAGTGTCATCGGATGCTGGAAACATCTTTGCTGCAATGAATTTGACATAATAATGATAATGGATAATACATTACAATCTAAATTTTGTTAAATCTCAAGAAATCACAACACAGTTAAGATTAACAATTTTCTGATTTCTGGACTTTATAAAAGTTTGGACTGTTCTTAACAATATGCCTATTTAAAGTATATTTTAAGCCTTAACATCTTTTTAAACAAATTATTTGATTTATAATGATGAAATGAGGATAGCACTATTATTATCTAATCTTTGAGTACCTAAATAAAATTTTATGGTTTCAGGTTCCAGACAGTTGAAGCTGCCAGAGCTGATGCAGAAAAGATCCGTCTCCTGGGAGGAGCAGAAGCTGCAGCCATTGAAGCTGTTGGAAAAGCTGAGGCTGAGAGAATGAGACTGAAGGCATCGGCCTATAAACAGTATGGAGAAGCTGCCATGTTGAATCTTGTGATGGAAACCTTGCCCAAGGTATCATAATATTTAAAATCTTATTTTTTATGACTCACTGTCTCATGCCTCAAATCTGTGTTAGGTCGGGATGAACTTTCAAGGATGCCCTTTTTCCGACTAAAGCAGACACGCTTATTACGACAAATTAATAGAATTACAAAAGTTTGGGTCCAATGTCAGAACTTTATGAGCATCTTCATGTCATTAGAACTTGCTGATAATGAAAGTTGATGCCAGACTACGCAATTTTAAGGATTTTGAGGTGTTATTTAATCCCTTTGATTTTTAAAGTTAATTATAGCGACTACATAGAAAATCTTCTGAAAATTAAGAATTTTAATATTTTCAAGTGGTCAGGTCTGGGCTAAAGCCACACGGTCGACTTTTAAAAAATCTTCCAACTGACCTTGACAGTATTGGTGAGTTGTTTTTTTTTTTAAGATGAAAGTATTGGTTGATTAAAGGCAATGTTTACAGGGAAGCCAGATGGATGTGTATCCTTTTCTATGATTTAAGGGTGATACCGTTTGATGAAAATAAGCTTTGTAGGAAATGTTTTCATATATTGCTCATTGCAAGAAAAATGTTCAGGTTTTATTTTTTTCATTTTGGCATAGGGCATCCCTGTCATTTGTGCATGCAGTTGAATTAATCACCAAAAATACTAAATTTGGGGTTAATTTCATTTTGTCATTATGATAAGTAATTGCATGCAGTTTTTTTACATTGCAAAAGAGTTCATATTTCTTTTTCTTCTTCTTCCATTAAGGCCAAAGCTTCAGGCTGAAGATTGTTTGGCTATCTTTTCAGTAATAAGGATTTTAGATGGAAGCAGGAAGCGATTTTTTGAAGTCATCAGTCGAAAGGGCTTGTTTATAAGTGGTTGGTAGGGAGTTCCAAAGTTGGATGGTGGAGGGGAAGAAAGAGTAAAGGTGATGGTCTTGAGTGGGGATTTCAAAATGAAATGCTGAGTTTCTTGTTTTGTTGTTCCGTTTCATTTGGCTAGTTGGAATTTCTATTGTTTCACTTTTCGGGGTTCAGTTCATCTCGACTTTATAATGCTTTGATAGAGCGAGTCATTTATGTGTGTGTCCTCTGATTTTAAACTTTATTTTGCGGTTATTTCAATTTCATGTCAACTGTTTTAGCAGAACCCCTTAATTATTCCATCATGTGATTTACCTTACACAAACTTTTGGGCAGTGTCATACTGGTGTTTTATTGTTTTAACCCTGCTTCTCCATTATTGCCATTATATGATGTCGTCCTTCAGAGCCATTAGGCCCTTGGAGCCGGAGTTTATCCCAGTTTCTGTAACGTGAAACAGACAATAGCAATTTCTTGCTATCCTTTGGATAGGAGGCTAGTCTATCGCAAAGTACTTTGCACCAGGTCTAAGAGACAGAACAGCCCATTCACTGTTGGGTAGACAGGGGGGGGGGGGTCAGAAAAAAATTGGGACTGCACCTGGGACTGATTTTGTGTGTTAGCGAGAGACCTCTACCAACTGAGCTATTGGGATGTTATCGTCTTGAAATTATGCTCATATCTGTCAAATATTTCACTCATAACATTTGTTGTTTTTTTTTTCAGATTGCTGCCGAAGTGGCTGCTCCACTGTCAAAGACAGATGAGATTGTTTTGTTAGGGGATGACCGTGTGACTAGCGAGGTAAATCGCTTGGTCAGTCAGCTTCCACCAGCTGTGCAGGCTCTCACTGGTGTTGACTTATCGAAGGTGAGTTGATTATTAGCCATGTTTCTCTTGCCGCAATTTTCTTAATGATTCCATTAATGATTTTCAAGCATTCACAGACATTCATGAGAACAGATCACAAATGTATAACTTTGTCATGTGAATTTTAGTATCAATATTGATTATTGTTAATCATGAAGCCCTGAATATCACGGAGGCACTGTTCTCATGGGAGCCAGTGTCCCTGGGGATGAAAATGTATACAAAAGACAAACAGAGGGCAAAATAACTGAGTGGATTATGCTTACACCTGGGGAATCTGGTTCCATTCCCCATTGTGGATATCTAATCTCTCATCTTTTTTTTCCTTGGACAAAAAACTTACCACCCATTGCTCTGTTTATAGCACTGTATTGTGGCTAGGGTTTTGGTTATCTGGGTAATTTTTCGAGCTAACCCCTAAAAAAACATTTCCCCTGAGGGTGAGTGAAACGAATTTTATTTATTTTATTCTGTTACTTATTTAATCAATTACTCTCACGCCTCGACCATTGCAATTCACTGCTTATGGACCTACCTGACAAGAAAGTTGATAAGACTCAAAAAGGTACAGAACAGGGCTGCCAGAATGGTCCTGAAGATTGGTCGACAAAAAACAGGCGTGAAAACTGTCCTCAGAACACTTCACTGGCTGCCAGTTCGAATCCAAAATTACCCCTTTTTGCTTCAACACACTAAATTCCCGATCTTCCAGCTACATTCCAGAATTTGTCCCCTACTCCCCAATTCATCAGCTTAGGTTATTGGATATCTGGCTACTAAAAGTGCCAAAAACACGGCTTATTAATTTTGGGGATAGATATTTCTATAAATCAGGACCTTCTATTTGGAACTCGCTTCCTTTGTCAGTATGGCTTGCAAGCAGTGTCAAGGATTTTAAGAAAAAGCTGAAAACTTACCTTTTCCAGAATTTTTATCGTAGATGTTTTCTGCCCGATGAGTTAATTACTTCTTTTATTTTTAGTTCTCTATTGTTGAATTTCAGTTTTTATTTTATTTTGTAAAGCTGTAATAGTTGTTGTGTGGGCCCTCTTGGCATGGTGCGTGTTTACAGTTTGTCTAGTGATATTGTAAAGCGCTTTTGAGGTTTAGCGCTACAGAAGAGTACTTTATTATTATTGTTACTATAGAATAAACAATATAATTAGCTTTAAATACTACTGTTGATTGGATTTTAAAAGTACTGTGAAGAGAAATGGGTAAAAACAACCCCAAAAACTTTTTCTCTCCTTCTTTCGCAGGTGCTTGAGAAGATACCTGGAGCAGAGCGGGCCTAAACGTGTCCATCTGTCTATACCGAACAAGGCAAGCTAGGTCATGGGAACACCTGTAACAAAAGCATTGACTTTACTAAAGTCAAGACCAGATATGCCTTCTTTTAAAAAAACAATAACATCATCACAACTTGCTTTTTTCAAAAGATGAATTTTTCATTTAAATCCTCCTATCTTACTTACCGGTTACCATTTTAATGTCATTAAACAACTTATTACATGTCATGTCCAATGATATCCACTTATTTTATATTTATATATTTCTTATATTTTCACTATAAAAATATTATAATAAAAGTTGTTTATAATGACTGTATGTAGGGTGTTTTTATCATCTCCTCTATATGGGAGTTATTCGTATCGAGGGGCGACCGACTCTTAACTGATAATAATAAATAACATTTATATAGCAGTATACCTTAATTTCAACTGGCTCTAGGCGCTTTATATACATAAGGTAAATAAACATAATGAAAAATAAAAACAGCAATTTCAAGTGCTATGTCCAGTAATTTATTTACTTATTTTTTTTTTTTTTTAGCATGTCTTACTCTTGTGACCAACAAAGACTAACCACAATCTCTTTTTATTGGCTTGAACAGTTATGTGAGCTAAACACACATGACAAATGCTATTGCAGAAGGTGCACTTTTTTTTTCTAAAAATTGTTTTTCCTCAAAATCACCTCTGTGGAACTAACACAGTCAAGAGTCGGGACTCCTTCTTTATATAATATTATGTTATCATGTGTTGTGTTATTTGTTCATTGTTTAACTCACTATAAAGATGTCATGTCTGTGTTGAATATATGCTAAATCATCATTGGATATTTGTTCTGTTTATTTGTTGTATTGTTGGTTTTTAAAACAATCATTATTTTTATTTTATTTTTCGCTTGTGTATGCAATTTCTTTTTCTTTTCATTTTATTTCCTCGCTCTATAAAAAATGTATTTCTCTATTTTTTAAAATGTTTTTTCTTTTGTTTTAAAAAAAATTCATTTGGTTTTCACACGTATGTTTTTAAAAAAACATTTTCATGATTCTGGTTATGAAAATGTTTTACAATCATAGAGGTATAAAATGCTCAATTCTATGTATTTTTTGTATGTTATAACAACGGCTTTAGAATTTAGACTGTGCAATCTTTTGTTGATTTGATACCAAGCTGCTAGAAGCTGTGGACTGTAAAAAGTAACAAACAAAGATGAATATAACAGCTTCAAAAAAGAACAAAAATACCAAACACGGAACGTTTAGTGCTCACAACCCTTCTTCAGCCAACAACAAAAAGCAAAGTAAACATAAAAACCAGATCGACGATACAGGGGCTTGAGCCCGAAACAGTCTGTTTGGCTTTTTTTTTTTTTTTAAGCTGTTAAATTAATTTTTGTATATTACTTTGGTTGATTTGTCACTTTTAATAATAATGTGACTTTATCAATCAGTTGATTTGTTGGGGTCCCCCCCCCCCTCCCTTGATCATTTTAATGCCAGTATTCAATCTTTTGATCCATTAAAAATGTCATTGTTTTGTGCCTGAATGCCTTTAAAAAAAATTATTATTGATCTTAAGTACAAGATATTAAACTTGTGTTAGTGATTGCTTAGGTTGTTTTTTTCTTTTTAAAATTTATAAATTTCGTTTCTCGTCTGATTTTCTTTACATTCTATTTGATTGGGGTTTTTTTTTAATACATATATTCTTATAGAGTTTCATGTTAAATCTTAACAAGGGAGTTTTTCACCTACTTTTTGGTCATAGAAATGGAAGTAGATATTTAAAGGTTTTATAGTTATCACTGACAATAGAATTAAGCTTGAACGTATAAACACGTTTTTTTATTTTATTACTTTTTTAAAAAACTCAAAATGAAATCTTGGATGTTATGTCTGTTTTTAATTTGATAATTATTGTTTTTTCCCTTCTGTACATTGGTATGTTGTTATATTTCAGTTTGTTGCAATTTTTCCATCTATAAGATACGCCTTAGGATGAATGGAAAACAAAATTATAATATGCTTACTTTTGGACTTTGTACTTAACAGCAACGTCAGTCTATTGAAAAAACACTCCAAGAAGCGTACAGAATCTCAAAACATTACACATTGATTAGAGGTGTTATATTAGTATTGAAAAAGAAAGGTAAACGAGACGTGTATCATTGACATCTAAAATGGTTGTGGACTAATATAGTGTTGATATTTTTTCTTCCCCCCGCGTTTTGTTACTCTTTCTATTTCCCCATCTTTTTTTTTTTTTTGTTTTCTTCTCCTGTTGTGCATGCAGAGAATATTAGTCAGGATTATACAGGAGCTTTTGTTTTACACTCAGAGACACAAGAAACAATATAAAGTCACGAAAAAAGCAGTTTTCCACTGCCACGTTATTTTACTATTATGGTTTTATCCCCGTTATATTTCTCAGTTTGGTTATTCAAGAAGTTTTAAAGTTTCATTACTGTGTGTTACTGAATTTTTATGTGATGAATGTGTTGACATGGTAGATTAGTTATTGTATTTCAAAATTCTTATTTAAAAACATAAAAATGGATAAAAATATTTATTTTTTTTTATCTTGTAAATAATTTACAATTATGAATATGTTGTACCATTTTGTGTGAATTGTTTTGATTTTTATTAAAAGTATTGAAACAAAACTCTTGATTGAGCCCATCTGCTTAATAAAAAAAGAACTTTATTGTTCAAAGAAATGGAAATTCATTTTGGTTCACGTTAGGCTATGTATGCATGTTTTATAAATAGTAAATTCTCTTAGATATGACTCTGCTTCAACTCAACTAGTATGTAGGCCTATCCCTGTTTGAATCTCTGTGCATGATCCTGTCTTCAATGCTATAACTTTGTCAAATCAAATGATCATGATTTTTTTTTTTCTGTAAGTCTGCATTCATATCTTCTTCTATTTAGAACATACCTCGTTCATCAACATTCATTATCTAAAATTTTCTATACCTATTGTCATTATTGCTTTATATATTTATTTATTTATTATTATTATTATTTTTGGTATTAGCACATATGTATAGATGTGTGATCTGTCAATAAAACATTTTTTTAAAAATCGAAATTATTAGTATGAGTTGAATGTACTCAAATATTTTTTCCTATGGGTGGTCCTGGGTCAGTGGACTTTGGAATAGACACTAGCCTCTTTCTCTGAGTGGGGTTCCTGATCTCTCATAGTGGGCAGGGAAGCACTTACTGTATCTTCTATCCCACTATATCTGTTTTCCAACATGCTTTCTGTCTTTGTTTGTTTTGTTTTTAAGGGTTTTACAGCGCTTTCAACACATTTAGCTGGATGGGGTTCCTGACCTCCCATAGTGGACAGGGGGGTACATACTGTGTCTTCTATCCCCTTATATCTGTTTTCCAACATGCTTTCTGTCTCTGTCTTGGAATGAGATTACTTGGTTTTGTCCTGGCCCTGGCCGGAGTCCTAGCTGGAAGGGAAACAGTCAAATGCATAGTTATTGTTTTGGGAGATATTTTTTTCATAGTACATCATCTCTCTGTTATGTATTATTATATTTGTTGTTTTGAATGTATAATGTAAGCATTTGAGTGTATTCCTCTTTGTTGGATTTTGTGCTTGTGTCCGGATGAGACTTATAGGTGATCTCAAACTAAGTACATTGGTGGTATGCTCTTGGAATCTACATCTGATCCCTATATGTTCCCAGTTCCCTTATGTATTACTTTTTCTTGGGTGCTTGAATTTTAATTCTAGAACGTTTTACTATCCCATTTTCTTCCTTTTTACTGGCCCTGATATAACCTAAATGTGTTGCAAGCGCCGTAAAACCCTTAAAAACAAAAACAACACATTTAGGTCATATCAGCGCCAGTAAAAATGAAGAAAATTGGATAGTAAAAACATTCTAGGTATACAATTAAAAGGACAAGAGGAAAAAGTAAGACAAAGGGGAAAAGGTACAAATAGGGAACAGATACAGACCAAGATTACACTATCAGTGTACTTAGATCACCTATAAGTTTCACCCATAAACCAGCACAAGATCCCACTGCGAGGAATGCACTCATATAAAATATCAGTACAAAACTAGCTATACATTTGACTGTTTCCCTCCCAGGCAGGGTATCCGGCAAGGGCCTGGACAAAACCAAGTAATCTCATTCCAAGAGAGTGATATACATTTTAGTAAAACCCTTCCATCAATATTGCGATAATTGGCAGTTGACATCAATGCTTGATACCAAAAAAATCTAGCCAAATAGTTAACCTCGTTTCCGACCAGCATCACCGTGTTCTCTTATCCAAATAAAAACATTTCTGTTCCGAACAAAGAGACGTCCTACTCGAACCTACACATAGCCAATGAGATTGCTTTGTTACCAACTGTTGATTACCTATCATTAATTGCTACAACCTCCCTGACGAATCAAGGATCAAGATGTCCACCCCGATAAAGAGAAGAAAAGTCCTCACCATTGATGAGATGTCAAGCTGCAAATCCTTGCTAATATCACCCAAAAGATGGTTAAGAAGGAAATCCCTCCGAAGTACGAGATTACCTACAAGATTTTGTCAAATGTAGTCACGCACCAGGATAAACTAGAGGGAAAATAGCACGCAGGCACTGTTTACAATAAAAACAATGACAATAAATATGGGAGAGTTATAGGGTAACTGGTAGACCCATTGTCAACAGGAAAAATACATATTCTATTCTAACGTGGTTGGAAGTTGTTTTATTACGCGCAAAGCAATGTCATATTCACAGGACTCACCACGCCCCTTTTTTCTGCCATCTTGAAAACCCTGGTAAAACAATAGGCTTCAACAGTTGTGACGTCATTTCCCTCATAAGGACGCATAGTAACTAACTGGTTCTAAACTATCAGAACAATGGCGGATGCCCTTATGAAATACCTCTCCGACGAGCATAAAAGTGTATCCAGAGGAGAAAAACTTAGAAATCTGATCATGTTTTGACTTTTTTACATTCTGATCATATGACGTGAAAAAGTTCTAGCCAGCATGAAGAATAAAAAATAGAGATTTTCTTTGTTTAGAACCAAACTGCTAGTTGCTGGGCAGACTATTGAATCCTATTATCCTGGATAATGACATAATTTTCCAGTCCCAGGCAATGTCGTTATCATGGAGTTGCACTGTAATAATTAAAAGGTCATTAAGTTGATAATAAGGATATTTGTGCTGCGTTAAAAGCATTTGGATCGACATGCAAACATAAGAGAGTTCAAGGATCATAGATTTAAAAGTCATTACCGCATGGGACAGTTGGATAAAAAGGACTAAGAAATCCACACATAAGAGAGGGCAACAAATAAGATAGAAGAGATAGCCCAAGTTTACACAGGAGGAGGTAACCTGTTGTTATTTCTACTAGAGATTTCAAAATACTGCAAAGCCAATGGCAACCAACAAAATGTAGTTGCTGGTATCTCTATCTAGTTCTATTTTCTGTCATGGTACATCATAATAATAATAATAATAATAATAATAATGAAATCTTATACAACGCAGAAACTTCAAACAACACTCTAAGCGCTTACATTACAAATTACATTGGCTTAAACACCCCCACATGGGCCAAATGGCTCTGAAGGACTACTTTTTTAAAACACCCCCACAACAAACCAGATACCAGTTATATTGCTTCTCATACCATCTACTAAAATCAAAACTTCAGTTTTAACCGAATGCTAAAAAACAGAAAAAGATTCTTAAACATAGTTTGGTCTTCCAACCTGAGGTTTCTACACAATGATAAAAGAAGAAGAAAATGAAAATCAATGAAAAGATTGGCCATTTCCAAAACTGTTTATTCACTAAACAACAAACGTGAATGTAACATATCAAGTTTAATCCTTATATTTTAATTTTTTTAAATCAACAGTGAAGGCGGTACCAACTAAACTTTACTTACATTTCAAACTGACAGTTTGCTTTACTTTAATTCAAATTTTAGTTGAGATATACAGTGGAATCTGCATAAAGTCAACACTCTTAAAGTCAGCTTCTTCTTAATGTCAACACCTCTTGTTTGTCCCAAATATTCTGTTCTTTATCTAAGTGTGTTCAATTAATAATGAATAAAGCCAATCTTGCTTAAAGCCAACCAATCTTTCTGGTCTGGCGGTGTTGGATTCCACTGTAATCACTTTTGTATTAAAACTGAATCCACAAAAGGAGGTTAACTAATACTTCACTTCACAAGCCTATCTTTAGACTTTTGTCCAACAAGTTACCCTCACCTGCTCTATCTAACCTAATACTACATCGTGAAATACAACCAGCTTAATATATTACAATCCCAAACATGCATAGAATAATGGACAATCAGAATTTCCAAGAGGATTGAGAGATTGTCGCTGATGACGGAATTGGGGATTCAATCAACCAAACAATTCGATGAGGACTGATGACAAGATGTTCAGTTCATCAGTAGATGTGTCATGTGACTTGGATGCCCAGAGTCCAATTCAAGGTAGTTTTTCAAAGACGATTATAAGACTTTAACTTGCATTTTGCATTGGCACATTTTCTCCACAATTTCAGGTAATTTCATTATCAGCCAACACACTTTCAATATAGATAATTTATCGACTGAAGAAAATATTATTATGCCAGTCACTTAAACAACATTATGTATACACAATCAATCTAAACCCTCTCTCTCCTTAAACGCCTTCTTCCGTGCCAATCTGTCCTTACTTTTTCGTTTCTTCTCAGACTTGTCCTGCACTGCCTCTGACTGTTGTTGACCTAAATAGCTATCGTTTCCATGGAGATGATAATCAATCTTTTCTTGCAACCTCTCACGAGCCTTCTTTCTGTTTTCTTGAAGAGATCTTGTTTCATGGCACTGAGAGAAAGATGGAGAGAAAAAAGGAAAAGAGTCCAAACAGTTATGAGAATGAAAGTATGTAATAGGAACATCTGCTTATTTTGGAATATATAAAAATTAACAATTGTGTAGGAAAGTACCCTTAAAAGAAATAAATATAAAGTTCCTTATGACTTATCTAAGTGAATACTAAGATGCTAAAAGCTGCCAATAATAAAGTGTTGAACAAACAGGAATTGAAAAGGTCAAAAAAAAAAAATTAACACAGAATGTTTAGGGCTCAACATCTTTCTTCAGCCAACAACAAAAATCATTAAAATGGTAAGACTTCCCATAAAATCCAAACAGAGAGGAGAATAGTTCTCTTTATGTCCACTCAGGATAAAAGACGATAAGTCAATCAAATGATCTCATTCTAAAACAAAGACACAAAGCCACATGGAAAACACAAATAGTAATAATATCAGGGCTGCCAGGCAGTTTAGAAAAAATCAACTCCAATCAGATGTGGCATCTCTTGGACGCCGGACTAAATTTCACTATGAAAACTGAATTTTCAGGTGAGGTATAAAAAACTGTTACATTTTATAAAATAGCATTTCAATATAAGCTCTTTAGTAACGATAATAGTACAATGTACACCTTAAACAAGAGAGTACAGATAGAGGGATTATTGTGCTGGAGAAATATATTAAACTAAGCAAAGTCAATTTCAAAGGCTCCAACCATCCTCAAAATGTACCCGTGGCACCTATTCCAACCACAAATTTTTGCGGATCCATGATCATCAGGCAGCCCTGAATATATAAGTGACAAAAGAAATACCAAAGGTGTGGAATGATGTGGAACCCACTGACCCGAAATGTCTGATATCAAAGTGTTCTTACTTGCAGGTCTGATAACCCAAATTGTAAAATGCTCATTGTTGTAATGAAACTGTCTGGCACAAATGCAAAACGTTATCCACAACAACCATGTTAAATCAAGCCCATATCTGCGTTCGGTTATCAGACTTGCTTATATATTTTTTTTAACTTGAGCTTTTATATAGCGCAATATCCACTAAACACACTCAAAGCGCTTCATAAGGGGTTCCTGGCCAACAGCAACACGTAACAAGTAGAATGAGGCGATATTACAATTTTTTCTGACAGTTACAATGCTGTTAAATGCATTTTACACCTAAGTAGGGTGAAGGAATATGAGTAAAGAGCCTTTTCCAAGGACTCAACTATGCGCCGAGCGAGGCTCGATCTGAAAGCGAGTGTCATACCACAAGACCACATAGCCAAACATATATATATGTGCATCTAGGCTGCCAATTTTCCATTGACAACCACGGTCGCCAGAGTTTTCCTGGTTTCTGAAGCATTAAATAAAAGTAACAATTGTAAGCATCTTATGAGAAAGATGCTACTCTATTGCAAAATAAATTCTTCAGAGACTGAATCTTTGTCGTGAAAAAAAAAAGCTTAATATAGCACAATATCTATGAAGCATGCTCAAAGCGCTTTACAAGGGGTCCCTAGCCAGCAGCAACACTTGACATGTAGGATGAGACATGACACCTAGTAGGCAATATTGCATTTTTTTTCCTACAGAGACAACGCTGCTAAGGCTAGGTACTATATTTAAACTTGAGTAGTGTGAGAGAATGTGAATGTGAGTAGAGAGCCGTTTCCAAGGTCTCAACTATGCATTGCAATGAGTGGGACTCTAACCCAGGACTTCCAATCTGAAGGCAAGTCACATACCACTAGACCACATGGTCGCAAAAGCCAGTGAAGGAAGAAGAGACTCACCTTAACAACAATACCTGTTGGTAAATGTTTCAAAACAACACAATTGGACGTCTTGTTGACTGACTGACCACCAGGACCACTTCCTCGAACAAAATCTTCTTCTAAGTCATTCTCCTTCAATTGAGGAAATGTATAATTCTTCCTCTTCATCACAAATGCTTGTTTTCTAAATAAACTAGTCTTAATGAATTGAGGGAGCAAAACTGTAGCTCTGCTTGAGATAAGAAGTGAAAGCGTAGAATGAGTCCATATATCCATAGCTTTCCTCCAACAATATAATGCCATTATCCACTGATGAAACTGCAAACAAAATGAAGATAAGAATATGAACACTGGAAATAATAATGAAATAAGGAATTTGATAATTTGAAAAAAAGGTTAGTCTCATTTGTAAGTATCTTGTAGCCCTTGTAAGAAACCTCATCTTGAAATGTTATATTGTCTAATTAACAAAGGAGGGGTAGTGCACTATAGTATAGTGTTGCTAGGTATGTGTGTGGGGGTGGGGGATTATAGAACAAAAGTACTTAACACAGAATGCTTCGAGTTCAAAACCCTTCTTCAGACAATATAAAAAAAAACATAACTAAAAACAGCGGTAGATATTTATATTCTCAACCAGGTCAATGTATAACAAATTAAAGACTGTCAAACATGACATGTTCAAATTGAAAGAGGTCTGTTATTCATACATAAAACCATTAAAAAGAATATCGTAGTGTTATTATGCACCTCCGTTGACGGTGTATCTTAACGGATCGTTTTTATACACCTCCGTCACGCATGCGCATTCCACCCAATTTCATTAGCTATATTGTGTTTACACCTCCGTCACGCATGCGCATTCCACCCAATTTCATTAGCGATATTGTGTTTCTGTATTTGGTCATGGCGAAAGTTATATTGTGACATCTGTAGGATGTTTTTGTTAATAAATTTATATAAAAATATTGATAATTTAAAATATCGAAATATATACAAACCAGAAAACAGAAGTTGCATTGAAGGTAAAATAATGTTTTAGAAAGACCTTATTAAATGTGATGAACAGTCAGGTGGCTTCGTAGCGCAGTGGACAAGCTGTCAGACTCCAACCTTGAAAGTACCGGGTTCGATTCCCAATGTTGACTTTTGTTTTGTTTTTTTGATTTACTTTGTTTTTGTTTGCTTTTTTTTTCTTTCTTTTTTTTTCAAAAACTTTTTATCATGTTTTTAAAAAACTTCGATTTTAATTTTCTAAAATTATTCATTTATTTGAGATCAGTATTTGTATGCCATTTTTCTTTTTACTTTTGATTTTTTAAATTATTGTTATTATTCTTTAATTTATTATCATTGTACATCGGTAATCACTAAGCAGCGTGCTAAACTACAACTACAATCTAAAACTATTTAAACCTCATGGACGTATGCAGCAACAACTTTACCATCACCGCCAACGGAGGTGCATAAAAACGGTGCGTTTTTGTACACCTCCAACGGAGGTGTATAAAAACGCCACCAAAGAATATACTTAGTCTCCCATTTGTCATAATAAAGTGGTAGAGCTAACGATGAGAATATGCATGCATTGTTATTGAATTGGAATTCTTGAAAGATACTACTACTACTACTACTACTACTACTACTACTAATAATAATAATAATAATAATAATAATAATAATAATAATAATAATAATAATAATATCGAATAACAAATGGCATTTGTATGGCGTCTTACCCCGATTTCATTAGGCACTAGGCGCTTTACATTCTTAAGATAAATAAATATATAGAAAATAAATATAATGAAAAATAAGCCAAAGCAATCTTCTAGAAATATCTACATTACATTTTACCAATTTTGCGGGGTGTTTAAGGATTAGATAAGTATAGACCCGCTGCTAACATATTATTTTATCTGCTTGAGACTTGAGATGATGCGCTCGTTTCTCAACACTGTTGACAACAGGTAACCAGTGCAATGACACTAACACTCTCGCCTTTTGGGCAAAGTGTGTGGGTATGAGTATGAGTCAAACGGGGAAAGTCAAGTCCTCTTTTCTAAATTAATTGACCATTTGTGTCGAGAAAGCTTGATACCTGATTTGCCAAAACAAAACTAACATTGCCAAAAATTGTTATTCTCAGTCAAAGATTTCTTAGAGATCACAACTCCAGTGACAGGGGTCATGGTGTTAAGGGTCAAGGTTCAGTTATTCGGTTTCGCCGAATATGTTCATATTTCGAACACCCTTGTCTTTTCTATGAATCTGTCGGGTTATAATGATATAGTGATCTCCCTGTCCATGATGGGTGGGGGGTCAATTACCCCCTAAGGACAAGTGCGTTATTTAAAAGGCCTACGTAGAGAGCATAGTCTGACACAATTTGGCTGACATATCATACATTCAAATGGTTGCAAATGCAAATTATTATAAAACCTAACATCTGTAGAGAACAATAAATGCACCGTTTCTTTCAAGATCCCAGGCCTAGGCTGAACTATTGAAGAGAAAAATGATATGTAAATGATATGGAGTCCAAACGATGTAGTATAGAGAGATAAAGAGATAGTTTAATCAGGATGTTGACCCATTCAGAGTCTACCAAGAGGGGTGTGATTATGACGAGTCGCGGTCGTTTTAATGAAAGAGAAAAAGGTACATACACCATAAAGGACGATTCTAATTATGCCTGCAATATTGGGTCATAGGCGCCTAAAAATAAAGCCTAAATATGTCCTAACAGCAGTCTACCCAATGTATGACCACCAAGTATCAACTCAAACAAGACAGTGAGACTGGGTTTCTCGCCAAAAGGGAGATAAATACTACATGGTTATTCATACTTATATTTAATTCAAGGACTTTACTTTGATTTTAATTCTTACTCTCAGATTTCACTCCAATATTTATTATTAAACGATATTATTTCAAAAGGCAAGACAAAATGAACATATGTATATACAAACTGGTCCTAGGGGTCTAAACTCAAAACTTTAAAACCACTGAAAATCTTCGCAATCAACATCCGAAAACCAAAAACCAAAAAATACACATGAACTTATCAAATTTATAATTAATCAGCACTATTATACCATGAACAATATATAATCATAATATCTATATAAAATTTTTAAAAATATATTTAAAATAAATAGATAAATAAATAAATTTTTAAAAATAAATAATAAAAATAATCATATTATCATCATCATGAGTATAACATTTTAAAAGAGGCATAATTAATTTTTTTTTTTAATGACTCAATTTCCCTTTACACCACAATATTATCAGACCAGCCATAAGCGTTGCTATGTAGTTGCCGCACCAAATGTTCACTCTCGGTGAGCATTTTTTGAAATATCACAAACCCGTAATTCAGACCAAAGCGGACCCTTTGAACAAAGTTGCCGATTGAGATGAGCACCTGAACTCCAGACCTGGGATTATAATATCTCGGATGGCATTTTGTTTACAAACACATTGCTTTTTGGAGTTGATCCCAGAGACAAACACACTTCGTGCTATCGATGTTGGGGTGAACGTTTCAAAGACGAAATCTCCAGTGAAATGACAGATCGAGAATATGGATCTGTAATGGTGTAAGGAGTGATGATTGGTGGCAGAAAAACTGAGCTAATACGAATCAACATAAGACTCAGCTCAGCGATGTTCTAATTATTGTCCCGTCTATTCGGAATCAGAATAATCTAGTGATGATATTTCAGTGTAACGCCCTAGCGAATAGAGGTCGACAAATATATGCTTTCCTAAACGAATTAAATTGTGCAATAACTTTTTTCTTAAGTAAAGAAGATTTCTCATCTTTAAATTATTATGTCTGATTGAATAACAACAATTTCAACAAGTATGTATACTTATGTATGATTATTATCGTTGTTGCATTCGTTATTATTTTTGTCATTAATATTTCATTGTACTATGAACTTTGTACATTTATGATACATTCGATCATGACCAATTTTCAATTACCAATATTCTATAATAGTATTTTTTGATTTTACATTGCCGTATTGATACATTTTCCGTGATATTCAAAGTTGTGTAAAACTGTCTGTGAATGATACAATGCAAGCTATATGAGATTCTGTGATTATAAACTATTGTATTAGGCATTTAAAGGATAATTCCTATATTAAGCCTTTAGTAAGATAATAAGATAAAGTCGTCACTGTCCCAACAAAACCCCGCCTGAACCTGACATTATAAGTAAGAGAAACACAATAGTCAGCTTAAAATTCATATCTATTTACCCTAATTATTGGTGAACGAATTAAACTCCAGGTCTTTTTCAGGAAAGAGTCTCTCGTATCCAAAGTATTCATTGTGTCCTAAATCAAAATAATAAACTTAAAAGTGAGTAAAAGTAAATGAATAAAAAATGTTAAAAGTCGATAAAACTTCTCGAGTCACCAGGAATCAACAACGTGTTGAAGTTAAAAATTATGAATTTTTGCCAAGGGAGTTAAAAAAAAAAAGAAAGAAAAAAGAAAGGAAGCAAGAAAATACTATGCCTAGAAAGGAGTTCGAACCCCTAATTCACCCCACCCCGGTTACAGTTACGCTGTGCTAAAACAGCCGGCCACAGTGGCGGTTCTAGCCTATTTACAGTGGTTGGGCAAAGATGATCCGGTCATATATATATATATATATATATATATATATATATATATATATATATATATATATATATATATTATTTATTTATTTATTTATTTTTTTTAATTATAATTTTTTTTTCACCTTTAAAAAAATATTTCAACCACAAATAATCACATTCACAATGAAATGACAATACCAGTAGATTTTAATTATTCCAAACGTAATCAAAAAATAATCACGAAAGAGAATACAACTAAAAACTAAAGCGACGAGACATAATGCGACAACACCTTGACAATAGAAGTCCATTTCGTTCACTCGAAAAATTAAAGAGATGCTTTAATCCCTCAACGGCGAGATTAATATTTCTGTTACATTACTGGTTTTCAGTAGTATGTAGTAACATTAAAGTTTTCATCGAGAAGCAACAACAGCGATATGACTCGAGTTTCATTCAGAGCTGAAATTGCATCATTTTTACTGCTGTCTTGGTGGTTAGAATGATTGTGCCGGTGGTGGTAGTGGTTGGAATAGTGGTAGCGGTGGTGGTGGTGGTGGAGAAGGAGGAGGAAGACGAGGCGGTGAGGGAGGATGTAATTATGATAGTGGTTTTGGTGGTGCTGTTGGTTAGAATGATAGTTGTGGAGACGATTGTTGTACTTGTTGTTAATATTGTTGTTGTTGTTGTTGTTGTTGTTGTTGTTGTTGTTGTTGTTGTTAATGATGATGATGATGATGATGATGATGATGATGATGATGATGATGATGATGATGATGATGATGACAACCACGATGTCGTCGACAATGATGGTTACCACCATACGATATTACAAAGTTTATTTAATCTTAGGCTTTCGCCAATAATTCACACAATACAATTAAGACAAAAGAATGTTATCAATCTCTCCTCATGCATTCGTTATACTATCACAATAACGACCGTGTTATCTTTACTCCTTCCCAATGCTATCTATACAAGAGTGCTATGCTCCTTCCCCAACCAACCCCTAGCTTCCCGCCTCTTCGTCGCGAACTATCTTATGTATGTATTAGCTTCAGGACGGGCAAGTACGGAATCTGCCCACCCTTCCTTTAAACGTCTTTATTTCCTCTATAACTTAGAATTCAACTCTCTCCTTACTCAGAAGAGTATTTCTCGTATACTAATTCAATTGTTGAGAAAACCAAAATGGTGGTTGTATTAATATTTATTTAGTCGTGACTTTTGAATAAAATGTTTTGTTTTATTAGAGGAAATACAATAGAAAATTACATTGTTTTGCAAAATTATTTAGTCTGGCAATAAAAATACAGCGGTAATTACTTTAAGAATAATAAAAAAAAGAACTAACAAATTAATTTGTTAAAAAACAAAAACAAAAAAACAACAAAAAACAATAAGAAAACAATTTAAATAAATGAGTTTTGAGGAGTACTTAAAGAAAACGAGAAAAAAAAAGAAATAATTTAAATGGATAAACAAATATATAAAAACAACACAAATTAATACTAAATTGATATAATATTAGTAAGTTAATAAATTTAATTCAATACTGGAACCTTCCCAAAGTCATTACATCAATGGTACCAGCACAAGTAAGGCAATAAATAAGAAAAAGTTCGTTTGCCAAAAGCTCTATTCAGTGTTCACTGGTTATTAAGGTGGGCTCATTTGAATTAGCCCGACCTAGTACTAGAGAGGCCAGACAGCAAAAATCGGAGTTAGTTCACCGTCAGGCGACGTGACGATGAGATGACGATGTGGGCGGAGTGGAGTGGTTGGGGAGGGAGGGGGGGGGTTGATAAAAAGAACAGGAGCGTATCCTGGTTTATGCATTACGGGGTGCATGGTCATTCGCAATCTATCAAAAATACACACAAATTGATTTCAGTACGAAGTATCAAGTTTAAGTAGTAACTTTTGAAATTATCTAATTTAGATTAGATTATTTCGGACCTGGTAATACAGCTTATAACTTGAAAAAAACAGGCTGGTATTTGCCCACCCTGCCCATTATTACCAGCCGTCCCTGGCCGGCCACCTCGCCTTCTCGCTCTCGGTCAAACATTTTCTTCCGGTGTACTACACAGCTGTTCCTTATTATTCGTATCCATTTTGATCACTTGATTGGTTTCCACTGTACCTCTTGTAACACGTGAACTGTGTCTACGAGTTGCGAGTCTATACTAGTGCTGGGTCGAGTTTGAAACGATCAAATCGAGCGGGTTTTCGATCGAGTCCTCTAAAATCGAGTCGGTTTCGGGCGGGTTTCGAGTCAGTGACGTCATCGAGCAGTGATTCGTTTGAAAAAAAAAAAAAAACACGAGTAACTCGTTTGCCACAGGAAACTTCACATACCCCTCCCTCTCTTATGTCTGTGGCTGGCTTGACTGCAGCTGGTTATGATGGGGGCTGCCAGATGGCCAAGTTCAAAATTGGTTACTAAGAAACGCTTTTCTATTATTATTCATTTTAAAAAAAATCTTTTATTTAAAAAAAATGAAAAGATAAGTTTATCCAACTGTAGTCGATTGTTTTGTTAATCAAAACAAATGAGTTTTTCAAGGGAGTCAGAATGCTTGTGGTGTTTGGCTATTTGGGGTCTATTTGACTACTTGGGCAAGAAGAAATCTGGCTGTCTGGCAGCCTTGATTATGATCGTTCGTCGCATCACACACACATACACACACACACACACACACACACACACACACACACACACACACACACGCCATCAAACAGTTGTTGATAGTGAAGGGTTGAGACCCCCCCCCCCCCCTCCCACCACCATCATCCCGCTGTCACCTTAACATTTCATATTTATGTCGCGCCAAAAGTTGTCGGCCGCCCCCACCTCCCATAATTTGTCACTGGTCGTCATCGCCTCTTGTGTTTGCGGGAAAGGTCGTGCCTTTCATTTCATTATTTGAAAAATAAATGAACAAGGATGGTGTGTTTTTATTAGGTAGGTAGATAATAATAATATTTAGCAGGTTCCACACCCAGACACCCACGGATTGCCCGGACACGATGATAACGATGCCGACGACAATGGATGACGATGATGATGATGATGATGATGATTCTCGTGTTTCTGTTTAAAAAATGAAATACTTTAGCAGGTTCCACCCCCACCCCCCACACGGATAGACCGGACCCGAAGATGATGATTGTGGTTTTGCTGGCTGTTACGGCTGTGATGAGGATGATGATAATGATGATGATGATGACGATGGCGCAGATGGTGATTATTTGTTCGGTCGCTCAGTGGTACGGTGTCTCTTGTCACAAAATCAAGCCTTGTCAATGGCCGGATGAGTGACAGTGATTGTTAAAAATTGTGATCCAGACGTTAAGTCCGTGTGTCAGGCACTTGACTCAGGTGTGAATGTATTCTTATCTTATAAGCAATGACGGGTATTGTAAAGAGCTTTAATACAAAAAGACTCCAAACAGCGATCGGTACCTACTGTACGAAATGGATGTATGGTCGATATGGCGTGCCGGAGGAATAAATTAAATAAAATATTGTGAAGTTCATTGAGCATGGTAAATCCTTGGAAATGCGCTTTGAACTAATACACCTGCTAGACAACTCCGATTCCAATATAAACGACTGATTAATATTCCCATATATAAACTATAGTTAGCTGAAAATCTTTCTTTGTCGGGACTCCAAAAGTATGGAACGAATTAGACAAAGAAATCAAAGGGTCTTTTAGGAGCACTGATTGATTTTAGATTGATTATTACATTGAAATGTGTTGATATTTATTTTATCCTTATTATTAGGGTGGTGGTGGTGGTGGTGGTGATGATGATGATCCCGCTGATATGATGGTGATGATAAATAAATTAAACATAATTCCCTTTATTCATCCCATAGGGGAGATTCGTCTTTCGGGTCTATTCTAAGGGAAGACTGGAATAACCCAAGCGATAGCCGCAGTGCAGCGCCGCAAATTTAGTTAGGGCAAGGTGACTTGCTCAAGACCACTCAGCGGCGGGTGATCGAACTCGGTACCTTTCGGGTGCCAACCAAAGACCGTACCGCTGCCCCTGATGATGATGATGATGATGGTGATGATGATGATGATGATGATGATGATGGGAACTAACAAAGAATACACAGGCATCTAAAATTGAAACATTCCATATTCAAAGCTAATGTTTTACTTTAAAAAATTGAGCTTTACAATATCCACTAAATGTGATCAAAGCGCTTTGTAAAGGGGTCCCCGGTCAACAGCAACATTTAATATGAGGACGGGACATGCCGCCTGTTAGGCGATATTACAATTTTTCAGACAAAGACAACGCTGTTAACGGCCAGGTACTCATTTTACACCTGAGTACGGTGAGAGAATGTGAGTAAAGAGCCTTGTCCAAAGACTCAACTATGCACCGAGCGCGAGGCTTGAACCCAGGACTTTCCGATCCAAAGCGGGTGTCATACCACTAGACCATTATAATGCACGAGACCCATGGTCGACTAGAGTACTACCTATAGTTACGTCATGACTAGACCACATAGCCGCACTACTGTAGGAGTGTTCATTGATAGAGGGATGCGTGTGTGTCATAGAAATAGCCTTTGTTGTGTGTGTGTGTGTGTGTGTGTGTATGTGTGGGGTGTGTGTGTGATAGTCAAACTTTAGTAGGTTTAATGAAGTCTTGTCACACACGCGTGATACACCTATACGAATTTCCCTGCCACTGCCACCCAGACACACTAACATCTGACAAGGAGTGAGGGCTGTGGAAGAACCACAGACTACCGTGTGCAAACATTGGCGATTGGTATCGGATGGCAAACTGTGATCGTTTGAATTTGAAATGATTCGAAACACTCGTTACCCCTCCGCTCGCTCGAATCCTGATCGTCTCAAGCTCGTCTCACGTGTCAAGATCGTCTCAAGCTCACAACCCGCCCGATCGTTTTACGATCGAGTGATCGTTTTACTAACTCGCTCTTCCGGCATTGAGATCGAGCACTGACTCGTGGCTTGGCGCTCGGTCGTCGATCGAGTAAAAGCGATCAAATAACCCAACACTAGAGTCTATACACAGTCAGAGCAGTCTCGCTGACGACACTCGTTCGGCGTCCGTTCGACACTCGACACTCGACAAGGCTGAGGACGGAAGGTATTTAGGACAGTGTTGGTGGCATTGAGCACTCTGACTGACCACGACTGACCTTCTGTGGAACACTGTCGTGAAAGTTAGTTCTTGGACTGTCGGTAATTTTAACAGAAGTTACAAATTACAAAAGTTACTTTCGTGGACATGGCGATTGACATAGGACTTAGACAGTTTTTCGCATTCCTGTCAAATTATCCTTTGACATTACTCGGAGCTTTTGGTTTGTACTTCGTGGTATTTTTAATTTCTGTGTTTTTCTTTGGACCAAAGAAAGGAAGAAACCCTTTCAGCAAAGACTACAGACGCCCTCATGAACCTTTTGTCCACGATTCCAAAGCAAGAGATGCTGTTATCAAACAAAGTAAGAATGATCCGATCTTTTAAACTTTTAATTTTAATAAGATTAAATTAAATGTGTCCAAAGTCCACGACAAAGATCCAAGTCCAAGACCAGCCACAAATAACAACTCAATATTTACTCTCAGTATTGGACGGATTTAAAATTTAAGTTTCATTCAACTCAATAAATGACTTGGGTGTGATTGTGAGACTTCGGTTTTACGAAGAGAATGACAAATTTCACGTTTCTACTAATGTGTCTAGACTCGACTCTATCAAGAGAATATTCTAGGGTAGAGGCTAGGGAGACCAAGATTTTGGTCTCCCTAGCCCTAGCCAAATTGGTCGATTTTGGCTAGGGAGACCAAGATCTTGGCCCCCGGCGTAAAACTGTATTTTCGTTTATGGAACTGTTTCTTTATGTAGTTAAAGAGGCGAGTTTATACTTCTGTTTATTCATTGCTTGCCTGTTTGTTTTTATTGGTGTTCTTCCTTTTTTTTTGGGCTTGGGGGGGGGGGGGGGTGTGTGGTGGGGGGGGGGGGGGGTTGGTTATTTTTTAGGTAATAATCCTGCGCCCCCTCCCCACCCACACAAAACAAATGTCAGAGAAGAGATTGCAAGTTATCGGCCGGTCGCCCACACAGAATTTAACTTTTATTTTTTAACAATATTTTTAGATTTTTGATAGGAAAACACGATTTTGGTCTTCAGACTCAAAACCATGGAACTGTTTCTTGTACTTGTACTGTTATGATGTTGATGGGGAGGGCAGTTTTTGTTGTTTTTTGTTTGTTTTTTTGAGAGAGAGAGAGACAGAGAGAGAGGGAGAGAGAGAGAGAGAGAGAGAGAGAGAGAGAGAGAGAGAGAGAGAGAGAGAGAGAGAGAGAGAGAGAGTTATCAGCTTCCCAACACAAAAGGTATTTGAATTTGAATTTTCTTTTTGTTCTTCAATTTTCTCTATGTAGTTCCAAAAATCTGGTTACTTTTCGGGGGGGTACTTACTGTTGAGTACAATGCAGTACAACGGCGAATACAAAGCTTTTGTTTGTGAAGAGTTTTATGGCGCTTGCAACACATTTAGGTTGCATCAGTGTCGGTAAAAAGTAAAAAGAAAGAAAATAGGATAGTTTTAAAAACACCATCCAAGTGTGGCGGCTTTTTCTCTTTGATCTCGTATCATGGTCTCTTGTGGGTTACCCCCCCCCCCCTGCATCATCAGTTTATAATTTTCTCTCCGTACCTAGAACAGAGCTCCGCATTCACTATTATCTAATATTAAATGACACTGGCCCTGCCCCACCTCTAACGCATGGTAGGATGAGGCCTGAGGTGGTCTCCACTCTATCGTCGTCTCTGTTTCTTGTGAGCTGACACAAGGGGGGGGGGGGTATGATAATAATGTTAGCTACAAGGCCTAAAAACAAACAAACCAATATATAAAAAAATAAAGAAATAAAAAAAAACCCAAAAAACAACCAATCCACAACATGAAGGAACATTTCTATAAATGAATACACCTTTAACCTAGCAAAAATCTAAAAAATATTGTTAAAAAAAAATTAATTAAATTTTGTGTGGGCGACCGGCCGATAACTTGCAATCTCTTTTCTGACATATTTTGGCGTGATTATAAAGAGCCACTCTCTTCCCCCCCCCCCCCCCCCCCCCCTTAAATAATAAAAGCAAAAACAGCAACAACAAAAACAGGCAAGCAATAAATAAATAGAAGAAAAAACTTGCCTTTTCAACATAAAAAAAACCAGTTCTATAAACGAAAATAAAAGGAGGCTGGGCCACACATTAAACCATGTGCTGACTCCCTCTTTAATGTGCCCTCCCCCCATCTCCACCTCCTTTTGTACAAACTACATGTGTTTGGATTTGAACCATGGATGATTTTCTTATCATGATGAAATTAGGAAATTATCCACTAAACGTGCTCAAACTCAAAGGGCTTTACAAGGGATCCCTAGTCAACAGCAACATTTAACATCTAGGATGAGACATGATGCATGTTAGGCGATATTACAATCTTTTTTTCGGCAGGAATATCACTGTAGTAAACGACCGATTTGACACCTGAATGCGGTGAGAGAATGTGAGTAGAGAGCCTTTTCAAAGGATTTAACTAATCCCCGTTTAGAGTGGGATTTGACCCCAGGACCGTCCAACGTGAAGGAGAGTGTCATACCACAAGACCACATATCCACACTGCAAGACCTCATAGCTGTCCTCACATCTAGTACCAAACTATTATGATGAAAGGGTTTCCACATATTGCCAATTCACATTCATGTCAAGCCAAACTATCTCTCTCTCTGTCTTTCTCTCTCTGTCTCTCTCTCTCTCTCTCTTTCTTTCTTTCTCTCTCTCTCTCTCTCTCTCTCTCTCTCTCTCTCTCTGTGTGTGTGTGTGTCTCCCTGTCTGTCACTCTCTCTCTTTCCTGCACCGTTTAATACATTAAAGACCTTAGCTTTCTAGGTGGAGAATGGTTTCCACTATATTGTACTCTGATAGTATCAGTGATACTTAATTTTTAAAATGTTTTTTCATTAATAAGAAAATGCAGTCGTGTGTGTGTATGTGAGTATAGGGAAAGGTGGTGCATTATAAGGTGGGTTGCATAAGTCATTGGTTTTGATATATATTATACAAAGGAAATGATTCATTTATTAAATTTGCATCTAAACTTCACTCAGTTCAAAGTGCAGGACAATTGCTCTACACACACATTTTTGTGCAGCTATGTGGTCTTGGGGTATGACACTTGCCTTTGGACATGAAGGTGTCCTTGATTGATTCCCGCCCTTAGCAACACATTGTTAAGTCCTTGAAAAAAGCCCTTTACACACATTCTCTCGCCCCACTCAGGCGTAATCGTTAACAGTTTTGTCTTTGTCAGAAAAATTATAATGTTGCCTTACAGGCGTTATTGTCTCATCCTACATGTTAAGTGTTGCTGTTGGCTAGGGATCCCCTGTAAAGGGCTTTGAGCACAAAAGTGGATATTGCCCTATATAAATGCACACATTTTTTTGTTTGTTTTAAAAAACAGACATGTCGATACATCTTACAGATAGAACCATGTCTTGTAATCACCTAAAACCTGGCTTTTGAAATACTTGCAAACGAATCTAAATTCAACAAGTGGGTCTTTAGTGTGGCTCAGTTGCTCAAGCAATATTAAACATGCTCAGTGGCTGAATGGGTGACCATCCTCCTTCAGAGCCGTGAGGCCCATGGAGCCGGAATTTATCTCAGTTTCTATAGCGTGAAACGGACAATAGCAATTTCTTCCTTTGGATAGGACGCTTGTCGATCATAAAGTACTTTCTTCCAGATTTAACAGACCCAACTATCCAGTCATTGTTGTCTAGACAAGGGGTTTTCAAAAATCTCAGACTTTACTTGGGATCAATCTCAGTCCCTTTGCATGTGAAGCAAGTGCTCTACCAACTGAGCTATCAGCTATTGGTGACTGTGCCATGGATTATTCTGGTCACAACGTTGTTTTCTTGGGTAAGGCACTTTACACACACATTAACCCACTTGATTCAGGTGTGAATGAATACATGGATATAGGCAATGGCTGATATACACTGTGAGAATGTTTGGACTTGTACATAAAGAATGTCTAACAGGCAACTGGTATTGTATGAAATAGAAATATGGGGTCCACCTGGCCTGGTTAGAGAATACATGAAACGTAAAGTGCATTGAGTATGGTAAATCTGTGGAAATGCGCTATATCATTGTTCATAATTATTTATTTTATTATTTAGTTTGTACAGCAATCTAAATCACACCTCATACATGGAGATTATACAATGGACTCTGTTCTGTTACAGTAAACTGCCATATTCTGGAAAAACACTTATGTAAGAATTTGGCCAGAAAACTTGTTCTTCAAATACAGGTCGATTTGAATGACCCTCATCTTGGCAAAAATTCTCAAACCTGGGTCCTCACAAGGTCTTTCTTATTAAAGTCAAAAGGTTTGAGAGTTTTTGCCAAGATGAGGGTCATTTAACAAATCGATCGATATTTGAAGAGAAACAGGGTTTTCCGGCCAAATTTAAAATTCATGTCTGTCAAGAGTAAGGCAGTTTACTGCTTAAATTACATTAAATAGTTGCTTGATTATCAATCAATCCTGTGCAGAGGCATGGATATCAGCCTTGAGATATTAGTGATATCAACACTCAGCCTATCTTGTGATATGGTGGGTTAGCTAAAGATTTATATAAATCTATAAATAAAAATAAAATGCGTGTGTAGTTATGATTGTTGACTCCGAACCACTCAGTAATAATAGTAATAATAATATTATAATAATGATTATATAATAATAATAATAATAATAATAATAATAATAATAATAATAATAATAATAATAATAATATAATAATATATAATAATAGTATAATAATAATAATAATAATAATGATAATAATAATAATAGTAATAATAATAGTATTAATAATAATAATAATGATGATAATAGTAATAATGATGATAATAGTAATAATGATGATAATAATAATAATACTTTAATACTTTATTATTTGTGTACGTCTTTGGGTTAAAATAAAGATATTAATAAATCATGTTGGTAACAGAAAGCATGCAAGTGGACGTAAAATACTATTAATTGACAGATACCAGAATAAATAGATAAAATGAATAAACATATAAATAAATAAATGCATTAAATAACTTGTTGATTAATATACAGTTATGAATTTCCATTGCCTTCCACCTTGGGTCATCTCTGTGATGTTTCCAGGGTGATAAGGAAGTTAGCTCAGTTGGTCGTATCATCGAATCTCATGCAAAGAGATAGAGATCAGTCCCTGATGTAGTAGAGAATTTATTCTGACCCCTGTCCACCCAGACGTGATTTGGTAGCTGGGTCTGATAGATATGGTGGAAAGTATTTTGCAAAAGACTAGTGTCCCATCCAAAGGGTAGCAAACTTTTGTCTGTTTGACACAGTGGAAAGCAGGATAAATTCCTACTCCATGGGCTTAATGGCTTTGAAAGATTACTTTTTTAGGGATATTTATTCAATTTTTGAGGTGTGTTTTTTGTTCAAGTTGAACTTAAAAAGTGTTGTGACTAATCTTCTAGATTTTGAAATTGTTGTCCCCTTGTATATGACTCAGGTGTAAAATGAGTACCTGGCCGTCAAGAGCGTTGTCTCTGTCGGGGAAAAAAATGTAAGATCGCCTAACAGGTGTCATGTTTTGTTCGACATGTTACATGTTGCTGTTGGTCAGGGATCTCTTGTAAATCTCTTTGAGCACGTTAAGTAGATATTGCGCTATATAAATGCTCTATATGAATCACATTTGCTCACTTTATTTTTCTCTTCATCATAATTGGTTTGTTTGGACACCTCCAGCTTTTAATTTCTCAGCAAACAAAGGAAAGGACTTTGGACATGTTTTGAGAGTTGACACCCAGATCTCTGCCTGCAGTAGAAAAGTCTATACGGATAATATCGGTGTTAGCTGTGAATTAAAGTTGAGCTTTTATATAGCGCAATATTCACTTAGTGTGCTCAAAGCGCTTTACAAGGGGTCCTTGCCAACAGCAACATTTAACATTAGGACGAGACATGCCGCCTGTTAGGCGATATTACAAAAATTTTTTGGACAGAGACAACGCTGTTAACGGCCAGGTGCTCATTTTACACTTGAGTACGGTGAGAGAAAATGCGTAAAGAGCCTTCTCTAAGGACTCAACTATACGCAGAGCAAGGCTTGAACCCAGGACCTTCCGATCCGAAAGCGAGTGTCATACCACTAGACTACATATCCGCATCGATGTTTGTGTATACCAACATAGTAGGTTTTAAGATTAAGCGAGTTGGCGATTGTCTCAATCATCATCATTATCTCATATTAAAAAATTTTTTTAAAGGAGTCCTTCAGAACCATTAGGCCCATGAAGCCGGAGTTTATCTCTGTTTCTATATGGACAATAGCAATTGCTTGCTATCCTTTGGATAGGACGCTAGTCTATTGCTATGTACTTTCCACCAGATCTAACTGAACAAACTACCCAATCACTGCAGGGTGGACAGGGGGTTTAGAAAAAATCTTGACTGTACCTGGGATCCATCTTGGTCCCTTTACATGTGAAGCGAGTGCTCTACCAATTGAGCTATCAGGACCCCCATGTCTCATATAATCCAGCCATGAAACTGGCAGTTATGATAATTTTATTACTTGTTCGGCAACAGATGGCAACTTTTGACTTCTCGTGCAAGGCGGGGACCATTCCTCCTGTATCTTCTATCCCCCTTCTATATCTGTTATTAATACTTTTCCAGGGGATGAGGTGGCTGAGTTGTTAGCATAATCCCTTATGGCCAGGAAGGTCTTGGGGTCGAGTCTGCTTCAAGCATTTTTATTTTTTCTCTGCACAAGATTATTAACCTCCAATTTACTCACTTTGAACAACACAGGTGATTCTTATTGATGTCAAGACAAGAATTTTCTGACTTTGTGGAGTGTTTAATGATGTTTTGGTATTTAATGATTCAATTATATGTATTATTTGTGCGACTATGTGGTCTAGTGATATGACACTCAACTTCGGACCAGAGGGTTAGAGCCCCACTGTGAGCGGGACATTGTTGAGTCCTTGGAAAAGACTCTTTTCTCACATTCTCTCACTGTACTCAGGTCTAAAATGATTACCTGGCTGTTAACAGCATTGTCTCTGTCCGAAAAAATTGCATGGGGTGCAATATTTCCAGCTTAATCTGGATTTCTGGCTTTTTGGAATCAATTTTATTTCCGGCATTTAGATCACCTCATCATAATACCATTTTCAGGCAATGTCACGTTTCAAAATAAGTTTCAAGCTTTTTTTAATTTATTAGAATCAGATTTCAGGCTTTTTTGGCCTAACCAACTTACACCCATAAAATTGTAATATCGCCTAAGAGACATCATGTCTCGTCCTACATGTTAAGCGTTGCTGTTGGCTGGGACCCCCTTTAAAGCACTTTTAGCAAGCTTAGTAGATATTGCGCCATATAAATACTCTTTTTATTTTATTTTATTTTATTTATTTATTAAAAAATTTTTTTCCATCACCAGAATTCAAACCTGGGAAAGTTCCGGATGACTTGGATGCCATCATCATCGGTAGCGGCGTCGGTGGTCTAACGGCTGGAGTACTCCTGTCCAGGGCAGGCAAAAGAGTGTTGGTACTGGAGCAACATGACCAAGCTGGTGGATGCTGCCACTCGTTTGTGGAGAAGGGATTTGAATTTGACACAGGTGCAGTGCCGGAAGTCTTTTTGTTTTCTTTATTTTATTATTATTTGTATCATCATCATTATTATTATTATTATTATTATTAATATTATTATTATTATTATTATTATTATTATTATTATTATTATTATTATTATTATTATTACATCTGTAATCTGACATGTTGATTTTTAAAATCTATCCTGAAGGTATTCATTACATTGGAAATATGCATGATGGTTCTGTGGATCGAGTCCTTCTTGATTCCATGACCTGTGGACAGCTTCGCTGGGCCAAAATGGATGATGCATTTGATATGGTGGGTTGTGGGTCTAAAGTCCAGGGCTGTTTTCCTTATTGTTGTACTCTATTATTGTTATTATTATTATTATTATTATTATTATTATTATTATTATTATTATTATTATTATTATTATTATTATTATTATTATCATTGTATTATTATAATTATTATTATTAAACATTTTTATTATTGTTGTTGTTATTCTTCTTCTTCTTCTTCTTCTTCTTCTTCTTCTTATTAGTATTATTAGTATTATTATTATTGTGCAGGTATGTGATCAAATGGTATGACACTCATTTTCGCGGGTGGTTGGATGGGAGCATCACCCTTGAATCATATACCTATGATGTTCGCATGGGTGTACGATCCGATAGTGATGTCGTTTCTTCTTCTCTTTACTAGCCTATCCTGCTTCTTTGGTTTGTGATTGTATTTTTGACAGGGGATATTTTTTTTCCTGTAAATCCTCTGCCTGTTTGTTCTTGGTTATTTATAATTTAGCTTATGATATCTTTAGGTTATGATTTTGATTGACATTTGTACTATTTTTGTTAGATTGCTTGTTTTTTTTGTTTCAGCGGTCTCTCATATAACCTCAATTGTGTTGGAAGAGACCTAAAGCAACAAACAAACAAACACTCATTTTCGGATTGGAAGGTCCTGGGTTTGAATATCGCTCTGAGTGGCACATAGTTCAGTCCTTGGAAAATGCTCTTTATTCACATTCTCTCACCGCACTCTGGTGTAAAATAAGTACCTAGTCGTTAACAGCGTTGTATCTGTTGAAAAAAAATTTAATATTGCCTTACAGATGTCGAGTCTCATCTTACATTTGAAGTATTGCTCTTAGCTAGAGACCCTTTGTAAATTGTAGATTTAAGCGTAGTATTTCCCACAAAAATAGAGTCATTGCTACTTTAAAAAGTGCTTTGGGTACTTTAAGTGGATATTGTGCTATATTAAAGCTCAAGTTTTGATGTTGTTTTATTTTAAACATAATTATAATTTGATGCACATAAAGTGCTCCTTCATTTCTGTGTTACACAATCTTAGCTGTTGATTATGTTACCAGTTATTATTTTAAAGGAACTGTGTTTTCAGTCCAAGGGAAATAAAAACATTTTAAAAGGACCAAATATCGTCTATACTTACCATAACTGACACTGACGACATTGATACTGAACCTATTATAGGCATCATCTTACTTACTTACTTATCCGAACCAGCGACCACCTGAGCTCTAGCCCTTCGGTCTTGTGCCATGACGTAGAAGTTAGATGTCTTTTGTAGTTGTTCCAGGTGACTATAAAGTGTGTTACTGATGCTTGGATTTGGTGGGAGGAATGTGCATCTCAGGTCTTCAAGAGGTTGACATTCAAGCAAGTGGTGTGTTACTGTTTCATTGGGGTGTTGACATAGGGGCAGGAAGGGGATGTGTCTTTTGTAATTTTGCTTAAATGGTTGTTGAGCGGTATGTGTTGTGTTCTTAGTTGAAAGATGATGCTTTGCTGGTGTCTTCTGAGCTTATTTAGGCAATCAGTCTTTACAGGAGTGGTCATATGGGAAAACATACATCTACCCGTGGTGCTCATTGCCCAACTGTTCATCCATTCTTCTCTCTTATTTGTTTTGATTATTTGTTTCGCTGTGTCTAAGGATACTGGAATTGATGGTTGTAAAAGTGTTGATCCGAGTCTGGCTAGTCTGTCTGCATTGTCATTTCCTGGTATATTTGAATGTCCCGGTATCCACTGGAGAGATAAGTCTACTCTGTGTGTTGTAAGGAATTCATCTAGTTGAGATCTTAAACTATTGAACGTTGAGGAGAGTTTATCTAAATCGAGAGCTTGGAGAACCGATTTGGAGTCTGTGAAGATGACAGTGTTTTGAAGTTTTGAAGGGTTTAGCTGGAAAACAGAAGAGAGGTGTCGCAGTGAGGCTTCTATTGCAACTGCCTCTGCCTCGTAGTTTGAGCAGGAGCTTCCGCAAGAATTGTGGATTTTATCACAGGTTTTATCTGGGTATTCTACTACAAACCCATACCCAGCATTTTTAGTTCCTTTGTGGGCAGATCCATCTGTGTAAACATGTAGCCAGTTGTCTGGGTATTCTTGTATTGTCTTCATTGCTAATGTTTGTATATCTGATTTGTTTTTATTTCTTGTTGTTTCTTCTATGAGGTTAGTCTTTATTTTTGGAAGTTTTAGTTCGGCGTATGGAGGTTTTTGACTGATTAAAATAGATTTTTCTCTGTTTTCTGGGAGTCTGTGTCTTTCATTCAAGTTGTTAGCAATGTGTAGCAGGGATTTTTGTTTTAATCTTGTTCTTGGTTTCCATTTCTCTGCCAGAATTCTGTTTGGATGGTTTTCCTCTTTCGTTTGTATCTTTCAACCATTTCAAGCACTGCTGATTCTCTGCGAAGTCCAAGTGGTTCCACATTAGTATGTATTTCACATGCTGCTGTGGGTGTTGATCTCAGGGCACCGGAGATGAAGCGAAGGGCTTGGTTTTGTACTCTGTCCAAGGTTTTGTGTGTGTTTTTACTACCTACATTTTGGAGGGCTAAATTGTAGTCCATGACGGAACGCACATAGCCTAAATAGAGTTGTCGTAGCGAGTTTTTGTCTGCTCCCCAATTAGTACTGGCTAGTCGTTTTAGTAACTGGAGTCTCTTTGTGGCTTTGATTTTTACATTCTGAGTGTGTTTGTTCAGAGATAGTTGTCTGTCTAACTGTATGCCCAAATATGTGGGGTTTTCTTCTTTCGTGAGTCAATGGCCTTGGATGGAGAGTGTTATTTCTTTCTTGGAAACAGGATGACTCTTAGTAAATATAGAGTAGACTGTTTTTTGCAATTAACTTTTAATTTCCATTTATCACAGAAGGTGTTTAAGCTTTCTAAATCTTCATTTATTCTATTGGAGGTTATTGGTAGGTGCTTCGTAGTATACCACATAACTAAATCGTCAGCATATAGGGCCTTTTCTGTCTGTAATACTTCTGGTAGATCATTTATAAAAATAAGAAAGAGAGTACAGCTGAGGCAGGATCCTTGTGGGAGACCTTCCTCTAATACTTCTCTGTTTGACAGTCCGTTATTAATTTTTGTTTGGATTGTTCTGTTACTGAGAAATTGTTTAATCCAGAAGTAGAGATTTCCATCAATTCCGTAGTCCATCATTTTTGATAACAACCCTTTCCTCCATACTTTGTCATAGGCTTGTTGGAGATCAACAAAAACCGCGACTGTATGTTTTCCATCTTGAAAGCCATCAATTATTTTTTGACTTAATCTAAACAATTGATCTTCTGTTCTTTGCCCTATCCTAAAGCCTGCCTGATATTTATTTAGTAGGCCACATGTCTCCAGCCACCAGTATAATCGGTTATTTACCATTCTCTCAGCGACCTTTCCAACACATGAGGTGAGAGATATTGGTCGGTAACTTTTCGTTTCGTCGGGTGGTTTATCTTTCTTTAAGATTGGAATTATAATAGCATTTTTCCATCCCCTTGGTACTATTCCTGTCTCCCATGTTAGATTTATAAGTTTGAGAAGCATCTGTTTACCTCTCACGCTTAGATGCAAGAGCATTTCATTGTGTATCTTATCTGGTCCAGGAGATTTCCTTAACTTGAGTTTTTTCATAGCTCTGTGAAGTTCTGACATGGTAAAGCCCTCTTTGAACAGGTATGAGATAGCTTTTGGGGCCTTTTCTTGATGTTTAAGGTCTTTAATCAATTTTTTGTCCTTTTCACTTCTTTTTTTGATGCCTTGTTTACTGAAGCAAAATGTTTGTTGAAGATCATGGCTTTTTTTTGGTCATCTACAATGTTCCTTCTGTAGTTTTCATGGGCTTTGGGTTGGTTTTCGGGGTTTCATTGTTAAGATTATTAAGTAAGGCCCATGCTTTTTTCCCATTTTGATTGAGGTCAATATTAGCGCATGTGTCTGCCCATTTCTTTCTTTTAGCGTTGTTAATAGTTCTTTTGACAATTGCCGATGCTTTATTGTACTCAATCTTGTTTTTAATGGTTTTGTTTTCCTCTAAGTTTTTCCTTGTTTCCTTTTTTGCATTTACTGCTTTTTCAATTTCTTTGCTCCAGAAGGGTTTGTAATTCTGTCGACTACCTCTTGGAATTCCTGCTTTTGCAGCTGCAAGAATGGCTTTGGTGAGGGCTTCGTTTAAATGTTCTACACTTGATGTATCTGTAATTTTTGGAAGCTGGTCATCTAATGTTGCTGTGAAAACATCCCAGTTTGCTTTCTTGAAATTCCATTTGGATTTCTGCTCAAATGTTTTCTTCTGTGTTTGAACTGTTATTTGTGTTAAAATTGGTTTATGGTCACTGCCTATTTCATCCAGGACCTTAATGTGACAAGAATTCAGAAGGTCAGAGGAGATGATGGTTAGATCGGGATGACTTAGGGACATATGAGCTCTGTGAAGAAGGGTGGGGACTGAGTCTGCATTTTGTAAAATGGTGAGGTTGGTTGTATTGCAAAGCTTTTCTAGTTCTTTTCCTGTGTTGTTTAAATTTTTGTATCCCCATAGTGGAGAGTGGCCATTGAAGTCACCAGCAATTATTGTGTTGTTGTATTGGAAACTGTTTAGATCTGTTAGGTTTATAGTACACCGTGGAGGGTGTTGTTTAAATGGTAAATTTCTTATTTAGGTGCCATAAGGTGACTTTCTGTACATCGGTTGAGTTCTGTGATGGTTTAGAAGTAACATCTCCCGTGATGTCATTTCTTATATAAGTAATAACACCACGGCAGTCGTCACATTTGCAGGTATAGTATGTATAACCAGCAATATATGGATCGCATTTTTATACAGGGTTTCCTGAAGTAAAGCAATGTGAACTTCCTTTTCATTTAATAATTTCTTTAGCTCTGTCTTTTTATTCCTGATTCCACAAATGTTAATTTGTAAAATATTCAAATGTTTGTGGAATTTTTTGTCCCAGTGCTGACTTTTCGCGCAGATCAGCCTGGGTACTCACTGTCTGGCGCGGACCTTTTCCGAGGCGACGTCCGAGCTCGTATGCTTCCTTTTGTTTGTCATGGCATGCTGGGGAGTCTCTGGTCTGTCTTCCCAGCCTAACCTGTATTCCTTGTCAGCTGCATAACATCAGGAGTTGAGCTGCAGATGCATGTTCCTCATATAATTAATTTTTTTAGGGTTTAGTCAAGTAGCCTTCATTTTGTCTTTCCCACAGTCTCTTTCATGATTGACGGTCGCCCATTCCCCGCCACCTACTGTTTCCTGGCTTGCAGTTATCAATTTCAGTTATTCTTTCTGCTTAAAGGGCCATATTTCATAAACAGAGGATCATCTGGGTCATTTGTGTCGATGAGAGATTCTGTGGGCCTTAAACAAAGGGATACCAGCCCTTTCCCTAAAAATCTCAATTTTTTAAGAAGGATACATGATTACAATCAATCACAGATAGTCATGCAGAAGACATGGGCCACAGGCCGACCAAAGAGGGAGTATAGAAGTGTTAAAGTTACAGCACTAGGAAACAAGTATGAGCTATAGGGGTAGATTAAGAAAAGTAAGGACATACAGAGGACACCACACTACAGAATGAGTGTGAGGTGGGTGGGTGAAGAGCAGAGCGTGTACTACTCATCGGTGGGTTCTGTCTCCTGCACCTTAAGAGGAAGGGGTCCCACCTACTCCCTAGCCCGGTTATACCGCCGGGGACTCGGTCGCGCCCATAACAAACTCAGTAGAAACGGGGAACACCACGGGAAGGTGCTGTTATGGACACAATAATGCATGAGAGGCCATATGCAATAATCTCTGTCAGACAGGATTACGCGGCAATCAATGCACCTGGAAATGAGAGGTGTTGGGTTCGAAATGCACATCAATTTCCTTTCAGCAAGCGGGACGTCCGGCCCAGACCTTGCAGCTCCCCATAGGCATCATCAGAAATGGACAGGCATAAAGTTTATGGCAATTCAACGGCTTAATAATATCATTTACAGCGTTTTATTTTTTCTCGGAAAGTATTGATTGAGAGTTGTTGGAAATCGGGTGTCTGAAATTTATCTCAATTCTCGATACCGATATATCAATTATTCACGAGATATTACCCTGACTTCCAGATAGCCATTGGCCTGGCCACATAGAGAATAATATTTCTACAATTAATTTAAAATTAACATTTCTATCTGTTTTAAATTTCTCCTAGTCCGATAGAATTTTTGTGATTATCAAAACCGATGAGTTATCCGAGGAGATCAGAGTTTTAGTATTGTTTGCCCAAGTAAGGTTCTATTTGGTCACTTTTCACATCGATCACTGGCCTCGAGCACGGCTGTGCCTCAATCCTCAGGACTCCCCCCCACCCCCACCCCGGGCAGTCTTGACTTTGTCTTCTTACAATATCCTTTTCTTTCAAAATCATTCCTTGTCCTTTGTCTTGTAGGGCTAGTCTATTGTTCATTGTCTACCATGTCTAAGAAAACTAGAATGTTTTGACTGGTATCCCATCTCTTCCTTTCTACTAGCCCTAAAATGACCTCAATGGTTTATAAGCACCATCAAACCTTTAAAAACAAAAGAGTCTTAAAATAATTCAGTCATCTTCCTTTCGACTCATGTCGATATTGTCTTCACCAAAAGTGTCCCAAGCTCGTAACCTTATAAAGAGGGATAGGAGCCAAAAGAAGAAAAAAAAATTGTGCAAGTACAAGCAGCTACAAAGCAGTCGGATATGCTGAAATCTGCAATTTTGGAGTCCAGAGGAGGAATTTCCTCCTTTTAAAAATTACATTTTCTCAAAACAATGTGCTAGCAATGAGAGAGTTGATGTGTGGTGGAACACAGAGGTGCAGTTTCCCACTCTCCAGAAGTTAACTAGAGTATCAATGATAGTCTATCATCTCAATTGCTCTAAAAGAGGGGTTTAGTGCAGTCGAAATGGGGCTTAAAGGCAATCGTTCAACATTTTCCTACTTTTTCACTTTTTGTCACCATCAGCACTAAGAAATTTTTTTTCCAGTAGAGCACAAAAAATTTATATTTCGGTATCGAGAATTGAGATCTATTTCAGGCGCCGATTTCGAACAACTCTCAATCAAGACTTTTCGAGAGTAAATAACACACTGTAAATGATATTATTAAGCCGTTGAATTGCCATAAATCTTATGCGTGTCCATTTCTGGTGATGCCTATAATAGGCTCAGTAACAAATGTCGTCAGTATCGATTAAGGTAAGTATAGACGATAATTGGTCCTTTTAAAATGTTTTTATTTCTGGTGGACTGAAAACACAGTTCCTATTTTTAAAAGTATATAATATTTGTTCAACAAATTTATTTTTATTATATATCATGTATTCGTAAAGGAATAATGTGGGTTTTTTTTTGCTTGTTTGTCTTTATTATTATTATTATTATTATTATTTTTATTATTATTATTATTATTATTATTATTATTATTATTATTATTATTATTATTATTATTATTATTATAATATCTTAAATATGTCCTCTTCAGGTCGCTCTCGGGGATCCAGCTAAAGCCAAGATATATCCCATGAAGTCTGGTAAAGAGCGCTATATTCAGAACTTGATCGACATGTTCCCTAAGGAGAAAGAGGCCATAACTAAATACATGGATCTTTTAATGGTACGTTAAAAGTTTTATCTCAAGAAGACTTAGATTGCTACTAGCAGTAGTTACTTCAGACCATGCGATTCTGTTATCAGTGGGAGTTTTTTCTCTCGAAAATCAGTCTTTTATAATCGGCGGCATTTGCTTGATAATTGAGTTCTAAACATATTTCTAGTATAATGTAAAAGTGCTATTTTTCTTCTTTCTAAAATTATCAAATTTGTTCGATGCTGGAAGTATAGTTTGAATAGAATTACTTTGGACATCTTTCATATGAAATATGAAAGTTGTGTCATGAACACCTTATATCACAGAGTTCAACAAATTAAAAATGTCACTGCGTCTTGTCCTGTCCTACGTGTTAAGAGTTGTTGTTGGCTAGGGACCCTTTGTAAAGTGCTTTGAGCACGTTTAGTGGGTATCGTGCTAGCTCAATTATTTGTTTTTTGTTTAAATTTTTTTTTTTTTTTCAACATTGCCCACATTTTATGGATATTTGAGAAGCTAATTCTTGTTTAGATCCTGCCATGGCTAAGATCCAAGTCACCAAAGGAAACAAATCTGGTGCTTTTCATCATAAGTCTTGACTTCTTTTTTTTACTATTCCGTCTTCTTCAATTTTACTGATACTGGATTGACTAACAGTGTGGCAAACGCTGAAAAACCTTTAAAAACAAAAACAAGTGCAGAATTATTTCTCCATAAAGTTTTAATTAAAATAAAGGGTAATTCTTCAGAGCCATTAGGCCCATGGAGCGAAGTTTATCTCAATTTCTGTAGCATGGAACAGACAATGGCAATTGCTTTTTACCCTTGGGATAGGATACTAGAATACTAGTCTATCGCAAGGTACTTTCCAACCGAGCTACCCAATCAATGCTGGGTGGACAGGGGGGGGGGGTCAGAATAAAAAATCACGACTTCACCTGGGATTGATCTTGGTCCCTTTTTGTGTGAAGTGAGTGCTCTACCAACTGAGCTAACAGGGTCAGGGAATCCCCCTAAACTTTTTTTTACTGGATTTAAAATTGTTCCTTTTCTCTTTTCTTAATAGGATGCAGCCCCAAGTTTTGTCGGAATTGTCCTTCTTAAGACTTTCCCTAAACGTCTGGTAAAATTTCTGACTGTCACTGGGCTTTACAAACTGGTTTTCAAGTGCTATCGTAAAGGTTACGTGGTGAAAACCCTTCAAGAAGTCTTGGATGAATTAACCACGGATAAGGATCTCAAGGCAGTACTGTCCTATATATGTGGAGATTACGGTATGTCCATTTCTAAAGAGAAACAATAAAGACATAGATGTATTACTGAGAAAAAAAACAGATTGATGGCAGAAAGATATTCTAAGCTGTCAATCTGGTTTTTAAGTAATTTATTTATGTTTTCATTATTTTTTATTATTGGCTGAAGAAGGGTAATGAGCTTGAAACATTCCGTGTTTGTTGTTTTGTTCTTTTTTTTTTTTTGAAGCTGTCATATTCATTTTTGTTTATTTCTTTTTACGTTGTGGGTCCCCGATAGCTCAGTTGGTAGAGCACTCGTTTCACAATCAATGGAACGAGATCGATCCTGGGTGCAGTTGAGATTTTGTTCTGACCCCCTGTCCACCCAGCAGTGATTGGGTAGCTGGGTCTGTTAGATCTGGTGGAAAGTACTTTGTGATAGACTAGCATCCTATCCAGAGGGTAGCAAGCAATTGCTCTTGTCCGTTTCATGCTATAGAAACCGGGATAAACTCCGGCTTTATGGGCCTAAGGGCTCTGAAGGACTACTACTACTATTACTACTACTACTACTACTACTACTACTTCTACTACCATCACCACTACTACTAATACTACTACTACTACTTCTACTTCTACTATTACTACTACTACTACTACTACTACTACTTTTTACAGTCCACACCTTCTAGCAGGTTCGTATCACTTTGACAAGTGAAATTTTAAAAACTTTTACTTTATTCAACTACTTTCAGGTGTGTTGCCCAATGAAGTTCCTTTCATCTTACACGCAATTCTCATCAAACACTACCTTAGTGGAGCTTATTATCCCAAAGCAGGTAAATATAACTTTTGTTTTATTTGGCTCCCGTGATACTCTACAATAACCATAACTGTCTACAACAAGGTACTCATCTACATACCGGAAAGTAGGGTGATGTTTGTAGACGGCCTTACCCAACACAACACAATGAACTCTTGGGTCTGACTTTGCTTACATTCATCCTCACCATTTTAGACTGTGCTCTGGTTGGGGTATTTCTCTGGGGGAGACTCTGTGTCCACCCAACAATAATTGAGTAGCTGTATCTATTAATTCTGGCAGAGAGTATTTTGCAATAGACTTGCATCCTATCTGAAGGGTAGCAAGCAATTGCTATTGCCCGTTTCACGCAATAGAAACTGGGATAAGCTCTGGATCCAGGCACCCGATGGCTCTGAAGGACTACTGTTTTTGTTTTTTTTTCTTTACAGGAACATCTGAAGTGGCTTTCCATACAGTACAAGTCATACAGAAGGCTGGGGGTCGCGTCCTAGTCCAGGCGCCTGTCACAGAGATTCTCTGCAATGACAATGGGAGAGCTGTTGGTGAGAGACCCTCAATCATAATTTTAATATGATATACATCTCTTTCTAAAGACCCTTTCAGTTGGCGAGATAGTGTAATTAGGTTATGCGGTGATGTTTTCTCGTGGTACAACAATCACCTTTGGTTGGGATGGTCCAGGATTCAAGTCTCACTCTGAGTGGCACATAGTTAAGACCTTGATAAAGGCTCTTTACTCATGTTTAGGTGTAAAATGAGTATCTGGCAGTTAACAGCATTGTTTATGTCGGAAGAAATTGTAATATCACCTAACAGACATGTTGTCTCATCCTACAGTGTTGTTGTTGGCTAGCGACCCCTGTAAAGCGATTCAAGCATGTTTAGTGGATGTTGCGCTGTATAAATGCTCCAGGTTTGATCTCCTGTCCCACTCATTTTTTTCCCATTGTCGGTCTGTTCATCGTATATTTTTATGTAGTTTGGTCTCTTTACCCTCTCCTTACCAACTACAGGAAAATTGTCACATTCACATTCGTAACGATACAACCAACATTTTTCTCGTTTATCTTTCCTAGAGATTGGAGCTTTGCCACTTTCAACTGTACACAATGTTGGTTCTGTCTTTTTAGTCTTTGAGTAGAAAATGTATCATCAGCAATTTTTATTTCCCAGCAATACATCAGTAAAACTACAACATAATATCATCTGCAATCACAGTCATCTCCAGCCAGATGTTGCACTTTAAAAACATTCTTGATACAATGAAGGTGTCAACATCACCCTGGCTGTATTTAACATTATGGCCAGCTTCTTCTCGAACATTGCATTGTAGTTCACTGAACAGAATTTTGCTTCTCTTGCTTGACAGGAATGCTATTTAATGCTATTTCGTTGCAAAAATCAGGAAGATAACTGCTAATGTGAAATTCTACATAGAATTCCTTTGCCATTACCCTTCTGTATTCATCAAACACAAAATGATATCGACCTTATTTCAACCAAATAAATTCACATACAATGTCAATCGTAATAAAATGTTGAAACAAATTTTAGTATTTGATTTGAGTTTACATAGCAAACTTTTTATTTGAAATTCAACGCCAGTAAAAGTAGCAGCTTGGTAGTTTTATTTTGACCTTCAATACAATTTTTAATTTCTGGCTCTCTCTGACATAATACCAGACGAAGGTCAAAGGTCACATTTTAAAATTGTTATAATCATTACTTTACCATCCAATGAATTGTCTACGATATTTCTCTTCATTGTTATTAGCACATTTGAGTTCATGAAAGTTTCACAGTGATTATGATTTTATTTGTCTTTAATCGGCGTGCACATATTTGCAGGTCTGATAGTCAAATGCCATTATGGGCTCGATTCAACATAGTTGTAATGGACAATATTTTGCGTTGGTTTGAGAGTATTTTTCCATTACAACAATGAGATCATAACTATTTGGGTTATCAGACCTGCAAATAAGTAGGTAAACATCATCTTTGATAAATGATATTCAAAATTACTTTGTCCCCGTCCTTTTACCAAAGGTGTGACAGTTGGCAAGGAGGAAGTGAAGCTGTATGCTCGTTGCATCATCTCAGATGCTGGTGCTGTGAATACTTTCAAGACTCTCCTACCCAAACATGTTGCTCAAAAATCGTGTAAGTTGGGTTATTTTTTTCAATTTTAGAAAAGTTTTCTTTTCTCTGCCATTAAAAATTTTTACAGATGTGTAACAATAGTTAAAGGAATGAAAGGTTCAATTTAACTAACGGAGACAGATGATATGAATTTTTTGGGTTTCCCCTTTGTCAAAGAAACATAGATCATGAATGTTCTTTTTCCATTTTATTCTACTTTCTATACTGCCCAATGCCATTTTTTGCTAAAAATTAATTGCACACCTCATATAAAAATTTATTGTATTCTATTTAAATTCACAATTCATTCCTAAGGATCAGTCAATTTTCTGTCCTATCAATCTTTTGTTTATTCGTTTAAGTGACTCAAATCCTCTTTAGTGTTCCATTCATTGTGTTATGTTGGCAAAGGGGAAATATTAACATCATCCGGCTTCATTAATTTAATTGAAGCTTCCATTTCATTATTGATATTTATTTCTTTGTGTTTCAAGCAGCAACATTAGCATTAAGGTTAAATATGAAACACATTGTGTGATGATCGAAACTTGGCTGAGATGTTTCTTAAAAAGTGAGAAAAAGTAGAATGTGTTTTGAGGAAATATGGGATAGCCCAAGTTCCAAATGTCCTTAAAAACTGTCCAAATCTACTTCTAGCAACTAGTATCTATATATTTGTGTCAGTGCATGATATAATCACTTGTGGCTATGTGGTCTTGTAGTATGACACTCGCTTTCGAAAGGGCCTGGGTTCGAGCCTCGCGCTCGACGCATAGTTGAGTCCTTGGAAAAGGCTCTTTACTCACATTCTCTCACCGTACTCAGGTGTAAAATGAGTACCTGGCCGTTACCAGCATTGTCTTTGTCCGAAAAATTGTAATGTCGCCTAACAGGCGGCATGTCCCGTCCTACATGTTACTTTTGACCAGGGACCCCTTGTAAAGGGCTTTGAGCACATTTAGTGGATATTGCTCAATTTTAAATAATCAGTCGGAAGGTGAAAATTTTGGATTTGCATTTTTTTTGCATTTTCTAAAAAAAAATGCTCACCAGAGCATTTTAATCTTTATTTGAAGTAAATTGGGTGATTTTTCATGAAGTTATGGTCAGCTGTTTGGGAAAGGTATCCAGCAACTTTTCTCAAATTTCATACTTTTCAACTTGACTAGCAGTAGCAGTAAAAAATGGTTAGAAGTGAAATTAAGCTTTGATATTTCCCGAAGATGTACAAAAAGGGTTGATTTAATCATTTATGAGAAGAACTCAATTTGGATAAAAAATTGAGCTTCTACCTAAACTTGACAATATCTCAGGTCAAACGTTTTCACCAACCGACTGATTGTATCATTCGCGGTAACGTTTTATATTCCAGGTATTTATTCAACAATTGATAAAGTGGGACCCAGCTGTTCTTTCATCACCACTTTTATCGGAGTGGACGGAGGTCCTGAGGAATTGAAATTGCCTGCTGGAAATACTTGGGCCTTTAGTTCGTAAGTAGTTGCTTCCTTTCCAGCAAAAGTTTATTTTTAGGTTGTCCTAATAGCTCAGTTGATAGAGCACTCACTTCACTCTTAGATTAGATCCTTGGTGAAGCTTTAAAAAGAACAAAATACCAAACACGAAATATTTCTGGCTCAAAACCCTTCTTCAGCTAACAACAAAAAACAATGAAAACAACAAAAAACAATGAAAACATAAATACATTTATTTTTTCATTGTTTTTTGTTGTTAGCTGAAGAAGGGTTTTGAGCCCAAAACGTTCATTATATGTTATTTTGCTCTTTTTTTAAGCTGTTCTATTCAATTTTATATATTACTTTTTACAGTCCACAGCTTCCAACAGCTTAGTATCACTTTGTTTATTTTAAATTCGTTTGACAGCAATGACCTCAACAAGGCTATGGGAGATTTTCTCAGTCTGAAGAGTGACGACATGGATGACGTGTCGGTCCCTCTCTGCTACATCTCATTCCCATCGGCTAAAGACCCAGAATGGAGTAACAAATATCCCGGTATGATTCTTATTCTTTGATATTCATTTTTAAAATTTTTTAAATCAGCCGTCTAGAATTACCTGCCATAAGAATGGGATATACCACCAACTGGGGTGACTTTGTGTGAAGGGGAAACTGTTCCTCTTTAACTTTGTTAATTTTGTGTTGCTAGCGCTGTAAAACCCTTAAAATCAAAAACTATTTCAATGCCATTAATAACATGTTTTTTTTTTTTTAATGTTTGTTTCTTTGTTTTTGTTGTAACTCTTGTTATTGTAACTTCCTTGTTTATTTATCCTGTGTATTTTCATGTCATTTTAAAAGTCTGACTTATTGTCATTATTATAACATCCTTTTTATTCTTTGTTCCTAATAAAATATGGGGCAGATAACTAAATATTGATATTTAAACGGATTTCTGATGTTACCCAAACAAATAATCTACAGTGTTATATTCCATTCAATTTCACCATTTTAATTTCTCAGATTTTTTTAGACATGAGAATAAAGTGTTATAATTCGATTTTTAAGCAAAATCGGTTACTTATTCATATTGAGGAAGGACCACGTAGACTCGGTCCTTCTGGGTGGGGTTCCTGACCTCCCATAGTGGGCAGAGGGTTACATACTGTGTCTTCTATCCCCTTATATCTGTTTTCCAACATGCTTTCTGTCTTTGTCTTGGAATGAGATGACTTGGGTTTTGTCCTGGCCCTGGCCGGAGTCCTAGCTGAGAGGGAAACAGTCAAATGCATAGTTATTGTTTTGGGAGATGATATTTTTTTCCTTGTAAATCATCTCTCTGTTATGTATTATTATTTTGTCATTTTGAATTTATAAAGTAAGAATTTGTTGGATTTTGTGCTCGTGTCCGGATGAGACTGATAGGTGATCTCAAACTGAGTACATTGGTGGTATGCTCTTGGAATCTACATCTGATCCCTATTTGTTCCCAGTTCCCCTTTGTCTTACTTTCTCTTGGGTGCTTTAATTGTAATTCTAGAACTTTTTACTATCCCATTTTCTTCCTTTTTACTGGCCCTGATATAACCTTAATGTGTTGCAAGCGCCGTAAAACCCTTAAAAACATAAAAACCAAACAGACTCGGTCTTTAGGCTCTGTGGTCAATTTAATTACTGATATCTGTCAAAAATTGTGAGTGATGATTGAAAAAAAATTTTTTTTTGCTGACTTTCGAAATTTAAGGTTAATTTTTTAAACATCCATACATATTTCATTTAATTTAATGTATGGTGGTTAATTGTTTACATTCACATCAGCATTCAAACCCGACTTTATTTATCAGTTGTTCAAAAGTCCATCGACGATCTGTTAAAACAAAACAGCAACAATATTAGATAAGTAAATGAATTAGAATCTTGTATCAAAATATGTAATAAAAGTTATTTGTCCATAGTCAATAGTCAATAGAGTTTTGCTCTGCAAAGGTAATTTCATGATTCATATCTCATATCAACAAGGAACCTAGATATCTCAATCCCTAGGTGATCTGCCGAATATGCATCATAACCAATCACTGCTTTCTGGTGGAAAATGGCAATAATAATTGCTTTCCACCCCATATACAGGACACACTCTCTTTTTCAGCCAGAGCTAAAATTAGACAACCAAAAAGAAAAAATTTTAAAAACTTCTAGAAGCCTAAATAAAAATTCTGACCAATCATAAATATTTAGTCAATGAAAGATCTGAAAAGGTGTGTATAAAATAGTGCGAGGCAAAGCATAATAATGATGCAAGAAAAAACCGCAACCCCAATGTGTCATCATCATAATGATCAACCCCTTGATCTGATGATCATCGGGGAGGGGGGGGGGGGGGGGGGGGGGGGGGGGAGGAGGATAAATGAATGCACCTCTCACCACTTTCAGTCATTAAGTGGGGTTGTTAATCTACCGGGGCATGACCGATCTGGATGTCAAGTGGTGTTGTGTTAACTGTCTTCCATGTATCCTTTCAGTGGACTTGTATAGCTTGGTGGCGTCCATCTCCTCTTCGAGCTAGATAGACTAATAAATACAGAAAAATGACGTCATTGAAATTGATTGTTTATGGCTTTCATTACAAGATAACATATTATTGTAGAAGAATAGAGGAGTCTACCAATTGTTTATAGCAAATAACAAATTCGAACTGTTATTGAACAAATACACAATGTTCATATTGTTTCAATTAAAATCAATTCACTTATCTGTGTTCTTATTTATTATTTAATAATTTACATAGTCCTGGCCTTACAAATTACGTCAAACAAATTACTGTAAACAGCTTCGAACAAAATGAGACATCCATCATTAACTCACTCAACCCAACACCGACTATATCCGTAGCTTACCCAGGTTACTTTTACCCCATGCCTATTTATTACATTTGTATGATACAAATTATAGGCATAGTATCAAAGCTGATGTTCTTAATTTTTACGTGTTGGGAGTTGAATAAAACTGTCTATGCACACGCTCATTTTTAATGCATTTTTTTCCCTCCAATTTTGAAAAGTAGCAAAAATCTCTAGGATTGAGTGAGTTAAACCGGAAATTAAGTCTATGTGTACCCTTTAGTTAATCACAGGATTTAGTGCTCTTTTAGTTACAACGAAGTTTTATCCCTTCAGGAAAGAGTTCTGTCCTGGTTATCACCCTTGCCCAGTGGGAATGGTTCAAAGATTGGAAGAATGATAAATTACGTCACCGTGGAGATCGTTACGAAGGACTCAAGGATGTGATTGGTCGGAATATGTGGCAGACGTGTGTGGAGCTCTTTCCTCAGTTGGATGGGAAAGTAAGTTACACAGAGGGCACCATTGAGTCTTCCAAATTGGAAATACATGGGCCTCCTGTTATTAAATAATTTAAAAAAACACTTGAGATTTTATACAGCGCGATATTCACATAACATGCTCAAAGCGGGGTCCCTAACCAACAGCAACACTTAAAACTTGTAGGATGAGACATGACGCCTGTTAGTGGCCAGGTCTAATTTTACACCCAAGTGCAGTGAGAGAATCTGAGTTCAGAGCCTTTTCCAAGGACTCAACTATGCACCGCTTGGGACCCGAACCCAGGATCTTCTGATTTGAAGGCGAGAGTCATACCACTAAACCACATTGCCTCACAAATATGTTAAATATGTAACCCATCATTGTGGGTTTTAGGTCTGAGTGAACAAGATACAGTACTGGTTCCAATGTGTCCAATAAATTGTTTGAGAGTGTTCACTCATTTTCTATCTGAATGTCACTCAAAACATCTTCTCAAATGTGGATCCCTTGTAATATTTTACATGCAGGACGACCATGATGCCTGTAAGGCAATATTAATTTTTTTTATTTCACAGAGATGTTATTAATGGCTAAGTACTCATTTTTGGGGTCAGTGTGGCTCAGCAGTAGTCTTTGCTTTGTACCTGGAAGGTACAGAGTTTGACTATCTGCAGTGCTGTGTGGCCTCACCCTAACTCATTTTTGCAGTGCTGGATGCGGCTGATGCCTGTCTTCCCTTGGAATAGACCCTAAAGACAAATTTCCCCGTAGGGATGATTAAAGGGTATGTTTTTTTTTGTTTAAAAAAAAAAAAAGATTTTATTTACATCTGAGTCTGAGTATGGTGAGAGAATGTGTGTCAATTTTGCACTGTTCAAAGCCGGACTTAAACCTGCCAGTTCATAGGCAAGTGTTATACTGCAAGACCAAAAAAAATAAACTGCACATAGTACTGTAATCTGTGCTTGGGTCTTGTCATTCCAGATGGTGTACATGGAGGTAGGGACCCCTGTAACTAACCAGCATTACCTGGCATGTCCCGAGGGAGAGATGTACGGATTGCACCAGGGAAAGGCACGGTTTGACATCGAGGCTGTGACCAAACTACGGCCCGACACGGACATTCCAGGATTGTACCTGACTGGTAAGTCTGCTCCAGACATTGATAGTTTATCATATCTTTGATTACAATGGTGATTATGATGTAAATGTTGCTGCTCGAAGCTCTAAGAAATAAATAACAATGTGAAATTGAATGTAAGCTTCAATTTAATACGGTATACGAAAACAGATAAAATGGAAGTTTTCGGTTTCCCCTTTATCAACAAAACTGGATGAATGAAACACTACAGACGAATGAGATAATTATTTCACTTTCTTATTTATTGGTGATTATGATGAACATGTCTCTCCCATCTTAATCAGAGGGCTATGTGTGTATGACGTAGACCTGCCTACTATTACAAAACATTTGTAAGAATTACGAAATTTTTGGCTCCAATTTCAGTCATGAGCATCTCTAAGTCATTAAAACATTGAAAATGGAAGTTTGTTGTCAGACTACACAACTTGAAGGATTTTGAAGTGTTATTTAATCCTTGTGAGGGAAAATTTTTGATTGTTAAAGTTAGTTATAGTTATAGCAGCTACAATTTTTATCTCCTAAAAATTACGAATTTTAAGTTTTCATGTAGACAGGTATGATTATGGCTAAAAAAATTCTTTAAAACATCACTGGTGAGCAAAGCACATTTAAATATAAAATAAATATATATCAATGATATAATAATAACATGCCATGCCTCATTAAGGAAATAGATTTCAAAGAATTGCACTAGCAATCGATTAAAACTTTGACTTTGCTTTCAATATTTTGTTCTTGAGCAATAAAGACTTATCCACAATTGCAATTCTGTGCTCGTCATGACGTGCTTTGGAGTCTCTGGTCTGTTTTCCTACAGCAGTGCTGTGCTGTGACTGATGCGTCTTTGATGGAGAAGAATCAGAGTATTGGAAAATAAGGTCACTGACCGACCAGGGACAAGATTGTGATGATGATGACTATTTATTTTGTTATTGCGTTTTTGTTTTGATACAGTTCAGAAAAAGTGTTGAGTGGGCACACTTATATCAATAATTAAGAGAAATATAGAGTATGGAGAAGTAGTAGTAGTAGTAGTAGTAGTAGTAGTAGTAGTAGTAGTAGTAGTAGTATTAGTCTGATTGATGCTTGCTGAGAATTATGTGATTCAGTCATAGTCGATGAGTATAGCTGATCTCTCCATCCATGTTGTTAATTGTTTCCATTGGTCACAGTCCTGGGCCAGAGTTTTGCGGCTGATAAGATCCTGTGACTTTAGAATGGGCACTGCAATCTTTCTTAGTTCTTCAGGGATTAATTTGGAGAAGTACCAGGTGAAAACAGAATAAAAATATCTTGGTGTCAGAGAGCCAAACCTTGGATCCAATTGATACAACACACTGTTTGGCTGGTAGAGAGAACTGTTGGCGAGCAGTTGCAGAAGTCAGCATGATAGGCACTAAGTTTGAAGCCGTATTTTTATGTGGCTGGATAGCTCACTGGCTAGTGCAACTGGTCACTGACTTCTCTCTCAGTCGGACAGTGGGTGTCATATCAATAAAAATATTTTAAAAACAAAAAAACTTGAGCAATATCCACTAAACATGCTCAAAGCGGTTTACAAAGGGTCTCTGTCCAACAGCAACACTTAATCTTTTAGGGTGAGACTTGATGCCTGTCAGGTGATATTACAATTTTTTTGACAGAGACAACGCTGTTGTTGTCCAGGTACTCATTTTACACCCGAGTACGGTGAGAGAATGTGAGTAAAGAGCCTTTTCCAAGGATTCAACTATGCGCCAAGCGAGGCTCGAACTCAGGACCTTCCGATCCGAAAGTGAGTGTTGTACCACTAGACCACATAGCCACACCAGAATCCCAGGCTTGGCCCTCGGACACCATATTTCTATTCTGTTTCATCTGGCACTTCTCTATACCATACACTTTATTTCTCATTACCGTAAAATGGGATGACCAAGACCAGCTGCCTAATGTGTGGCTATGTAGTCTAATGGTATGACATTTGCTTTCAAATCGGAAGGTCCTGGGTTCAAGCCTCGCTCAGCGCATAGTTGAGTCCTTGGAAAAGACTCTTTACTCACATTCTCTCACCATACTCAGGTGTAAAATGAGTACCTGGCCGTTAACAGCTATGTCTTTGTCCGAAAATTTTTTTATAATATCACCTAACAGGCGCCACGTCTCGTTCTACATGTTAAGTGTTGCTGTTGGCTAGAACACCTTGTAAAGTACTTTGAGCACGTTTAGTGGATATTGCGCTATATAAAATCTTAATTAAAAAAAAATTAATAGTGTCGTCTCCTAGATTAAAAATTATTAAACAAATTTGGTAAACTCTACATCATTTGATAGATTTCACCCTTCCCCACACTTTAGAAAAAGGGTTATTTCAATCCATGTCAAGATATATCATAATTTAAAGATGTTGAAAAAGTGGTCCAATATTTTTTTTCTAAAGTGTGCGAAAAGGTGAAATCTATCAAATGTTGTAAAAAAAATAATTGAGCTTTTTATATAGCGCAATATCCACTAAATGTGCTCAAAGCGCTTTACAAGGGGTCCGTGACCAACAGCAACACGTAAGGTGTAGAACGAGACCTGATGCCTGTTAGGCGACATTAACAATTTTTTCTGACATAGTGCTGTTAACGACCAGGTACTCATTTTACACCTGAGTAAGGTGAGAGAATGTGAGTAAAGAGCCTCAACTATGCACTGAGCGAGGCTCGAACCCAGGACCTTTTGATCCGAAAGCGATTGTCATACCACAAGACCACATATCCCCTATCAAATGTTGCACATTTTACCATATCTGTGTAATAACTTTAAATCTGGGGTGCACATTTGGGTGCTGGACTTAGTTGCCCAATCTGATGCGAGTCACCCCATTCCACTGTGCTTTTGATACAACTTTTGTATTATCATTTCCATTTTTTCTCTTATAGGACAAGACACCCTTACATGTGGTTTTAGCTCTGCCCTGATGATGGGACTGGTCTGTGCCTCTCAAATCTTGCACCGTAACCTCTACAACGACCTGCTGGCCTTGCGCAAGGAACTAAAAAAAAAACAGAACGGAGTCGTCAAGAATGCCCAGGCTAAGAAAACCGATTAGGCTTTTTTCTTTTATCAAGTCTAGTTTAAGCTTTATCAAAACTTTTTTTTTTGCAGTGAGTGAGGAATTTTGGTGTGACAGAAATATGGCAATGAAAATGTGACTCTTGGGTGGGATCTTTTGACCTCAGCAAACGGTCACGCTGTGTCTTCTATCTTGACTTTTTAGACTTATTTTTTGTCTTCATCCAGTTCATTCCAATGCAATACCAGACTGACACAATGGGTCAACAATGAGAATTCCACGCGTTTGCATTCAAGGAGTGACTGTATGTAGTGAAAATGAAATCCTTGTCAGAAGGACGATGATGTATATTTTGTTAAAAACCTCTTCCTCTTGTTTAATTTAAAATCCAATTATTTAATTCTTTTTTTTTTTTTATGGACACAAACGTGGTATGACAATATAAAGTTATTTATCTGGGTGGGGTTCCTGAACTCCTGTAGTGGTCAGGGAGGTACATACTGTGTCTTCTATCCCCCCGTGTCTGTTTTCCAACATGCTTTCTGTCTTTGTCTTGGAATGAGATGACTTGGTTTTGTCCTGGCCCTGGCTGGGAGGGAAACAGTCAAATGTATAGTTAGTTTTGGGAGATGATATTTTTTTCCTTGTAAATCATCTCTGTTATTCACTGTATTATGTTTTGTTTATGTATTATATATTTGTATACATTTGAGTGTTTTCCTCTTAGTAGGTAGGGACCTGTACTTGTGTCTGGATGAGACTTTTAGGCGATCTCAAACCAAGTACACTGATAGTGTGTTCTTGGAATCCACATCTGTTCCCTATTTTAACCAATTCCCCTTTGTCTGTATTATTCTTAGATTCTATAATTGTAATTCTAAAACTTTTTACTATCCCATTTTCTTCCTTTTTACTGGCGCTGATGACCGTTATGTGCTGCAAGCGCCGTAAACCCCTTAAAAACAAACTTATTTATTTTCTTGTTTTTATAACCATAAATGTGATGCTCTGGGTGGGGTCTTTTGACCTCCCTGGGTGGAGATATTTGACCTCCCATGTTTGGCGAGGAGGTCACTCTATCCCTATATATTTCCGTTTTTAAGTTGCTTTCTGTTGTCTTGAAATGAGATTAAACAGTTTTGTCCTCACCCTGGCTGGAATCCTTGGCTAAGAGGAAAAAAAAAGGCCAAATGCCAAATGTTTAGTTTTAGTTTTTGGAGGTGACAAATATTTTCCTTGTAATTCACCTTTCTGTTATATACTCTGTGTATTTGTTTTAAATATAATACTGTGCACGGTTTTAAGTGTGTTCCTCTTATTGAGATCCTGTGCTTGTGTCTGGATTGGAGTTGTATTTGATTTCAAACTATGGACTTGATGATTTGCTCTTTGTGTTACATTTTCTCAGGAGCATTTAATTGTAAATCTTGAATTTTTTGACGATCCCATTTTTCCCTCCCTTTTTACTGTAGCTGAAATTATTGGAAAGTGTCTCAAGCATCATAAAACACTAAACCAAACACACATGAGTTTTAACAAAGTGAAAATTAAATCCCGATTAGGCAGAAATTATGTTTTGTGTAAAAATCACTGTATAATTAAAAATCCATGCAATTCTATTTTCTGCCACAACTTGTTGTGTATGAAATTTTTATTGTCCATCATTTTTCTTATTTTTATAATTATAAACGTGCTGTTGGTTTGGAAGGAGAGAATTTATTTTATAATGTTATTCACATTTATTATCTTGACTCGTATTGTGATGAGAGGAGGAATGAGATAAAAATAGCATACGGGTATAGAGTGCACGCTTTCATTTTCTTGTCTAGCCCATGAATAGAAATGCCACAGAGCTAGTGTGTTATGGAGTGGAGATTATTCCATGAAGCAATAAGAGCTTAAATGCGTTTTTTAATTTAGCTTTTGTGTCAGCTTCTTCTCTCAACTAAATTACTCTCATCATGTTATTTGGATTTTGCTTTATCATTTTAGTGCTCTATCAGAACTAGCAATTTGCAGACCTGCCTATTTTTACGAAAAATTCGTAGAGTCACGAAATTGTTGATTCCAATTTCAGAACTTCATGAGCATTTCTAAGTCATGAAAACTTATTGAAAATGAAATTTGATGCCAAATGATTTTAAAGTATTATTTAATCTTTGAGAGGGTAAATTGTTGATCTATAAATGTAACTGTAGCGACTACCATTTTTATTTCCCAAAAAACTGGGTACGAATTAAAAATGTTTTTTTAAAGTAGGCAGGTCTGCATTTGGAACTTGTCATTTCTTGCATGTGTGATTTACTTGTGTCTTAGGGAAGAGATTATTCTGACGAGGCAGTAAGAGCTCTGATGTATTATTTTAACTTTTGTGTCAGCCTAGAAAACTCTTCCATCACAGACTTCAGATTTTCTTTATTCATAACGAGCCATATGGAACAGTTTTGTTTCATCTTTTTTGTATGCGTGGTTTTACTTACCCACTTCATGCCATTCAAATAGCAGCACGCCATAACTATAAATAGAAAGCCATTTCTTTGTTTAATTAAGATAATTTTCTCCACAAAACTGCAATTGTCAATTTTAACCTGTTTAATTTTGTTCTTGACCCAGCCAATGATACGGAGATCAATTGAAAACTTTTGTGTATTTAATAGTTTTCAATTTTGTTTAAATTTATTATTTTAACATTTTCTGTTTAGTGTGGCACCTTGAACTTTGTACAGTTTGTGCTATAGCCAATTTTTGTTAAAATTTGCACTTTTGTTTTGAAAAAAGTAAGTTTTATTTATGAAATTGGAAAATGGTCCTGTTGACAGTTTTAAACATAATCAATGTTTGAATTGACATTTCATAAAATACTGCAAAAGAAAATGTGCCTTTACGACAAACCTGCATGAATTTTCTCAGATTATAATTTTAACATATTTATGGAGACAAAATTTCTCTTTATGAATCGTCTAACTTTATATTAATATGTCAAAATTGTGCTGGACACTGAAAAACTACTGCCCTTGTTTGGACTAAGTTTATTTCATCCTTGTGTGTTAAATTATAGTGGAATCCGCATAAAGCCAACACCTATCAAATTTCTGTTCTTTATCTGTGTTCCATTGGTAATGGATAAAGAAATAATCACAATTATCTGGGTGGGGATCCTGACCTCCCATAGTGGGCAGGGAGGTACATGCTGTGTCTTCTATCCCACCACACCCGTTTTCCAATTGTTTTCTGTCGTTGTCTTGGAGTGAGATTACTTGGTTTTGTCCTGACCCTGGCTGGAATTCCTTGGCTGGGAGGGAAACAGTCAAATGCATAGTTATTGTTTTGGGAGATGATATTTTTTTCCTGGTAAATCATCTCTCTGTTATGTATTATTATGTTTGTTATTTTTAATGTATAATGTAAGCATTTGAGTGTATTCCTCTTTGTTGGATTTTGTGCTTGTGTCCGGATGAGACTTATAGGAGCGGGTGGTTGGATGGGAGCATCACCCTTGAATCATATACCTATGATGTTTCGCATGGGTGTAACGATCCGATAGTGATGTCGTTTTCTTCTCTTTACTAGCCTATACCTGCTTCTTTGGTTTGTGAATGTATTTTTGACAGGGATATTTTTTTTCCTGTAAATCCTCTGCCTGTTTGTTCTTGTTATTTATAATTTAGCTTATGATATCTTTAGGTTATGATTTTGATTGACATTTGTACTATTTTTGTTAGATTGCTTGTTTTTGTGTTCAGCGGTCCTCTCATATAACCTCAATTGTGTTGGAAGAGACCTAAAGCAAAAACAAAAAAAGACTTTAGGTGATCTCAAACTAAGTACATTGATGGTTTGCTCTTGGAATCTGCATCTGATCCCTATTTGTTTCCCAGTTCCCCTTTGTCTTCCTTTCTCTTGGGTGCTATAAATTGTAATTCTAGAACTTTTTACTATCCCATTTTCTTCCTTTTTACTGGCGCTGATATAACCTAAATGTGTTGCAAGCGCCGTAAAACCCTTAAAAACAAAAAACAAAAACAGATGGATAAGAGAAGCAAAATCTGTTGATAGTTTCAAATCGTTGTTAAACCACTACCTTGTTACTGTTACATTTTTATGATATTAATACATTATGACATGTGGGTGGTTGGATGGGAGCATCACCCTTGAATCATATACCTATGATGTTCGCATGGGTGTAGGATCCGATAGTGATGTCGTTTCTTCTTCTCTTTACTAGCCTATCCTGCTTCTTTGGTTTGTGATTGTATTTTTGACAGGGATATTTTTTTTCTGTAAATCCTCTGCCTGTTTGTTCTTGGTTATTTATAATTTAGCTTATGATGTCTTTAGGTTATGATTTTGATTTACATTTGTACTATTTTTGTTAGATTGCTTGTTTTTTTGTTTCAGCGGTCTCTCATATAACCTCAATTGTGTTGGAAGAGACCTAAAGCAACAAACAAACAAAAAATTTGTACTATTTTTGTTAGATTGCTTGTTTTTTTGTTTCAGCGGTCTCTCATATAACCTCAATTGTGTTGGAAGAGACCTAAAGCAACAAACAAACAAAAAACAAAAAAAAAACGTTATGACATAATTTGCTGATATTGATATCATTGTGGTATACGTTTTATATGTAATTTTATATATATTTGTAACCTTCATTGAGCATTAAACGCGGGTGGTTGGATGGGAGCATCACCCTTGAATCGTATACCTATGAGGTTCGCATGGGTGTACGATCCGATAGTGATGTCGTTTCTTCCTCTGTTACTAGCCATCTTGCTTCTTTGGTTTGTGATTGTATTTTTGACAGGGGATTTTTTTTTTTTCTGTAAATCTTCTGCCTGTTTGTTCCTGGTTATTTATAATTTAGCTTATGATATCTTTAGGTTATGATTTTTGATTTACATTTGTACTATTTTTGTTAGTGTTAGATTGCTTATTTTTTTGTTTCAGCGGTCTCTCATATAACCTCAATTGTGTTGGAAGAGACCTAAAGCAACAAACAAACAAACATGAGCATTAAACAGTGATGAGGGGATCCTGACCTCCCATAGTGGGCAGGGGGGGGGGGGGGTACATACTGTGTCTTCTATCCCCTTATATCTGTTTTCCAACTTGCTTTCTGTCTTTGTCTTGGCATGAGATTTGAGATTACTTGGTTTTGTCCTGGCCCTGGCCGGAGTCCTAGATGGGAGGGAAACAGTCAAATGCATAGTTATTGTTTTGGGAGATATTTTTTTCCTTGTAAATCATCTCTCTGTAATGTATTATTGTTATTTTAATGTATACTGTAGGCATTTGAGTGTATTCCTCTTTGTTGGATTTTGTGCTTGTGTCTGGATGAGACTTATAGGTGATCTCAAACTAGGTGCATTGGTGGTATGCTCTTGGAATCTACATCTGATCCCTATTTGTTCCCAGTTCCCCTTTGTCTTACTTTTTCTTGGGTGCTTTAATTGTAATTCTGTAACGTTTTACTATCCCATTTTCTTCCTTTTTACTGGCGCTGATATAACCTAAATGTTTTGCAAGTGCCGTAAAACCCTTAAAAACAAACAAAACAAACTGATGAAAATGTGCGATACATAAATGCCATGTATTATTATTCATTATCATTATTATTATTATTAAGTCAACATTGCTTAAAATCAACAATTCTTTCTGGTCTGCTGGTGTTGGCTTTACCAGGATTTCGCAGTATTATTTTTTTTTGCTGTGTTTTTTTTTTTTCATGATTTTATTACATGTTTTGGCCAAACCTCATATTGAAATAGTGTGTTGTTGATTTAATCATACACAACTAATTTTTTTGCCTTGGTTGTTCTTAGTTGTCGTAAGTTATGGATTTGATTGAGTCATTTTTAATTTGATCTCATCTGATTTACTAAATAAACTGGTTCCATAATATGGCATTGCTTGGGCCACTTATATTTTATAAGACTAGTGTGCCTTTAAAATAAACCTATCTAACAATACAGTAGAACTCGGAAATAGCGAGTTCGACGGGTCCACTCCTGATTACTCGCTATTTCCGAGTTCTCGCTATTCCCAAGTTGCCAGGAAAGGTTATAATACTGCTGGTTATTCCCCTCAGTGTGTAATTCGAGTAAAAGCCGTCGCCCCTATTTCAATTTCTTCACAGAAGTGGCAGAATGCTTGGTTTTTTGTTGTTTTTTTTCTTTTTCTTTTCAAGTAAAATCATGACTAGAAAAAAAAACAAGAACATAGAAGTGTGTGCGTGTGCGCGCGAGTGTTTGTATGCATTCGGCATGTTTGATGAGGTAAGCAAGCGCATCACTCAATCACTGACCCATTGAGATAATGGTTCCACACTCCCCTCTCTCGCCGATCGTGTCGTTCGTTAACGATGCTACTCGCTGACCGATGCTGCGAAGTGAGGCATGTTGACATGTGTTTACCTCGCGCGTCGCGTGGCACCACATTAGGTGAATAATTGACCCCCACCCCCAATACACACATGCACACAAACCCAACCCCCACCCAAATTTGTTTCGCCTATTATGTACTACTACAGACTAGGCTACTATGTAATATTACTCGTAACGAAAAATAAGAAAAGAAAAGAGGCTAGGCTAAAAATATTTTAATTGCCATTGTCTCTTGTTTTGCTTTACTTCGTTCGCAGTCCTAGGCTGGGGCAGGAAATGCTCGTTATTTCCGAGTTGATTTCTTTTTCATACTCGCTACTTTCATACTAATTTTATTGACTCAAATAAGGGAAAAAAACGGGGATTTAGATTTTACTCGCTATTTCCGAGTACGTTACTATCATGTTCTACTGTATTTTAGTCATGTTTTCACTTATTGAAAGAAAATTTTTTTTTGGGTGCACTAATCTTTTTCAAGAAAAAGTGGCCCAAATAACTCCATATTACAGAAGGTAGAAAGGTGTGTGTGTGTTGGGGGAGGGGGGGGGGGGGTATTTGATGGACAGTTGGATGAACCATGTCACTGTACATTCTAGATAGAAGTCTCTTTGGATGTTTGACTTGATGTAATCTGCAACTCAATGCCTTAAAACGGTAATGTGTTGTGTTGGCGTAAGTCGTAAGTGCAGACCGTTTAATAAGGAGCAGAGACAAAAATATGGGAGAAGATTCTGTTTTATTCAAGAGAGAAATTATATGTTGTCTCTCAAAGAGGGGGAAGGCCTAAAATTTCATATTATTGGTCATTTAACATAGTGGCCAACTTTTCAAAGAACTCAAACGGCACAACCAAACACGCACGCTACCGTCATGACCCAGAATGGCAGTTTATATATGGACTATTTTAATTTTACAATATAATCTAGATGGAGATTGCTTAACATTAAAGCTTCGCTTGAATATTCTAAAAAATTATATATATATTGTCTCGTCCTTGTTTTAATTGGTCAAAAAAGAATAAACCTGGGACAATTCTACACCACCAAGCTTTTTTAAAAAATCATTTCTTCTTTCTCTCCATATTGCCAAATCAGGGCAGTCCCGATATCATCAGGACAGTTGGCCGTAATGATGAAAACTTTAAATTCACGATTTGTCATCTGGTTCATTCCAGCATAAACCAGTCTGATACAGTGGGTCACATATGCTTTATCCTTTTGCACGGTTTTGTTTTCAACCGAACTAACTTTACCAAGACATAGCGAGGAATTGTGAAGCAGTCGCGCGTTGCGGAGCTTTGCAAGATTGTTGGGAATATTAAATTTAATAGGCTTTAGAATCCTTTAAATGCTCTGTGTAACTTTCATGCATGAGAATAATACACAATTCGAGTAAAATACCTTATTTTAAAAATATTTATAAAGATCTTTGATATTATGATTATCCTTTTCATTTTTTTTAAAAAAAGCAAATTATCTTAAAAAATTGATTACCCATAATTTGTGATATGAATTTATTAAACATCAACTTCATATATTAATTGTTTTTGTTTTTATTTTAAAAATTATTTATATATTTATATTAACTCTCTCGAGTTCATATGCATGGAAAATCGAACAAATTTGTTCGATTTTCAAGGAGGGTGAACTCAAGAGAGTTAAGTATAGCTGTCTGTTCAATGAACGTGATGATAAGTCAGTCGATCAACTCAAAATTTAAGATTCAAGTGTTGAATAAAATGTGGACTCTATTTCTATTGTCTTAATAGACGATAGATTTTTCGACTTCATAAGAGAACTCCACTGAGCTTTTAATTTGGATACAGAGATACTTTCTGCATTTAATATCTTCTATATTTCACTCACTTATCATAGAATTCTTTCCCATTGTAAAGAATGGATATCGGTTTATATAAATTTCAAGAAATTGATTGTATTCACAATAATGAGAGTGAGAGAAACCACTTACTGGTGTCAAGTCAATTCACGCACTCCCCACCTCATTGTCATACATGATAACTGACTGGAAGGTTGACACACAATCCACTACAATTACCCTATCACTTTTGGATGAACTTAGGAGATCAGAAAAAAACTTATTTGTACCACTGGGGACCAAAATGGGTTATTTTATCTGTGTGATGAGTTATCTACTGAATGGGTTATTGGGACCTCCCAGGAGAGGTAAATGGCAAAATGGGGCAAGCTATGTGGTCTTTTGTTATGACAATTGCCTTCAGATCGGAAGGTCTTGGGTTTGAGTCCTGTTCTGAGCGGCGCATAGTTCAGTCCTTGGAAAAGACTCTTTACTCACATTCACCGTACTCTGGTGTAAAATGAGTACCTGGCCGTTATCAGCATTGTCTCCATCTGAAAAAATTGTAATATCGGCTAACAGGCATCATGTCTTGTCCTAAATGTTAAGTGTTGCTGTTGGCTAGGGACCCCTTGTAAAGCACTTATGAGCATGTTTATTAGATATTGCTCTATATAGAAGCTCAAGTGTTTTTAATTAATTTTTTTTATTATTATAAAAGATCATTCAACTAGATGTTTTACCCTGGATTAAAAAAAATTTTCATTAGAAATATATTCATGGTCATAACTCTCGAGTATCTGTCCCCGAGTTAAACATTTAAAATAAAATAAAAAATTGAATGGAAAGTAAACAATTGATTGCCAAAGACATAATAGTCATCATCAATCAAAGCCATACATAGGCTTGTTACAGAATCTCACAATATAATTATTTAAAAAATTTCATCACCTGCTTTACATACGCTATGTAGTCCTTCAGAGCCATTGGACCCAATGGAGCCAGAGTTTTCTATGCTGGTTTCTATAATGTGAAATGGACAACAGAAATTGCTTGTTACCCATTGGATAGGACGCTAGTCTATAGCAAAGTACATTCCATCAGATCTGACAGACCCAGTTACTCATTCACTGCTGGGCGGACAGAGATCAAAAAAAAATCTTGGCTACACACGAGACAGATCTTGGTCCACACAAGCTACGAGTTTGCAAGTTATTCAACGAGCACTATGTCAGTATTTCAACACATTACAATGACTCAAGTAACATTGAACAAGCAGGATTCTGGGTAGAAGTAGTATTTATTCTTTGATTCTGTAGTCAATATTAAAATGATTGAGCAACAAAGTAACAACGTTTTCTATATTGCAAATGAAAAGGGAACAAAAACCCCAAAACAAACTGAAAGCTGCCTGTAACTGTAAGCTGGATTGCTCACTAGTCTGGAATGTCTCATAAGTTAAAAAAAAAATAAAAAAAGTTTTGAATTCAACACCTTCCACAAGTGACAAAATGTACAACAACGAATAACGGTTGAAGCTTTTATAGCCTAATTCAAATTTAGGTCTTAAGCTTTCAGGGTCAACTTTTATCCTATATTTTTGTCCCTGTGGGTCAACAGCTTTATTGGGTCAACAACTTTATTGGGTCCTAACATTTCTTCAACATAGTTTATGAAGAGCTTGAAAGAACAAACTGTGTAAGTAAAATAACAAATAACAATAGGAGATGGACTGGAAGCTTTAATTTCATCAATGAAGCCAGATAATATCAACATTTCGGGTTTCCCCCTTTATTTGGGTGGGCAGAGAGTTATTTGGTGTGTCTTCTATCTCCCTGTGTCTGTTTTCCAATTGTATTCTGTCTTTGTCTTGGAATGAGATTACATGGTTTTGTCATGATACTGGCCAGAGTCCTTGACTGGGAGGGAAGCAGTCAAATGTATAGTTAGTTTTGGGAGATGATATTTTTTTTCTTCTAAATCATCTCTCTGTTATGTATTGTTAGGTAGCCTGTAAACAATTGAGTGTGTTCCTCTTAGTGGGATCCTGTGCTGGGTCTGGATGAGACTTTAAGGTGATCTCAAACTGAGTACAATGACAGTATGCTCTTGGAATCTACATCTGTTTCCTATTTGTACCATTCCCCTTTGTCATACTTTTTCTTGGGTGCTTTAATTGTAAATCTATTGTAAATCTTTTGACAATTCCATTTTCTCCTTTTTACTGGCACTGATATAACCTTAATATGTTGCAAGCGCCGTACAACCCTTAAAAACAAAACAAAAACATTTCCCCCCTTTATCAACACAAACACAATGAGTGAAATATTGAAGACGAATGGGAGATGTGAGAATGGGGTTGTTAAGGTAAATAAGGTTTTATTTATGCCATTCTTACTCACATCCCTCGTCTTCAGTGTTTCATTCATAAAGTTTTTGTTGATAAAGGGGTAACCTGAAACATCCACAATATCTGAATTTATTGATTGAAGCTTCCATTCCATTTCCTTTTGTTTTTTATTTCTTCGAGCTTCGAGCAGCAAAATTTTCAATATCAAGAAAAATAATAGTTTATGAAGAGCTTGAAAGAACTTAAACTGTCTGAGTAAAATGAATAATTTTAAGTGAATTTCTTTTATAAAATTGTAGGTAGGCTATTGGACGGTTTTAAGGACAAGTCAGCGATCCCAACATTTTTCCAAACTCTTGTGTTCACTTCTTATCACTTCTATTTTTACAAAAGTCCAATGGAGGTGTTCATAAGGTATTCGTTTGTCCTTAGATTTTGGGGGTTCCCACTAAGTCTTAGATTAGTCGGCAGTGCCCATTTAGATGTCTAAATGGAGAACCCCACTCCAGTGGCAACTGCCCACTTGGGTGGAGATTTTATTAGACTATATTATTATTTTATTTTATATCATCATGAACAAGGTGTGACAACCTATATTCACAACACCAAGATTCGCTCGGTGCGCAATGTCAATATTGAGGAAATAGAGAGCAGGCACCGGTGTAAGATAAAGATCTGAACAAGTGTGTATGAAAGGTACCAAAGCAAGAAAATGGGATGGTTATTTTCTAGTATTTGCTTTCTTGCTTTGTCTGGTACCTTTCACACACACTTGTTCATATCTTGAATGTCGGTGTTGCATGTTACCCCTTATAATAAGCACTTCTACGCTTTGGCATAAGTGCTATTTATTATTATAATCTAAGCAATCTATAAATAAATATAATATGCTTAAAAATAACTATTTGTCCAAACCTTTTCATAATGCAGGATGAGCTACTTGTTCTTAAAACCGACTAGATTAGAATAGTTTTAGCTTTATAGACCAAACGTTTCCCATTGTATAAATTGACTTCATTCCTGTGCTAAACACAAACTCATATAAAATATTTTACTTATTCAATACATCATGACACGTATCAGGCAAGTCGACTCTGTACAAGATGTCTGCCACGTTTAAGTATGCCAGGTAAACTGCTTCCTGTGGGGTTGTGTCGTAGTGATAGTGGCCACCTTGGCCATGGTTACTGAAGCAATGAAAATGCTGTTGACGCAAACTGAGTTTCTGTAGAAATAAATTGTTTAAAAAAAAAGAAGAAAAATCATATTTTATAAATTGTCTCTATTTAAAGTAAACATCTACATTAAATATAGAAACACATTTTTATATTGAAAAAAACCCAAAACAAACCAAACCACACAATAAATTGTCTTTCTCCTTGTATTGAAAGCCTAAAAAAGCTCAAATTTTTATATAAAGTAATAAACAAAAATTGAGCTCACCTCAGTAACCTAGCGAACGCTTCTTTGTGTTTTACATTCCAAGATTATTATACTGAAAAGTTGAGCCAAATATTTCTCTGTAATCGATTTGGTTGTCCTTTTTTAGTAATGTATTAATGTTTTCATTGGGTTTTTGTAGAAGAAGGGTTTCGAGTCCCAAAACTTTAATGTTTGGTATTTTGTTCTTTTTTGAAGTCGCTATATTCATTTTTGTTTATTAAATTTTACAGTCGACAGCTTCTAGCAGCTTCGTATCACTTTGAGTTTGTTATATAACACAATATCCACAACAATAGGCTTTTAAAGCCCCTTACAAGGGCTCACAGAACAAACATATATAACGTATTAAAATATGAAATGGCATTATGAAACAGTGCCAGATAAAGCAGAAAGAAAAATACAAGAACCCCCTGCCCCCCCCCCCCCCCCCTTCCAAAATCAGCCTGTCTCGACAGGGGATGATGTCAATAATAATATTGTTGTTGTTATTTTCTTTTCTTTCATGCCTTTAACTGTTTCTCCCTCTTTAACATTTTTTATCTCACAGAATATGCAATATGCGATGTCCAATATATTGTTACTTACGCTACACCAATTAACTGTCACACTCTGGATAAACTGACCTTAAAAACTTGGGCCAGAAAGCCTGTCCACCAAATATCAACTGATTTACATGACTCTCATCGTGGCAAAAATTCTCAAAACTGTGGATTCAAGGTAGACTACGCAAAGTCCCAGGTTTGAGAGGTTTTTTTTTTTTTGTTGCCAGGATGAGGGTCTTTAAATTGATTGATATTTGAAGGACAAGTTTTCTGGCCAAAATGTAAAAAAATAATTTTTTGCGAGTTTTTCGAGAGTACATAAATTAACTGGTTAAAGAGCATTTAAGGAACATTTGGTTCCTATTAAAGCCCTATTACTGATATGATAAGTAGGATGTGACAAAATGCTTGTGAAGAGCTATTGCAAATTAAGATGATATGGATAATTAGCATTTTTGTAGATTCACTCAGAGTCGTCATGCCTGTGCTGCGAGACCAGATTGGATATTTGGCCTCACATCAAAATAAAATCAAGAAGACGGACAAACCCAAAATTGCTTTGTTTTTTTCCAAGATGAGTAATCCTTCAGAATCATTAAGCCCATGGGACAGGTTTATATTGCGTGAAACGGACAATAGCAATTCCTTGGTACCCTTTGGATAGAACACTAGTCTATCATAAAGTACTTTCCACCAGATGTAACAGACCAGCTACCCAATCACTTCTATGTGGACAGAGGGTTGGAAATAAATCTCGAAATTACCCAGGACCGATTTTGGTCCAATGCGTGTGTGAAGCGAATGAGAGCTTTACAACTGAGCTTTTGGGAATCCCCAAAGGCTCTAAAATTGGTGAGTTAAACAAATATGAAAGGTTTACTAAAATACAAGACCCGGTGAACGTCAACAGATGACAATAGCTTCAACAGACATATCTTCTAATGTACAAAATCTTTCTCACCTCTGGATCTGCAGACACGAGTTCTCCTAAATGGACAAGAGGTGCATCCATCTCAAAAAATTTGAGCCAGTTGTTCGTTTCTTCTGCTGTCCTTATGGGCTTCGTACAAAATTCAGGCTAGAAATTTTTTAAAAGACCAAAAATACAAATAATAATACAAATAATATTAATAATAATAATAATAATAATAATAATAATAATAATAATAATAATAATAATAATAATAATAATAATAATAATAATATTAATAATATTAATAATAATGATGGAGCAGGAAAATTTTTACAAGAATCTTATCCACACTACATCACATCTACATTAAACTGAATTCATAGCTATCTCTATTTTCGTTTTTCTTATTTGGTAATGTAAAATAATAATTTTACTCAATTCTTTGTGAAAAAATTTTAATTAATCTTTCAGAGCTATTTATGCTTATCTGGCTGGAGTTTATCCTGGTTTCTATAGCGTGAAACAAATAATAGCAATTACTTGCGACCCTTTGGAAAGGATGATAAGTCTATTGCAAAGTACTATCCACCACCAGATCTAAATTAAGTTTAATTTTTTTTTTTAAAGAGAAAGGGCAATGGCATCTAAAATCATTGTTGTAATAAATAGATAAATAATAATCACAATTATAGAGTGCAAGACATAGTCGATATGAGAATTCAAAGAAAATTAAAAGTTACCATTTTGAGGAAATTCAATATTACCATTTTAAGAAAATTAAATCTGACCATTTTAAGAAAATCAAATGTGACCATTTTAAGAAAATTAAATGTTACCATTATAAGAAACTCAAATGTTACAAATTTTTAAAAGTTAAGTGCTACAATTTTAAGAAAATTAAATGTTACAATTTTAAGTATATTAAATAATGATAATAAAATAATGTAAATCATTTATACCGCAGCCTTCCAGATACCAACAGTTATCTGTGCCTTTTCAATATCACAATTAACAATTTCATATACAAAAACCAGAAGAAATTCATACCAAAAAAAAAAAAAAAAAAAAAAAAAAATTATTAAACGGAAACTGGTTTTAATATATCATATATTTTCTTATTAAAAAATAGGACATAGTATAACAAGTCTCACCATGACGTGAATATTAGCCTTGCCAGATTTAAGGATGAATGTCCCACCCAGTCCGACAGCCTTAACCCCGTAGTGATCTCTTAAGGCTTTGTGAAGACATTCCACAAAATCAAGAGATCCCGTTCGGTTCTCTGCTTTTATCTCTAAAACCTGCAATAAGATTTAAAAAGATAATAATATGTCAAAGAGTAGCCAATTATCATTTTAGTATAATATAGTTCAAGCTATTTAATTCAATTCTTTTGTAACTGTTATGAGAGAAGAGACTCATTTGTAAGTGGAATTTGATAAAGCACGCATTTAGTTGTTTTGTATCCTACAGTATTTTCTATATTCTATTTTTGAGGAAAAGGACGTGATCAGAACATTTAGTCAAATCTTATGATAAAAACAAAAAACAACAACATTATTACTACTACAATCACCACTACTAACATAATAATAATAATAATAATAATAATAATAATAATAATATAATAATAATAATAATGATAATAATAATAATAGTAATAATAATAATAATAATAATAATAATAATAATAATAATAATAATAATAATAATAATAATGATAAAAATTATAATAATTCTTACATTGGTTGAGTAAAGAATACATTACATTATAAACAGATATATATATTTACCCTATTTCCTTCATACCAACTCCAAACAGTATAAAGTTATCATAGAATTAATTGAAATTAATTTCAACGAACATGGACCTGATATGAGTTTGAAATGAATGAGAATAATGAAAATCTCCAGTTTTTATTTTTATAGCTTATTTATCAGTAATTCTAGAATTACAATTAAAACACCAAAAAAAAAGTAAGAATTGTTTCAAATAGGGAACTGATGTAGATTAGAGCATACCGTCAATATACTTAGATTGAGATCACTTAAGTCTCATCAAGACACCAGCACAGGATCCCATTAAGAGAAACACACTCAAATGTTTACAAGATGTGTTCAAAACAAAAATGTAACATTCAGCACATAACAGAAGGACAATTTACCAGGAAAAAATATCATCACCCAAAACTAACACTATACATTTGACTGTTCCCTCTCAGTCAGGGACTCCAGCGGGGATCAGGACAAAACCAAGTAACCCCATTCAAAGATAAAGGCATAAAGCAACTCAGAAAATAGATATAGGGAATAGAAGACATAACAAGTGACTTCTGCATACATCATGGGAGGTCAAAAGACCCAGTGAGAGTAAGCATAAGTTTGAAATTGTGAAATAAATTATTCGTGATAAAGATAAATCAGAGTCATCCATTTTGACCTACCTTCCCAGGCTTTGCCTCACTCATGAAAAAATTACCAAGGACACAAAATTCTCCAGACTTTTCATCTTGCTGTACATACGAACCATCCTGGAAATGGAGAATGTGATTGTCAACAGTCCGTCTACTTAACACTCCTATTTCAATGAAACATTTACTTACAATGACATGAGGCAAGGAAAATAATTCAATATATGTCAAAAGAAAAACAAACAACAAACAAACAAAAAAGCAAACAATTATTATTAGATATTCGGGTCACATTAGCTCTGGCCAGTTTGTAGAGCACTCGCTTCAAACGTAATTTTTTAAAAAATAGAAAAAAATAGAATTCACTTTTTTTATACCATAGGGGAAATTCATCTTCGGCATCTATTCCAAAAGAAGACTGGAATAACATTGGTGTCAGCCGCAGTGCAGAGCCACAAAAAGAGCGAGGGCAAGGTGACTTACTCAAGGCCTTGGGTATTCAAACTCGGTACCTTTCGGGTACAAAGTAAAGACCGTACTGCGAGCAATGCTGCCCTCCCAAAGGTGACTGAGATCGATCTTGGGTGAAGACGAGATATTTTTCTGACCCCACTGTCCATCCAGCAGTGATTTTGGGTAGCTGGGTATGTTAGATCTAGCAACCAGCTACCCAATCATTGCCGGGTGGACAGGGGGTCAGAAAAAAATCTCCACTGGACCCCGGATCCATCTTAGTCCATTTGAGTGTGAAGCAAGTACTCTACCAACTGGGCTATCTGGACCCCAGTAGTGCAGCTATAAAGGTCTCAATATTGCCCAAAGGCTTGATACCCATAGGCAGAACATGAGGAGTGTAGAAAATAATTATTGATTTGTTTCATTTTGATAGTCTAAGGGATACAATCGAGTTGTTTATGTTGGATTATTTAGTGTTATTTCCCTTTTTAATGATGTGCATTATTTCAACAACAAAAAATCACAACTTTTCGCCAGCCCTATTTATTGTACCAACAAACAAAACTATGTCTTAAACGTTTATAGTCTGATTACTACAATTTAGAAAGAACTACTTATAAAAATTGCTGGCTAAAAACATGTCACAAAACAAAACATATAGGTCTCGTGCCATGGCAGCAAACTTGAGCAAACCAAAGCGAGTGGCTTGCTGCTCGAAAGACAGTCCCATGAAAGAATCGATGCTCGCAAGACCCTTATAGAGTAATACCCGCTCCAGCTCTATGGTTAAGTGACACACAGTCAAATGGTTCATACATGTAAAGGAACCTGTACCAAAAGGTCGTTCTTGTGACGTTTACCACAAAAATACTAAGTCACTTGAGCTTTAGCTTTTGTATAGTGAGTGCAATATCCATTAAACATGCTTGTCCCACTTTACGAAGAGTCCCTGACCAACAGCAACACGTAACATGTAGAACGAGACACGATGCCTGTTAGACAAACCAGGATATTCCAATCTGAGAGCAAGTGTCACACCACAAGACCACACAGCCATTTTCCTTCATCAGCTTAAATAATGAAAAATTAACTAAAAACTGATGACCTAGCATCAAAACAATAGCAGTTAAAGTGTGCGGCTATGTGGTCTAGTAGTATGACACTCGCTTTCGGATCGAAGGTTCTGGGTTCGAACCTCATTCAGCACATAGTTGAGTCCTTCTTGGAGAAGGCTCTTTACTCACATTCTCTCACCGTACTCAGGTGTAAAATGATGTACCTGGCCATTACCAGCGTTGTCTCTGAAAAAAATTGTAACATCACCTAACAGGCGTCATGTCCCGTACTAAATGTTAAATGTTGCTGTTGGCCAGGGACACATTGTAAAGCATTTTGAGCACATTAAGTGGATATTATGCTATATAAAGCTCAATTTTTAAAATGTCTAAAAAGTGATAATCTCTTCTCACTTTAAAAAAAAATCTTTGAGAAACATTTCTATTCTATTGGGGTTAGATTGTCAGTTTTTGATTTATTTTTTATATTATTCAACAGATTGAAACTGATGAAAAAACGATTTTTATTTCATTAGCTTTTTCAAATAATTTATTATTTTGGAGTATCTTTGTGGCGACCATCACAAGAACGACTTTATGCCACAACTTTAAAGTGATACTAAACTGCTAGAAGCTCTGGAGTGTAAAAAGTAATAAGCAAAAATGAATTTAACAGCATCGAAAAAAGAAAAAAAATACCATACACAGAATGTTTCAGACTCTTAAGGATCTATTGTTTTTTTTTTGGTAATGTATCTAATATTTCATTGATTTTTGTTAATGGCTGAAGAAGGGTTTTGAGCCCAAAATGTTCTGTGTTTGGTATTTCATTCTTTTTTGAAGCTATTTTATTAATTTTTGTTTATTACTTTTGGCACAGCTTTGAATGCATTTCATACCTTTTCATCAATTTTGACTATCTTGGTCAAATTGGTTGCATTAGCCCCTAGCTTGGCATTGCAAATCATTTCAGAGTTGACACCGACATTGTGCCAGGGCCCTGCTCCAGCTCCGACGATGAAGGAGTCGGGGATCTCGGATAAATCTGACACATTGCTGAAATCGTATTTCTGGTAAGAAGGAAATAAATATAAACAGATAGCACACAATTAATACATGTTAAAAAAAAAAAACTTCCTTGTAAGGGGAAAGCTTAACTTTATTATTTTTTTTAAGCTGTTATATTTAATTTTGTACACGACTTCTTACAGTCCACAACTTCTAACAGTTTTGTGTTCATTCAGCAGAGGTGTGGCTCAGCAGTACGGTCTTTGCTTTGTACACAAAAAGTATGGAATTTGAATACCCATTGCACTCTGTGGCCTTGAGCAAGTCATCTCGCCTTAACTCAGTTTACGACCCTGCACTGGGTTATTCCAATCTTCCCTTGGAATGGACCCTAAAGACAAATTTCTCCTATGGGATGAAAACAAGGGAATTTTATTAATTTTAGATTTTTAAATTTAAAATGAGAGAGAAAAAAATGCGTAAGAAGAGTCCTCAAACATCCAAGTAATTCTACATTTAGCCTTAACGCATTGAACGAGAGAGTAAAGTCAATGGATTGAAAACAACTATATTCATCTGTCTAGTTTTGTTCCTCTTTAATTTACAAAAGCAACAAGGGTAAAAAAAATAATTAACAAATTCAAATAACCTTATCTTTATTAGGGAGAGGCATGAGATAATCAACACCACCGACATCTGCAATTCTGGGGTTACCACACAAACCTGGAGAACAAGATTTATAAATCTATCAAACTTAAGACGTGCATTTATTAAAATTTAGCTTTTATATAGCGCAATATCCACTTAACATGCTCAAAATGCTTTACAAAGGGTCCCTGCCCAACAGCAACTTTTAACATGTAAAATGAGACATAACGCCTGATGGGCAAGATTACAATTTATTTCTGACAAAAACAAAGCTGTTAACGGCCAGGTACTCATTTTACACATAGTAAGGTGAGAGAATGTAAAGAGCCTTTTCTCAAGACTCAACTATGTGCCACTCAGAGCAGGACTCAAACTCTGGACCTTGTGGTCTGAAGGTATGCAATTGTCATATGATGGCTAGACCGCAGAGCTGCACAAATCTATAATATTTATTTTATGAGTTTAGTTCCCTTATTTGATTAAAACTTAAGTTGAAGAAAGCTGGGAATTATCGATTCCAAGCCTCATTCCTGCCATTGCTCAAAGATTAAGTTCTGAAATCTCAGAAGACAAATATAGTAAGATGGTTCCAATGGCTCAGTTGATAGAGCACTCACTTCACACGCATAAGGACTGGTATTGATCCCGGGCGAATTCACTTCTAAATTGTTTTGCGAACCACCTTGCCCATCTAGCAGTAGTAAGGTACCTGGGTCTGTAAATAATCAGCATTCATGCTTGTACAATTTAATGAAGTCAGTTTCGTGTTAATCCTAGGTGGAAGACTCAGTATATTGAAAACATAATTATATGTACTATTCATAGATGCCAGATTAATTCTATTTTTTTTTTTTTAAAGGAAAGAGATAAGAAACAAAAAATGAACACAAAAAACTGGCAATCATTGTTTTCAAATAATGATACATTTTAAGTAATAGCAGATGGTGATTCTCAAGGCAGAGCCTATGTTATATATACCTTTCGAGAAAAATCATAGATAATAATAATAATAATAATAATAATAATAATAATAATAATAATAATAATAATAATAATAATAATAACAATAACAACAACAAGAACAAAACAACAACAATAATAATAATAATAATAATAATAATAATAATAATAATAATAATAATAATAATAATAATAATAATAATAATAATAATAATAATAATAATAATAAAAACAATAATAATAATACTCATAATAATAACAACAACAATAATAATAATAATAATAATAATAATAATAATAATAATAATAATAATAATAATAATAATAATAATAATAATAATAAAAGAAAAATTAATACTGATTCAGTATGGAGTAACAAGGAGAAGGATTGTAAACATAGAATAATAATTATATCACAATATAGACTAGAATATAAGTTATCATCATTCATGTTTGTACTCTCTAATCAAATCAATTTCATGGCTATAACCATCCAGGCATACCTTGACCTTTCACCTTTTAAGGCAAATACAGCGACGGTCTTCAAAGCTTTCGAGATAAGATATTTAATGACCCTGGTTGACAGCTATTGCTGATAAGGACGTTGTGTTGAATTGGACTTCTGTATATGATTGATTTGAATTGAAGTGCTGAATGGCTTGTATTAGTATTGGGCAACCGGTATGATAATGGGACAAATGCGCGAGGTCACTATCAAATTAAATGACCTTAAGATTGTGTGGCTATGTGGTCTAGTGGTATGACTCTCGTGTTTGAATCAGAAGATCCAGGGTTCGAGACCCGCTTTGAGTGGCACATACTTGAGTCCTTGGAAAAGGCTCTTTATTATCAATCTCTCATTGTACTTAGGAGTAAAAGGGTAACTGGCTGTTAACAGCATTGTAGCTGTCAAGAGATAAATTTATAATATTGCTCATCAGGCGTCGTGTCTCGTGCTACATTTTAAGTGTTGCTGTTGGCTAGGACCCCTTGTAAAGGCCTTTGAGCACATTCAGAGGATATTGTGCTGTATGAATGCTCAAGTACTCCTTGTTGAGGTGGAGAATAAATTAAATTTCTTACATTGGAAAAGAAAAAAATCAAAATTGTTTATTATCTGATCACTTTAATTCCAAATTCATCCAGATATAGACTAACACTGTTTGTTTTTTTTTTAATTGTTTTTTTTTAAAAAGGGTTTTAAGGCACTTGCAACACATTTAGGTTATATCAGTGCCAGTAAAAAGAAAGAAAATGGGAAAGTAAAAAAGTTCTAGAATTACAAATAAAGCACCAAAAGTAAGACAAAAAGGAACTGGTTCAAATGGAGAACAGTAGTAGATTCCAAGAGCGCACTATCAGTGTACTTAGTTTGAGATCATCTAAATGTCTCATCCTGACAAAGCGCAGGTCCCCAGTAACAGGAACACACTCAAATGTTTACAGAACATAATATATGTAAAACAAAAATAATACAGTGCATAACAGAGAGATGATTTACAAGACAAAAAATATCATCGCCTAAAACTCTAACTTTACATTTGACTTTTTTCCCTCCCAGCCACGATATCTGGCAGGGGCCAGGACCGGGTAATCCCATTCCAAGACAAAGACAGAAAACATGTTGGAAAACAGACATAGGGGGATTGAAGACACAGTAAGTGCCTCCCTGCCCACTATGGGAGATGAGGAAGCCCATCCAGAACACTGTTTTGAGACTTTGGGTCACTATAAGTTTTACCTTTGTCTGCCAGGAAGAAAGGAGCTTTGGTCAAGTCAGGACAATCTGTCACATTCACCTCTGCCGTACCAAAGTTAGCGGCGACTCCTTTCTGTAAAACTAGAAGCCAAAACAAAATTTGTGGACGGGGATAAATCAATACAAATTCAACAAAAAATGAGTCCAGTGGATTTGTTTTATTTGTGTTTGTTTGTTTGTATATGTGTTTTGTCTGAGGAGAGTCTGGTGTTAACAAGAGTTGAAAATTTCGACTATAATGACAACTACTACTTCAACTCTGCAATTATGAAAACTACTATTACTACAACTGCCACAACCATGAGTACTACTGCTATGACTGCCACTACAACTGCTGCTGTTGCTGCAACCAATACTACCACTACTACTACTACTACTACTACTATTACTACTTCTACTACTACTACTATTACTACTTCTACTACTACTACTACTACTATTACTACTACTACTACTAATACTACAACTACTACAGTCCACTCCAGATAATCGCAACACCTTGGGATCAGCGAAAATGTGATTAACCGAAGTTGAGTTTCCAATCCCCTATTGCAACCTTTTACACATATATGGTAAACTCATACTCAGGGACGGCTGGTAATAATGGGCAGGGTGGGCAAATACCAGCCTGTTTTTTCAAGTTATATGCTGTATTACCAGGTCCGAAATAATCAAATTTAAATTAGATAATTTCAAAAGTTACTACTTAAACTTGATACTTCGTACTGAAATCAATTTGTGTGTATCTTTGATAGATTGCGAATCACCATGCACCCCGTAATTCATAAACCAGGATACGCTCCTGTTCTTTTTATCAACCCCCCCCCCCCCACCGCCCCAACCACTCCACTCCACTCCGCCCACATCGTCATCTCATCGTCACGTCGTCTGACGGTGAACTAACTCCGATTTTTGCTGTCTGGCCTCTCTAGTACTAGGTCGGGCTAATTCAAATGAGCCCACCTTATTAACCAGTGTACACTAAATAGAGATTTTGGCAAACGAACTTTTTCTTATTTATTGCCTTACTTGTGCTGGGAAGGTTCCAGTATTGAATTAAATTTATTAATTTACAAATATTATATCAATTTAGTATTAGTTTGTGTTGTTTTAATATATTTGTTTATCCATTTAAATTATTTCTTTTTTTTTTCTCGTTTTCTTTAGTGTTTCTCAAAACTCATTTATTTAAATTGTTTTCTTATTTGTTTGTTGTTGTTGTTGTTGTTTTTTTGTTGTTGTTTTTTGTTTTGTTTTTTAACAAATTAATTTGTTAATTCTTTTTTTTTTTTTTTTTTTGATTCTTAAAGAAATTACCGCAGTATTTTTATTGCCAGACTAAATAATTTTGCAAAACAATGTAATTTTCTATTGTATTCCCTCTAATAAAACAAAACACTTTTATTCAAAAGTCACGACTAAATAAATATATAAAATACAACCACCATTTTGGTTTTCTAAACAATTGAATTAGTATACGAGAAATACTCTTCTGAGTAAGGAGAGAGTTGAATTCTAAGTTATAGAGGAAATAAATACGTTTAAAGGAAGGGTGGGCAGATTCCGTACTTGCCCGTCCTGAAGCTTATACATACATAAGATGGTTCGCGATGAAGTGGCGGGAAGCTAGGGGTTGGTTGGGTAAGGAGCAAAGATAACACGGTCGTTATTGTGATGATAGTCAAACGAATTCATGAGGAGAGATTGGTAACATTATTTTGTCTTAATTATATTGTATGAAGTATTGGCGAAAGCCTAAGATTAAATCAACTTTGTTTTTGTTTGTCTTATTTTGACTATGGAACTGATACTTGTCATAGCAGACCTGCCTACTTTAGATAGGAAAATAAAAATCGTAGTTTTCAGGGCTAATAAAATCGTAGATATTTTAACTACCCTTTAAAAAAATCACCGGAATTTTCGTCTGTTTTGATAGATATCAAATTTTAAAAAACGAGAAAAAATAATTGGAAACGTAATAATGATGGTGATGGTGGTATAGTGGTAGCGGTGGTGGTAGTAGTAATGATGATGGTAATATTATTATTGTTATTATTATTATTAATATTATATATTATTATTATTATTATATTATTATTATATCAGTATTATTATTGTTATTGTTATTATTGTTATTATTATTATTGTTGTTTTGTATTATTATTATTATTATTATTATATATTATTATTATTATTATTATTATTATTATTATTATTATTGTTGTTGTTATTATTATTATTATATTATTATTATTATTATTATTATTATTATTATTATTATTATTATTTTATTATTATTATTATCATTGTTATTATTATTGTACGTATTGGTGGTATTACTATTGTTGTATTTTTTTTTTGGTGGTTATTAATGGTATCAGTTTATTGTTTGGTTCCATTTACCATTTTTGTCCACTTTCATGTATGTGGTCATCAAATTGTATGATTAATTGGCGAAAGCCTAAGATCGAATAAACTTTGTAATATTGTATGGTAACCATCATTGTCGACGACATCGTCGTTGTCATCATAATCATCATCATTAACAACAACAACAACAACAACAACAACAACAACAACAATATTAACAACAAGTACAACAATAGCAATAAAAACAATATCAACATCATCAGACAATTTCCGTCATCGTCTCCACAACTATCATTCTAACCAACAGTACCACCAAAACCACTACCATAATTACATCCTCCCTCGTATGGTAACCATCATTGTCGACGACATCGTCGTTGTCATCATAATCATCATCATCATCATCATCATTAACAACAACAACAACAACAACAATATTAACAACAAGTACAACAATAGCAATAAAAACAATATCAACATCATCATACAATTTCCGTCATCGTCTCCACAACTATCATTCTAACCAACAGCACCACCAAAACCACTACCATAATTACATCCTCCCTCCCCGCCTCGTCTTCCTCCTCCTCCTCCACCACCACCACCACCGCTACCACTATTCCAACCACTACCACCACCGGCACAATCATTCTAACCACCAAGACAGCAGTAAAAATGATGCAATTTGAGCTCTGAATGAAACTCTAGTCATATCGCTGTTATTGCTTCTCCATGAAAACTTTAAGGTTACTACGTACTACTGAAAACCAGAAATATGTAAAAGCAATATTAATATCGCCGTTGAGGGATTAAAGCATCTCTTTAATTTTTCGAGTGAACGAAATGGACTTGTATTGTCAAGGTGTTGTCGCATTATGTCTATCGCTTTATTTTTTAGTTGTATTCTCTTTCGTGATTCATTTTTGATTACGTTTGGAATAATTAAAACCTACTGGTATTGTCATTTCATTGTTAATGTGATTATTGGTGGTTGAGAAATATTTTTTGTTTAAAGGCGAAAAGAAAATAATTAAAAAAAAATTTAATTAAAAAAAAACAACAAAAAAATAAAATAATATATATATATATATATATATAAATATATATATATATATATATATATATATATATATATATATATATATATATATATATGACCGAATCATCTTTGCCCCACCACTGTAAATAGGCTAGAACCGCCACTGCTCATACTAGTTGTAAACATTGTCCTTAGTCCACCACAGACTGAGCAATATGAGTGAAATAAAAACCATAAGGCAGCTCTATGTTGTATAGATTTTGTCAAGCAAAAGCAGCTTTGATGCAAGTCGACATCTTATTCAGAATGGATTAACTTTCACTCTTTTGATCTCAACATTTGTAAGACTCAAAGAGATTAGCTAAGGTGAGAGCCAATAAGCTGTCACCAAACAATCCAAGAGCTGTTTGAAAAAGCAAGAGACAGGGAGGAATGGAGAGAGATAATTCATGCAGTATCCGAAGCCTGGACCAGGCATGGAACCTAGAAGAAGAAGAAACTCGTTGGTGACAATGCACAGTTGTCAATCCCATAACAAAGGATATCATTCAGTCTCTCTTTACAACCGTCATTGTCTACCTGTTGTAAAGACTATGCCCAGCCCCTCGCCTCATATTAAATGGCCACAGATGACATCACAAACCTATACAACAAAGCCCTGCACTCTTTTGTCTCTAATAGAGTGGTGACACACTTTTGTAGCATGAAATCCTGCTTACTCTGGATTTTTCAACATGTCACGATTTCTTCCACCATGAAATCATGATATTTTGTTTGATAAATTTCTTGAATTTACCACTTTTTGAGGGCAAAAATTTGTTGCGGTTAACCAGTGACTTTTATATAGAATTAATTCTGTTTCTTGGGAAATGTTGCGATTAACCGAGTTGCAATTATCCGGAGTGGACTGTACTACTACTAATACTATGTGCGGCTATGTGGTCTATTGGTATGCCACTTGCTTCAGATCGAAAGGTCCTGGGTTTGGGTCCTCACTGGCTACCATCAAGTAATGTAAACAATTCACCGTCAGCCACAGTGATAACAGCTGTCAAGACGGCGTGCATTGGCAATAAATTATGTCTGCAGGTAAATCTCATCGCTTTGAATTTCTCTCAGGCAGAGAGTAGTAGAAATTTCATCAAAATACTCAATTTTCTCAGCCTATTGTGGACGCAGCATCTTTTTCATAATTTTCAAACATATATGGATACAAAGACCAGCTTTTCCTCTACAAGACGCAATTATTTTTGATTACATCATTAAAGAGTTTTTTATGAAATAAATATTAAAATTATAAGTTCAAGAAATATTTAAAAATTCAAAATATCAAACCAACACTTTTTACCATTAAGGGTGAGGGATCAGAGAAAAGTAGATAAATTTATCTTTCATTTGATATATACTTTATTATGTAGATTCAGGGATTTAAGAATAGAGAGTGTGGAAAGGAATCTCAATAATTATTTTTGTTACCGACAAAGAGGAGAATATTTCATGATATTTTAGAAACCCAATAATAAAACTAGATAGTGATGATAAGAGACATTTATTTAATTTGATTTCATTGAATTTAAGCGGAAATTTTAGATATTTCTTAAATTTACTTATTTAAGTTCTGTTCAGGTCATGGAGAGACACACTGAAGACGGTCATCACACCAGTACTAATGAAATATGTCGAATTTGTTGTGAAAGAGTACAGAGCCGTGCTGAGAGGATTAAAAGACTCTATACGTTATCAACAATTGTCTATAAATATAAATGAGAAATTCTGACATATTTAAATATTTCAATTTGCGAGAAATGTATCCCACTGGTACATAATTTAAAGAAATGCGATGCAGGTATTGATACCTTTGGTTCAATGAGAAAACTCTGAACAAGAAAGGTGAATATGATCCTAATCTTTCGCCAGTGATGTGCAGTCTATATGGCACACAAATTTAAAGAGGTGCAAGTCAAGTACATAAAAAAAAATAATGGGCATGGATATCTCAAAAATAAGGTTATGAAAATTATAAGAACTTTTTAAGATTTTCTTAGTGGTTTTGATTGTCTTTAAATGAGTGTCCTTATATAACAATTTTTAATGGAATTCTTATAATTCATTGATTCTGGGATAAATATAAATGAATAACATTTGACTATGTTGCTGGTTTATTTAAAAATGTCTATTAAGACAATGCTGTGATTGGATTTCAGTTTTACCTTACTCAAAATCCTTACTTTTACGTACAGGTGAACTGATATCTCAAA
>NC_088362.1:35282963-35287963 GCF_034508935.2 Berghia stephanieae
ACATGCCAAAATTAAATTTTGCCACACTCTGAAAAAAAAAAAAAGAAACAAAAAAAAAAAAATCAAAACAAACAACAAAAACCAAAACCAAAACAAAAACAAAAACAAAACAAAAACACGTAGATATTAAAAATTTTGGCCAGAAAACTTAACCTTCAAATATCGATCGGCTAAAATGGCCCACATCTTGTCAAAAACTCTCAAACCTGGGACTTTGCGAAGTCCCACGTTTGAGAGTTTTTGACAAAATGACGGCCATTGTAATCGATCGAAAATTGAAAGACGAGTTTTCCGGCTAAAATTTTAGATACGCGTTTTTTTTTCTTCAAACTACGACAGTGTAAAGGTGGTCATAGCTCTTTTGTTGTGATCTGCCTTTGGCAGGTCCCCGAGTTTCTGAATAACAATACACTTACAACAATAGCAGATATAATATATATATATATATATATATATATATATATATATATATGTCTATAATGCTTGTTATATCAAATCTACCGCTAAGATCGATACGCCAGCTTTTTAAAAAAATATTGTTTTTATGATGAAAGAAAGAAAGAAATCAATCAATCAACCAATTGATCAATCTATCGATCAATAAATGAATAAATAAAGAAATAGATAGATAAATAAATAAATAAATAAATAAATAAACAAGCCAACAAATTAATCGATCGATCTATCTATCTATCTATCTATCTATCTATCTATCTATCTATCTATCTATCTATCTATCTCTGTCTGTTTATCTATCTATCTATCTGTCCACCAATTAATCATTCACTCAATCAAATTAATCAACGAATCTATCAATCATTCAATCATTCAATCAACCAATACAAGAAAAAAGTAAGAAAAATAGTCGCCTCATAAAATTAGTCTTCCTCAACTGAGGCTGAGGATCGAACCTAAGACCTGTTACCGTAATCAGATTCAATTCCCATTATTTGATGAAAGCTTATTTCTGTTCCCTAGAGAACCTACTTATATAGCTCAATATCATTGAGGAGTTTTATGACCCATGCGATGACCCGTAATCAGAGGCAGCGAATATGTAGATTACAATGATTACTATCTATAGCCCCCTATCTTCGAGTGTACAGGATTATTAAGTCATATAAAATCAAGTCATTTTCTGTTTTATTTTAAAACATACATTTATTTATTTATTTATCTATTTATTTACTGATTTATTTATATAATTCGGTTTTTTTATTGTTTGTTTTTTTAATTTTTTAATTTATATTTATTTATTTATTTATTTATTTTTTTTTTAAGGTCAATATACCTATACCTGTTTATTGTCGTATTTAAAAGACGGAGATAATTCTAAATTGGCAAAGCAACGACAAACATTCCTGAGGTCAAAAAAAAATAGCTCAATATCCACTAAACGTGTTCAAAACACTTTACAAAGGGTCCCCGACCAACAGCAACACGTAACATATAGAACGAAACATGACGCCTGTTAGGCGTTATTTCAATGTTTTTCGACAGAGACAACGCTGTTAATGGTCAGGTACTCATTTTACACCTGAGCACGATGAGAGAATGTGAGTAAAGAGCCTATTCCAAGGACTCAACTATGCGCTGCTTAGAGCAGGTCTCGAACCCTCGACCTTCCTATCCGAAGGCAAGAGTTATAGGTACGACTAGACCACAAAGAGAACCTACTTATATAGCTCAATATCCACTAAACGTGTTCAAAACACTTTACAAAGGGTCCCCGACCAACAGCAACACGTAACATGTAGAACGAAACATGACGCCTGTTTGGCGTTATTTCAATGTTTTTCGACAGAGACAACGCTGTTAATGGCCAGGTACTCATTTTACACCTGAGCACGGTGAGAGAATGTGAGTAAAGAGCCTATTCCAAGGACTCAACTATGCGCTGCTTAGAGCAGGTCTCGAACCCTTGACCTTCCTATCCGAAGGCAAGAGTTATAGGTACGACTAGACCACAAAGCGGCCCAAACTATCATACAAAACATTAAAAAAAAATTTCAACTGCTTAAAGCCAAGCAGATAAATGAGCGTCGAAAAAATGCACACGGCAGTAATGAAGCGAGTGCAATACTTCATCAGACTACCCAAAGGTGATATTAATCTATGACTCCCGCTAATCTATCGGGAATTCCCTTTTAGATCGAAACTCTATCGGATCGCCAATGAAATCGTTTGAATACCCCCCCCCCCCCCGAGCTCCCCAACGCTATTTAAAAAGCTTTGATCACAATGATAATATTATAATCTCATAATTTAAAAAAAGACTGGGGGGGGGGGGGGTAGCTCAGTTGATAGAGTACTCGCTTCACGCTCAAAGGTCTGAGATCGACCCTAGGTGAAGTGGATATTATTTTCTGACCCCACCCCACCCCCACCCCCACCCCCCGCCCATGTCCACACAGCAGTGTTTGATTAACTGGGTCTGTTAGATCTGACGGAAAGTACCTTGCGATATACTTGCGTCCAATCCAAAGGGTACCAAGCAATTGCTATTGTCTATTTCACGTTACAGAAACCGGGATCAACTCCGGCTCCACGTGTCTTAAGGCCCTGAAGGACTACTTTACGACTCAAAAATCTAGAGTTACTGCCGTCGTGTATTGCTTGTGTACCGTACCTTCTCTAATGTGTGTTAATGAAGGCATTAAAACTAACATTTAAAAATACGAGAATAAAAATTGCCGTTAAGCTCAATCATGTGGAATAAACATTAAACACTTGCAGTACTCTAGAAAATCACGCACTAAAAAATTTGGCCAGAAAACTTAAACAAAGATCGAACGATTTAAAAGACCCAGGTCTTAGCCAAAACTCTCAAGCCTGGGACTTCCACGAAGTTTTCCATAATTTCCAGATTTGAAAGTTTTTGGCAAGATGAGGGTCATTTAAATCGATCTAAGATTTGAAGGACGAGTTTTCTGGCCAAATTTATAAATACGTATTTTTCTAAGTACGACAGTTAGCACGACGTAACAGGTAAGGAATCCACACATTCTTTATAATCTTCAATGGGAGCGATCTATATTCATGTTTTCGTCCAACCTAGTCATCGATCACATGGTTTGTTGCTGTACAACTATTGGACATTTCTCAATAAATGTAAACCAGCCTCTTTGTTTATGAAACTTTTAAACGTACCCATGAGTCATGCTGAGCAAAATGACCAATTGTGACGGTGGATATTTCTCAAACTGTGAACATTTTTCACTATGCGGGTCACTTTGAGCACACTTTGCAATGTGACCAATGACCTCGAGCACATGGAAATGTAATATAGATAGAATGAAGTTGACGTCACTCGGGTCTTTGTTAATGGTTTTTGCCATCCACGTTTATGAGTAAATTCCGCTTAACTGTATTATCTAGAAGACTATAAAAGTTCATGGTTACACATAGTTTTGTGTGTTGATCCGTTATACTTCCGGATGGCAATGTTGTGAGCTTCTTAGCCAAGCACATACCATCTATAGATCATCCTCATTCAAGCATAATCCTTTGGGTATCAGATCATTCAATTATGAATCAGTCATATCAAGATAGCAAGGCCCTTCCACCTCCTAACTCCAAAATAAACCGTCGAACAGTCTTAATGAGAAACTACAGTTCATTGAACAAATTTACTATTTTTTAAAAAGGCGTTACCCGAGTTTTATTACGTTATAACCCATGCATTATTTAACCAAAGGCAGCGTTTAATGGAAAAAATAATGTTCATTGTTTATCTACTATAATACTATGAGCGACTATGTGGTCTTATGGTATGACACTCGCCTTCGAATCGGAAGGTCCAAGGTTTGAGTCTCGCTCTGAGCGGCGCATAGTTGAGTCCTTGGAAAAGGTTCTTCTTTATTCATATTCACGCACCCTACTCAGCTGTAATATGAGTTCCTGGCCGTTAACAACGTTGTCTGTCCGATAAAAATTGTAACACCGCCTAATAGGCGTCATGTCACATCCTACGTGTTAAATATTACGGTTGGCTCTGAAACCCTTGTAAAGCGCCTTGAGCACGTGTAGTGGGTATTGCTCTTTTAAAATGCTCAAGTTGTTTTTTTTTCCACCCAATAACTTTAGATTTTAATTTTTAGTATCTATAGAAGAAACTAACTTGACGTCACTCAGGTCTTTGTTTTTGTTTTTAGACAGCCGTTTTGGTGATTAGTTCTCATTAAATTATATCAGCAACTATACACGTTCAAGATTACACACAGTTTTGTGTGTTGGTACGTTATATCCGGCTGGCGGATATAATATAATTAGTTACCTAAACGCATAGCATCGAAAATCAACTGAACAAATAATATTTTTTAGAGATGGTTGATCACAAATTATTGATTATTTATTCCCTATTATTTTTAGTTTCCAGGATGTCATCAAGATCTACTCGACCGATGCCCAAACCAAGCACTAGGTCCCATCTGTCCAGGGAGGCGGCTCACGGACACCATGGACACAAGAAGACAGGGAGGGCCACGACGGGCGAATCCAAAGGTGGACACTCCACCAGTAAGTAGCCATCGTAGATACAGAACAGACCATAGTTTAATACCTACTGCAATGATATATTCAACGAGCGTCTTTATACGTGCTAAACTAAAGATAATAAATCCCCTCTTTTAAGTCAAGATATGCGATGCTAAAGTTATGAAAAACATTGAATAAAGAAGCTTCCACAAAAAAACAAAACAAAAAAACAACAAGCCCCCCCCCCCCCAAAAACAAACAAACAAACAACAACAAAAAAAAACCAACAACTAAAAATTACAACAAATTAACAAACAAACAAACAAAAAAAAACAACAAAAGAACAAACAAACAAACAACAAACAAACAAACAACAAACAAACAAAGAACAAATTAACAGACACGGATTGTTTCGAGCTTCTTCAGCCAATAACAAATACAATTGAAACATTAATACGTCACTTAAAAAGTCAAGAAAGATGGCAAACAAGTATTTGTTACGTCTTGTCCGCTAGTCAGGGTGG
>NC_088362.1:35292963-35305463 GCF_034508935.2 Berghia stephanieae
CAGGTTTTACTATCGATGGCATGTGTCTAAGTAAAATACCAACTGTTCTACCGCTTGACCCACAGAAAACTATGTGTAAACTTAAACATTTGATCGAGAAAATTGCGTGAAAACTAGTCACATAAATAGTAACAATGACCAGAGAGAGGTCAATTTCATTCTCGTTACTGTTTATAAACAACTAAATATGTTTGTCCGAGCACGAGTGAAGTTGTGTCAGAAATGCCATGTTTTGATTGGTTAAAAATCTACTGGTTAATTGTTTTTTGACGAATTTATTTGTTAGTATCAGGCTATGAGTTAACGAAGGCTGCGGTTTTAGCCACGCTTTAGTATGTAGCTGCCCCTCCATTTGCCCCCAAGAGCAAGGAAATTTCTGACACTGAAATTTTATTTTTATTCCATTAACTCCCTATTCCCATCCACCACCCACCCCCAGTCCAAAATGAAAAAAAAAAAACCCAAAAAACGAAGGCAGATTTACCTCCTTAGATGTATGTTTGTCTTCCAATTTCCTCTGGAATTTACCAATGCGTTTCCTCATAGAATGAATGAGAATGAATGGCCGTCTTTGTACTAACACTGGCCATTATTCTTCTCTGTGTCAACATACAACACACAAAGAGTGGGGCGAAATTCTGTCAAACAAAACCCTAGGGGTGTAAGGTGTCCCTGTGTGATTTAAATAAACCCGAAAGTCACCCGATCAAAATATATTAGCAGCCGAGTTATCATTAAATCATGGACATATTATTGTTGTGTTCTTTTAAACAAAGTGAATACAAAACGGATAGGAGTTGTGAACTATAAAAGGCAATGTAGACATAAGTGAATATAACAGCTTCCAAAAAAAAAAGAAGAAGAAGAAGAAGAAGAAGAAGAAGAAGAAGAAGAAGAAGAAGAAGAAGAAGAAGAAGAAGAAGAAGAAGAATACGGAGCTTTTCGAGCTCATAACCCTTCTTCAGTCAATAACAATATTGATTGAAGAAGAGTTTGAGCCCGAAACACGGGTTTAGTTTAATTTTGTTCTTTTTTTCTTTCTATTTGAAGCTTTTATATATTTAGTTTTGTATACATTACTTTGTTATTTGAAACCAGGAATAATGTTTCGTCTTTTATCTCTGACAATATGTTATCTAGGGTTTGTGTTTTGGTGTGAATTGTGATAATAATATTATCATAAGGTCAATTGTTTATTCTAAGAATTCGTTCAGAGGATGAAAGGTAAGGTCAAAGGGTGTGCATATTCACTTCATCACCACTGCTTTTGTTGCCCAATTTGACGAGATGCAATTTTTTGTGAGATCATAATGTATATTTTTGTGTGTCTTGATAGTTTGTAATACCGAAGGTCAAGGATATTGTCTTGTGTATCTATTTATATCTATATATCTGTTTATCTATCTATCTATCTATATATCCATCTATCTATCTATCTATCTATCTATCTATCTATCTATCTATCTATCTATCTATCTATCTATCTATCTAATACTTACCTATCTACCTATCTATTTTATCTATCCAAATGTGCCATCCTTTTATTCATGTCATTGGCACAAGAGTGCAAGATAATTCATTCAGAGAGCCAGGTTAGGAAACGTGGAAAAACAACAAAAATCCCTGAGATATTTTAGATGATGATGTTTTTGTCACGAGACCAACATGACCCCTGAGTCAAATCCATACAAAATTTTCCAGTGAAGAAATATTAATACAAAACTATTCTTTAATCCTGAATAAATTTGTGTATGGAACTAAATGTAGTGCGGCTATGTGGTCTTGTGGTATGACACTCGCTTTCGGATCGGAAGGTCCTGGGTTCGAGCCTCGCGCTCGGCGCATAGTTGAGTCCTTGAAAAAGGCTCTTTACTCACATTCTCTCACTGTACTCAGGTGTAAAATGAGTGCCTGGCCATTAACAGCGTTGTCTTAGTCCGAAAATTTGTAATATCGCCTAACAGGCTGCATGTGCCGTCCTACATGTTAAAATGTTGCTGTTGACCAGGGACCCCCTGTAAAGCGCTTTGAGCACGTTTAGGGGATATTGCGCTATATAAAAGCTCAATTAAAAAAAAAATTCAAGTCTGGAAATCCAATAGGGTTCAACAGTCTTGACGTCACTTCCCTTGTAATGACGCATAGTAACTGGTTCTAAACTATCGTAACAATGGAGGACGCCATTATCCTCATCACCGTCCTTATGAAATACTTCTCCGACGAGCATAAAAGTGTATCCAGAGGAGAAAGACATTATAAGTCTGACCATGTTTTGACTTTTATACATTCTGATCACATGACGTGTGAAAAAGTTCTAGCCAGCATGAAGAAAAGAAAGTACCGATTTTCTTTGTGTGAACCAAGCTGCTGGTTGCTGGGCGGACGTGACATCAGACTATTGAATCCTATTGTTATGGTCTCCTTACTGTAATGGAAATACATACTCTCAAAATAACGCAAAATATTCTCCATTAGAAGAATGTTAAAACAAACCATTTATTGGTTTCGGTTATCAGACCTGCAGAAATGTTTATGTTTATGGATGTTGTCAAGCTTGTAAATACTTATCTTTTACTCATTCTTTCCGCGCACCACCCGAGATTCACATCGCATCATATTCTTCCGTCACATTAACATAATCATCAAGGGTTACACAGGTCAAATGACCTTTAAATATCCATCAGCCAGTTCAACTGGTGAACAATTTACCCATCTGCTTTTCAAGTACAGGAAAATTGCCACATTTTTTACGGACACAACCAGTATCTTACACATCAAAATATTTGAAGATGGAACGGAACTATCAGAACTTCAATTTATTTTGTAACGATTGTTTGTGTGAACATAATTGCCAACACATATGTTTTATCCTTGCTGCTCTTGAGATTTAACAAAACAATTTTTTTTTATCAATTTTCTGAAATAATGGGGAGCGAGGATAGATCAGACCTGCCTACGATTGCGAAAAATTCGTAGAATTACGAAATTTCGGTTCCAATTTCAGCAATTCATGAGCATTTCAAAGTCATTTAAATAATGAAAAATGAAAGTTTGGGACCAGGCTTTATTATAATTTAGAGGTTCTTGAAGTGTAATTTAATCCTCTTGAGGGTAAATTGTTGAACTGTAAAGTTAACAATAGCGACGACTACTATTTGTATCACTTAAAAACTACAAAATTTTACACTTTCCAACAGGTAAGTCTCATAGAGTCAAACGATTCCTGTCATTTAGACAAATACTATGAGCCTCACACTTCCAAGCAAACTTTCAAATCTAAGACAATTTGGAGTTCGTTACAGATATAGATATTTTTTGAAAAAAAATCCCAAGAAAAACATACCTGTCTTCAAGTTTTTCTTTGCTCTCCTACAATGAATATGTCTTCAATATTTTTGTTATTCATCATCTCTTCAGAAGAATCAGCGCCATCTGCCGTACGGAGCCAACCACCAGTCAAGGTTGTTGTGACGGAACCGGAAGAAGTAGAAAACAAGGAAAATGTCCAGCAACAACAACAACAACAACAACAACAACAGGATGATGTCATAACTCAGAGACAAGCAGACGTAAGGTCGAATGATGGGAGAGAAAGTGACACAGAGCGTGAAAAGCAAGACAAGGCAGAAATGGATTATCGTCAAAATGTGGAAAACGAAAGGAGTTATACAAGGAAAACTGAGCAAGACAATACAGTGTAAGTTTTGTATCATGCTAGTTCTGTCTCCAAGTTGTTTTGGTAGATAGTTGCAGTTGTGTTGTTGTTCTTTCTTTTGTTATTGTTTTGTTGTTGTTTTTTTGTGTCACACTGTTGTTGATGCTTCTAATAACGATCATTGGAAGCATACTATGGTGGTGCTGGTGGTGAAAGGTGAGGTAATGTAATGATGATGATGTTGCTGATGATGATGATGCTGATGATGATGATGATGATAATGATGATGATGTTGCTGATGATGATGATGATGATGATAATGATGATGATGATGATGATGATGATAATGATGATGATGATGATGATGATGATGATGAAGATGAAATATGTAATGGTGTTGCGTGGAATATGATTATGATGATAATCACTTGACAAATGTCCACAAAATGTTATCTCCTAATCTTAATACGCTGAGAAGTATAGTTCACTAATGAATCACATAGGCAATGTTATACTGCAATTCCATGCATTTGTCAAAGCACATCGTGATTAGTACTCACAAACTAGAAAATTTCTCTATCCTGCTGGTCGACAAGTACTGAAGATGGTAATGGAACAGAAGCAACGAGAGAACATCTCAGGGTTGAGGGTCGGGTGGGGGGAGGGGGGGGGGGTGAAGAAAGATTTACGACCACAAGGGCTACCCTTCGTGAAGTCATAGCCTGATAGTATAGCCCTCTTAAATTTCTAGTTTGCTTTGTCTGATAGTCAAGTTCAAGTCAAGTCACTCTCCTGATCAAGGAGGTCGTTGTAGAGGAAACATCAGAGATGATTTTGCGACAAGAGCCCTCCATCCAAAACTGTCCTTAGTTCATACCTGTAAAGTGAACACTTCCTTGTGCGGTTCGAGTCCCACTCTGAGCGGTGCATAGTTGAGTCCCTGGTAAAAGGCTATTTCCTTACATTCTCTCACCGTACTGGGGTGAAAAATGAGTACCTGCCTGTTAACAACTCTGTCCGAAAAAAAATGTAACAGGCATCATGTCTCGTCTTACATTTTGTGTTGATGTTGGCTAGGGACCCTTTGTAAATCGCTTTGAGCATGTTTGGTGGATATTGCTCTGTGCACAAGCTCAAGTTTTTGATATGGTAAAGCGCTCAACAAATGCAATTTTCTCTAATTATCAAAGAGGAGTACTCAGAGCGTATTTCGTGTTTGTCAAGACAGTTCTGAAAAGAGCCAAATCTAAAGATGATTTTAAAAAAAACAAACCGTCGAATGGACAATGTCGTAAGTGTTTTGGACGACTGTACAAAGGATTTGGGTTGTTTCCAGAAAAAGGGCGTTCTCCACATGAGAGGTTGGTAGGAGCCCTTTCTGATTCTGATGACCATAATATATGCATGGCTGCCAAGTGGTTAGAGTGCTTCGAAGCCAATTTCGACTTCATAAGTGGCAAAACAGAATCTCACGTGGCCACATACTAATATTACAGTGACCCATTTGAAAAAAAAACTAATCGGTAATAGAAACGCGATTCTCTCTGTGGCTAATTTTGGCACACAAACGTGGCCATCTGGCAGCCCTGATGTGTGTGGTGATTTGGCAAAACCTGTCGGATGTCGCATGAGCGAAAACTGTGAAAAATCGTTATCTGCATGATTTCCGTTGTTTTCTTTTTTTACTTCATCGTTTTTATCATCTATCTAACTACCTCCTCACGGAAGGATTTTACAATTTGAAGCTTATAGATAATTTAATTAATTTTTGTCCCCTCACCTCTATCAAAGAGAAATGCTTTCAAAATTGATCTAACCACATAGAGGAGGGTTTAAATTCAGAGCTGAGAAGCGCTATTTTTACCAAACCCCAACATATTATTACATATCATTCTTTTGGGCATTTTTTTACTCTTTGAAATACAAGTAAGTGCGCATGAATACAAGCTACAATTGAGTCAATAATAATTTTAGTAATTTGTCAATGATGTTTGTTTGATCTTGTGTCACACCTCACACTGTCCATCCAACAGACCCCGGCAGAGAGTCCAACCCAAGAACATCACAGATTTCAACGTGAAGATGACAGAACTGTTGGACGAATTGGACAACCCGAAATTCCACCATGTGGATCAGGATTTCCCCATCGAGGAGTTAACCAGTGTGGTCCAGTCTATTTCTGGGTCTGTTAACGAGTACAGGTGTGTTATCATCATTAGCGTCGTCGTGGTCGTGGTCATCGTCATTGTCGTCGTCATCATCATCATCATCATCATCATCATCATCATCATCATCATCATTATCATCATCATCATAATCATCATCATCATCACATCCACCATTAACACCACCACGACCATTCTCCTCCTATTGTCCTCCTCCTCCTCCTCCTCCTCCTCATTATCATCATCGTCGTCATCATTCATCATCATCATCATCATCATCATCATCATCTTAAATTTTTCTTCTTGACCTTCTTCTTGTTCTTCTTGTTATTCTTGTTCTTATTGCTGTTGTTGTTGTTGTTCTTCTTCTTCTTCTTCTTCTTCTTCTTCTTCTTCTTCTTCTTCTTCTTCTTCTTCTTCTTCTTCTTCTTCTTCTTCTTCTTCTTCTTTTCTACTCTCCTCCTCCCCTCCTCCTCCACAACACCCTACCACCAACACCTCCTTCTCCTGCTTCCTCCACTTCTCCAATTCTTTCCTAAACGTCTCCTCATGCCCCTGTCCCCATCTCTCCCCCTCCGTCCCCCCTTACTCTCCTCCACCCGGCCTTCTCATAAACTTCCTTGCCTTCTAATGCTTCTTTTCCTGTTTTTCCACCCCATCTATCACCAGATCGCAGTCGATCGACACACAAAATCAGATGGAGGAACTTCGAGACGTCATGAAAAAGATTCGTGAAAATCTACACTTTAGTGTGACAAGGCAAGCCATGGATCTCAGAGGTGGTAGGTGAAATGTTTTCCTCCTCCTCCTCCTTCTCCTGCTCCTTCTCCTCCTCTCCTACTTTTTTCCTCCCTCCCTTTCCTCACTCCCTCTCCTTTCTTCCTCCATCCTCTCTCTCTTCCTCTCTTCTCCTCATCCTTTCTTCTCCTCCTCTTCTTCTTCTCCTCTCCCTCCTCTTCTATTTTCTCCCCCCCCTTTTTATATTACTCCTTCTCCCCTCCTCTTCCTTGTTTTCCTCTCCTCCTCCCCTTCTTCCTCTTCTTCCCTTTCTCATTTAAAAGCCCCTCATCACCCTCCTCTCCTTCCTCCCCATCCTCTTCCCCCTCCGCCTTCTCTTTCTCCTCCTCTTCCTCCCCTCCTTCCAATTCTCCTCCTACAACTACTTATCTTCTACTCTCCCTTCTCCTCCTCCTCCTCCTCCTCCTCCTCCGCCTCATTTTCCTCCCCCTCCTCCTCCTCCTCCTCCTCCTCCTCATCATCATCATCATCATATCATCACCATTACCGTCAGTACCACTCAGGTCAAAGTCATATACCCACAATAACAATATTCCGGACTAAACTAATGCTTTTCCACTTCACCCTTTCATTATCCTGTTGACACGGCGATCAGATCAATAACTTTATTATAAGATCTCACTATGACAAAAAAGACTTTATTACTTTTGGCCATTTTTTTTATTTTTACATCAAATTATATCAATAAATAAGATGACACACAGTTTGGCAACATTTCTTAAGAAGTCCTTCAGAACCAATAGTAACACGGAGCTGGAATTAACCCCGGTTTCTACTGCGTGAAACGGACAAATGCAATTGCTTGTTATCCATTGGATATGACGCTCGTCTATCTATCTGTCTGTCTGTCTATCTATCTATCTAGTTCTCACTAAATTGTATCAATCAGACTATAAACGGTTGAGGTTACACATAGTTTTGTGTGTTGGTAAGTTAAATTCGGTTGGCGGATGTTGTGACTATTTTACCTAAACGCATAGCATCAGTAGCAATCATTCTTATAAACGTGGATTCAAGCTGTAACGGACCTCTTCAAAGCTGTATTATGTTAGGATGAACCATGTGCCAAAAAGTGTATGTGCACTTATTTGCAGGTCTGATAACCTAATTTATTGTTGTACTGACAATCTCGAATAATGACGCAAAATATTGTCCATTACAACAATGTTAAACTAGGCCCATAATTGAGTTCGGATGTCAGACCTGCATATGTACACGTCGTAAAACGTGGATTTAATATTTGAATAATCCAAAAACATGGAATTTAAATTCTTGTCATTTTAGGAAGTTATTGATGCTTTTCATTTAACCAATAAACTCACAACATTCGCCAGCCGGAAATAACGTACCAACATATAGATAGTATGCAGATGACGTCACTCAGGCCTTTGTTATTGTTTTTGCCATCCGCGTTTGTGAGTTGTTCTCACTAAACTGTATTAACAAGACTATAAAAGTTCATAGTTACACAGAGTTTGTGTGTTGGTCTGTTATACTTCCGGATGGCAATGTTGTGAACTCCTTGGCCAAGCGCATTCTATCTATAAAGCTTCGTGTAACCTTGAACGTTTATAGATAGAGCAAAGATGACGTCACTCAAGTCTTTGTTGTTGTTTTTTGCCATCCATGTTTGTGAGTGATTCTCACTAAACTGTATTGTCCAGACTATAAACGTTTAAGGTTACACATCGATTTGTGTGTTGGTCCGTCATATTTCCGGATGGCAATGTTGTGAATGTCTTAGCCAAGCGCACACTATCTATAGTCTGAGTAATACAGTTTAGTGAGAACTGCTTGTAAAAATGGCTTGGTAAAAAACAATAACAAAGACCTGAGTGACGTCAACTTCGTTCTATATAATATACCAACAATTTTTAAACTAAATATGTATGTATGTATGTATGTATATATATATATATATATATATATATATATATTATATATATATATATATATATATATATATATATATGTATATATATATATATATATATATATATATATATATATATATATATATAAATATATATTTAACTTTAGCCATCGAACTGGACCGGACATACAGTTCAACAGTCGTGACGTCACTTCCCTCGTAATGACGCATAGCAACTGATTCTAAACTATTGGAACGATGGCGGACGCCATTTTCTCCATCACCGCCATTATGAAATACTTCTCCGAAAAGCATAAAAGTGTATCCAGAGGAGAAAAACATTTTTCATCTGATCATGTTTTGACTTTTATACATTCTGATCCCATGACATGTGAAAAAGTTCTAGCCAGCATGAAGAATAAAGAGTACGGTACCAAATTTATTTGTTTATGACCACGCTGATGGTTGCCGGGCGGACGTGACATCAGACTATTGAATCCTATTGTTGTGCTCAACAGTGGTTGAAGCGCAGACCGCTTATTCTATACATAATTCATAAACGCCATTTGTGACTGACTGGGTTTTAACTCCATGTTTTTATCAATTTAATGGGATGTCACATGCCTTTGGTATGCCTTACCAATGGTGATACAGGTTGGTATGAATGCATGTAGTAGTGTAGTATGTAGTAGCTAGTGTAGTCTTAGAGTAGTAGTAGTAGTAGTAGTGTAGTAGTAGTAGTAGGTAGAGTAGTAGTAGTAGATAGTAGATAGTAGTAGTAGTAGTAGTAGTAGTATGTAGTAGTATGTTTAGATAGTAAGTATAGTAGTAGTATGTAGTATATGTAGTAGTATAGTAGTTAGTAGTATTAGTATGTAGTAAGTGTAGTAGTAGTAGTAGATGTAGTAGTGTAGTAGTAGTAAGTATAGTTAAGTAGTAGTAGTAGTAATGTTAGGTAGTAGTAGTAGTAGTAGTAGTAGTAGTAAGTAGTATGTTGAGTAGTAGTAGTAAGTAGTAGTAAGTAGTATTTAGTAGTATAGTAGTAGTGTAGTAGTAGTATGTAGTATATAGTAGTAGGTAGTAGTAGTAGTATAGTAAGTAGTGTAGTAGTAGTAGTAGTAGTAGTAGTAGTAGTAGTAGTAGTAGTTAGTAGTAGTATAGTAGTAGTAGTAGTATAGTTATGTTGAGTAGTAGTTAGTATGTAGTAGTAGTAGTTAGTAGTAGTAGTAGTAGTAGTAGTAGTAGTAGTAGTAGTAGTAGTATTTGAGGATAGTAGTATAGTAGGTAGTGAGTAGTTAGTAGTAGTAGTAGTAGTATTAGTAGTAGTAGTAGTAGTAGTTTAGTAGTAGTAGTAGTGGTATTAGTAGTAGTAGTAGTGGCAGTAGTAGCAACAGCAGCAGCAGCAGCATCAATCGCAATAGTAGTTGTAGTAGTAATAGTCATGGTAGTACTAATACCGTGTGAAACTATAAATACCTTGATATGTATCATCAAGAATTATATTGACACGAGGACCAAATGTATCAGGTCTTTCCTCGAGGTCAATATATTGCCGATTTAGGTTTAAAATCATATTAGCCCCATTAGCCCCATAACACGTTATCTTACATATTTGGCCAATTGGACTTTTTGCAACGCTAAGGCTCGGAATCACTGGACCAATCATCACCCAATTTTGCACGGTGTTAAAATTGACAATAAAATGAATTGCGTGTAATATAAAATTGTTTAGACCGATTATGTGATGATTTTATCGCAAAATCAAACTTGTTTCATCAAACCCCATTGGAAAAAGACGCAATCATTTTTAGCACGTGGGTTGTGTGTCAACCTTCCAGTTTCCACATGTTTCCTTGTGTTCTACTAACGACAACTCACTGGACGCTGCAAAAAAAAAAACAAACAAACAAACAAACAAACAAAAAACAAAAAAAAAAAAAAAACAACAACAAAAAAAGCAAACAAACAAACAAACATAAAACTTTAAAAAATGACGTCAAACTATAAGTCCTAGCGGATTCTAGTGTCAGGCTATCAGTTAACGATGGCTACTTGTAGTTTGACGTCATTTTTTAAGATTTGTACACCGTCTAGTGAGTTGTTAGTAGAACGCAAGGAAATAAGTGATTCCATTGGTTGAGCTATTGAATACAACTCACGATTTGTTTTCTTTTGTGGCCAGAGACTTGTCTTTTGAGGTCATTTTTTGGTCAGTGTCAGGTTATAAGTTAACGATGGATACGGTGTCAGGCTATAAGTTAACGATAGATACGGTGTCAGGCTATAAGTTAACGATGGATACGGTGTCAGGCTATAAGTTAACGATGGATACGGTGTCAGGCTATAAGTTAACGATGGATACGGTGTCAGGCTATAAGTTAACGATGGATACGGTGTCAGGCTATAAGTTAACGATGGATACGGTGTCAGGCTATAAGTTAACGCTGGCTACAGTGTCAGGCTAAAAGTTAACGATGGATACGGTGTCAGGCTATAAGTTAACGATGGATCCGGTGCCAGGCTATAAGTTAACGATGGATACGGTGTCAGACTATAAGTTAACGATGGATACGGTGTCAGGCTATAAGTTAACGATGGCTTCGATCTGACCCCGTATTTTGTTTGAACAAAGACGAAAGGGGGTATTATAATTATTCATTGATATTGATATTACAAAATAAAATCGCGGAGTCAGTCAGACAGTTTATGACAACGTGAATTAAAGCAAAGTGATAATGTGTATCGCTTCAAAAATATTTTACGATTTTATACGGCAATAAAAGGGATAGATATGTAATAAAACAAGGTTAGAATGCCTCGATGTCAACTGTCCGCGTGTTTCTCAGCTAGCGGTGTATTACAAGATTGAAAGTGAAAGGAGGAAAAATAAATATCTCGTTTATGGCGACGTTTTACGAGATTGTACGTAATCTGTAATCTCGCTACGTGGGTCGCTGTCAAAATGACTTAACGGAACTACTTTATCAATAACTGCCGTAGTCTGGAAAAAAACCCTCCAAACAAACGCGTATTTAAAAATTTGGCCAGAAAATTCGTCCTATAAGTATTGATCGTTTTAAATAACCCTCGTCATGGTAAAAACTCTCAAAATTGGGATTTCCCGAGGTCCCAGGCGGAAGGGTTTTGTCAAGATGAGGGTCATTTAAATCAAACGATAATTGAAGGATGAGTTTTATGGCCAAAATATGTAAATACGTGTCTTTCCAGAGTTCAGCAGTTAACTGGTAAAATCGGCCACTGGCACCGAGATAAAATTCTGCTGCGCCTACAACGAAAGAATACATTTTGTTCCATTTCGTCTTTGAACATTTTTACATAATGTATTGCTATTTCAGATGTTGAATTATTTTGAATCCTGGGATTTCTTGTTTCAAATTGATGAATTTTAACAAGTTGGAGAAGAAGAGGTGTGGAGGGAAGGGGTGGGGGGGGGGGGTGTTGTCACTGAAACAACTGAAAATATGAAATGACAGAAAATGTTTTCGAGTTAAGACGAATAAAAGGCGTTTTTTTCCTTATGACGATAGACTGTTGTTACACATTTCATGTCATTCGTTGGAATCGCAGTCAATGGAATTCAAATCATTTCATTTATGTGGTCTACTATGTGGTCTAGTGGTATGACGCTCGCCTTCGGACCTATCGGTCCACTTTTCGAGTCCCGCTTTGAGCACAGGCTCTTGACTCACATTCTCTAATAGTATACGCAGGTGTAAAATGAGTACCTGGCCGTACAGGTGTATGCCATTAATTCAGACACGGTTGTCCCGGTCCATAGTAAATTCCAACTAAAATGAACGGAAAATAAGAGATATTCAACTTTTTAAAGGGTGTGATAGAACTTTTGGAACATGGTATAGATAGATAGATAGATAGTTGGATAGATAGTAGGATAGATAGATAGATAGGTAGATAGATAGATGGATGGATGGATGGATAGATAGATAGATAGATAGATAGTAGGATAGATAGATAGGTAAATAGATAG
>NC_088362.1:35312963-35317963 GCF_034508935.2 Berghia stephanieae
ACAAACACACACACACACACACACGCACCCCCCCCCCCATATATATATATATATTATATATATATATATATATATATATATATATATACATATATTGTGTATGTGTGTGTGTGTGTGTGTGTGTGTGTGTGTGTGTGTGCATGTGTTGGTGGGTAAGTGGGTATAACAGACGAGATCGTGGCTCACGGTGAATTGACTTTGAAAAGAATGAAATCACTTCAACCATTTGTCTGACGACAAGATATTCTATTTGAAAAGAATTTATTATTTACTCTTCAACTCTTGTTTAGGTGTCTGTGGCTGTGTGTGTGTGTGTGTGTGTGTGTGTGTGTGTGTGTGTGTGTGAGAGAGAGTGTATATATATATATATATATATATATATATATGTGTGTGTGTGTGTGTGTGTGTGTGTGTAGCAGACGAGATCGTAGCTCACGGTGAATTGACTTTGAATTGAATGAAACCATTTTGTCTGACAAGATATTCTGTGGAAAAAAAATTATTATTTACTCTTCAAATGGAAGTTTTAAAAACCCCCAAAAACAACTTATTTAACATTTAGGCCATAAGTGACGTTCTTCGAATATCAATCCATTTAAAACTGACCCACTTGTCCAACGACTCATTAATCTAGGAATTCACGGAAAACTTTAAGGAAGTCCCTGGTTTGAGATTTTGTTACAAGATGAGGGTCATTTTAATTGATCGATATTTAAAAGACGAGTTTTCTAGCCAAAATTTTAAATACGTGTTTTTGTCATAGTACAGTAAAGAAGTAATGTGCATTTCAAGCCAGTCAAAGAAAATGTTTGGAGACATAGATCTAATATATAATGATAATGATAATAATATAAACTGGTTTGGAAAGGAATGTGGGCCAGACGCGTAGACTTGACTGACGTCCACCACAAAGTTTGATTACGTCATTCGAGCTATTTGTTGCTTTGTTGGTTTGTTTATTTGTTAGTTCCTATGAGATTGATTAGCTCCTGGAATGTTGAGGGCGATATCAGCACCATATATAAATAAAGAAAAAAAACGTGAGCTTTTATATGGAGCTAAACGTGCTCAAAGCGCTTTACAGGGGGTCCCTGACCAACAGCAACACGTAACATGTAGAACGAGATATGATGCCTGTTAGGCGAGATTACAATTTTTTTTTCAACATAGACAACGCTGTGAACGGATAGGTACTCATTTTACACCTGAGTAAGGTGAGAGAATGTGAGTAAAGAGCCTTTTCCAAGGACTCAACTATGCGCAGAGCGAGGCTCGAACCCAGGACCTTCCGATCCGAAAGACCACGACATAGCCACAAGCTCAAGCTTAAGTAATATTAACAATGGTGGGGGCAAAATGTTGATCTATGAAGTGAATTACAGATAGTATGCCCTTGGCTAAGAAAATCACAACATTGCCATCCGAAAGTATAACGGACCAACACACAGAACTATGTGTAACCATAAACTTTTATAGTCTGGTTGATACAGTTAAGTGAGAATTACTCATAAACGTGGATGGCAAATAACAATAACAGAGGCCTGAGTGACGCCAACTTCGTTCTATCTATAGAAACTTCTATTTTGATCTCCTTAAAACTACGAATTTTTAAATGTTCAACTAGGCAGGTCTGTTAGAGTCTACTGTAAGTCAATTCCAATCCCGGATCAAATGACACGGGCCTACTTCATTATTCTAGCCTTCACCTCTTTGTGTTGTTGGTTCAATCACCGCTTGCAGGCCTGCTGCTCATGGTGCTGGTGGTGGTGGTGGTGCTGGTGCTGCTGGTGGTGGTGCTGGTGGTGGTGCTGCTGGTGGTGCTGGTGGTGCTTGTGGTGGTGCTGCTGGTGGTGCTGGTGGTGGTGCTGGTGGTGGTGCTGCTGGTGGTGCTGGTGGAAGCATTTAATTTTAAAAAACGGGAGGATTGACGTATTGACCTCTATCTGGATCGATCATACTTGAAATATTATTAAGTAATAACAAAAAAGGAATATAACAGCTTCAAAAAAAAACAAAACAAAACAAACAAAAAAGAACAAAATACCAAACACGGTACCTACGTTTCGGACTCAAAACCCCTTTTCAGAAAACAAATAAAAACAATGAAAGGATAAAAACAATACCTATAAATCGATAATAATTAAGAATTGTATCTGTCTTTTCATTGTTTTTTGTTGTTGGCTGAAGAAGGGTTTTGAGCTCGAACACTCCATGTTTGTTATTTCATTCTTTTCTTTTTTTAAGCTGTTATATTTATTTTTGTTTATTACTTCTAGTTTCTAGGTGCTTAGGATCTTACTTACTTACTTACTTATCCGAACCAGCGACCACCTGAGCTCTAGCCCTTCGGTCTTGTGCCATGACGTAGAAGTTAGACGTCTTTTGTAGTTGTTCCAGGTGACTATAGTGCTTAGGATCACATTTGGCTTAAAACATTTCTGTTTTTACTGCTTTTATTATTGGATGAAGAAGGGTTTTGAGTCCACACTGAACTTATTATATGTCAAACTCAATCTCCGAACGAATAACATGGAACCACTTCATTATTCCTTCACCCCTTTGTCTTGTTAATTCAATCAACGTTTTCAGGCGTGCTCCTGGTGGTGGTGGACGCAGTTCATATTCATATCTGTGAGATCAATGTATTCCTCGTACATTGTCGCCTCCTCCTCCTCCTCCTCCTCCTCCTCCTCCTCATCCTCTTTTTCCTCCTCCTCCTCCTCCTTTCCTCCTTCTCCTCCTATTCCTCCTCTTCATCCCCCTCCTCCTTCTCCTTGGTCTCCTCCTCCTCCTCCTCCTCCTCCTCCTCCTCCTTCTTCTTCTACTACTACTACTACTACTACTACTACTACTACTACTTCTACTACTACTACTACTACTACTACTACTACTACTACTACTACTACTACTACTACTACTACTACTACTACTACTACTACTACTACTACTACTACTACTAATACTACTACTACTACTTCTTTTTCTTCTCCTTCTCTTCCTAATTTCCCCTGCCCCCCCCCCCCACCCCCCCCACCCCCGCCCACCCCATCTGATATACGAACAAGAAACAGAAAACAAACAGGAAATAATTACAAGATAAAGACACGAGCACAAAGCAATTAAGCCAAGCCATCAGCACAAGATAATTAAGTCACTTGATATCGATACAACAAAAGTCGTGATCGCAATATCACTTACGTACTTCCATAGTCTAATTATGTGCTAATGAAAACACACAATGCGTTTCACAGTGTTGCGTTCATTTCCTATTTAGAAAAGTGAGCGAAGCAGGCACTTCTGTCGATAATAACAAGAAGTAAAGTGAGTAGGAAAGTCCCAGAAGACAACAGAGAATAAAAACGTTGCGGCGGCGATGGAGGCTGGAACCCGCGACCTTACTATTACGACAACTCCTGCCTGGCCGGATAGACTAGAATTGGCGCGACTTGGGGGGGGGGGGGGGGGGGGGGGGTATTGGATAGCTCATACAGTAGAGTCACGATCTCCCCGCCAGGCGGAGTTGTCGTACCAGTAAGGTCGCGGGTTCGAGCCCCCATCGAAGCCGCGAAGTTTTTATTCTCTGTTGTCTTCTGGGACTTTCCTACTCACTTAACTTCTTGTTTTTATCGTTCATTTCCTAGGTAAATCATAAAACAGAATATTACCTCCAACATTACAAATAATATTAGATGTCTCCTCTTAGTCATATCTTGTTGGATTATCTTTTTAAGAGATACAGTCTCTTTTCACTCCTATCAATTACCAGGTACTCATTTACGCAAGTGTTATTTATTCTTTAAAAGCGGGGCTCGATATTTCTATAACCTGATTCCATTCATCATAGTTTTCACGAGAAAAGCAATACAAACGGCGTTGAGAGTCTGGTTTCCTTGAATCAAAAAGGATGGTAAAACGTTTCACTTGAAAGGCGATTTAATCTCGCTCCTCTTCCTCTTCATGCTCCTCATCCTCCTCCACCTCCTACTACTCCTCCTCCTCCTCCTCCTCCTCCTCCTCCTCCACCTCCTCCTCCTCCTCCTCCTCCTCCTCATCCTCCTCATCCTCCTCCTCTTCTTCTTCTTCTTCTTCTTCTTCTTCTTCTTCTTCTTCTTCTTCTTCTTCTTCTTCTTCTTCTTCTTCTTCTATTTCTACTACTACTACTACTACTACTACTACTACTACTACTACTACTACTACTACTACTACTACTACTACTACTACCACTACTACTATTACTACTACTACTACTACTACTACTACTACTACTACTACTACTACTACTACTACTACTACTACTACTACTACTACCACTACTACTACTTCATTGAACATATACTGGCAATAAGACTGAAATGATGGTAATCTTCTTTTAGTTAAGGTCAGTAATTCACTTTAATTAGCCTCAAGCCTATGCCAGGTAGCAGTTTTTTCCTGGATCGATTGGGGTAATGCATTCGAAATATTATGTACAACCAAAGGACACAACGCCGAAAAAAAAAACGATTTTTTTTTGTCCCCGATTCCCCACAACCAATAACACCCCTTTGACATCCACACTCAAGTCAAAGGCACAGCCAAGCCATAAAACAGGAAACAATAAATGATCGCCTGATATCGATGTGATTAGCTACGCACTACTTTCAACGTACGCACTACTTTATTGATGCCATGCGCTTAGTTTGAAAAAACAAAACAAAACCTCATAACATCCGCCAGCCGGATATAACGTACTAACACACAAAACTATGTGTAACCTTAAACGTTTATAGCCTGATTAATACAGTTTAGTGAGAACTACTCATAAAAATGGCTTGCTAAAAACAATTACGAAGAGCTGAATGACGTCCATTTGGTTCTATCTATAAGCCGTGATCGTCGAATTAGTGCGCATGCGTGTAGGTCACGTTTGGTAAATCAATATAATTTACGAGCTGGCACGAAGAAGGCAAGGAAAAGGCCACTTGCGACGTGCGGCTATGTGTTCTTGTTGTATGACAATC
>NC_088362.1:35322963-35327963 GCF_034508935.2 Berghia stephanieae
GGTATCAATAATGATGAGAACTATAGGGTATGGAGAAGTGCTAGATTAAAACACAAAACAAAAATATCGAGGTACCAGAGTCAGTCTGGAATCCAACTGACACGGCACCCTCCGCCTGGCTGAGATAGATTGATAGATAGATAGATAGATAGATAGATAGATAGAGAGAGAGAGAGAGAGAGAGAGAGAGAGAGAGAGAGAGAGAGAGAGAGAGAGAGAGAGAGAGAGAGAGAGATTAGCGAGCAGTCGCACTAGCCACTGAGCCATCCAACTACTCAAAAATATGGCTTTTAAATTTAGTACCCATCGTGCGGACTCTACTCTCTCAACTACTTAGGGGATCAAATCGAGACTAGCTCACACATCATCAGCTATTTCCAAGGACTTGAAAGAAGAATTTTGAACATCTCTATAAATCAAACCGTTGGGCCATATTAGTTAAATATCATTGTTTTTGGCAATCTATTCTAGATTTGTATGGTTTGTTTATTTTATGACTGAGATAGGACACGCGTCATGAGTTTGGGTTGGGAGATTCATCATTTAACTGCCGAAAAACACGTATTTAAAGATTTGGCCAGAGAACTCGTCCTTCGTGATATATGAACCGATTTAATTGGGCTCCACCTTAGCAAAAACTCTCAAACTAGAGACTTCGCGAAGTATTTATTAAAGGCCCATGTTCGAGAGTTTTTTTTTGCAAAATATTATCATTATTATTATTATTATTATTATTATTATTATTATTATTATTATTATTATTATTATTATTATTATTATTATTATTATTATTATTATTATATTAACATAATCATCATCATCATCTTCATCAGCATCGATATATTGGAATATAGAGCAGTATAATTAGGTGCCCCAAACGTAAACAAAGGTCTAGAAGCACATGGCAAACCACATGTTCCTGTCTTGACAGCTCAAGTTCCAATGTAAATTATAGAAAAAAATAACCTTTAAAATTTGGCTGTTAGGTGGCAAAAGAAACACATATTCATAAATACTCGATCATGCATCAAATAATGTCTAGATATGGATATTTTATGGAACAAAAGGTAAAATTTATCAAAAGTTACAGTCTATCTATTTTTAGACCAGAGCAAATTATTACGCTGGTGTGAACAAAACGAGAATTATTCGGAGCTTGATTTTCAGAATAATTTAGTCTTATATTATTATTTCTGCAACTGTTAGATTTTATGTAAACATATTTTCAATACTGAAAGTGTATTGCCTACAACTCAAACTACAAAATTGGGAGACCTATATTGTGCGTAAATTTTTCCGGTCCCTAACGAAAATCACTAGCAACTTGTTATTGTTTACGTTTGACTTACTGACTTGACTTAGATGCCTTTCGCGTCTCGACCGAAAGATCGGGTCGCCTTGGCTGTTTCCAGTATTTCCTGTGTGAGGTGTCCCCAATATTGCCGGTCCTCTGCTAGGGTTCTCAGATTTTCAAGGTCCCCTGCCGTTATGAGACTAATGCTTTGTCCAAGTGTTGTGAGGTTTTTGTTTAGGATCACAGGGAGTGTTGTGATCGGTCTTCCTCTAAAAAGGTTCCCGTGTTTTTGGAAATATCCCGACATGGCTTGGTTAGCTGGTATGTTTTTGTCCCTGCGTAGTATGTGACCGAAAAGTTACCATCGTTGTTGTAAAATGTCAAGGGAGATTGGTCTTTCTTTTGTGATCTTATAGAGTGATTCATTTGAGATCTTTTTTGGGTATTTGATGTCCAGTACCCTTCTTAGCTGTGTGCGATTGAAGGCATCCAGATGTTCTTCTTTGGATTTTGTCAACGCCCAAGTGCCGCAGTTATACAGAAGTACCGGTTTTACAAGAGCACGGTACAGTTTCAGTTTTGTTTTTCTCTTTATTTTGTCACATCTAATCCTTACATTGGTGAGTTTACTGAGTGCGGCGTTTGATAGCTGTTTTCTTCTTTGTACATCCTCGGTGTCTCCAATTAGTGGGCCGACTTTCTTTGTTCTTTTCCATTCCTCTTTGTTCCTCGATATTGTTGTAAATTCGGTTTTATTGGCATTGACTTGGAGGTTATATTTCATGAGGGTATTTTGTATGATGTCTATATTTGCTGGTGTTGATCCAATAAAATCTACATCATCTGCATAGGCGATTTCTCTTGGGATTGCATTCTCAATATGAGTCGTTGGTTTTGGAATGACTTTTCGAACTTCTTTCAGAGCGTGTTCTAAGTATATTGTGAACAGAATCGGGCTCAGACTATCTCCTTGGGGGGTCCCGATGTTACTTTCGAACTGCGTCTGTTTTGTGGCCCCGTATATCCTTGGTTGTATCTTTGTGTTGCTGAGGAGAAATCGGATTATTCGGAGCTCGTCTTCGTCTACTATGTCTGTTAATATCTCCAAAGTTTTCCTCTGTCGATCGTATCAAAGGCTGCGGACATATCGATTCCGGTTATTGTTATGGATATGTTTTCTTTGAGTGCCTTTGCTGCCAACCATTTATGTGTCCATACAACGTCCGATGTGCTTCGGTCTTGGCGAAACCCGCTTTGGCTATGTGATAGATATTTTTCTATTTTCGGTCTAATTCTGTTGAGGACAATAGTTGACAGTGTTTTTCTTATGGTATTCAGTAATGTTATTGGGCGCAGGTTGTTTACGGGTCCTTTCGTTTTTCCTGGTGTTTGTATTGTAATTAGGACACCGCTGTTTATGTCCCAGTCTTTGTGTGTTGAGAATGTTTTGTTCATTATGTTTGCAATGCTCAGATCCAGGGAGAGGGTACCGCATTTCAGCAATTCAGCGGGAATTTCATCTTCGCCTGGGGATCTGTTATTGTTTAGGCACTTTATGCTATTTCTAACTTCAGTTGTTGTGATGCGGTTGTTTAGGTCTCTAGGGTTTCCTGAGAAGGGCGATATTTGTGAGACTTGTTTGTGAAATTTCTGCTGGAAGTGGTCAGTTACAATGTCAAGGATATCGTTGGGATTTGTTGTTTACGTTTGGGGCACCTAATTATACTGCTCTATACTTGATGGATGAATTGGAATTGAGATACAAGATCGATACCTGATATTGCCAATAGTTCCAGATACCAAAGATCTCTTGGAATAGACAACATAATACTGTTTTTCTTAGATTCTTATCTGTTTTTTTATACGTTATAAATGGCATATGATACACACTCAAACACAAACACACACACACACACATACACACACACACACACATAAAACACAAACACACACGTACACACATACACGCACGCGCGAGTCAATTCATTTTAAAAAATCTTTTTGTGAGATTAAAAAGGGTAGAAAGTAAAATTTTACCCTTAGTACAAATTAAATATAGACTATTAAAGGATTAGTGGGTCCCGATAGCTCAGTTTATAAAAGACGATAAGAAAGTTCTATAATTTATTGATTGATGTTGTAATGGACTCTTGACAAAAATAACCAAAACTGCCGTGCTCTGGGAAAACACATATTTAGGAATTTGGCCAGAAAACCCGTCCTTCAAATATCGATCGATTTAAATGACCCTCATCTTAGCAAAAACTTTCAAACCTGGGACTTCGCGAAGTCGGGTTTTCTGGCCAATCTTTTAAATTTGTGTTTTCAAGAGTACGGCAATAATATTATACATATATGTCAAGGTTTTTATTGCCCAGTTGAGCAATGGAGACAACTGTGTAAACCTTCGTTACACAGTTTGTTTTCCTCGGTCATCTACCTTGATTTAAAAAACTCCGACTGTCTATTTTACGGATAATCAATTTACTATCACGCAATATAAATACTATGTTTGGACAATGTTACTTGAATGCTGTTTTTAGCATATAATTAAACCTGTTTTATTTTAAAATCATTGTGAAAAAAAAAAGATAGAACGGTTAGATACGACGTGCACTTATTTGCAGGTCTGATAACCCAATTTCTTAAGGGCTCATTGTTGTAATGGACATCTTTTTAAAATGACGCAAATATTGTCCGTTGCAACAAAGTTAAGCCAGGTCCATAAGTAGGTTCGGATGTCAGACCTGCATATATGTACACGTCGGTTAGATATCAAACATTGACAAATGTGCGACGAACAAGATTTGGATTGGATTTGATTTTAAAAGTGGGAGAAATTGAACATATTATGAGTTTTGATGAACTATGGGATAGCCAACGTGACCTTTGACACTGGTCTTACAGTAATTTGGAGGTGAATTTTCACGATATATGGGTCATTATTCATTTTTAATATTTGCGCTTTTATTTATAGGTTAGTGCAATATCCACTCAACATTCTCAATGCGCTTTACTAAGGCATGACTTGAATGGGCCATGGTCTTTAGCCAACAACTCTAAACATGTTACACGGTAAATAACTTACTTGAGATTTTATATAGTGCAATATCCACTTAACGTGCTCAAAGAGTTTTACAAAGGGTCCCTTGCTAACAGCAACACGTAACATGTAGAACGTGACATGACGCCTGTTAGGCGATATAAACTAAACGCACAGCATCAATATAACAGTGATTGGATCACTGACGGTTCACTCTGAAAAAAATAATGATGTGCGATAAACCAGCGTCCTATCCATACGATAGAAAACACTTTTTACTTTTTGATTAACAATACAGAATAATATCTAAGACTCCTTTTCTTTCTCATACAAAATGAAATTGAAATTGAGATTTTAAATAGCGCAATATCCACTAAAAGTGCTCAAAGAGCTTTACAAAGGGTCCCTGGTCAGCAGAAATATGTAACATGTAGGACGGAATGTGACGCCTGTTAGGCGATATTACAATTTTTCGGACAAAGACAACGCTGTTAATGCCCAGGTACTCGTTTTACACCTGAGTACGGTGAGAGAATGTGAGCAAAGAGCCTTTTCCAAGGACTCAACTATGCGCCGACCCAGGACCTTCCGATCCAAAAGCCAGTGTCATATCACTAGACCAAATAGCCTTAATCAGTATTGAGAGGGTCAGACCGAATTTCA
>NC_088362.1:35337963-35340463 GCF_034508935.2 Berghia stephanieae
AAGAAAAAAAAATCCCACTAATAAATGAAATCGATAGATATCATGGATCGCGAGGGCGTAGCGAATAAAAGTAAATGTTTGAAGTGAAATATTTTCAAAGGACACTCTTGAATGTGTAAAAATATGTAAACAGAAGGAAACGATCGTGTTCTAACAGTCTATTAATGCAGTGATCGAACATATTATTGGAATAATAGAGGCTTAGGGATTTTAAAATTCTTTGGTTGTTCGCCCCAGTTTAGTTGTACAACTATTTTAATGTGTGAGAGTTACTTGATTTAATAAGATCTCTATAATAATATTATAACCACCGTGTTAACATTCTTGTAACGTAAATTGCAGGTAATAAATATATTAAAAAATCAATTTAGAATTAAAATCTGCTCTAAGATGGTATTATGTCAGCGTGAAGTAGATAAAGAGATCAAATTAATGTAAAGCGACGTGCAATTCTTTGCAGGTCTGATAAGCAAATTCCTTATGGGCTCACTCATTGTTGTAATGGAAATCTCAGAGAAAAGAAAAATGACGCAAAATATTATCCATTACAACAATGTTAAACCAGGCCCATAAGTCGGTTCGGATGTTAGACCTGCATAAATGAACACGTCGGTGTAAGGTCTTACTGATCATAGTACTGTTACGAATTAAAATTTTTATTTTGTGAGTTACCGATATAAACTGTTTGGGATCTTAGTGTGAGTTCATTCTAATAAAGTGACGGATTTTGTTAGGTATATTTTAAAAAATTGATTTCTGTTAGTTGCCAATATAAACTGTTTGGGATCTTAATGTGAGTTTATTCTTCTAAAGTGACGGATTTTGTTGGGTTTAAACAAAAATTGATTTCTATTTAATGACTAGAGCTACTCGATCAGAAGCAGATCTTCAGAGCCAGTATGTCCATGGAGCCGGAGTTTATCGGACAATATCTATTGATTGCTACCCTTTTGATAGGACGCTAGTCTGTCGCAAAGTACTTTCCGCTAGATCTAACAGACCCAGCTATCCTGTCAGTGCTAAACGGACAAGGGGAGAGGTGGAAGGGGGGGGGTGTGGATGAGCTCCGAAAAACATCTCAACTTCACTCGGGGATCGATCTCGGTCCCTTTGCCAGTGCTGTATCAAGTGAAATACCCGGCACTCCCATACGTAAACAACGATTTGTAAATAATTTACAATACTAGAGCATCTATATAGCGCAATATCCACTAAACGTATTTTGCAGGTCTGATATCCGAGCGCAATTAATTATGAGTTTGTTTTAACATTGCTTGGAATGAACAATACTTTGCATTGATTTGAGAGTAGCACCCATTACAACAATGAGCCCTTAAGTAAGAATTTTTTATTATCAGACCTGTAAATACGTATACGTCAATATTAAAGTAAATTGAGCTTTTAAATTGAGCTTTTTTATAAAGCGCAATATCCACTAAACGTGCTCAAGCGCTTTACAATAGCAATAAGTAACATGTAGAACGAGACATGACGACTGGTTTTTTTTCAGACATAGACAACGCTGTTAACGGCAAGGTACTCATTTTACACCTGAGTACGGTGAGAGAATGTGAGTAAAGATCATTTTCCAAGGACTAAACTATGCGCCGAGCGAGGCTCGAACCCAGGAAATGAGATTTCTTGTTTTGATTAAAATAATTTGTATTAAAATTCCAAAACAGAATTTAATATCTCCTTCCAAAATGTTTGATTTTAAATCGCTAGGTTTTACAAGATAAACTGAATTGTTAATTTTGAACATCAGATTATCACGACGTGCACTTTTTTTCAGGTCTATGGGCCTAAATACTCTTATGGGCTGCTGCTTTGTTTGACCTTATTGACGTTTCCTGGTGCGTGGACAGACTGTTATGAGAATTGAATCACACCTTTCCAAATTAAAGAATTTATAATTAATGGCGCCATTCTCATTCATTCCCAGACGATACGGACCAATCGGAAGAGGAGAGAGAGCTGCATGTCAAGTTGACCCGACTGAACGCGGACGTCGCACAAGCCAGCGCGTTCCTGTCCGAGGCGTTGAAGTTGATGGCAGACTCCGAAGTGTCGGCGGTCAGAGCCAGCATCGCTGCTGAGAAAGCCAGGGACGAGACATCGAGAGTTGAGGTTAGTGGAAGATATTATTGTGTTGCATTGTAATGTTCGGAAAAGTTGGGTTTATTTTTAAATGTTAAATGTGATTTTGGGTTTCTCTTAAAAACTGTGGTGTTGTTTTTGTTTATGTTGTTGTTGATTTTGCTGTTGTTTTTTTTTTGTTTTTTTTTGTGTATTGTTTGTTGTTGTTGTAAATGATGATGATGATGAGAATGATGACGTTCTTACAAGTAACAATAACAATGACAATAATAATAATAATAATAATAATAATAATAATAATAATAATAATAATAATAATAATAATAATAATAATAATAATTAGATCTTTATTGTCCATAAATATGGCAATTTGTCATTTAGTTACATTTGTTATAACGTTAAA
>NC_088362.1:35342963-35367963 GCF_034508935.2 Berghia stephanieae
ATAGCATACAACGACGTAATCTAAAAAGGTATGGGATGTAACATTTTACAAACAGGCTATGGGATCTCTTGGCCCGCTATGAACAGCGCATGGTTGGAAAAGGCTCTTTACTCACATTCTCTCACCATACTCAGGTGTAAAATGAGTACCAGATTGTAAACAGGGCTGTCTTTGTTGGAACAAAATCTGTAATATTGACTAACTATTGTATCATCCTACGTGTTAAGCGTTGCTGCTGGCTGGAGACCCTTTCTAATGCGCTTTTAGTACGTTTAGTGGATATTGCGATGTATAAATGCTCTTTATGTTTTTTTTACAAAACACAAGAATTAGGAGCGAGAGAGAGAGGGGGGGAGGGGAGAGGAGAAGGGGGAATAGAAGAAGAAGAAGAGTAAAGTAGTTCATTTAATAATAATAATAATAATAATAATAATATAATAATAATAATAATAATAATATAATAATAATAATAATAATAATAATAATAAATAATAATGATAATAATAATAATAATGCTGAAAACTTATATACCGCTCATACAGTACTCAGATGTAAAATTAGTACCTGGCCGTCAACAGCGTTGTCTGTCTGAAAAAAAAAACCTGTAATCTCGCCTAACAGGCGTCATGTCCCGTCCTACATGTTAAGTGTTGCTGTTGGCTAGGGACCCCTTGTAAAGCGCTTTTAGTACGTTTAGTGGATATCACGCTATATAAAAACTCAGTTTTATTGATTATTTTTAAAAATTTCAGCTACGAAAGAGTGAATGAGAATGGAGAAACAGAGATCACGTGCATTGCTCGAGGCCAGCCTGGGTCCTTTGAGAAGAACCGAGTGAGTTGTGAAGTCGCCAAGGAGAAGGAGGCTAATATTGTCTATCTGCCCAATGAGGAACTCATCAGCAACATCATTGAGCTGAAATCTGTCACGGAGGAGGAAGATGAATTGAAGGTTGTGTAAACCGTTATCTTGATTATTATCATCATCATCATCATCATCATCATCATCATAATCATCATCATCATCATCATCATCATCATCATCATCATCATCATCATCATCATATCATCGCTATCGTTGAGTCATCATCATAATTATCATCATCATCATCATCATCATCATTATCATCATCGTCGTCGTCGTCTTCTCATCTCATCTCATGTAGTTCCATATCTGAAGCAGACGTCGGAGGTCATCTTCCGCCAAGCTGATCTATCTCTTGCCAATTCTATTAAAGCAGCGCCACCTTTCTCAGCTTCATCTGTCCAAGTTCTTATCCCTTTCAAATACGTTATTCTTTGTCTTCCTCTTATTCTTTTTCCATTCATCTTTCCAGTCAAGGCGAGTATTTCCAAACCAGGGTGGCGGATAATGTGTCCTAAAAATTCCATTTGGCGTTTGATGATTTTTGTTATCAGTGATCTTTTTCTGTTTGCCATTTCTAAAATTTCTTCATTTCTTTTCCTTTCCATCCATGACACCCTCATCATTCTTCTGTAAAACCACAGTCGTCGTCTTCAGGGTCACCATATTCATCGTCGTTGTCATCATCATCACCATCATCATCATCATCATCATCATCATCATCATGATCATCATCATCATCATCATCACCATCATCATCACCATCATCATCATCATCATCATCATCATCATCATCATCATCATCATCATCATCATCATCATCATCATCCCTGTCATCATTAAAATCATTATCATCATAACAACAACACCGACAACAAAATCAACAACAACAACAATTTACCCCTCCCCCCTCCCCCCACCCCTTGTTTTTCCAGACCCCAATCTATGTGGCCATTCCCCACGTCCTCAGTCGATCCAGTGGTCATTCCAGAGAGCCAGTGGTCAAAGCAATGCTGGAAGGTGAATGGAAAGACCTCCCCACTAAAGATGTCACGTTCGAATCACACAAGGTATCTATAGGTGGAATGAAATTGATGTCACTCAGGTCTTTGTTATCGTTTTTTTTTTTTTTTTTTTTTTTTTTTTTGCCATCCGCGTTTATGAGTAATTCTCACTTAACTGTATTATCCAGACTATATACATTTAAGGTTGCACATAGTTTTGTGTGTTGGTCCCTTATACTTCCGGATGGCAATGTTGTGAGTTTCTTAGCCAAGCGCGCACTATCGAGATTGATACTCAACTTCTTTGACTGTAAAAAGTAATGAACAAAAATAAATTATAACAGCTTCAAGTAAGAACAACTACCAAACACGGAACGTTTCGGGCTCAAAACCCTTTTTCAGTCAAATTGGAGCAAAATATTTCTCTGTCGACTATCTGGATTTTAAATGATGTAGGTATTCAAATATTTCAATATCTTTTTAAAAAATTGACAATACAGGTTTTGAATTCGTAAGAGAACTCATCGGAGCATATTTTTTGGGCACGGAGAGATTTTTTTCTGCATTTAATATCTTGTATATTTCGCTCACTTATCGTAGAATTCTTTCCTGATGTTAAGAGCGGAAAATGGATTATATACATTTTAAGAAATTGACTGTATTCAAACCAAGAAGAGAAACCACTGGACTGTAATCGATTCGATGCAAATACTCCCACCGCATTGTCATAAATAAACGCAAACCATCTTCATGTCAATTTTGTAAACACCATGCAAAATTTGTTGACGATTGGTCCAGTGGTTTCGGTGCCTTTGTGTTACAGAAAATCCAATTTGCCAGCTATATAAGATAATAATATTTTCCACAGGACACCAAATTTGCCCAGGCGGAAGTCAAACACCTGACCACATTGATCGTGATGTCGCGTCTGAAGCGAGATTACGTCACGCTGTCCCCCAGACAAAACCACTGTGTGACGTCATCATTCGATCACAGAGTTACCATGAGCCTGGAGAAGAACACTTTCAACGACAAAGAACATTTCTTGTTGCAGGTAACAGAGCCATTATAACATAGTCTATATCCATGTTATTTATGACTAATAATAATAATAATAATAATAATAATAATAATAATAATAATAATAATAATAATAACAATAATAATAATAATAATAACAATAACAATAATAATAATAATAATAATAATAATAATAATAATAATAATAATAATAAAATAATAATATAATAATAATAATAATAATAATAATAATAATAATAATAATAATAATAATAATAATAATAATAATAATAATAATAATAATAATAATAATAATAATAATTATAACAAAAAAAAATAATAATAGGTAAGTCGGGTTTTTTTTTGTTATGTACCAATTTTTTTAAATAGAGCAATTATTTAGCGCGATATCCACTGAACGTGCCCAAAGCGCTTTAAAATGAGTCCCAAGCCAACAGCAACACTTAACACTGAAGACTAGACATGATGCGGAACTTGCCTTCGAGCCGGAAGGTCCAGGGTTCGAGTCGCGATCTGTACGATCAGCGCATAGTTGAGTCCCACTCTGGGCGGCGCATAGTTGAGACCTTTGAAAAAGCTCTTTACTCACGTACTCAAATGTAAAATGAGTACCTGGCCGTTAACAGCTTTGTCTATGTCGAACCCCCCCGCCCCCCGCGCTTCTAAAACAAATGTATTATCGTCTAACAGGCGTCATGTCTAATCCTGCGTGTTACGCGTTGCTGTTGGCCAGGAACCCGTTGTAAAGCGCGTATTTCTCTATTTAAATGCTCAAGCTTTACTCACGTATTTAGTAGCATATTAATACGCTTCAACAGTCGTAAGGTCACTTCCCTCGTAATGACGCATGATAACTTAGTAACTGGCTCTAAACTATCGGAACAATGGCGGACGCCCTTATAAAATATTTCTCCGACGAGCATAAAAGCGTATCCAGAGGAAAAAAAAAACATTATAAATATGATCATGTTTTGACTTTTACACATTCTGATCACAAGACATATAAAAAGTTCTAGCCAGCATGAAGAATAAAAAGTACCGATTTTCTTTATTTAGAACCATGATGGCCGCCGCTGCTGGGCGACGTGACATCAGACTATTGAATCCAATTCGTTTAAATGGGTGATCTGCGTGGGTAAACCTCAAATTCTAATTAAGAAAATGGGGAGCAGGCACTGTTGTAAGATAAAGATCTGAACAAGTGTGTATGGAAGGTCCCAGACAAAGCAAGAAAGAAAAATACAAGAAAAAAAAAAACATCCCAAAAAATTAGTCTACCTCGACTGACTGGGGATCGAACCTCAGACCTTCTGATTACGGATCAGACGTGCTACCATTACACCACAGTGGGTCTGAAGATCTCCAGTCGTGGTAGACTGATTTTTTGGAATGTTTTTTTTTGGGGGGTGTGCGGCTCTGTGGCATTGTGGTATGCATGACTCGCTTTCGGATCGGAAGGTCCTGGGTTCGAGCTTTGCTCGGCGCATAGTTGAGTCCTTGGAAAAGGCTCTTTACTCACATTCTCTCACCGTACAGAGGTGTAAAATGAGTACCTGTTCGTTAACAGTGTTGCCTCTGTCGGGAAAAAAAATGTAATATCGCCTAACAGGCGTCATGTCTCGTCTTACACGTTGTGTTGCTGTTGTTCAGGGACCCCTTATAAAGCGCTTTGAGTGCATTTATTCGATATTGCGCTATATAAAAGCTCAACTTTTTTTATCTTGTATTTTTCCTTCTTACTTTATCTAGCACCTTTCATACACACTTGTTCAGATTTTTATCTCAAATTCTAAAATCTTTGCCAACAGGTCCAGCCAGTGGACAACCATTCCATCCAAGAGTTCCGTAACAGAGAAGCAAACGCCAAGACTCTGTTGAACAGCAGTCACATCCTACACACAGCCTGGGAGTCAAAAGTATTCAACAATCCCGTCAAGGTATGACCTTGAGTTTTGTTGAAAATATCAAATTAATAAAATTAACTCTTTCCTTACTAGCCATTTTCAGATGTTCCCCCAAAACATCACACCCACCCAACACAAATAAAAAAGAAACAATACATTCCATACATAACACGGATGGCAAAAAAACAAAACAAAACGATAACAAAGACCTGAGTGACGTCAATTTCATTCCACCTATAGATACCTTGTGTGATTCGAACGTGACATCTTTAGTGGGGAGGTCTTTCTATTCACCTTCCAGCATTGCTTTGACCACTGGCTCTATTGTCCAGTGTCTGGTTTTTTTTTATCACGATAACAAAGTATTTTCTTTACAATTTGTACTGTACAAAGGATATCAGAATGAGAAAATTGTTGGTTGCATCGTAACGAATGTGACGATTTTCCTATGGATGGTCAGGAGTGTGTCAAAGGAACAGGCACTGGTGTAAGATAAAGAACTGAACTGGTGTGTATGAAAGGTGCCAATTGGTGTAAGATAAAGAACTGAACTAGTGTGTATGAAAGGTGCCAATTGGTGTAAGATAAAGAACTGAACTAGTGTGTATGAAAGGTGCCAATTGGTGTAAGATAAAGAACTGAACTAGTGTGTATGAAAGGTGCCAATTGGTGTAAGATAAAGAACTGAACTAGTGTGTATGAAAGGTGCCAATTGGTGTAAGATAAAGAACTGAACTAGTGTGTATGAAAGGTGCCAATTGGTGTAAGATAAAGAACTGAACTAGTGTGTATGAAAGGTGCCAATTGGTGTAAGATAAAGAACTGAACTAGTGTGTATGAAAGGTGCCAATTGGTGTAAGATAAAGAACTGAACTAGTGTGTATGAAAGGTGCCAGACAAAGCAAGAAAGAAACAATACAAGAAGAAAACCATCCCCAAAAAATCAGTCTACTTCGAGGTCAATTTTTTGGGATGTTTTTTTTTTTCTTGTATTTTTCTTTCTTGCTTTGTCTGGCACCCTTTATACACACAAGTTCAGTTCTTTACCTCGGGTTTTGACGACTTAAAAAAGTGAGCTTTTATATAGCGCAATATCAACAAAGCATGCTCAAAGCGCTTTACAGGAGATCCTTGGCCAACAGCAACACTTAACGGAACATGACACCTGCTATTCGACATAACATTTTTTTCGGACAGAGACAACAGTGTTAACGGCCAGGTACTCATCTTACACATGAGTACGGTGATAGAATGTGAGCAAAGAGCCTTTTCCAGGGACTCAACTATGCACCGTTCTAGGCTCGAACCCAGGACCTTCCGATCCGAAAGCGATTGTCATACCACAAGACCACATAGCCGCACATAATGTATAGAATGAATGAGTTGACATTACTCTGCTTTTAGGGGTTAGCGCGGCTCAGCGGTACGGTCTTTGCTTCATATCCGAAAGGTAACGAGTTCGATCGCCTGCCGCTGCGCTGTGTGTCCAAGTCACCTCGCCCTAGCTCAATTTGCGTCGCTGCACTGCGGCTAACGCTGGGATAGCCTTTGGAATAGACCCTAGAGACACATTTCCCTTATTAGCTGAATAAAGGTATTTTTATTATTTTTTTTTTTTTAATTTATTTAGTTAATATTTTAAAACCGCCAGCTGTGTGATGCATTCTCACTTAAGTCTATTTAACAGACTATAGACGTTTAAGATCACACATAGTTTTGTGTGTTGGTACGCACGATTAATCTGGCGGACAGAACAAGTGAGAAGTTTACCAAAATGCATAGCATCAATGTAAAAAGTCGTCCTTGGAGCCTGAGTTTATCCCATTTTCTCTAGCGTGAAACGGACAATAGAAATTGCTTGCTATCCTTTGGACAGGACGCGAGTCTATCGCAAAGTACTTTTCGCCGAGTCTAGTAGACTCAGCTACCCAGGCAGGGAGGTCAGAAAAAAATGTCGACTGCCCTCGGGATCGACCTTGGTCCCTTTTCTTGTGAAGCAAGTGCTCTACCAACTGAGTTATCGGGACCCCAGCATCAATGGATGCCTATGTAATGTTGGGTTTAACCCTCTCCTTACCAGCCAGTTTCAGAATTTTCCCCAAAACTTCACATCCACCCATCACAAAAATATATATTTTTTTCTTACTCAAACAGAAGATTAACAGGTACATTCTATGCATAATATTGTTCAGCAAAAAGAGCTCTACAATACAGAGTCAAGTTTTTATGACTATAATAAACAACATTTCTTCAAAGTTTATGAGAAACAAGAAAAATCAGATGAGAAAGTTGTTGGTTGCATCGTGACGAATATGACGATATTCCTGTAGTTGGTAAAGAGAGGGTTAAAACTAAACGCACAGCAACACAGTGATTGGATCACTCTGAAAAAAAAAAATTATGATTTGCGATAAACAAGCGTCCTGTCCAAACGATTGAAATCAATTGTGTGTGAAATTCCACGTTTTCCCTGCTTTTGGATAGGTGACTATGTCGTGTCCTCCAAATCCTGCCATCGCTAAGAAAATGGCCCTGGCCAGGAAAATCAAAGAGGAGAAGATGAAGGCACCAGTCAAGCAGGCACCTGTGAGTTGTCATCATCATTATCGTCTTCGTTGGCATCATCATCATCACGCTTCTCACTTCTTTTCCTCCTCCTCCTCCTCCTCCTCCTCCTCCTCCTACTACTACTACTACTACTACTACTACTACTACTACTACTACTACTACTACTGCTACTACTCATCATCATCATCATCATGCTCATCCTCCTACTCCACATCATCATGATCATCGTCATCATCATCATCATCATCATCATCATCATCATCCTCCTCCTCCTCCACCTCATCATCATCACCATCGTCATCATCATCATGCTCATCCTCCTCCTCCACCTCATCATCATCATCATCTATAGTCTTCCTCTTCCATCTCCACCCTCTTCTCCTCCTCCTCCTCCTCCTCCTCCTCCTCCTCCTCCTCCTCCTCATCATCATCATCATCATCATCATCATCATCATCATCATCATCATGCTTCTCCTCTTAATCCTCCTCCTCCTCCTCATCATCATCATCATCATCATCATCATCATCATCACCACCACCACCACCACCACCACCTCCACTTAAAAGGCTCCATACACGCGCGGTTTTGATCCTGGTTCGTACCCCGATCAGGCAAACCGGGGTGAAAACGCAATGTGTGTGGCCAAATACCTGGCCGATAAACCTACGGTCCATCGCTCCCAAAGCCCGCCTTGCTAAATATTTTTCGAGGCGATCGGCGATCGGGGGCGTGGCAGTATAAAAAATTGGACAATTTTTTTCGGATTTTCGCTGTTTTGGCGTCAGATTCGTGATCAGCGTCGAATTTACAATAGGTTTGATACCAAGAACTATGTTTTTACTCCAAAAATTGATGAAATTAGAGATAAATTTTAATTAATATTGAGGCTATTTGGCCGACAGAACAGGGCCCCTCCCTGTTTTGTGATGGATCAAGTGGTATGACTCTCGCTTTCGGATCGGAAGGTTCAGGTTTCGAGACCCGCTCTGAGTGGTGCAGAGTTGAGTCCTTGGAAAATGCTCTTAACTCACATTCTCTCACCGTACTCAGGTGTGAAATGAGAACATGACCGTTCGTTGTCTTTGTTGGGGAAAAAAATGTCCCATCGCCTGACAGGCGTCATGTCTCGTCTTTCAAGTTTAATATTGCTGTTGCCTTGGGACCCCTTGTAAAGCGATTTGAGCACGTGGGTATTGCGCCAAATAAATGCTGTGTTATTATTTTTTAAAATAATATTTTTATTAATGTTGCGCCAGGAAGAGGTAGATGGCAAAAGTTTCGTTCATACAAAATAAAAAATAGTTTTCATGATTTTCAATGTAATGATATAATAATATGCCAGTTCTTTTTTTTTTTTTTTTCCTCCTCACCCGTTGTCGCGACATGACGGTCGACCTTGACACAGACATTTGGGATTGGCAGATGCCAAAAAGCCTTGACTACGTGATGACAGGGGTGGGCATTGTAACCCTGAATTATATTCTACAAACAACGCCCCCCCCCCCCCCCCAAAAAAAAAAAAAAAAAAAAAAAGAGCTGTGTGCGTGTGTGTGGTGGCGGTGGTGGTGTGGGGGGGGGGGTGCGAATGCGAGTAGTCCCGAGGAGTACCCGTTTAACCTGCCACGGGAACACTGTCGATTTGTTTTATAAATAATAATAATAATAATAATAATAATAATAATAATAATAATAATAATAATAATAATAATAATAATAATAATAATAATAGTAATAATAATAATAATAATAATAATAATAATAATAATAATAATAATATAATAATAATAATAATAATGATAATAATAATAATAATAATAATAATAATAATAATAATAATAATAATAATAATAATAATAATAATAATAATAATAATAATATAATAATAATGATAATGACGATAAATAACAAATCTTTATTGTCCACAAAATGGAAAAATTTCCGTGGTCTACGTTGCTTTTAAACTTAAATCGGATTGTAAATGTATGGATGTTATGCGTATTGGAAAAATACTCACGACATCTCCATCGGGGTATAACATATTAACACACAAAACTGCAAACGCGAACGTTCATTGTCTGATTGATATAACTTAGTGATAAGTTAATTATAAAATGCTGTCTAAAAGCAATAACAACGGGTTGACTAACGTCAAATTCATTCCTTCTATTGATGCTCTGTGTTAAATTAAAATACTCACAAAGTCCGCCAGCCAGAAATATCACTCCAGCCCAAAGATCTACATGGAACCTTGAACGTTATAGTCTGATATATTTTAATGAGAACTAATCATAAAATGGGTGTCTAAAAACAATAACAATGAGATGAGTGACGTCAATTTGGTTCCTTTTATAAATATCCAAGAACTTTACTCACTCCATCCGCTCTCTCCTCCTTCAATACATATGAATCTATTCTCTCATCACTATTTTGTGCGGCTATGCATGTGATCTTGTGAAATGACACTCGCCTTTGGATCGGACGGTACTGGATTCGAGTCCCGCTCTGAGTGGCGCATAATTGAGTCCTTGGAAAAGGCTCTTTACTCGCATTCTTTCACCTTGTTCACTGTTAAAATGAGTACCTCGCTGTTTACAGCGTCGTCTCTGTCGGGAAACAATTGCAATATCGCTTAACAGTCATGTCTCGTCTAACATGTTTTTATGTAGGCCAAAGACCCTTATAAAGTGATTTGAACACCTTTATTGAATATAGCGGTATATATAGCGCAAGTAAATTTTTCTCTCTTTCTCTTTTCTCTCTCTCCCCCCCCCCCCCTCCTCTCTCTCTCTCTCTCTCTCTCTCCATCTCTCTCTCTCTCTCTCTCTCTCTCTCTCTCTCTCTCTCTCTCTCGACATGTTAGATTATTATAGCTATTGCTACATATGATGCGAATATCTTGGACGGTTATTGATGCTATGAGTTTGGGTAAAATGCTCACAACATCCACCAGTCGGAAATAACGTACCGTCACACAAAACTACGAGTAACCTTGAACGTTAAAAGTCTGATTGATATAATATAGTGAGAACTAATTACCAAAATGACTGCCTTAATACAATAACAAAGAGTGGAATGATGTCAATTTCGTTCCTTCAACAGTCTAATTGATATAATTTAGTGAGAAGTAATCACTATTGTGCGCAAGACGAAAGATAGAATAACAGACAGTAACTGGGATCGTAGCCTCACTATTAATTAAAATTTATTTCTAATTTCACCAATTTTTTGGAGTAAACACACAGTTCTTAGTATCAAACCTATTGTAAATTTGACGCTGATCACGAATCCGACGTGAAAACAGCGAAAACCGAAAAAAATTGTCCACTTTTTTATACTGCCACGCCCCCGATCGCCGATCGCCTCAAAAAAATATCTCCCCGTATGTGGGCAAAAATCATCTGCGATAAACGCAGGGATCGGGTCACAGCGATTGGTCATCCGTACCGCTATCAGCGGATGTCGGCGTCTATGGGGGGCTTAAGACAACTACTTATATTGTTTATACATACCTACCATATTAAAACATTTGCTCAAAGTTTTCTTTCTTCAATCAGTTAACTTTCGTACTCTGGAAAAACACTATTTTAGAATTTGGCCAGAAAACTCGTCTTTCAAACATCAATAAATTTTAACGACCCTCCTCTTGGCCAAAACTCTCAAACCTGGGACCTCGCGAAGTATTCCTTACATTCCCGTTTTCGCATTTTTACCAAGATGAGGGTCGTTTAAATCAATCGATATTTGAAGTACGAGTTTTCTGGCCAAAATTTTCAATACATGTCTTTCCAGTGTAGCTACATCAGTTTACTGGTTAAATTTGGGTGGGGAAAAAAGGCCGAGTTAACATAATGTTATATTTCTACCTGACGTGTTAAGATGACGATGGGTGATATCGAGAAAGAGAAAGAAAGAGAGAAGAAGCGAATGCAGGAATTTGAACAAGCCGAAGGAGGAGAGAGAAAAACAGTGACCAAATGGTACATGGGCCAGTACGCAAATACAGAAGGTATGGTATTATGTGCGTGTGTGTGTGTGTTTGTGTGTGTGTGTGTGTGTGTGTGTGTCCATTCCTCTCTCAACTAAATTAACAATTCTAAATTGAGCTTTTATATAGAGCAATATCCACTAAACGTGTTCAAAGCGCTTTACAAGGGGTCCCTGGCCAACGGCAACACTTAACATGTAGGACGGGACATGACGCCTGTTAGGCGATACATATTACAATTTTTTTCGGACAGAGACAACGCTGTTAACGGCCAGGTACTCATTTTACACCTGAGTACGGTGAGAGAATGTGAGTAAAAAGCCTTTTCCAAGGCCTCAACTATGCGCCGAGCGAGGCTCGAACCCAGGACCTTCCGATCCGAAAGCGAGTGTCATACCACTAGACCACATAGTCGCACGACGGTATTATTATTATCATCACAACGGTATTAATCCGAGTGAGCCCAAAAGATTAGAGTTGAATGGGAAGCAGAGGTCATGACGTCATACATTGCTCTCTTCCGGTTCAAAACTCATTGGAAGTGTATAACCAGTCCTCTGGACAGAGAATTGAAAGTTAATATGTTTTATATTGAATCATAAGGTAGCGTAAAATATTTTTGTTGCAGGAAGTATATGCAGATTCTTATTATTGCAGAGCGTATAGATAGTATGCGCTTGGCTAAGAAGTTTACAACATTGCCATCCGGAAGTACAACGGACCAACACACAAAACTCTGTGTAACCATGAAATTATAGAGTGTGGTTAATACAGTTTAGTGAGAATTACTCACTAACGTGGAAAAAAAACCCAACAAAGACCCGAAAGACGTCAACTTCGTTCTATCTATAATAAGAGCGAGGATGGATGATTGTATTGACGACCAGCATTTATTTAGGCTAGAAAACAAGATGCCATCTCTCTGAAACCATAAGATCAGTTGCACAATGTATTTATTATCCGGTCCTCCGGAGGATTTGTTTTAACATTTTCAATGAGATTGGAACCAGTATTTTTACGTCATGCTGTTGTTCCCTGTCGTAACCCCTCCTTATTACCCATAGGAAAATCGTCACATGTGTTACGATGCAGCCAACATTTTCGCCATTCTAATTTCTTTTGTACATCATAATATTTGAACAAAAATGTTTGGTATAGCTAACGTATGTGTTGAACACTGTCTTGAAGAGCTCTTTTAGCAAAAAATAAAAATGTATAGGGAATGAGATTAGCGGAAGAGTAGCGTCCCCTGATTGGACGTCACCCATAGTCTGTGACGTCACCGGCGGAAAAGTTATTAGAGAGAGAACGTCATGTTGATTGTGCGCATGCGTCTCTCGTCCTCGCAGAGCAAGAACTAACAGATTTTGTGTTTGAGTGATAAATCTATTTTTGTATAGGTTGGGTGTGAAGTTTTGGGGAAAATCAGGAAAATGGCCGGTAAGGAGAGAGTTAAGCCTGATTTATAAAACTTTTAATTTAAATAAATATTTTTGCTTTGAGGAGTAGTCAGTCCTTCAGAGCCATTAGACCCATGGAGCCGGAGTTTATCCCGGTTTCTACTATGGAGTGAAACAGAAAATAGCAATTGTTTGCTATCCTTTGGATAGGACCCTAGTCTATACCAAAGTACTTTCCGCCAAATCTAACAGACTCGGCTACCCATTTACTGCTGCGTGTGCAGGAGGGTCGGAAAAAAAATATCGACTGCATATTGGGATCGATCTTCGATCTTTTGCATGTGATTACAATGTATCGATTCTCTGTCATCAGACGATGAAAACGATGAGTTACATTTCCTCCAATATGTTGGCGGGAAATGGTCCGTGGAGTCAGATATGCAAATCAAACAGGTCAAGGTTGATGTCATAACCTTTGACCTCGAGCGTCCTGTTGAGAAGTGAGTTTCATACTATAGTATTATATATATATATATATATATATATATATATATATATATATATATATATATATATATATATAGCACATATTCATCTACGTGTCCTCTTCCTTTGCATCTCTATATTTTCCATATCTCCTCCTCTTCCTCTTCCTCCTAACCTCCTGATCATCCTCCTCCCCCTTCTTCTTCTTTCTCTTCCTCTTCTTCTTCTTCTTCTTCTTCTTCTTCTCAGATGATGATGATGATGATGATGATGATGATGATGATGATGATGGAGGTGGGGGTGGTGGTGGTGGTGGTGGTGGTGGTGGTGGTGGTGAAGATGATGATGATGATGATGATGATGATAATAATGATGATGATGATGATGATGATGATGATGATGATGATGATGATGATGATGATGATGGTGGTGGTGGTGGTGGTGGTGGTGGTGATGGTGGTGGTGATGATTATGAAGATGATGAGAATAATAATGACAATGTACATCAATGCCCTATTACCTTCCAATCCCCATACAAGAATGATGGTGATAAGAACACGACCCAACACACCAGAAGACACTGTTCTTGCCCTCACAGCTTCTCTCAATGAGTTCCTGACCAAACGTTTTGTGGAGGCCGTGGTCAGACAGAGGTAAGGGACCCAAACTCACATAATAGGGAAGAAAATTGTGATGTCAAAAAAAAAACCTGAATCTTTTTCATTGAAATAAGATTCAACAGTCGTGACGTCACTTCCCTCATAATGACGCATAGTAACTTAGTAACTGGTTCTAAACTATCGGAATAATAGCGGATGCCCTTATGAAATCCTTCTCCGACGAGCATAAAAGTGTATCCCGGGGAGAAAAACATTATAAACCTGATTATGTTTTGACTTTTATACATTCTGATCACATGACATGTAAAAAGTTCTAGCCACCATGAAGAATAAAAAGTACCGATTTTCTTTGTTTAGAACCAAGCTGCTCGTTGCTGGGCGGACGTGACATCATACTATTGAATCCTATTGTAAAACCACTCTTCTGGAGGACTGACTACCTATCTTATGTAATTCACTTTCTGCTGTCAGAGTGATCTTATTTTCTAGTCTAAATATAATATGCTGGTCGTCAATAAAGATCATCCATCCTCGCTCTTTTACGTCCCGTAATCCTAAGAATCTGCCTATACATACCCCTGCTACTAAAATAGTTATGCCACCTTTATGTAAACTTTCCATTACCAAGTACTCCAAAGGATTTAGGAACCAAAAGAGGTCAGGATGTGACGTCACGACTTTTTTTCCCTATTATATTATTATGACACCCACTGCCTTATTTCCCAAGCAGACCAAATAGAACAAAATTTCTATCGATTTTGTGATGGAGAGAGAGAGAGAGAGAGAGAGAGAGAGAGAGAGAGAGAGAGAGAGAGAGAGAGGGGGGGGGGAACCACAGGCTTTCCCTCTCATAGCTTGTTACAGGAATAATATAATATGGAGTATGATGAAGATGGTGAATGGTGTTATAGGGGAATGGTGAAAGTGAAGGATTGTAACGAAAAAATATAGGAAGGTTGTTGTGATGATGATGATGATGATGATGATGATGATGATGATGATGATGAAGATGGTGATGATGATGATGATGATGATGATGATGATGATGATGATGATGATGATGATGATGATGATGGTGTTGTTGTTGATGCCGGTTTTTTTTTTTTTTTTTTTTACGATAACATATTATGTTACTAGTGTGCATCTTGTGTGAGTGTGTCTATGTCAATATTATATTGTTATAAATGTGTAACCAAATGACAAATTGCCACTTTTTGGGGGGACAATAAAGATATATTATTATTATTATTATTATTATTATTATTATTATTATTATTATTATTATTATTATTATTATTATTATTATTATTATTATTATTATTATTATTATTATTATTATTATTATTATTATTATTATTATTATTATTATTATTATTATTATTTATTATTATTATTATTATTTAAAAAACCCAACTTTTAAAATATTTTCATTTATTTCAAGGACCGACGATCCGTTTGAAGTGTGTCTTCAAGTCACTCCCATCTCTCGTATCGACGCCGTGGTCAGACAACTGGCAGATAGTGGGTTCGTATCCGGCCCTTCCCCCAGCCACGTGATCAGCCTTCATGAGGGGGACATCATCGAGCTCGGATTCAGTGGAAACATCGAATGTGTGCAAGATGTGCCGGCCTATCTGATATACAAGAGCAACGTCCCTACTTTGGTAAAATAATGACAATGATGATATTTCCAATTCCATTGTATTTATTTTCTAACAATAGTCTAAAAAAAATAATTGAGCTTTTATATAGCGTAATATCCACTAAATGTGCTCAAAGCGCTTTACAAAGGGTCCCTAACCAACAGCAATACGTAACATGTAGAACGAGATATTACATTTTTTTCCGGACAGAGACAGTGCTGTTAACGGCCAGGTACTCATTTTACACCTGAGTACGGTGAGAGAATATGAGTAAATAGCCTTTTTCCAATGACTCAACTATGCGCCGAGAGAGGCTGGAATCCAGGACCTTCCGATCCGAAAGCGAGTGTCATACCACTATAGTCTACACTTTATTGTATTTCACTTTCTACACTGCACACACTGTTCCTCCCCGCCTCCCGTTGTTTGACTTAATTAATTGCGCACCTTTTATTAATATATACAATATTGTTCTATTTTAATTCGTGCATCCTTACAGAGGAGCATACTGTTTCCTGCCCCATCAATGTTTCTGTTTAGTCACCTTAACAACGCCACTATCACATTATCTCATTCGTCTGTAGTGTTTCATTCATCCCGTTTTGTTGATTAAGGGGCAACCCGAAACGTCCACAGTATCTGTCTTCGTCTAATACATTGAAGCTTACAATTCAATACTTATCGTTTTCGCAACTTTTGTAAAGGAATTTAACACGCTATATATGTATTTTATCTTGAGATAGAAGAAAAATTAATATTGAGGGCATCAGACTATAACCGTGTGTGTTAAAATTAAATTATTTTTAGTCCTAATCCAATGAGACTAAAAACAGAGAGTAAGCACAATGCAGAATAGTCATAGGATTTAACCACACATGCTTCGCTGGATTGCAGAAGCTGTACTGTTTTGTTGTTTTATTTGTCTGTCTGTTTGTTTTTATTTTCTTTTTTTTTTCTCTCCCAAAATCACCTCTCTCTCTCTCTCTCTCTCTCTCTCTCTCTCTCTCTCTCTCTCTCTCTCCTCTCTCTCTCTCTCTCTCTCTCTCTCTCTCTCTCTCTCTCTCTCTCTCTCTCTCTCTCTCTCTCTCTCTCTCTCCCTCTCTCTCTCTCTCTCTCGAACTTACAAGTTTGATTTGGACGCCTTGGGAATAAAGAAAACATAAAATCATCAAATTTTAAAGCACTGATTCTTGCTTTTAGTGAAAAGAAGTTATTGTTTTCTTGTTCCTTGTTAGTTTCTTACGATGTGTACATTTATATATGCAGGTCTGGCATCCGAATCCACTTAACATTGATATAATGGACAATATTTTGCGTCATTTTGTGAGATTTCGATTACAACAATGAGCCCATAAGGAAATGGGTTATCAGACCTGCAAATAAGTGAACGTCGGTTTCGTATATTTCGTATTTATGGTGGTTTATAATCCCATAAGAGCTGTATGGTTATGCGCGAAGATGTGAATTTGTTTATTTTGTTTAGTGTTTTCATAAATACCTATACAAAGAAATAAGAAATCAACGATAGATAGATAGATAGATAGATAGATAGATAGATAGATAGATAGATAGATAGATAGATAGATAGATGGATAGATAAGAGGTAGAAAGATAGATAGATGGATGGATGGATAGGTGGATGGGTGGAAGGATAGATGGGTGGATGGATGGAGAGAGAGAGAGAGAGAGAGAGAGAGAAAGAGAGAGAGAGAGGTGGGAGGGAGAAACACACAGAGAGAGAGAGAGAGGGGTGGGAGGGAGAAACACACAGAGAGAGAGAGAGAGAGAGAGAGAGAGAGAGAGAGGGAGAGAGAGAGAGAGAGAGAGAGAGGGAGAGAGAGAGAGAGAGATTTTTTCTTTGGTGTTTTGACTATCGTTCCTTCCCCTTATGCTACTTTATTTCTTCTATCTTTCCATCTCCTCCAGACTTATTTCCGTGTGAAAGAAGAGAATCGATACCGCCAAAAGGACCAGGACATATTCTCTGGCCTTCTAGTTCTGACCAGGCGTTACATCAGTAAAAACTCCAAGAAGAAACGGGACGAGGACGTTACTGAGGAAATGTGCAGGGAAAGGATATGTGCTCTTCAAATCAACATCCCTAAGGTGGGCCTGTATTCAAAACAAAGCCACTAAAAAAACTAGAGCATTTACATAGCGCAAAATCCACTAAACGTGCTCAAAGCGCTTTACAAGGGGTCCGTCTCTGACCAACAGCAACACGTAACATATAGAACGAGACATGATTCCTGTTAGGCGATATTACATTTTTTCCCCCGACAGAGACAACCCTGTTAACGGCCAAGTACTCATTTTCACCTCAGTACGGTGAGGGAACGTGATTAAAGAGTCTTTTCTCAACTATGCGCCGAGCGAGCCTCGAACCCAGGACCTGCCGATCCGAAAGCGAGTGTCGTACCACAAGACCACATAGCCGCACTAACGACCCAAAATGCTGCAGATTAAATTGTCGTCTACCATTTTCTTTTCATTGCTGCTGAAATGTCTTTGGAAATGTCTCTCAAGCGCAAAGAAGGGTAAGAACTGGGTCACGATTACAACTTTAGTTATTCCGATATCGATGCGCGTCGAAAATTAGTAGAAATAAATAGAGAAGGCGAATGGCAAGTTGCATTTTACAGTTAGATACATATCGGAAATGGATAGATAAACGATACTTACCACAAAGTTGAAGTTTTGTCTGTTATTCTACAACATTGGTCGATTGTGAATTCTTTTGAGCGATGAACTCCCAGTTGCCGATCACGCTTTAATTTTTAAGCGGGCTGCTATTATAAGAGTGAAAACTAAGCTATTCTTTCAAGACCGCCTTCAAACATATAACATTGTCTCGGGTGTAATTATCTGGAGCGACCGAGTGGTTAATTTACTGCACCATGACCCAGAAAGATCCCAGTCCGAGATCTCGCATCAGGCATTTTCCTGGGTTTTTTTTTTACTTGGCAAAGACTATGACCCACCCCCACCCCCACCCCCACCCCCAATTGTCTACCTTTGGACAACATGGGTGATTCCTGTTGACAACTGACATGGTTTGGTGGAGTATCCGTTCCTTGTTGGAATATCTAGTTGCTACCATTTGACAAAGCCGGTTTAAAAATTTCTTTTATTGTTTATTAGTAAATTTTGAAGCCAATTCAATTTTACTGTTTGATAAAAGAGGACGTCCAGTTCATATCCCCCCCCCCCCCCCCCCCAATATGATTAATTTCACCAGCACCATCTGGAGCCAACCCCGGAGCCCAAAAAAGCCCCTTTGCCAATTTCCACTTCCGGTCCTTTGAACTTGAACTTCCTGCAGATGTTATCAGAGGAAATGGGTGACGAATGGAAGTTGGTCGCTCACTACCTTGGCCTCCACCGGCCTAGAGTCCAGGTAAGTTTTGCACAACATCCACATTTTTGAAGGTCTGATAGCCGAACTCAATTATGGGCTTGCTTTAATATTGTTGCATTGGACAATACTTTTAGTTGGTTTGAGAGTATTTCAATTACAACAATTTGGGTTAACAGAACTGTAAATATGTTTACTTCGTTTTTACAGATTTGATATTCATCTACTTATCTATTTATGTTTATTTCTCTAATTATCTATTTGTTTGTCTATTTATCATTTTACTTATTCATTTATTTGTTTATTCATTCTTGAATGTCTTTATTTATTTTTTTGGGGGGTCATTTATCTATTTGTTTATCATTTCTTTAAATATCGATTTATATATTTGATTATCTTTATATCTTTTTTTTTAAAAAAAGGTTTTATAAGATTTCTTAAGGAAATCAAAATGTCTCACTAGTTCCAAGCACACTAGTCCACAACCGTAGCCATCGTAAACTTATAGCTTGACACTGGCCAAAAAATGACGCCAAAAGACAAGTCTTTCGCCCAAAAAGAAAACAAATCGTGAGTTGTATTCAATAGTTCAACCAATGGGATCACAGGTTTCCTTGGGCTCTACTAACGACAACACACTAGACGCTGCACAAACTTTTAAAATGACGTCAAACTGTAAGTCCTAGAGGGTTCTAGTGTCAGGCTAAAGTTAACAATGGCTACGGTCCAACACACTTGTCATTTTCCTCTTTTCTTTCAGGCCATAATTAGAAACCAGATGATATCCGACAAGTCTGACACAGAGGCCAAGTATGAAATGTTGATGACGTGGTTAAAAAGGGCCAGTCGGGCCACTGACAAGGTACGCATCGACTTTTAACCAGTTAATAGGATTCAACAGTTGTGAGGTCACTTCCCTCGTAATGACGCATAGTAATTGGTTCTAAACTATCCGAACAATGGCGGACGCCCTTATGAAATACTTCTCCGATGAGCATAAAAGTGTATCAAGTGTAGAAAAACATTATAAACCTGATCATGTTTTGGCTTATACATTCTGATCACATGCCATGTGAAAAAGTTCTAGCCAGCATGAAGAGTAAAAAGGTACCGATTTTCTTTGTTTAGAACCAAGCTGCTCGTTGCTGGGCGGACGTGACATCAGACTATTGAATACTATTGCCGGACTCTGGAAAAACTCGTATGTCAGAATTTGGCCAGATAATTTCGTCCTCCAAATCATATCGATCGATTTATAAATGGCCCTCATCTTGGCAAAGAACCCCCCCCCCCCCCCCCCCCCCCCCCCCCCCCCCCAAATTTTTTTAATAAAACAAAAAAAAAAACAACAACAACAACAACAACAACAACAACAACAAAACAAATTCTCAAACTTGGGAATTCAATGAAGACTTCACGAAGTTCCTACCAGGTTTGACCGTATTTGCCAAGGTGAGGGTCATTTGAATCGATCGATATTTAAAGGAAGAGTTATCTGGCCAAATTTTAAAATTCGAGTTTTTTTCAGAGTGCGGCTGTTATCTGGTTAACTCACTCAACACTAACATCGACTATATCCGTAGTATACCCAGGGCTACTTTTACTCCATGCTTATTCGTTACATATTTCTGAGACAAATTATAGGCGTAGTATCAAAGCAAATGTTGTTAATGTTTACATGTTCATGGTAGTTGACTAAAAATATCTAAGCACATGCTCCTTTTTTCCCCCAATTTTGAAAAGTAGCAAAATCTAGGATTGAGTGAGTTAATGATTGCAGTATACGATTTTTTACTCATTTTTGGTCTTATATAAAGTCAAGGGCAAAACAGCAGATTAATAAACAGCTTGAGTCCAAAACGTGCCCGATTTCGAGCAGAAATCGTTTTAAAACAGCTAATTCTCCTTTTAAAAAATAAATAGAATAATGAATTCCCTTTATTCATCCCCAAGGGGATATTTGTCTACAATGTCTATTCCAAGGGAAGACTGGAATACCCAGGCGTTAGCCGCAGTGCCGCGCCGCAAAGTGAGCTAGATAGGGCGAGGTGATTTGCTCAAGGCCACACAACGAGACAGATAGTCGAAAACTGTACCTTTTGGGTACGAAGCAAAGACCGTGCCGCTGAGCCACGCTGCCCTCCTTTAATCTTAATAAAGACTTATAACTGTTACTAATAGATAGCAATGTACTGTTATGTGGTCTTGTTGTATGACACTCGTCTTCTGGTCGGAAGGTTCAGGTTTCGAGACCAGCTCTGATCGGTACATTGTTGAGTCCCTGAAGAATACTCTTTTCTCACAATATTTCACCGTACATAGTCGTTAACAGAGTTGTCTTTGTCGGGAAAAAATGAGTAATATCGCCTTACACGAGCCATGTATCGTCCTAGTCGAAAACAATGTGAAATTGAATGTAAGCTTCAATTAAATATACGAAAACAGATAACATGGACGTTTCGGGTTTTCCCCTTTATCAACAAAACAGGATGAATGAAACACTACAGACGAATGAGATAATGTGATAGTGGCGTTGTATCGTCCTACACGTTAAGGTGATTTGAGCACTTGGATATTGCGCCATACAAAAGCTTAAGTGTATAATATATCTGTCACTAATAGGTCATTCGAATCGTAGTCGAGTGAAGAATTGTGAGTAAAATTTGTTTACACGAGGACAAATGCCAGGATTAGAGTTTTGGGGATTTTCACTTTATCGGCCATCAAATCAGATCACACTCTATATCCCTTGAATTTTCTACATGAGAAAGTAACTAATGTGTTTGTGTGTGTTTTTTGTGGGGGGGGGGGGGGGGGGGAGGGAGGGAGGGATAGTAAACTTGAGCATTTATAAAGAGCAATATCCACTAAAAAAGCTCAAAGTCCTTTACAAACGGTCCCCAGTCCACAGCAATACTCAAAATGTAGGACGAGATCTGACGCTTATTAGATGATATTACAATTTTAAAAATGTGGACAGAGACAATGTTAACGGCCAGGTATTCAGTTTTACACCTGAGTAAGGTGAGAGAATGTGAGTACAGATCCTTGTCAGTGGACTCAATTATGCGTCGCTTAGTGTGGGACTCTAACTATGGACTTCTGGTTCGAAGGCGAGTGTCAGATTACTAGACCATATTATAGCAAGTAATTTGTGTTTTAATTCTTTTTTTTCTTACACTCCCATAAATGAGTATGCAATTAAAGTAATCATCAGTGTTTTGATTGTTTTATTTTTTTATTTTATTTATTTGTTTTTTTTTTGTTTTTTTTTTCATTTCCTAGGTGGGGGCCTTATCTATGGCCTTAAGGAACAGTGACCGTCACGACTTGGCCGATACAGTCCTTGCAATGGAGAGGGACTTTAAAGGACAGACAACTTATGTCAACTAAATCAATAAAAGACAGAAACTAAAACTAATATAAATTAAATCAACAAAGGGGCACACAACCAAATAACAATGGACAGGCAACTTATTTAAACTAAATCAACAAAGGACAAACAATTCATGTAAACTAAATCAACGAAGGACATAAAATTTATGTAACCCAGATCAACTAAGAGCATACAACTTATTTAAACCAAATTTTAAAAAAGAAAGAACTGACAATGTATGTAAACTAAATACACAAAGGTCAGACAATTTATTTGTGTTAAGCTAAATCAACAAAAGACAGAAAATTTATGTCAACTAAATTTAAAAAGGACAGAAAACTTATGTAAACCAAATCAACAAAGAACAGACATTTTTGTAAACTACACCAACATTATTATGTGATTTTTCGTTATATTAAACTGAATTTGTGTACATTATAATTTAAAGAAATCGAAATGTAAGCTGTCTCACTCCTATACTATTTTGAGTGAAAATTTTCAAAAGAGTTTTTACGTAATTAAATGATTGTAAAATGATGACCTCTCTCTCTCTCTCTCTCTCTCTCTCTCTCTCTCTCTCTCTCTCTCTCTCTCTCTCTCTCTCTCTCTCCTTCTTTGATTAAATACAATATAGTCATATACTTATTATTGTTACTTATAAAATATTATATTTGTACAAGCTGTTCGTTTCTACAGATTTCCAACTGTGATAAGAATATTTTTATATAAAATTGATTCTATTTTATACTGTGATTTCAAACGATAATATTCCGTCCACAAAGATATTTATACAAGTTGTTTTTAGTAGGCATAATAGTAATTCATACTTTAGATTTATCTTGGATTAATGTTATATTATTCATAACCAAAACAAACAATTTCTTTAAAATAAAAAATAAAAACAGAACGGAAAAAAATAACACCCCCCCCCCCTTTCAAAAGAAAACAACAAAACAACAAAACAAAGTAAAATGATGAAGTTATTGACAATTTGAATGGTCGACCATTCATTTTCTTTTTTATTTTTACTTTAAATTTTGCTACCTTGCAGCTTACTGTTGATATTTTGAGAGAGGCTGGTGGGGGGAGGGGGGTGATTTTAATAATTCTAAATTTTTTTTCGCCCTGAATTATTATCTACTCAATTGCGTTGGTTGAGGAATTATAATGTGTTTGACAAATGTTTTATCATTAAAATCAAAAGGCCATATTTATTAGTTTTTATTATTATTATTATTATTTTATTATTATTATTTTATTATTATTATTATTATTATTATAATTATCATTATCATATTATTATCTCATTGTTATTATTATTATTATTATTATATTATTATTATTATTATTATTATTATTATTATTATTATTATTATTATTATTATTATTATAATAATTATCATTATCATCATTATTATCATCATTGTTATTATCATTATTATTATTATTATTATTATTATTATTATTATTATTATTATTATTATTATTATTATTATTATCATTATTATCATTATTATTATTATTATCATCGTCATTATTATCATTATCATCGTCATCATCATCCATCTCATCATCATTGTCATTAGACATCAAGTTGTTTTTGAATGAATACATCAGTGAAATCGTGTACATAGATTAAAATGCCCTCATATTAAGATCCTCATGTCAATTCTTGCATGATAACTTTATCTACACATTAAATGCCTTTTTGATACCCCCTCCCTCCCTCCCTCCTCCTCCTCCTCCTCCTCCTCCTCCTCCTCCTCCTCCTCCTTCTTCTTCTTCTTCTTCTTCTTCTTCTTCTTCTTCTTCTTCTTCTTCTTCTTCTCCTTCTTCTTCTTCTTCTTCTTCTTCTTCTTCTTCTTCTTCTTCTTCTTCTTCTTCTTCTTCTTCTTCTTCTTCTTCTTCTTCTTCTTCTCTCTCTCTCTCTCCCCTCTTCGCCTTTTCCGTCGTTCCCGCCAACATTCCATTGTTATGCACATTAATCATATCATTCCACATGGATACATGATAACAATAATAGAATAAAATGGAAGCTTCAATTTAAGTTACAAATACAAATAATAAGGCCCGAATCGTTCACATCATTTATCTTTGTAAGTTAAATTTAAGTTTCTATTCCATTTTATTATAGTTATTTACTTCTTACATTTTCAACCAGCATCATTTGTATTATCCAATACTGGCAAATTTTTAAGTTTTCTTCCTTATTTAGATTATATATTTCTGTTATTATGTAGTGTAACCAAGTGGAAATGTCTGCTGCCGTGTTATATACATAGTCACCTACATAACCTTATGGTAGAGGAAAATAAAGGAATGTATTCGAAACTCAATTTGATGGCATTGTGTGATTTCAGTCACGGCAATTGATATAAAACACAAGATATACATTAAGCCACTGAACGCAGCCCTTTGGCGTATGAATACATCGTGCACATAAAAACGTGGCATTATTATAAGTGTAACTTGGCTGCTAGAGGCTGTGGACTGTAAAAAGTAATAAACAAACATGAATACAACAGCTTCAACCCCCCCCCCCAAAAAAAAAAAAAACAAACAAACAAACAAACAAAAAACACCAACCACGGAACGTTTCGGGCTCAAAACCCTTCATCAGCCAACAAAAAAAACCCAAAACAATAAAGACATAAATTACATTACTAAATTCCAGATAGACGACAGAGATATTTTTAAGTCCTCTCTGTCGTCTATCTGGAATTTAGTAATGTATTTATGTCTTTGTTATTTGT
>NC_088362.1:35372963-35397963 GCF_034508935.2 Berghia stephanieae
CAAGGAAGGAATGGAATGATAATAAAGAATAATATAATGAAAAAAATCGGGACATTCGAATGAGTTCGAGGAAACCATGCTGGAGTGTACTTTTCATTCAAATGTCAAAAGAGCCATTTTTTAAAACTCTACAATATTCTTTTCACAGAAATTGAGAAAAGTGAGAGAAGATGGCAGGGAGAATTTCACAGCCAACAAACCAAAAACGACTGACGAATGTGTCTGTTGTCCGTTTGAAGAAAGGTGGAAAAAGATTTGAAATTGCTGCTTATCCAAATAAAGTGATTTCCTGGAGGAACAAGGTGTAAGTTTGATAATTCAAATGCAGTACATTTTCAACTAGGGGGTCCTGATAGCTTAGTTGGTAGAGCACTCGCTTCTCATGCAAAGGGACCAACATTGATCCCGGATGGAGTCAATATTTTTTCTGCCCACCCAGCAGTGATTAGGTGGTTAGGTCTGCCAGATCTGGTGGAAAAGTACTTTGTGGTAGACTAGCATCCTATCCAAAGGGCAACAAGCAATGCTATTGTACATTCCACGTGATAGAAACTGGTATAAACTCCGGCATTATGGAACCAATGGCTTTGCAGGAATGCTACATTTGCAGCTTAAGATTTATTTGAAATTGGTATGTGTTTATGAATGAATTGTGTATGTAAGTACGTTTGTTAAATTGTGAGATTGGGCTTATGTATGTGTTTTTGATATGTTATGAAGATTTTTATATAAATCTACTAATAATATGCAAAAATATCGGGATTTAAGATACATTTGTGTGAGACAGGGAGACAGAGAGAAAGAAAGGGGGGGGGGGGATTGGTGCCTATTTAATCACAACTGTTTCATCTGATTTATCAATTTTGGTCATTTTAGAGCATAAGGTACAGAGAAATTTAGGCATGAATATAATAAGTGTGTTTATAAAACATGCTGTCTGTGATATATATTTTTTTTTCAATCCAGAGAGACAGATATTGATGAAGTTCTTCAAACACCAAAGGTCTTCACAAATGTTTCCAAGGGAGAATTTGCAAAAATAGCTGATTTGAAAAAGATATTCGACACCGATGATGAAATTGAAATTTGCAAATTAGTAAGCTGCTTACATAATAGAAATGTAGATAAATGAATATAACAGCTTCATAAAAAACGAAATACTAAACATGGAATGCCTCTGGTTCAAAAGCCGTTTGCAGTTGAAGAAAAAATTAAAACGTTTATGAATCACATTAAATAACTGCTTATCTTGATCCATTATGATGTATCAAAGTTTTAACTGATTTTGCTTTTGGCTGAAGAAGGGTTTTGAACACGAAACATTCCATATTTGGTATTTTGTTCTGTTTTTAAGCTGTTATGTTTTTTGTTCAATACATTTTAGAATCCACAACTTATAACAGTTTAGTGTTTACCTTATGGTGTTTACTTAAAGTCGGTATTACCTCACATTACATCTCTGTGTGCCAGCATATTCTAGGAATTTCATGTTTTATTTTGATACCTTTTGATACCCTCCAAGTAAACTTTAGCCTGAGGATACATTTAGCTCACTGCATGTGTATTTTTGTTTTTAAAAATAGATAGAAATAGAATAAATTGACAAAATTCCCTTTATTCGTCTCGAAGGAGAAATTTATCTTTGGGGTCTACTCCAAGCATGGGACTCAAATTTCCGCTATTTAGCGTATTTCCGCCATTTCAAGTCCTCTGCTGTTTTCTTCCACTGGCCCTCAGTAACATCTATACATCTTTAAAAATCATTGTAAACAGTCTTGTTGCAAGGGACTTATCCATGTTTGTAAGTTCTTTAATAATTTTTCCTGTTCATAGTATGATTTGAATGTTAATAATTGTATATTTTACTAGTATTGTCAACAATAGGGACATATTGCTCACATTATTCATGATGAATTGCACGTTCCACCGAAGCCACAAAATGTTCCTCCTTTTTAAATCTTCTTATTTGAGACCCATGCCAAGGGGATACCTAGGTGTCAGCTGCAGTGCAGTGCTACGAAGTGTTCATCTATAAAGTTATTAAAGTGATTACCATTCTCACTGTCACGAAACAAAAAATTTGTTTTAAAATTTACTTATTCATCGGTTTTTATAGAAATTGATTCTATAAAATCTTTCTTTTCAGATCATTGCCAAAGGTGACCTTCAGGTATCCGAGAAAGAACGAGCAGCACAGCTAGAAAGCATGTTTAAAGATATCGCCACCATAGTAGCTGACAAATGTGTTCATCCTGAGACGAAACGTCCGTACCCCGTTACAATGATAGAGAAATCCATGAAGTCGATGCATTTCTCTGTTAAACCACAGAAAAACACAAAACAGCAGGTAAGGAGCTCACCTCAGTTTTCCCTTAAATTTAACTTGTTAATCAGTTTATTAGAATGCAAACACCAGAAAATGTGTGACGCAGTCTCTGTAGACCATATAATGATGTAGGTAATCATAAAGGGCAAAGGTCAGTAATGTGATACGCCTTGGCTGTTACCCATAATTTCATGGTGCTGGTTTTATACATATATTGGAAAAGAGAGGGAGTGGTTTGGCACACTCGTATCATTGTTATTTCCAGTAGACAGCGTGTTTGTGAATAGATTTAACAGATTTTTTACTTTTGTGAATCAGCAGTCAAAACTTACAGATAATAAGCATGATAAACAAAATTGAATATAACAGCTTCAAAAAAGAAAAAGATGCCAAATACAGAGCGTTTAAGGCCCAAAAAGCCTCCTTCGGTCAAACAACAAAAAACAATTAAAACATAAATACATGACTAAAAAACCAGATTGTCAATCTGTTTTTTAAGTAATGTAATATTTTCGTTTTCAATGTTTTTTTTTTGGTTTTTGCTGTTGGGTGAAGAAGGGTTTTGAGCCCAAAATGTTCTATGTTTGGTATTTTGTTATTTTTTGAAGCTGTTTTATTCAATTTTGCTTATCACTTTTTACAGTTCACAGCTTCTAGCAGCTTAGTATCACTTAGAGAATACAAATTATGAATTTTCTAGTTTTCAAGATTCCATAAAATGATTGAAGTTGACGTTACTCTGATCTTTTTTATTGTTTTTAAACCACCTATTGGGTGATTAGTTCTCACAAAATTCTTTTAATCAGACTGTTTGTTTTTATTTTTAAAGGTTATACAGTGCTTGCACATATTTAGGTCATTTCAGCGCAGGTAAACAGAAAGAAAATGCGATAAAGTTATGGATTTACAATTGAAAAAGCACACGAGTAAAAGTAAGACGAAGGGGAATGGTTTCAATAGGGAACAGATGTAGATTCCAAGAACCCACTATCAGTGCACTTAGTTTGATATCACCTAAAAGTCTCATCCACAAGCACAAATCCCCACTAAGAGGAATACACTCAAATATTTACAAACCAATATATATTTAGAACCAAAAAAAAAAATGTAACTGTACAAAATAGAGATGATTTACAAGGAAAAAAAATATCATCTCCCAAAATTATAACTATACATTTGACTGTTCCCCTCCAAGTCAAGGACTCCAGATAGGACTGGGACAAAACTAAGTAATCCCATTCCAAGACAAAGACAGAAAACAACCCTGAAAACAGATATAAGGGGATAGAAGACGCAGTGTGACCTCCTGCCCTTCATGGGAGGTCAAAGACCCTACCCAGCAATCACACTGTAAACGTTCAAGGTTACATATAGTTTTGTGTGTTGGTACTATTAATCTTTTGGACAGAACAGGTGATTATTTTATATTAACATATACCATCAATCTATTTTTTATTATTTCAATAACAACCCAGGCTTTAGAGGTAATCAAACAATTGAAAGAGACAGAGACATTGGAAATCCAGCGTGCTTTGATGAAATTACGGGTTGTAGTGCCAGGTAAGAAATAATTATTTCTAAGTTAACTCTAACTATAACCAAAAGCAGGCTTGTCAGAGACGAGTGTGTGTGTTGATGTTCTGAAAAAAAGTCGTTGGATGTTGTGCCAACTGTTTTCGAGATATGAGCTGAAGAAATAAAAAGTAAAGATAAACCAAGTAGAAAGTGAGGATTTGGATTTTACATTTTTGTCTTTAAGTAAGGAACTCTGAAGATTGAATCTGCATGTTACTCTGAAATAATCACTATATACATTTGCATTAATTTTAGGAATTCAAATTTTTTCGCCAATGGCACGTTTTGTGAGGCCAGCTGTAACTTCATTATCATAAAGCCTAATATTAACCAAAATATATTTGTTGCAAAAGAAGTAAAAAATGAATTCTGAGTTGTAATCAATAGCTCAGCCAATGGAATCATTTGTTTCCTTTAGCACTTCTAACAACAACTCATGTTTTATTTTTGTTTAGTAATCGTCGTCTTCTTTTGCTACATAAATTTTTGGTCAGTATCAGGCCTTTAATTTACGAAGGCCACTAGCCAGCCCACATATTATAATGTTAATTTTTGACTTGTCTGTGACTTCCTAATGCAATACATCAATATGTTTATCCTCTTTTGATGTCAGGTAAAGAAGGAAAGAAAGTGAGAGATAAAATACGCAAGCTAGCTCTCCAGGTGGAGGAGGACAACTTTGACGTAGATTTGGAAATGGTGAGGATTAAATAAAAATAAATAAAATAGAATTCCCTTAAAGTTAAAGGGAAACTGTCATTAGTGTCTGTTCCAAGGGAAGACTGGAATAACCCAGGCATCAGCCGCAGTGCAGTAACGCAAATTGAGCTAGGGCGAGGTGACTTCACAGCGCAACGTGTATTCGAACTCAGTACCTTTGGGATACAAAGCAAATCTAGCCACACTGCCCCAAGAAATTACAACATGGATAGAACCAATCTGGTAAACAAAAGCCTTAAAATTTGACCTGCCTAAAAATGGCACGTTTTCGTATTTGACTTTTTTTAAAGGGTTTTACCACGCTTTCAACACTTTTAGGTCATTTTAGCACCAGTCAAAAGGAATAAAATGGTATAGTCAAAAGATTCTAGATTTATAATTGAAAGCACACAAGAAAAAGTATGACAAAGGGAATGGTTTGAATGTATTCATCCATAAGGAAATTGGGTTTACAAACGCAAATTACAAAAATAAAAAAGCGTTATAAAATATCATATATGGGGTGCAAGAAAAAAACCCGGAAAAGTTTAGAAGCCTGTGACCGCCAGACCATAACTAAAATTTGACCACAATCAAACCAATTTATTGAACTTAATGTACACAAATTTCAGGAAAATATATTGAAAAATATTAATTTGACGATTGTTTTAAAAGACCCACTGCAAATTTGCCATATCAAAGATTTTGATGTCATTCTCAAATTTGGATGTGATCCGTCGATCCCCCATTTTGCTTTATGACTGTGCTTAGCCTTTTTTCCCCATGATCCATTTGATTTTCTATTGTCATCTGATTTCATCCCATTCATTTTGAATTGAGTCTTTTAACTCTGCTTCTGTGTCAACTGTTTTACGACCCTTATAAACCGTATTGAATATCAATGACCAAATCCATTGGATTCAATCACTACTTATTGGAGGCCATTCATCTTTAGAAATCAGTCATACCTGCCCGAATTATAGAATTGTTAGAAGAAAAAGAAACTTATTCCAGACTTTGTCTCTAGTGGTCATCTGATTTTTAAGCATGCGAGGCAACTTCTAACACTAAAACGTGAAGCGAATTTGGACATTTTAGATATCATGATTTTTATATGACTTTGGTATAACCGGCATAGTTTCTCAATCAATAAAGCAATTTTTATTAAACTTGTCAATAATTAACTTAAAGTTTTGTTCTTGTTGCTTGTAAATTATGGTATATTTCTGATTTATACTTCTTATTAAAATAATGTCATAATTTTTTCGGTTGTTGTTTTTTTTTGCATCCTATATTTAAAGTATTTTGTAAAGAAATAGAGTAAATAAAATTACATCTTTGTAAATTATAAATTAGAAAATTTCACCCGATTTTTCTCAATTAAATTATATGCCCACAAGTAGCTTTTTAGACCGTAAAATGTACAGAATTTGTTCTCTTTTGGTGTTCACTGCATCTTTTTAACAATATTCCCGATAGGTAATACTGGTGGATCCTGGTTGTTACAGGGAGGTGACAGACATCGTCAGCACAGGTACCAAGGGCAAAGGTCAAGTTGACTTGCTGACACTTAAGGAAGTGGAAGAAGGAGAGGAGAAATTGTAGGAAGTGTTGCCACGTGGTGATGACTTCAGACAGATCTGCATTTATGCACATTTAATCCATTTATGTTACAGACTTGTTAAAGCCAAAATTGGCTAAATTCGGATTTTTTCCCCCTTATTGCTCAGGGTTTTTTCACCAAAATGTTAGAAGGAAATAGTTATAAACAGGGCTGCCAACTGTCAACCAAAAAATACTTATTTTTATGCTTTTTTTTTTTCTCAGATTGTTAGTTACACCGCTATATAAGTTTTCAGCATTATTATTACTACTACTATTATCATTATTATTACTATTATTATTATAATTAATAATAATAATAATAATATTATTATTATTATTGTTGTTGTTATTATTATTTTATTATTATGTTATTTTGTATGCTTTTTTAATGGGAGTTAAATCTTAACATTTTAATGTAAAGTTGCTATTCTGTTTCTCAAATGATTTTGTGGCATTCTTTATTCTTGCTGCAATATAAACCATAACAACTGTTCTTTGATAGGTTTAAGTGGTTTGTTTGCATAGTTTTTTTTCCAAGTTTTCTTTAAGCTTCTAAAACTTTACACCCAAACCACTTTGTTATGAAAATTATTTATTTCCAAAATTAACCAACGGCAGGTAGTGAGATGACTGAAGGGTTACATTTTCAAATTGTTTCAGAAAATTGATTGGAGCAGGCTCTTATGTTTTTAATAACAAGAAATGAAGTGAGTAGGAAAGTGCCAGAAGACAATAGAGAATTAAAATTTCCTGGCAGCGATAGGGGCTCGAACCCGCGACCTTACTAGTACGACAACTCAGCCTGGCCGGGGAGAGCGTGGCTCTACTGTCTGAGCTATCCACCACTCAAAAAGCGGAATGGTGGATAGCTCAAACAGTAGAGCCACACTCTCCCTGACCAGGCAGAGTTGTCGTACCAATAAAGTCATTGGTTTGATCGCCGCTGCCAAATTTTTATTCTCTATTGTCTTCTGGCACTTTCCTACTCACTTCATTTGTTATTTTCAAATTGTACACTTTTTCTCTACATCTTAGTCTTTTTGAGAAGCAATCTTACACTTTTTCTCATTTTAAGGTTGGCAGACATGGTTGAAAATGTTCTAAGACCAAAGCGAATGACATTACATAAATTATAAAGCATTATTAATTAGAAATTCATAAAACATATGGGCAGAGATCGTTCAATGTGTGTTAATCCATATTTTTTCTTTTTTGGGTGGGGCGGGGGGGGGGGGGGGGGGGGGTGAAATTCAGATCTTTTCTCACAAATATACAGATTTTTTTGTTTTGTTTGATTTTGTGGCAGGTCTGTTATGTTAATGGTTGTCCATTGTCAATTGTTCTTTTTGTTTTATTTTTCTAATGACTGCTACACACATTCAGTTAGAAATGTGAGTAAACCCGTCAGTTAAACTGGAAAGCAAAACATTGGCTTGGCATCATCACGATTGGAGCAAACGGGTGACTATGATGACCTGTGACCTTTTGTAATAAATAACTTTTAAAATATGATATTGGAAATAAAGCATTTAGTTTTGCATTGTAGGCATTGACATATATATTTTGACAGGCTGAGAGTTTAAATTTATTTTTTTTGATTGGAAATGGAGTGATATTAGTGAAATTGACAGAGTAAAGATTTTCTTTTTCGCTAAACAAGATCAAAGGGAAGCCGCCTTTCAGTGGCAAACCCAAAGCATAACTAGCACGTCAAATGTTTAATTACGTGATTCAGGCTAAATTGTCATTCTCTCCCGTCGAATCCTATTCAGACCTTCCATTCTACCAGCAGGCTGACTACCATGAGTAAGACCAGTGTTCTAACTGCAAGTGTATAGCAAGTGAAATGTTGTCCCCTAAAATTGAGCTGTGCAATTCAAATTTATTGATTTTATTTTTAATTACACAATCATCTGTGAAAATGTGAATGAAATAAACTGTGGTACAAGCTGCTTCACGGAACATGGTTTTAGCGTTGATTTGTAGTAAAAAGACAATTTGAAATACAGTCCGTGCCGCCTTTTAGCACTGTCAGTGGGAGGAGGCTTAGGCGTGCTTAATGCTGAAGCGTGTTTGGGTTCGAAGTGGTCACAATCCAAAGATTTCCACAAATTAAATTCATAGTCATTTCCCTTTGTTGGTCAATCATGATGGCACAACACGATGCGGTGTTACTCCATCGTTTTAGTGTGGTGTTACTCCATCGTTTTAGTGTGGTGTTACTCCATCGTTTTAGTGTTTGTTTATTTTGTTTCTTAATTTTTCTTTAATTCTATTTTAATAATAATAATTCATCTGGTAAAAATGGAAGAAAAACACTCAATTTGAAAAATATGAAGTCAAAGCGGAGAATGTTGATGTCAAGGAGGTTCTTATTTTGGTGAAAATACTTCAGTAATTGAGTTTTGAATGCAATTGCAACCTTAATCGTATGTAACTTTCCCTTCTTTGTTTCTTGTATGCCTGTAAATGTGTATGTGTGTCTGAGTGTGTGCTTTGTTTTTGTTTTTTGAGGGTTTTACGGCGCTTGCAACACATTAAGGTCATATCAGCGCCAGTAAAAAGGGAAAAAATGGGATAGTAAAAAGTTCTAGAATTACAATTAAAGCATCCAAGAATAAGGCAGACAAAGGGGAATTGGTTCAAAAGGGAACAGAGTAGATTCCAAGAGCACACTATCAGTGTACTTAAATTGAGATCACCTAAAAGTCTCATCCAGACACAAGCACAGGTCCCCACTAAGAGGAACACACTCAAATGTTTACAAATCATATATAATACATAAATAAAACATAATAGAGTGCATAACAGAGAGATGATTTACAAGGAAAAAAATATCATCTCCCAAAACTAACTATAGATTTGACTGTTTCCCTCCCAGCCAAGGTATCCGGCCAGGGCCAGGACAAAACCAAGTAATCTCACTCCAAGACAAAGACAGAAAGCATGTTGGAAAACAGACATAGAGGGATAGAAGACATAGTATGTACCTCCCTGCCTGCTATGGGAGGTCAGGATCCCCACCCAGTGAGTGTGTGCGTATGTGTCTGCCTTTCTCTTTATCCCGGCCCTCACTCGCCTTCTTTCCATCTCTCTCACAATCATAGCTATGAGGACTCGTTTGTTCAAAGGGAATGGATAACAATAATTAACAATCAGAATCAGATACGGTCTTATAACCAGTGATGATACTTTTCCGCGGATCCGCAGTTTTCTTTCCTTTCCTCGGTTTTCCTCCTCAGATCCTCGATCCGCGGATATTTCCTTCATTTCCTCCTTTTACTTTTTTTTTAATATAATAAATCTTTAAAAAATACCTCCTTTTTAAAAAAAAATATATATATATAAAAAATTTCCTCCTTTTACTGGACTCCGGGTTGGGCCCCCACCTAGAAAGAGGCCCAAAACACACTAGTACTCTTCAAGTACTCAAAAGAAGTCATCCTGCCTACTTTCCTGTGGTGCAAGAATGTTCTAGGTGAGTTTTCCGTTTTTCCGAGACTTTTCCTCCTTTTTTACTTTTTGTGAGTATCATCACTGTATAACAAAAGGTGCCTGAAGCCAGAGTTACTGTGCTTTAAGGCCTGTAGTTTATATAGCAAATGTTTGGTATTGTGATAATAAACGTGCTTGAATCCAAAACATGCGCTTGCTTAAAGACGGCAAGGTCTGTAATAAACGTTTGTTATCAGGCTAACTATAGTTCTTCAGAGCCAGTCTTTATAGCATTCCACGAACAAAAGCAATCCTTTTCTACTCTTTGGACAGGACACTGGTCTTTCACAGAGTACTTTCCACCAGATCTAACAGACCCAACTACCTAATCTTTGAAAAGTGAGCAAGAGCGTCAGAAAACTTTACCCAGAATAGATACGTCCTTTTATGTGTGAAGCAAGTGCTCTACCCCCCCCCCCTCCCTTCCACTAATTCCCATAATCCTGTGGTAATTATATTTTTACCATTTTCGGGTTTGTCTGTTGTGGTGGAATCTAATAGGCCCTTCACTCAGGCTGGAGCACAGGCCACTGACAAAACCTCTCCATCTTGTCCGGCTTTGTGATAAGACAAAAAAAAAAAATCTCAAAAAAGCAAAATGCCTCAACTGGGTATTGAACCTCAGATCTCCTGATTACTGGTTATAATTTTGTAATATCGTCTAAGAAGCGCCATGTCTCATTCTAAATGTTATGTGTTGCTGTTGGTCGGGAACCTTATGTAAAGCGCTTTGAGCATGTTTTTTGGATATTGCGCTATATAAAATCTCAATCCCAAATATCAGACTGCCTTGACTGTACTTTACTTTCTACTTTGCCTGGCACGGTTTCAAACACATCTTTCCAGACCTGTATCAGCCCATTACAGGAATGATACTTTCATAAATGTCTGGTAACAGCTGGAAGATGATGGAGGTGGATTGGAATTGGACACACCCTTAGAAAGAATGACCCCACTATAACAAAGTATTGGACTGGAACCCTCAGGGCAGAAGATGAAGGGGAAGACCACGGGGAACATGGAGAATAATTAAAGTAGCCAATACTGATATACAGAGAAGTGATAAGACATGGAACGAGATTTTTTTAAAAAGTTCGCTCAGGAAAGAGAAGGATGAAAACTGTTTGTCTGTGGCCTATACCCTGACCCTGTCATCTGCATTTTTTGCCAAATTGGGACCTAAAATTTGCCAAAAAAACACCCAAAATTTGCAAAGAAATTTGCCAAAAAATTTGCCGAGGAGAACTAAGCGTTTCAGTAAAAATTAACACGAGATACAGAAAAAATATATATAAAAGAGATTTATTTGACTTGAGAAATGAAATGATTGTGAATAGCGTTGCTACAAAGATTTTAAAGGATCATTATCCGTAGAGAGTAGCTTCCCTTGGTTTGGGCCCAGGCAAAGCTGCAACATTTCTCAGGTTTCGCACTTTTTTTCTCGTTATTTTGTTTTCGCTTCTTTTTTTTCCCCAAAATTTGCCGTGCGATTTGCCAATTTTCCCAAAATTTGCCACGATTTGCCAATTTTGGGAAATTTTCCAAAATTTGCGGATCATCCTGTTATTTGCGGCCGCAAAAAATGCAGATGACAGCCCTGACCCAGGGTGAAAAAGGCATGATGATGATGGTGAACAGCTGGGGTGAATGAAAACTTCATTACAGATGAGTCATCGTTAGATAAAATGGCAACAAACGAGAGGTTCAACAATTAACCAACATTAGAATATCAAGAACATTCATTTTATTCCATAAACCTCAACAAAAATGTATAAACATCTCCTTTTTGATTCAATTCAGAGCTGCCAACTTGAAATTTTTTTAATTCGTAGTTTCCAAAGGAAAAAAAAAAAGAAAGAAAAATCCACTTTAAATAGCTTTAGAAATAAATAATTGGCCATCAGCATGATCAAAAAATGCTCCTAAGTCCTGAATATAGGTTCTGAGGAACCAAACTTTCTCTTTCAACAAGGTTTATTGAGTCAAAGAGGTGAATGGAGTTCTGTAGCTGGAGTCAAAAATTCGTATTTCTACATATTTTTCGTAGTACTAGGCAGGTCTGTTAAATATCTTGGCAGTTTTTAGAAAAGTTTGTAAACGTGTAGAGATTTCACAGATAAACGTGTTACTCCTATGAAGAATGTAAACAATACGTTTCACCTATTTCCTATTTGACAACCTCTTTGGTGTAATGTCAGCAACTTTACTTAGGAGCTCTGAGATTCAAGTGTCTTTGTGTTTAATTGGGATTTTTTATTAATCATTTAAAAATTTTTATGGGGGAATCCCTCCGATCACTTAGCAGTGGTTGAGTTACTGGATGTGTTAGAGCTAGTGTGTTGTGATAAACTAAAGCAAGCAATTGTTACTGTTTACCACGACAGAAACCAGCTCCATAGACCATATATGACATCAAAGGAAGGAAGACTTCAATCTTTTTTTCCCCCATTTCAAAGCTAAGCACTTTCAATCAGAGTGCTGCTAATAAAAAGTGCCAAAGTTTCTGTCTGAAGCTCAAAGAAATAAATAACAATAGACAAATTTGAAGAGAAGCCTCAATTTAATTAACAAAGATAGATGATGCAGGCTCAGTGCATAGTTGAGCCCTTGGAAAAGACTCTTTACTCACTTTCTCTCACCGTACTCAGGTGTAAAATGAGTACCTGGCCATTAACAGCGTTGTCTCTGTCCGAAAAAATTGTAATATCACCTAACAGGCCTCATGTCCCGTCCTACATGTTAAGTGTTGCTGTTAGCCAGGGACCCCTTGTAAAGCACTCTGAGCACGTTTAGTGAATATTGTGCTATATATAAAAGCTCAAAGCTCATTTCGAGTTTCCCCTTTGTCAACAAAACATGAAGAATAAAACTCTTAAGATGATTTGTCTTTAATATTTCATTCAACATGTTTTGTTGATAAAGAGAAAATCAAGAGGATTTGTCTTTTATATTTCACTCAACTTGATAAAGGGAAAATCAAGATGATTTGTCTTTAATATTTCACTCAACATGTTTTGTTGATAAAGGGAAAATCTCAGAAACGTCCGTTTCATCTGGTTTCGTTAATTAAATTTTAAACTTCCGAGTAAAGAGTGTGAATCTAAAATATTTCAAAGTAAAGTTTAAAATCTGTGTATTAGCAACTAACATTTTTTTGATTACTGAGAATGTACAAAACTTGTCAAGGAAAAAAAATCCAAAAAAATATTTAAAAATCATAACTTGAATTATTTGATTCCGAAGTGAGAATATTGCATTCTAACCTTAAAACAATTTAGTTCTTTTGCACAGTCTTATTATCCTTATAGGTGGGGGTCCTGATAGCTCAGTTGGTAGAGTGCTTGCTTCTTCACACGCAAAGGGACTGAAATTGATCCCCGGTGAAGTCAAGCTTTTTCCTGCCCCCTTCCCCCACCCTATCTATCCAGCAGTGATTGGGTAGCTGGATCTGTTAGATCCAACAGAAAGTACTTTGTAATAGACTTGTGTTCTATCCAATGGGTAGCAAGCAATTGTTATTGTCCGTTTCATGTTATAGAAACTGGGATAAACTCAGGCTTCATGGGCCAAATGGCTCTGAAAGACTACTTTTACAAAGCTGCCAACTTTTTCAAAGAGCTAAAACGGGACACCCTAACACACAATACCGTCATGACCCAAAACAGCAGTATGTTTGGACTATTATATCATGATATGATTTAGATTTAGAGCTTTTTCTGTTCCTTGTTTTAATTTGCTAGTCAAAACAGCACAATCCTTGAACGTGCAAGGGTCATTTCCATTGGGACAGTCCCAATTTTATCAGGTCAGCTGGCCCCTATGCTTTTAAACATATTTCAGTTTCATTGCATATTTCTCGTCAATGGTTACTAATCTCAAGGCATTTATGTTACGCTATACAATGCAAAACATAACAAGGCACTGAATAAAGAAAAATAATTGTAAAATAACCATTTGGCCAGATCCTTTCTGATGTAATACTGAACTCATCACCAGATGAAATAGAACAATGTGGTCGACATCATTCTAACAAGAATGTAGGCTGTTTTTACATAAGACATTGTTTTGTTTGCTTTTAACCCATTGCTTCTCAAAGAAATCTAGGTCAAGTTATGCTCAACTCTCAAGCGCAGGGAGATAACTCTTACAGCACGATCACCCAACAATTTTGAAAAATTCATAACTTTGTTATTTTTCAACCTTTATTTAAACAAAAAATACAGTGAAATTCAGAAATGAATTTCCTTTGCAATGATATGCAACATTTATTGATTTTAAAACCGCTTCCATGAAAATAAAATTATCAAAGAGAAAATAAACAATATTTACCCCAAATTTTGTCTTTGTTTGTTTTTTTGAGTTGATATTTTTTTAATATTTACTGATATTTGTGGAATTTGGCAAAGCATTTGCCTTCACACAAGTGTACATTGCAAACAACACAGCCATTCACAGTTTCTGGGGTTCTGTTGGATGGAGTTTTACGTTTTTCCTCAGCGCACTGATAGCAGCGTTTTTTACGTCCGGAATTCTCACGCTCTTGTGTTTGTCTAATGCCGTAACGCTTGATGAAACTGATGGTTGCTCAGAAGGGGCTCTTGGAACTGAGTTAACGGCTCCTGCTCTAATTAGCAAGTCCTCCAACACTTTCATTCTGAACAAAAGGTGTCTGCAAGTTGATGAGCGGGTTTCTACTATTCCAGCCGCCGATTTTAACGCGAGAAAGGAGTTGATCATCGCCGTTTGGACTAAAAACCAGAAAATATACCTCCACCATTTTTTTGATGCTCTACCCACTTGATAGTATGAGCGGTACTGATCGGCAAGGTCCACTCCACCCATATTGTCGTTATACTTTGCCACTGGGGTCGGAATATCAACCTCAACTCTCCCACGCCTGGATGACCGAGTAACAGTTGTGGTGGTTGGATTACAGTTGGTGGACAAAATATTGACCTCTCTTTTATCAAACCAGGATGTCGCAACAAGATTTCCTTTTTGTTTGATCAATGTTTCACCTTTTAAAATTTTTTTGTCCTTCAGCGGCCATCCCACACGGTTTTTTCTCATTGTTCCGCAAACATAGGTTTTATTCAGCAGCAAGTCCTCCGCAAGCTTTACGGAACTAAAAAAATTGTCAATATAAAATGCATGATATTGGTTTAGGTAGTCCACTCCAACATTCATCACTACATGGTGTCCCAGACCATTTCTAACGCCATCTTGTTTCCCCGTATATATGGAAAAATTTAGGAGGTAGCCCGTCTTCGCTTCTGCAGCACACCAAATTTTTATTCCATATTTCGATGGCTTGCTTGGTAGATATTGCTTCCAGTGAAGGCGGCCATTGAATTTCACCATTGCCTCATCGATACTTATCGCTTCTGCTGGTTTATAAAGAGTTTTACACTTGTTGCGAATTTCATCAATGATAGGTCTTACTTTGAAGACAGGATCTTGCTGAACAGCAACAACATCGGACGTATCGGCTGCATGAATGTACTGATTTATTTTCATATACCTCTGCTTACCCATCACATCAGCCACTGCTGGAACTCTATACTTAGGGTTTGAAGACCAGTAGAGATTAATGTCTGGCAATGTATGAATGCCAAACATTATATTGATATACATGTATTTTTGTATCTCCAATGATGAACACGGCTTCCAGTATTTATCGACACCTTTCTTCTCCTGACATTGCCGAGCATAAAGGTTTGTATGTTCTGATAGATGCTCATACAGAATAGGGGGGAAAAAACAATCAAACACTTCTAGAGGGCTGTTCATACTGTCAAAATCTAACACAACACCTGAAAATTCTGAAAATTGTTCCACATTCACATTGTGCAGGTTGTCTGACCATTCTGTGGGTGCAGGTTCAGTATCACTGTCACTGTCACTTTGTTCACTATCATTGTCATTATCGATGTCCTCAAACTGTACGTTTATATCTGATTCATCACCTGAATCCTCGTCATCAATTGTATTATCAACTACACTGCGTTGATTGCAGAGGGAATTCAATAAATCAAACGCCATTGTTGAAAAAAACGAAGTTGGTTTGTCAAAACAGCTGACTTTTGTTGACAAGTTTGTAAAATCTGTAACTTTCGTTTCATCCAAGATATTTCGCTACGGTAAATTGCTGCTTTCGCTTTCATTCTCGCACTTTCTATTTATAAGAGTTCCACAAAGCTACGGAAGTAACCTTTGCCGTTAAAAGAGTTGCAGCGATACCATCTACTTTCACTTTCTGCCCGGGCGCATTCGGGCGCATTGGAAAGATCGAAGGTATTTTTCAGCGGGCGCATTCGGGCGCATTGAGAAGCAATGGGTTAAGGGTTTTAAGGCGCTTGCAACACATTTAGGTCATATCAGCGCCAGTAAAAAGTTTAAATGTCTATGCACCCCACTCCCGTTTATTGGGGAGGGGAGAGGGATATTCTCTTGTCTCAAGTACACTTGTATCAAGCCATAGATAAATTTGAGTTTTTAAATAGAAGATGTCGACAAATATTAAAAACTTTGAATGAATATTAAAGAAGACTAAATGTCCCTGCTATCATAAGTGTCTGGCAACTCCCCCTCCTCCAATGGAAATGCCGCTCCACATTTTGAATTGACATTCGGTCTCCAAGTCTTTCCGCAAGGAGTTGATGGATTCTTCCTTTGTGTCTGAAATGAATTGATAAAAATCTATGAGTGTATGTCTCCAGATCTGTCTTGGATAGTAATATATATATATATAATTTTTTGTATTAGAAAAAACAAAACAAAAAAAACTTGAGCTTTTATATAGTGCAATATCCACTAAATGTGCTCAAAGTGCTTTACAAGGCGTCCCTGACCAACAGCAACACGTAACATGTAGAACGAGACATGACGCCTGTCAGGCGATATTACGACAGAGACAACGCTGTTAACGGCCAGGTACTCATTTTACACCCGAGTATGGTGAGAGAATGTGAGTATAGAGTTTTTTCCAAGGACTCAACTATGCGCTGAGCGAGGTTCGAACCCAGGACCTTCCGATCTGAAAGCGAGTGTCATACCACTAGACCACATATACAGATCTGTCTTGGAAAGTAATATATATGTAATTGATTGTATTAGAAGACACCCTTCTCATTGTATAATATTGTTGCTAAGAAGTCGAAGTATAACAGTGCAGTGATGGTGGGACCAGTCTATAATCCCTGTTGTAAACAAGTCCTGTTACAGACAAACTTCAAGGGAAATATCTAAATGGCCTAAATAATAATCTGTATTTGTTTTGGAATGGTTTTATCTTGGCCCAGGCCGGAATCCTTGACTGGGAGGGAAACAGTCTAATGTTTAGCTATAGTTTTGGGAGATGATATTTTTAAAATTGTAAATCATCTCTCTATTATGTACTATTACAATTTTTTTTGTTATAAATATATATATCGGCTTTTTAACATTTGAGTGTATTCCTCTTATTGAGGACCTGTGTTTGGATGAGACATTTAGGTGATCGCAAATTAAGTACACTGATAGTATGCTCTAGGAATCTACATCTGTTCCCAATTGAACCAATTCCCCTTTGTCTTACTTTTTCCTTGGGTACTTTAACAGTAATTCTTTGACTATTACATTTCCTCCTTTTTACTGGCGCTGATATGACACAAATGTGTTGCAAGCGGCATAAAACCCTTAAAAACAAAAACAAACTCTCTCTCTCTCTCTCTCTCTCTCTCTCTCTCTCTCTCTCTCTCTCTCTCTCTCTCTCTCTCTCTCTCTCTCTTTCACTTTCAAACTGACCGTTTTGCATTTTTGTGAGTGTGTTTTGTGCAATGGACTGTCCGAATGCAGAAAAACCCTAAGCTACACTGAAAATGATTTAGTAATCAGTCTATACACATGGAGAGAGAGATAGATAGAGAGAGACAGAAAGAGAGAGAGAAAGAGAAAGAGAGAGAGAGAGAGAGAGAGAGAGAGAGAGAGAGAGAGAAAGAGAGAGAGAAAGAGAGAGAGAAAGAGAAAGAGAGAGAAGGAGTATTCATGAAAGTTTCAAATTTTTTGGCCATTGGCGAGGAAAAAACTTTTCAGGTTTGAGACCATTCTTTGCTTTCATTTGTGTAATGGTAGCATGTCTGACCAGTAACCAGAAGGTCTGAGGTTCTATCCCCAGTTGAGGCAGAGTATTTGGGATGGGTATTTTTTTCTTTTCTTTTTTCTTTCGTTCTTTGTCTGGCACCTTTCATATACACACTTGTTCAGATCTTTTGCTTTCAGTCGTGGACTCACCAGGAGGAACTAGAATAAAAGCACATCCGCCTCCTCCTGCCCCTGTCAGTTTTGTCTTGAGGTTGTACTTGTTTGCCATATTGACAATGACCTCCAGACATGGATGACTCACTCCCATCAGAGCCAAAAGTCGATGGTTGTATTCCACTAGTTCCTGGGATGATGATTTAAAAGAAACAAAAAAAAAAACAAATCATTAAAAAATTAAATTATCCACTAAACATGCTCAAAGTGCTTTAAAAAACAAAAAAAAACCCAAAAAAACTTGAGCTTTTATATAGTGTAATATCCACTAAACATGCTCAAAATGCTTTACAAAGGGTCCCTGACCAACAGCAACACTTAACATGTAGGACGAGACAGACGCTTGTTAGGCAATATTACAATTTTTTCGGACAGAGACAATGCTGTTAACAGCCAGGTACTCATTTTACACCTGAGTACGGTGAGAGAATGTGAGTAAAGAGCCTTTCCCAAGGATTCAACTATGCGCTGAGCGAGGCTCATACCCAGGACCTTCCGTTCTGAAATCGGGTGTCATCCACAAGACCACATAACTGCACACTGCTTTATAAGCAGTCTCTAGCCAACAGCAACACTTAACAAGTAGGATAAGACATGATGCCTGTTAGGCGATATTACATTTGTACCAACATAGACAACACTGTTAACGACCAGGTACTTATTTTACACCTAAGTACAAAGAGAAAATGTGAGTAAAGAGCCTTTTCCAAGGACTCAACTTGAAGTCTTGACCTTTCAGACTGATGGCGAGTGTTATACCACAAGACCACATGGTCATAAAGTTTTATTTAATCACCCTTCTCAACAGTTACTTTAAATAATACAAGGGTTGTACCAAGAAAAAAAAAATAATAATAAGATGAAAATGCTCATAACTCAGGAGCTGTTAAAAGGTTATTGAAGCTTCCCATGCACAATGTGCACATTTACAGCACATGAGATGAATGTACTTTCTTTTGACAGGACGACAAACATCATAGCAACCAGTGCGAAATGATCAAATGTTAAAGTTTGGGATGTTCTTCGATTTTCGCCAGCAAGAAAGAAAAACTTATCTGAAATTCACTCTGAATAAATGGTTGTTCCATCAGAGCCTTTAGACCCATAGAGCCAGAATTCATCCCGGTGTCTATAGCGTGAAACGGATAATAGCAATTGCTTGCTACCCTTTGAATAGTGTAACAGTAGTGTAAATATTAAGTTCATACCAACCCTTTTGATAAGAACCACTTCACATAATAATAACTTTTTAGCTCCCTTGATTTTTCCGTTTATTATTTTTCGTTTTGTATCCAGCTAGCTTGAAAATAAAGAGCTGCACTAAATCCAATCATCCTGTATTGTATACTCATTTTATAACTATATTACATGGTGGCAGCGGTAAACCTACTATTTATCTACCCCTTGTGTCCATTATTTTGAGCAGGTAACATTGTTTTTGAGATTAATATGGCTTTTAGTCAGGTACCAATGCCTTATCTTGATTGGTGCAAAGACAACAAACAAGAAGCATACGACGAATGGAAGGAATTCATGGAATCGTTTTTTATTATAAACAATGTCGATAATGCAAATAAGTATCATTACATCCTGCTATCTACGGGCACCAAAGGTAGAGACATCGTCCAGTCCTCCAAACTATCAGCAGTGGATAAACAAGACCCAATAAAGGTATGGAAAGTTTTTGAAAACTTCTTAGTAGAAAAACCCAACAAATGGGTGGAAAGGATAGAGCTACAGTCACTGTCCCAGATGACAGACGAAAACCTAGAAGCGTTTGTATTGCGTCTACGGAACAAGACAGCAAAATGTTCGTTTAGAGATGAGAACATACGCAATGACAGGATGCTGGAGCAGCTGATTAAAGGCTGTAAATACCAAAACGAACGAAAGCGACTACTAGAACAGGGTGATGCGCTTAATCTCGAAACAGCCATAAACTTACTTAAAAGCCACGAGGCATCAATCCGGCACATGGCAGAATATAGCACAGCAGCCTCGGGAGCGGAGTCAAGAACACAGGCCGAACTAGATACCATAAAAGCAAGAGATCATAGACAACTACAACAGTGCGGTCAATGCGGTCTTCGACACGAACGAAGAAAATGTCCTGCTTTCGGCACAATGTGCAAGATATGTGACAAGCCTAACCATTGGGCAAACGTTTGCAGATCCATCCCCCCTAACTCGAAACAAAACAATCGAGACCATAAACAATGGGATAAAAATCATAGATTTACACTCAAGCCAAAAGTTCATGACCTAATGGCAGAAACTATTAACGACGATGAATTCAACATTGATACTGTCGGGATTGACAAAAATAAGAGAGATGAAATATATACGAGAATTCCATTGGAAGTACCTCACAGATCACAAATTATGAACCTGAGAGTCAAGGTCGACACTGGTGCGAATGCAACCATTATCACAGTGAGAGCATTGAACCAAATATATCCTGATAAAGACATAGACAAAGTGCTCACAGGAAACAAGACAGTCTTATCTGGCTACGGAGGTGGTACAATTGATCAGAGAGGATGCTTACAAGTCAAATGCAAAGGTCACAGCCTCACATTTTATGCAGTAGACTCAAACAGCCCAAATATTTTAGGACTTGAAGCATGTCGTCTACTCAACCTGGTGAAAATAAACTGCGCTATACAAGCCAAAACAAAAACACCACTCGATGAGCTAAAGCACGACTTTCCCGAATGTTTCGACTCCATTGGCAACTTTGAAGGGGAATTCCATATTACTCTCCGGGAAGACGCCACACCTGTAATACATCCACCAAGGAAATGCCCCATAGACATACGGGACGAGCTACTACAGGAGCTAAACAGGATGGAAGAAATAGGTGTCATTGAGCCAGTGAGTCAGCCAACAGATTGGGTAAATTCATTGGCATTCAGTAGAAAATCTAATGGAAAACTCCGGGTGTGCTTGGACCCCAAAGATCTTAACAAAGCCATTAAAAGAGAACACCATAGGACACCAACCCTTGAAGAAATCTCGCATAAATTCTCCAATGCAAAAGTCTTTTCCAAATTAGATGCGCAGCATGGATACTGGGCAATCAAACTAGATGAAGAATCAAGTCTGCTGACAACGTTCAATTCACCCTTTGGGCGATACAATTTTATAAGACTCCCTTTTGGGCTCAGCGTCTCCCAAGATGTCTTTCAGAGAAAAATGGATGAAATTCTAGAACAATGCCCAGGAGTAGAAGGTATCACAGATGACGTATGTGTATATGGCAAGAACCAAGCAGAGCATGACAAAAATTTGCTCCATTTAATGGAAGTAGCAAAAAAACATGGCCTTGTTTTCAACAGTAAGAAGTGCTTCATCAGACAGGATAAAATTACATTTTTTGGTCTAGAATGGTCCCAAGAAGGTGTCCAGCCTAGTCCCAGCAAGTGTGACAACATCAAATCAAAGGCCAGTCCAAGCAACAAAACTGAACTGCAGTCGTTTCTTGGGATGATCCAATACCTAAGTCCGTTCATTCCAAGGTTAAGCGAAAGAACTACCGCACTGAGAGAGCTTTTGAAAAAGGATAATGTCTGGAACTGGAATAGTTCGCATGAAAAAATATACCAAATGATGAAGAATGACATCCACCATCATTTGAGGCTATCTTATTTTGACCCTCACAAATCCACCACGATAGAAGTGGACAGCTCATTGAACGGTCTTGGAGCAGTGCTTCTACAGGATGGAAAGCCCATTGCCTTTGCATCCAAGAGCCTGACAGACACAGAAGCACGATACGCAAATATCGAACGTGAAATGCTGGCCGTCGTCTTTGCATTCATACGTACATTTACGGCAAAGAGATAACTGTACAGTCTGACCACAAGCCATTAGAGACAATCCAGTTGAAAAACATTGCAAAGGCACCTCCACGACTACAGCGCATGCTCCTACGTATACAACCATACCAGTGCACCATTACATACAAACCTGGCAAAGAAATGGTTTTTGCAGATTTTTTATCCAGAAACAAACCTACAAGTGGAGAGGAAATTGAGTTGGACGCCACAATCCATCATGTAATAATAAGCCCAGAGAGGAGGACTGAGCTTTTAGAGGAAACAGCAAACGACGCAGAACTTGCCTCACTCGCAAAGCAAATAAGAGAAGGTTGGCCTGAAGACATCAGTCAAGTGAAGAAAGCACTTAGACCTTACTGGTTCATGAAAGAGTTACTCTCTTTTGACAATGACCTCATCATTAAAGGCACAGCTATTTTGATACCAAAGAAATTACGAGAAATGATACTGGACAAAATTTATGCTGGTCATCAAGGTCGAGACAAATGCATCTACGTGCAAAAAACAATGTATTTTGGATCGGTATGACAAAAGACATCACCATGAAGGTACATTCGTGTCAGATTTGCAACAAATATGGAAAAAGCCAGGTACGTCAACCGCTATTACAGCCCAAACTACCAGATATCCCATTTGAGAAGTTAGCGGCAGACATATTCCATCTGGATGGAAAAAATTATATCCTAATGGGAGACTACTTCAGCAAGATGCCATTCGTAAAAACACTGACAACCATGACAAGTCAAGAGATAATTAAATACTTTCAATCAGTGTTTGCTATTCACGGTATTCCTCTCACGCTTGTGACCGATAACGCAAAACAGTTCACAAGCACGGAATTTAAAGCATTCATGAAGGAATGGGAAATCGAACATATAACTTCCAGTCCTTATTTCCCACAATCAAACGACTTCATTGAAAGGATGGTGCAGACGGTTAAGAACTGCTTAAAGAAATCAAAAGAGACCAAACAAAATCCGCAGATTGCTCTACTCAACCTAAGAACTACACCGATTGACCAGACATTACCTTCCCCCGCTGAACTTCTGTTCAACAGATCAATCCGAACTCCAATACCACGAACAATGAAGATCGCCCCCAGAATAGAACAAGCTTGGGACAACCTGAAACATAGACAGCTGAAACAAAAGGAACAATACAACAAAGTATCTAACACTCTTCCACAGCTGCATAGAGGTCAGCCGGTCCTCCTACAAGACCCAATTTACCATACATGGTCAGCAGCAACAGTGATAGATCATGCCGCGGAACCAAGAAGCTACACAGTGGAGACACCCAACGGTACTGTCCGCAGAAATCGTATACATCTTAAGGAAAGAAAGACTCCAGGTTCTCCATCGCTCAACAACAACGAAGAGTACACAACACAACTTGCACAGCAGGAGACAAACAATGGTCCAGACAATGCCCTGGAGACTCACATTCCTGTACCTACCCACCACACAAGGTCTGGTCGGGAAATTATCCGCCCTAAAAGGCTCGTCGAAAACTACTAACCATAAGTTCTACTATCGTCACCTGTCACCTCACTTTATTCTCACTCTTCATTACCCTCTTGTGTAGACATGCAATAATACCCTTGAGGAAGAGTGACTGTCAGAATAGGAGTGACTGTCAGAATAGTCTACAGTCATTTCATAGGCAATGTCACTTGTATAGGTAGTGCTGTAGAATGCAATACACAATACCCACAATGCACCAAATTTCTACGCCTACACTGAATATTAATGGATATTGAGGTGAACACAAAGACAAACACTAGGTTAGGGACCAGTGGATAAAGGGACACAATAATGCCCTCCACTGGGTCGAGGTCACGAGACCTCTAGTCTTTTTTCTTTCGGGTGATGCCCACATTGAAGAGCCTATTTACCAACTTATTATGATCTCATCCAACCTTATGTTAATCTAAAAACATTAGGAAAGCTTACTGAGGTCATTTGGAACTTTAAATCTTTACGTTATGTTTTGTTACTTTTTGGCATCCTGCCCACTGATTGGCTGATCTGAGGTTCTTAACCTAGGGTCCCCAAATTACATTTGATTTTTTAAGTTCTATGCTCTAGACAGGCCCTACGAACATAATGTGTTTATATATCTATCTCAGTCTTGATTAAAAACGTGTTTATATATCTATCTCAATCTTGATTTAAAAATATGCTTACGTTCTATTTGAGAAGGGGGATGTAACAGTAGTGTAAATAATACGTTCATACCAACCCTTTTGATAAGAACCACTTCACATAATAATAACTTTTTAGCTCCCTTGTTTTTTCCGTTTATTATTTTTCGTTTTGTATCCAGCTAGCTTGAAAATAAAGAGCTGCACTAAATCCAATCATCCTGTATTGTATACTCATTTTATAACTATATTACAAATAGGATGCTAGTTTATTGCAAAGTACTTTCCACCAGATCTCACACACCCAGGTACCCAATCACAGCTGGGTGGACAGGGGGTCAGAAAAAAAATCCGGGATCGATCTCAGTCCCTTTGCGTGTTAAGTGAGTGCTCTACCAACTGAGCTATCAGGACCCCCAAAGGGCTGTTGAAGATCATGATGTGATGAATAAAAAACAGGTACAGTGGAATCCTGATAAATCCAACACTGCAGGACAAAAAAGATTGGTTGACTTTATCAAATATAAACGGAACACACTTTAGATAAGGAAGTGATTAGCAAGACCTGCAGAGGGGCTCCCGAATAATGTCATTCCCCTGGAGGGGGAATCAGGAGGGAGGAGTTGTTAGGTAGACCTTCCTAGGGTCTCCAGGGTCTTCCTAATAAGGGTATCAGGGAGACTTCCCTTGGGTCTCCCCAATGCCTAACCTTAGACTTAGATAAAGAACAGAAAATTTTGAACCAAAACGACATAAGCAGAAGTTGACTAAGAAAACTGACGTCATGTCCATTACACTGTATAATGTAAATGTTGCAGCTCGAAGCTTGAAGAAATAAATAACAATGTGAAATTGAATGTGAGCTTCAATTTAGTATACAAAACCAGATGAAATGGACATTTCTGGTTTCCCCTTTATCAACAAAACAGGATGAATGAGATAATGTGGTAGTGGCATTGTTAAGATGAATAAACAAAAACAATGTTTTTCCCAAGGAAAAAAACGAAAGTGCCTGAAGTGGGG